>NC_044573.1:48633825-49282992 GCF_901933205.1 Camarhynchus parvulus
TTGCTAAGATAGACAACACCTTAATGTCCAAACTAGGAAGTTCAGAAAATAATGGTGTTTTACTACATCTGTGCAGATAACGCTTTCCAGACAATACTTTGTCTTTAATGGAAGTACTGATCAGATCGAAAAAACTGATGTAAAAGGACTATATAGCAAAGTATTAATTTGTGATTATTAAAGTACTTTCCACAAAAACATGAATTTAAATTCTTTATTCAAGTCCTTATTCTAAATTCTGTCCAAAGACTGGTCTGATCTGCTGGTCTCCACCTCTTCTGTAATCTGGAGCTGTTGCTGTCAGTTACTTGGTTTACTCTTGAGAAGGCTGGGTGAACATTGTGAACTGAAGAGCTGAGGCTGCAGCTTGTTCATGTACATATACACATAAATTCACATTTGTTCATGTACATATTGTATTCTAGGCAAAACATTTTCCTTTCCTTTTTAATAAGGTGCAAAGAGGTTTAAAATATGTCAACCTCTTCTAGTTTAGAAGGAGGTCAAATATCTGGTAATTTTAGTGTTCTGGAAGCAAACATCTTTGATGTGACTGGCCAATAACATGTGTCTCTTCGAAGTCTTGATGATGCTCTCTCCTTGGGAGTAAAGCTGCTTTATTGTGATGATGCATGGGATAAAGAGTGTTTCTGACAGACTTTGAAAGTATCAGTGTTTTGGTATAAAGGCTGTTGGTGTTTTTTGTTAGTAATCTCTGCAGGAGGTGAGGTAAAATGGTTTGTTCCTTTTTGCTGAGTGACAGATTATCAGGTCTCCCAGAGGTAAGATATGAGTTGCCAGGATTTGAAACAATGGTTAGACACAATTTTCAAACATGGTTGGAAAAAGCCGTGGAGATACACTTTTGTGACTATTGTGCTGTGCTTGTTCTAGCTATGGAGGGCTGAGGACTTTTTAAAAAGAAGCCTTGCATTTTCACTGTGCCTTGTGGTTTTGGCAAAGATTGTTGGAGAACCCTCTAACAGCATACTTTTCCCATTATCTCCTCTCAAGCAGTCCTTGCACGCTCCCAATTTTCCCTTTTAAAATATCATATTAATCCTTTATGTAACTGGCTAGTGGGTGGAGATACTCATGTCCTGGACACTTGTGGTGAAGGCCAACAGAGGAGACAAGGTTCACTATCTTGTGTTTATTTTGTGAAAATGTTCAGGAACAAAATTATAAAATATTTATTTTATGTATTGTTTCAAGTCTTATGTAAAACCAATAAAAGTAAGTTGAAAGAAAACATCAGCATTTCTGATTTTAAATATCAAAGGACAGGAAGTTCTCCATCCTTGATTTTCCATTGGGATTATAGCAATTTACTGTTTTGAAATTCCCTGCTTTAGTATGATATAATGTGTAAAGGATAAGCAGGATCAGGATGACATTGAATTTCATCTTTGTTTAGTTTCAGTCAGACCACTCATAGCTATCACACCATTGTAAGGTGACATCCGTAAGCTTCCAAAGATATCACAACCTAAACACTTTTTGATACTGGATTAACATCCTTTCCATGGGAATGACACACTTTTAATCTTATTCCAGGCTTCTGTGTTATTACAATAGGCTTTTTTAATACCTTCTATACAGTCACCAGATAAAAATAAATGTGTGATCAAATAATGTTGAATCTCCACATTGAGAAGGAAGGTGAACTCAGGATAGAGCTTTCTCTCATACAGCAATATAACAGTGGGAAAACCACCATACTTCAAAATACTAACCACACTGGCCCATGTCATATTTGGAGATGTTGTTGTTAGTGAGCACCAGCAAAAGATTTCAGTACCAGCTAAGCAGAGACAGTCTAAACAGAGGTGAACAGTCAGCCTTGAATGAGGGGCTAGGTTATCACAGTAATGTCCAGAAAGCCGTGCTGTGTTGTGACTTTGATTTTTGGTGGACATTCAGTGATGAACAGGACCTGTTATTTAACTCATATGTGGTTAAGACAATAGAAGATAGTAGTTTTGTTTAGTGATGGTGGTTTAGGAGTTAGGTTTAGAGAGGGAAGCTGCCTTTCTGCTCATCAGAAAGGCAGGGTTGAGTCTTGTTTGGGATCTGAGTTGATGGCTGCTGTCTCTTTTGGCAGCTGTCTCTTCTGTCTGCACAGTGGGGGATGCTGAATGTTTTCCACATCAGTCCTTGTCTGTGAAAATTGGAATTTCTAAGCAGCACTAGCCCAGATGTCAGTAGACTTTCTAATTTGGCTGAAGCATGATTTCCAATGGCCAGTCTGTCATCTGTAGATCAATTTGTCAATGGCTGAAAACTGAGCTACTCAAGTAGCCAACTTCCTCTGTTAGAGAAATCTAACATTTCTGGCAAACAACCTTTTTTTTTTCACCAACAGAATCTAATATTGCAGTGGATGTTTCCCAATGCACTGAGGAAGGAGGCCCCAGACAGTTGTGAAATATCACACTAAACACAAGAAAAACATTGAAAAACCTACACAATAACTTTCTTATTCTCCTCTTGGATTGCCGTCCATCCAGATGGGAAGATTCGTTTTACTTACAGGTTTTTTCAGCTTCTGGAGTTTTTGCTTGGTGATTGTTTTCAAAATTGAAATCTCTTTGGTTTCAGTTTTATGTCTTGTTACAAAATCTGATTTTTCTGGAAACAGAAATTTCATCAGGATAAACCCTTCTGTGTTTCCCCTTGAAGGGATTCCTCATACATATTTTTGTACAAATCAAGTTAGTTTAATGCAAAATGAATATGTCAATAGAAAATACAGCATAGACCATCTCATCTGCAGTGCTGGCAGCGCTCACTTTCTCCCCACTGTTCCCTTTGCTGTTGATGTGTGATGCTGGCTGATACTCCAGGGATTCTTCCAGTGGCTTTCAGGTGGGGAGGGAGGAGTGTGGGGGCTGGTGTGTGTGGTCATCTTTAGATAAACAACCAGTGGTGTACCAGCCAGGGTCTTTACTCCTCTGCAGATCAGAGTCAAACAGAGCCTCTCATGCTGACCAAAATGTTACCTGTATGTACTGGATTTACTTGCTACAGGTTCATAAGGAAGAAAATGCTCAACAAGCACAGGACTGTTTTGATAAATATGCTCTTAAGTCACCCAGGTGCCTTTGAAGAATGAAATCTTCAGAGTTTCTGATCTAATGTGACATTTGTTTTCAAAATATCTCCCCTCAAATCTGATTTTTCTGGCCTAAGTTGCTCAGTTGCCTTTATGAGGTGAGAGTGCTCATCAGTCGGCACTATTAGCTCCTGTATCTAGTCATCCATTTCTCAACAAGATAAATGTAGTCATACTGTTCATGTAAGAAAGAGCACACAGAATCACAGGCAACTGGAATGGTACTCCCTGCTCCTTGAGTGGGCTGGTAACCTTTAGGAATTTTGTGTAAGCAGTCCTTTCCTCCTTTTCCCATCTGTACACCACCTAACTGTAAAGTCTTGCCTGCCTCAAGGGTAATGTTTAATAATATTGTAAATAAAAACAGAACAAAAAATTGGAAGAACAACAAGAAAAAAATTATAAAAATCACATGAGACAGCAAATGTTTTTCACTTGCAGAAACCTGTTAAAAACTCATTACATTGTTCATGTCAGGCTCAGCATAACTGCTGCAGTCACTTTAGTCAGTAGGCAGCGTTTCATTGCCAGTATTCAAATAGGAGAAATGTCTCAGCATCCATGATACAGATTTGCCTGAGCAACAAGAGTTTACATCCAAATGCAAATTTCATGTTTCCATATCAATAGAGGGTACTTCAGAACCTCTTTTGACTGGAACCCTGGCACACTTCCACTCAAAAACTTGTTTGCACTGGACAGCATCTTCACCTGGGTTATTAATTAAGATTATGTAGCATAAAATGAACAGCACCTTTAGACTTTAAAATAAAGTCAGCAAAGATAATTAGATATGACTTTATTATTTATGTATTATGTAAAATCTATTTTGAAAGAATTTCTGAAAATACTAGGAAAGTAAGTTTAAACAAAGTTTCTAAAGGCTGTAAAGAAAAGCCATTGCTCTTACTTGTAAAAATTATGTGAATTTACCACTTGTAATATGTGCAATTTTATCAGAGTGATGTGGCTCAGGTATATTGCAATATAAGGGAAATGATGACTCATTTGTAAAGAATGACAAAGGCCTGCCATATGTAAATACTAAAGATACCATAATAATGTATAAATGTTTTCAAAAGAGAATTCTTAAAAAGAAGTGCTTCCAGATTCTGGCAAGCAAAGTGCTTCTGCTCCTTGCTCTCAATCACTGCACTGCACAACTTCTAAATGTGCCCCTGCTTCCCACAAAGTACAATTTACTCAGCAGAGTAAATTACCTCCATGAAATTATAACTGTATTTTTATGCTTCATTAAAAGAATTGTATTTTATATACAAAGGTCTATAACAACATAAAATAGGAAAATGGGAAACATTATTTTGCTTACTGCTTTATCATTTTTTAAATCTGAGTGGAAATAACAGGATTTACCCCTAGCTTCAGAAAAGGTTTTCTCTTTACTGTGAAGAAAATGGCATATTTTCTTTCAGCTGTTAGTGGGCCTCACAGTTGTGTTCTGCTATTCACCTTGTACTCTTCCCAAGTGGTTAATTAGTCCTAATAATGATGGACATAGCAATATTAAAAACTTATTTTTAATTCCTTCACAAAAACACAATTAATTTGGAGTTGTTAAAAAGTCCATGCTGTCCTTCCTCTATGACCAAACATTCTGGATATCCCACATCCCAGCGAGACCATTAGCAGCTCCCTTAGCTCTGCTTCCCTGACAGCCATCTTACTGTCGTGTGGCAACTGGGAAAACATTTTTCCAGCTGTGCAGATCCAACCTCTAACACTCAGGATTAACACTGATTTTAGGGTCCAAATGTGCAGCCAGTGTTTACACTAAGAGTCAGCTAAATCCTTCGAACTGCATTAGGTGACGAGTTAGGCATCCATGCTTTTCTCTGTAATCAGATGGGCTAAATAAGTCTCTAGAAATTTCTCTCTCTTCCTTTATGAACATCTAGGAAAAAAAAAATCAAGAGCTCAGTTCCCTCAAGTGAGATTCAGAAAAGCCCACCATAGTTTTAAATATTATGTACATGTTAAATCCTGGGAGTTTTATAAAACAGACTTCTACCAATATAGAGACTTCATTTAAAGAAATAACTTAGTAAGACATTCAGTATCTTAGGAATTGTTTGAAAATATACAGAGAGAATGATTTTTCCTGAAGCCTATCATACAAAAATTGGGAATTAAAGGAAAAAATTCAAAACCAATTGGTTTTGAATCCCATCTGTAACATAAATACAAAATAGCAGTCACACTTAAACAGCACAAGACAAAACCAAACAGATCCGAGAATAAAATCTTCTGAGAGCAAAATTATAGATAATGAACCCACTTTTCCCTTTGGGGAATCAGTTAAAGAATAAACTATGTATGGCAGGTATTAGTCACAATGCTTGATACACCCACTGCAAGAAACTCAGCTGTGTGGTGATAAGATTGGTAACAGACACTGAAAAGAGATGATGCCATGTGTATTAGTCAGAATCCAGTTGATTAATACTAAAAATGAAATGGGTTGTCTGGTTTTGTACAGACAGGCAGGGGATATATGACAGAAACTCCACCAGTGAAATGTTCACTATGTCGACTTTGGCACGTAAGAGTGGAAGGTGTGAGCAAAGCCAGGCCAAAAGGCAATCTAAGATTATTCCCATGACAACAGAGGTTAACAGGTTAGCATTTCTTAATTTTGCAGATGAAATACAGTTCTCAGTTTTCCCCCCAAAAAGCAGTATCTGCTTGGATAGGGAGTAACAGCAGACATGTCTTTGCCTTTTTTGCAAAATTCTTGAGGTTTACTAGTTACAGCAGGAAGACATCTCTTCAAGAGAATAAATCCAGATGAAGGGAGGGAACCACGTTCAACTGAGTCCTTCTCTAACCTTCATTTAGATCCCATAAATAGTAGGTGTCACCTCTTAGCAAAGGCTGAAAGAATAGTAACTTCTTCCTTTTTCCTGTTTCTGTTACAAAGAAAGCCAGTTTAGTACAGAAGCATTTTATGAAATTAATTTGAATCCTGCCTTTTAAAATAAATATTACCTTTCCTACATAATGGACTTTACTGTATGTTGTAGTTAAAATGTGAGGTACATTTTTCTACTTTTCTACTTCTTTTTTCTACTGCAAAATGCAGTTGTTCATAATCAAGCCTAAAATATTTTAATGTTTTTTATTGATGAAAACTTAGTAAGAAAACAAAGACTGGCAGCTAAAATGCTTGCAGTGGAGTGACTTTAGAGGTCTCTTATCCTCCAGTATGATCAGGATATTGTTTGGATTTCACATGGAAATGAACTCTTTAATAAAATTACAGACTTGTTTGAATACCTGCTCTCAAAACAGGATTATGACAACAATTGCAGATAGTTATGAAGCTACGATGGCTTTATTTTCTCTAGACTAGAGACTGATGGCTCTAAAAGACCTTGAGTGCAGACCAGGGAACATTTTGTTCCCATTGAGTGTTTTTGCTGGTTTTTATTCCAGTTGTTTCTGCAGTCTAAAATAAGCCTCTTTAGACTGAAAAGCTTGTACAATTTTTGTAAAGAGGGTCAACAGGCAAATCCCTTGGGAAGGCCTTGGAGAAGGCCAAAGAAGGAAGATACCTGGGCAATTAATTCCTTGTGTAAACTCCTGGGCATTTCATTCCCTGTGTGAACACCTATGATGAGTTTTACCACAGTGAAACATTTGCAGGTACTTTGTCCTTTTCTTTTACCTTCTCAAAGGTAAGCATGGATGTGGTCTTGGCTAGGAGATTATAATCAGAATCTGTTCAGAGGTGAAAGAAAAGAGCAGCTTTGTGCAATACTTGCCAGCAATACACCTATTTAAAACTGATGGCTCCACGCATAAAACTAAACAAAACAAAACACTCTGCTTCTGGGAATTATTTTCAGGGAGAAAATTAGTCTTTTTAGAATTACTCCAAAAGACTGCAACCTTGGAAACAGTAGCTAGTGTGTCAAAATAATGTGGATTTTTTGTATCTGAAATATGTTCACAGGGATTACTGCAGTAGCATCTAAGTATTTCCTTATAATATAATGGCATTTGTATGGCTCCAGATGTTATTAATCCCACTTTGAAAGTTGACAAAGAGACATTAGTACCAATGACACTTTCTTTTAATACAGAAGATGTTCTTCCACAGTGTCTAATATGACAATTTTTGAAATGCAAATTTTTCCTGTCAAAACAACACTTGCTGTTTTTTAGCTCCATATGTTCTGCACATAGAAACATGATGTATGCTGGCTGTACTTGAATTTACAAAAGCCATGTTTTCAGTGTTAAGGTCACTCAATTTTTTTGTTTGATTTCCTCTTCTAAACTGCAGTGATGTAAGAGTATCACAGAACCACAGAAGGGGTCCAGTTGGAAGGGACCACATTGGGTCATCTGGTCCAACCTCCCTGCTCAAGTATATCTTAGAGCACATGGCATGGGATTGAATCCAGAGAGCTCTTGAATCTCCCAGTGAGGGAGATACTCAATGAATATTACACATAAATACAATAAGTACTTCTAATGAATAGCTATGACTGTAGAAGCATGTGTTAACAAGCTAAATAGATGCCCATTTTTACAGTAGGTGTTTGGTAACATGCTGGACATGTGCCCACAAAATTTTGTTATTGGGCCAATTTTGCAGAACTATTGAAGGTAGCACTTACATATTAATATTGCTTATAGTGGCAAAAGAGCTTAAAAATAAGTACAATGCAGAAGAGCTCAAAATGTTTGAAAAGTATAACCAGGAGCAAATTTTGGAGTAAAACTGTAAATGATTGGCAATAAACCCAGGAGGTACTGTGTGACACGAGCTCTTCATGTTGTGGCCCATTGAAATCATCTAAACAGCTAATCAAAAGCAGCCCTGTGACCATCCTTTGGTGGTGTCCTCTTCACACAGAAATTGGGCCTGGGTCTCCTCAGGGCATCATGGGGCCTCCAAGTGTTGCAGAAAGGACTAGGTTCATACAAAGTTTTATTTGCCCAGTTCCTTACAGATGCCAGACAAAGCTACCTTAGGGAAAGAGTGTGACAGAGAGTGAGAAATGACAAATGGGGAAAGGTCCCTTTTAACAAGATGGCCAATTCTGCAGTCCTTTGGCAGCTGTCCTTGAGACCCTACTACCTTCAGACCCAGGCACTGTGCGGTGAGCAAGCAAGGAACTAGGGAAAAGTAGTTCCCTGCCTTCTGCCTCTGAGTGCTCTGTTTTCACTTCTGCTGAGGCTGTCAACTTGACAAGACCTTCCACATGTGTTTTCAGGTTTGTCTGATGGCTTCTAACACTCTCCTATGTGGTTTGTTTGGCCCAGTGCCAGTTCTGTTACCTAAGTATGCCAGAAAGTGAGTGAAAGTGGTGGACTCGTGAACACATTATTTAATTGTTGGTATGGTTTTGGCATGGGTTGTCCTCACCAACCCCTATTCCTTAAAAATTAAGCCCTAAAAGGATGAAACAGGACTGCCCCACTACATTCCAATGTTTTAGGGAACCAGGAGTGCCTGGCTCTTGAGAAGCAGGTGGCCACTGGTGCTTGGTACTGCTCAGGAAGCGGTCAGGGAGACAGTCTTGTTAGGCAGATGCCTGTGTCAGCTCACTGGCACTCAGTCCTCCTGTCCTTCCTGAGACTGTGCTTTTGTTTGCAATCCATATGGTATGCAGTGGGCACACACAAACAAGCAGGTGCCAAAATTCATCCCACATTGCTCTGAACAGCCTGAGGAGACTTTTCAGGAGGTTCATTCTCCCTCAGACCTTTGATTTGCTTATTGGAGAGAGTGGTGTGTCAGCTGGCACTTCCAAGGCTTTGATCCAGTAGATAGGTGGGAATTATGTGACAAAAACGTGGTTGAAATTGAGACCTAAATTTTCACAAATTAATCCCATATTTTCCTCCCATTACATAATTGAACAGAAAGTAAAAGTTAAAATGGCTGTGACCATGGAAAGCAACTAGGAGAACAGCCCAGCTCTACAATTCAGAGGAGGAAAGATAATTATGTGGTCCAGAAAATGTTTTAAATACAAAGAACTTTGATGTTTCACATCAGAGCAACAATAAATAGAGAGAACATATTTGCCTTTTCCCTAATATTGATATTTTCCTCCCATCTTCCCTCCTACTTAGAACTCTTTCTGTGGTGGGAGGATCCATTAGGTAATCTACAGATGTTTTGCATTCTTAAATGTAAACTAGAAAATGAATACAGATTCATCCCATGAGGGTAAAAAACTAGTCTGCTCTTTAATGTTTCTTGGATGATGGCACCCCTTCAGAACACGCCTGAAAGTTGTGCCTCACCCGTTAATGCACACTCAACTGCAACTTACTGCTTAATAAAACCCAACATTTTTATTGCTTAGTAATTCTGGATTTGGCTCCCAGTGTCCCTGTTATAAACATTGAAAAGTAGGGATGCCATATTGAAACACTGACAGATTCTCATGGGGGTCAGGGCTGCTGGCGCCTCCCTAATGAGGTCACACGCCGTTAATTTTTTTTCCCCTTGACTCAAGAAGAAAACAAAGCAGTTAAACTGCTGTATCCATTTTCCAGCAACATTAATCCATTGCAAACCACTCTTAACCATATTAAATCACAGGTTTGTGATAAAATGAACTGCCTAAAGGTTCACCTTGGGCTATTTAGCCCACAAACAAGATGCTGACTACTGGCAGCAATGGGTGGTTGGCAATTATTGCCCAATTTAGTTGCAATTACTTAGTTTGCTGTGTCTTCTGTTCAGACTAGCTGAGGGTCTACAGTGTGGTAGATTCCAGAGTGAAATGCAGTGCCTGGGTTCTGCTGGAGATTGACAGTGGCAGTGTTGAAATGTTACTTGGGCAACACATTTTAATTTCTTGGAGGGAAGAGAAACCTTCCCTTTCAGTGGGAAAACTTGGAAAGGGATGAACTCTCTGAACAAGTCTGCCCAGATATAGCTGTTCTATTCTGCAGAAAATCATCCAGGTGTTAATAGAACCTGAATTTTCAGTTTAAGTATGCCTCAATGCTGATACTAAATAGGGAAGCTGGAAACTTTACCCATGAAATACAGTACAGTTGCAATATAATAGTTGCAATGTAACGGTATTAATTTGAAGAGCAAAAAATGCAGCATTCTGGCTTCTGATAGTATTTTAAAGGCAGTCATCAGTATGCTGTGATTACACCATAGTTGTAAGTGGACGGATATAGACATAATATGCCAGTTCAAGGGAAGTGTAGTTTTTTTTTAACTTGCCTTAACTTGCCTAATGTAGGTCTAAATTTTCAGGTAAGTATAAGATTTTATCTATAATTATTATGGGAACTGTTACTAAGTCATTGGGAAATAGTACATAAAACCAATCACAATTTTTTTATTGATCTTGGTAATTCCATTAGCTGAAATATTCTAGTAGTGTTTGCTACCAATGGGAAAGTTTATACATGTAATTCTCAAGCTGTACTCATTATACACACACCTTCATGTAAGAAAGGCTAAGTAAAATTCTTAAAGAAGGCAGTCATCAATTCAAGATCACATGAATTGGTTAAGCTTTTGCAATTACTGCCTTCAGAAAAAATTGATCAAATATGGACCTATTAAAATTAAAATATAGTGTGATATAGAGAAAAGAAGCTTTTGTCTCTAAACAAATTAAAACAATGGTTCTATTTCCTTTGCCTATTAAAATTAAAATATAGTGTGATATAGAGAAAAGGAGCTTTTGTCTCTAAACAAATAAAAACAATGGTTTTATTTCCTTTGCTAAGGCCAACAAAGACCATGGATAAAGATTCAGCAAAACTCAGAAGTATCTGACATTTAAGCGCATCTCAAGATTACAGAGTATTGGTAGGGAACTTCCTTGTTTTGCATAAAAATTGATTTAATCAGTAGCAGATGTTATTACAAGGCTTTTATTTTGGGGGAGGTGATAGCAGAAAGGCTTCTGGTAAGAGACATTACACACCAGTCTGCCTTTGTAGTTTCTGTACTTCCTTTTGTCCCTGTCAGAGAGGAGAGGCAGAAAGGGAAGCATAATGCCTTGGATATCCTACAGTTCCTACACTCTGATAGTTTATCAAGTGAATCAACCTTAAAAGGCCTCCCATGCAGCCTGAAGATGTGAAGCATGTGGCCTGACTCTCTGAAATACTGCCTCTGGATTTCAGCTATTTATGAGTGGCCCGTTGTTTCTATGGAAGTTTGCTAAGACTTACAAAGCAGCATTGTTTTTCACACTAGCAGATTTTACATCAGTAATCCTCAGACAAATAGAATTATGTTTCTACATACTAGAGAACATTATTTATGTACTTTTTACAGGTCATGGAGAAAGAAACGTAATAGGAAAACAGAAATAGGAATAAGACTGGCATTTTTTTGCCTCTGAGAATATCTATTTATTCATAAAAGCATAGAAGCTTTTTGCTCTGCCTTAAATTCCTTTAATCAGCTGTGTTTATATCTTTTAACTCTACTTTCTAAAGGAATAAGAAATTATATGTAGTGCTCTAGGAAAAAGAAAGAAAGAAAAGAAAGAAAGAAAAAGAGGAAGGAAGGAAGGAAAGGAAGGAAAGGAAGGAAAGGAAGGAAAGGAAGGAAGGAAAGGAAGGAAGGAAAGGAAGGAAGGAAAGGAAGGAAAGGAAAGGAAGGAAAGGAAAGGAAGGAAAGGAAGGAAGGAAAGGAAGGAAGGGAAGGAAGGAAAGGAAGGAAGGAAGGAGGAAGGAAGGAAAGGAAAGGGAAGGAAAGGAAGGAAAGGAAAGGAAGGAAAGGAAGGAAAGGAAGGAAAGGAAGGAAAGGAAGGAAAGGAAGGAAAGGAAGGAAAGGAAGGAAAGGAAGGAAGGAAAGGAAGGAAGGAAAGGAAGGAAGGAAAGGAAGGAAGGAAAGGAAGGAAAGGAAGGAAAGGAAGGAAAGGAAGGAAAGGAAGGAAAGGAAGGAAAGGAAGGAAAGGAAGGAAAGGAAGGAAAGGAAGGAAAGGAAGGAAAGGAAGGAAAGGAAGGAAGGAAGGAAGGAAGGAAGGAAGGAAGGAAGGAAGGAAGGAAGGAAGGAAGGAAGGAAGGAAGGAAGGAAGGAAGGAAGGAAGGAAGGAAGGAAGGAAGGAAGGAAGGAAGGAAGGAAGGAAGGAAGGAAGGAAGGAAGGAAGGAAGGAAGGAAGGAAGGAAGGAAGGAAGGAAGGAGGGAGGGAGGGAGGGAGGGAGGAGGGAGGGAGGGAGGAAGGGAGGAAGGGAGGAAGGGAGGGAGGAAGGGAGGAAGGGGAGGGAGGGAGGGAGGAAGGGAGGAAGGAAGGAAGGAAGGAAGGAAGGAAGGAAGGAAGGAAGGAAGGAAGGAAGGAAGGAAGGAAGGAAGGAAGGAAGGAAGGAAGGAAGGAAGGAAGGAAGGAAGGAAGGAAGGAAGGAAGGAAGGAAGCTCTTTCACCACACTATATTGTTATGTGTAATCTACTTCCATTTACTATTGATAAGAGCAAAGCATACTAACTGAAGGTTACTTTAAAAAAAGAGATCAATAGAAATCCTTAAAAGAAATCAAAAGAAATCCTTAAAAAATATTTGGCATGCCATCAATATGCAGTTAACATCTCCTCTGTTTGACGGTACAATAATCCCTGTCACCTCCTGCAAAAAGAAAATGATACAATATTTATTGTCATGTTTGGCTGATCATGTACATCAAGTTCCTCCCTGATTATTGCCAGGTTGGAAGAGACGTGTTAAACACCATCCTCAGGACAAGCAGAACAAAACAGATTAGAGTGAAAAAGCTTGTAAATATGGTTCCTACTCCAATAACCTTTTAAACTGGCTTTAAAGAACTTGGTTATCTGCAGCTTAAAAAAGGTCAAAAAATTACACATGTTCAAATTTCATGCCAGAAAAAATCCTACTATATTTTTAAAACACTATACAATCTAACAAGATTAAAATAGTTAAATGGTAGATCAGTGTTAATTATATGCCTTTAATAAGTAGAAAATTAACATGCCACTTACTGCAATTTTCATGAAAAACACTTTCAGACATTTAATTGCTGAATTTTGTCATAGAAAAGAGTTTAGATCCATTTATTTCAATTACTTGATTTGCATCTTCCTCCTTAAAATGAGTAATGCATTAGTTTATCATACAGATAGAAGCTGAATAGGATGACTTCAAAACCAGTTTTTCCATAGGTAAAACTAAGAGCATATTCTGTCTAGGGTATGTACACCCTGTTTATTGCTACATATCTCAAATCCTCAAATGCAGCTGGTGTGAGCCCAGGCATGCTGGAAATGGAAACCCAGCCTATGAATGATCACGTAACACCAGAGGAGTAACATGAGATGCGTTACTGCATTAGAACACAGAGTAGATTTTCCATCCATTCTCTGCATGAGCTTTTTCCTGCTAGTTATGCCCTGCTTTGTTGCAGTTTTACTTATACTGTTTGGGTACAGGGCTTCTTGCAGATGGCTGCCCATCTTCCCGTGTACTCCTCACAGTGTCTTGCTAAGTGAGCACCGCTCTCATCTTGCCTGAGAGCACCCTGCTCCAGCAGAGCCTCTCTCTGTGGAAGATGGTGCCTGTGCCTTTTGGGGTTTCCCTTTTCTGACAAGTGGTACTGGGCCATCAGAGTCATCCAGGCTGGTTTCAAGCTCTCCAATTTACTTATCTTACTGAGTTCATGACACATTTCATCTGAATTCCATGTCCTTTTGTCCCTATTCTCATTTTTCACTTTGTTTTATTTTAAGCTCCACTTTCAGCTGCTCCATGATTCAGTCTCTTTTCCGTGGGGACGTGTAAGTTCCATTCTAGTTTACTACATTGCAGCTTGTGTAACAGGCTCAATATCATGTCATGCATCTGATCTCAAAAAAAGGAGTAGAGAGTAGGTAATTTATTAATTAATTTTCTTATATAAATATAAAATTTTTTCACATATGTAATGAACTCCAGGCTGCAATTCTATGTGAAAATGCACCTCTATTACTGAAAATATTATTAACTGAAAGCACCTATGCTTTCCTTTTCTCCAAAAAGGGAAAAAAAAGGTCTAGTCCAGAGTTCAGTTATTCAAAATATATGAATGTACAATGATGACTTGGAGGGTTGAATTTTACTTGTATTTACCCATTTCTCGTTAAATCTGACCAATTCAAAACACAACAGTTCTTTTAAGATTTTCAACAACAAAGGCTCTCACAGTTCAGGGAAATTGAACACTGGTGATATTATTTTCAGCAGTGCTGCCTCTGTGAACTCACAGAGGCAACATCCAGGATTGCATATAGCAGAACCAGTCCAACCAATACTATACTAGGCCCAGCCATGAAGCCCAAACTGAGATTTAAAGTATCCCAACTCAGGTGTGTCCAAGGTCATTCCTCCTTCTCTCTCTGCTTTCTGACTGGTTGAAATTAAAAAGTAGAATAACCAGCATCTAATGTCAAAATCCTATTTCTTCTCCCTGATAGATTCTTTACTCTATAGCCAACTTAGATGTTTTCAGGAGGGAATGAGCATCTGCTGTAAGAGTAGTTTGAAAATTGATTTTATCTGGAGAGACTTTTGGCCGCATCTCACAGTACCAACCACGATGTACAAGCAGGCAGAACAAACATAAATGGGAAAAGGAAGTAAGTCAGTCCAGGAAAAGGGTAGAGGAAGCTTATCCAGCCCTGGAAGGAATGAATAGTACTTGTGGTAAAGTCCCAGTTTAATCCTAAAGATTAAATCTTGAAATCATTCCTCACTTCTTCTTCATGGAAAACATTTGCTAACAGTAAAAATGCACAAACGACCCTATTCTGTGGATGAGCAAAAGTGAGTTCCTGCTGTATTTCTGTGCCATTTTACAAATCCAGGTTTTAACTGGGTCCTTTTTGACGCTCTGAGCAGTTTGGTAACAGTTTATTTTTCACCCCACTGACATGTACCTATGAACTTTTACTAGCAACAGAAGTGAAATTGCTGCAGAAACTCTTTCTCCCCCCAGTATTTCCAGCTGCAGTGGTAGTGGTGAAAAATCTTTTAGGCTGACTGTTGTAACATGATTTTCAACCACTTCTGTGAACTGTAGGCATAAAGGGAATTCAGATAAGGCTATGAACTTGTATACAGTTGTCTGAATCTTGCAAAGTTTTCCAAGCTCATCCATCATCACAATGGATCCCATGGGATGTTAGTTGGCTCTGGGGAACATTAGCTGTTTTCCCAATTTCATAATGCTAGGACTGGTGAGTATTGTTAGATATTGTAAGACACCATTTGCCAGCCTGAAATGTGTTGTTTATATAAATATGTCTGGAACGTACAGTACCTCTGAGGGACTGAATCAAAAATAACCAAAGGTTTTCACAGAGCACCATAATTCCAGGGGTGAAGTGGGCAGTGAATTTTGACATGCTTTCTACCATCTGTGTTTGTCTAAGTATGCTTTCTTGAGAAGAAGCAGCTGGGAGACTTCTGTGAAAAGATGCCTATATTTTAGCATTCTTCTCAGAAGAATAAATATCAAGTTTCTATTTCTCCTGACAGGGAGCTGGTATAAGAGCATTTGTAAAATTAACTTTGAAATGCAAGGTGTTGTTTTTCTTTTTCATTGTTTCTGTAGTATGTGCTCCCACCTAGGAAGGTTAATACAGGCATCTGTTTGCTCTTTTTAGATGTAATGATATATAAAAAGACTGAGTGGGACTTTTGTTTGTTTATTTGTGTTTATTTCAGTGTGAGGGAGGTGAAAAGTTTTTTAACAATAGTGAGTTCCAAATGTGTTGTTCATTTATGAAGCTGGTGCTGTGTTTCATCTTCTTTGATGTTCTGAGGTTTTTTTACTTACCTGATTTGTAGGTTTTAATATTTGCTGCAATGTCACCTTTATTAATGAAAAAAAAAGCAAAAAAAATAACCCAGTTCTAACAACTTCACCATAGGTGCTGAAAAGGAGAAAGTACATAAGAGAGAGAAATAAAGAGGAAGGGAAATGGACAGCTCTCAGTTATTTTTCCAGACTTTACTCGCTCTGCTTTTATTCCCATTTGGTCATGGATACCAAAACCTTAAGTACGTAGATAAGGAAGCATAAACCACTTTTATCCAGAAAATATGAGGCTGTCCTTAAGCCCCTCTCATGAGCTTTGAGTGTAGTGATACAAAACTGAATCTTTTATGTAGCAGCTAAAGAAACCACCACTGAAGTCAGTGGGATCTGCCCACTGATTGTCTTTAATTGAAGCTGGATCAGACCCATAAGCCACACCAATTATGTTTGTCCTGGCAGCTAAACTGACATGTCTGTCTGCATAAACTCAAAATGGTATCTTGTGTTTAAAAATGTAACACTTCTGTACTCTGATCATAACTCTAATGATGTTCCTTGATTGGGAATATGCAGGGAGACAATCATCCTCAATGACAGGGGCAGACATCAGTCTTAGCTTAAGACAGATCCAAAGGCAGTAAGACATTACCTAGAGTTTTCCTCAGCAAATATCCTGGACTACAGTGTTGACCCATGCTGACATATTTGCAACAACCATTTTTTTCTCAAACTTTGGCTACTTGCAAAGTCTTTCCTTTTTTATGTTTTTACAATGAGTCTTGAACATCTTCAGTTCCAAAGCACAAAGAGAGGTATCAGAGGATGAGGACAGGGGTGCCGTCACAGAGACTTTAATGAAATATATCTGTTTTTTCCCCAGAGGTGCGGAGAAATCTCATTTGATAGTCCTGACCAGAATGCCAAATGTGTGCGCATGCTAGGTAAGGGTAAGAATCTCTTCCTTTTTTTTATTCAAGTGTATGGATATGGAAATATGTTTAATTGGGAATTTCTTCTTTAAAGTTCATGATAATGACCATGATAATCCACAATGGCATTTACAGAGTGCATCCACATCTAGTCCTCATGAATATATTCTTTGCAATGAACTTTCAATTATTTAGACAAAGCACATATATTCCAGTAGTGTCCATGTGCATAGATGAAAATATAGCAGTACCAACACTGTAATTGGAAGCTCTGAGGAGCTGAAGCCCAGAACTCATATTCAAAAGCTGAAAATCTGTGTTTATAAAGACAGTATGAATTCCACAGGCATGCATCAAAAGTCTCTAAAGCAGACCTTCAGCTGCATCAGTCAGGGAAATTGCAGTCAATATGATTTTACATATTTGCACTGGTGTAGCTTTGTAGAAATCCATATTAAGTAGAAGTGCCTATTCTTTAGAAACAATGCAAAACTGTTCTGCTATCACTAATTACTGTGACCAATTTCATTGTGGTTGTTTGTTTCGCCTACAATGCTAGTACTGAAAAATTAATAGCATGGCTAGTATCACAGTGAAAGGCAGGGAGTAAGTGTCTAAAAACCTAAGAGATAATGTTTACTCAGGAAAAAAAATGAAACCACAGAACACTCGCAGGATTAAGCCTTAAATTCTGAAGACCTTTGACCTGCCAGGGAAGAGATAAATATATGCCGTAAATTAGAGCATTGCATCTAATAAAGTGAAGATTGAAATAGCCACAATTTTTAAAACTGCAACTGGCAATGTCTAGGAACTTAATTCCCATCTGGGTGCATAGCTGTGCTCTGTAATAACAGATTATGTGGTTTGTTGTTTAGATTCATTAAATCCTATTGTCACAACAGACTATAATTGCTGCAGAGGAAATCTGTCATGCTTGTAGTGCACAGATCCCAACAGAAGAACTGACACAATGGGCCATAATGATCTGTTACATCAATGATCCATGGTTAGAAGTCCTTAATGGAACAAGCTGACAAAAAAAGATACACTTGTGATCCTTTATCATGCCAATTATAATCTACAGTGTAAATACAATTGAGTTCCTAATACTCTAGTTCTAAGGAAGTTATATCCATGGAAATGTTATTACGCATTAGGGGGAAGAATGGGGGGTGGGAGAGAGGAGAACAAAGAAAACCCTTCTGCATGGGCTGGTTCACCATTTCATTTGGCAGTTTTAGAACAAGTGAGTCCAAAAGTGTGAGTTTGACATCCCTCATAGTGCAAACAATTCTTTAGGAGAAGTGAGAAGAACAAGATCTTGTTTCCATTACATGTGCTCTTATCTATGTCTTGTAGTATATACAAGTACAAGAATGAGAACATATGCTGTGCTGTGTAAGGAAACTGCTGGGAATGTAAAAATGACTCCAAGAGCACATGCCAAAGCTGTAACTGATTCTCAGAGGTTACGGCTCTTGTATTACTTTGCCTGTATATATTTCACCTGCTATTGTTATTTTCAATGTTGCTAACAAATGAAGGACTGTAGTGTCATATATAACATAGAGTTTTTCATTTCACCCCAAGGAATTCCAAATCATGTACAGAACTGAAACTATTCTAAGTGCAATTTGTATATTCCAGAACCCTGTAAGAGGTGTGGAAAGAAGAAACTAACAAGTACAAACACAGCAGAAACTGTGGTTTCTCTGAGAGTGACTGCTGGAGATAAGCTCCATTGTCTCAGTTTATCACAGAAATCTCTGTGGTTCTGTCAGTGCTGTAAAGCCAGAGGGTGTCCACTCTGGACACCTTTCCTTTCATACTGAACTTGTAGGGAAGAGCAGAAACCAGAAACTGCGCAGCCAAAATGGCCTAAGACTTTGTGTTGAACGTGTCATTCAGTGCCCAGTCTCATATTTTACAAGGGAGTTGAATTTCCAAGAGAATGTAGCACAGTTTGCCACTGATCAATGCAAAGATGACATTATTAATGTCCGTGGGTATAACCAGTGAGCAAAGCACAGCGTGCCTTCAGAGGGGGCATCTTTCTTGGCTGCTCTGTCTTTGAAATATGCTGAAACTGTCGTGCTGCCATGTAATGTAACAGTGACACAGTGCTGACAGAAATCTAGAGGGCAAGTCCCAGCAACTGCAAGAGGATAATTACCCCAGCAAGAGAAGAAACACAGGAGCCTGGAGTACCGACTGTATTTCTTCAGGGATCTTTGATGCAAGATCAGTCCATATTTGAAACTGCACATTATTGAGCTGTACTCTAAAATGGCAGTAGCTGGTTTTGTCAGAAAATGTCTGTATCTGCTTTATACTACTGGTTCTGGGCTAGCTTCAAATTTAGTTTTTTATAAGTAATGCCAGGCTTGCCACTGAGTCCATTCCTTGAGATAACATGGATTATGTGTATGAATTTCTTTTTCTGTAATGGTTGAGGAAGAGGGGTTTGCAGTAAAAATTCTGCCTTCTACTAGAAAACACTGAATAATAGATTAAAAAATGCCAAAATGTTTACAATGCCTAGAGTGAAGTTAGATAACTTTTCAAGGCACTGACTAGATACCACTCAACCTGAGATTAAGAGCATAGAATCAGCTTAATGCCTCGTCTTTCAGTATCAGAGTGATGGATATTTATAAATCAAGTGTAAAAAATAACAAAATTAAATGGTCACTTAGCAGTGTTTCCTGAGGATATAAAAGATAATAGCTATGTGCTCTGACTAGAATATGTTCAGTGTTAGTGTAATTATCTGCACTAAAGTCATTACAGAAAATTATGTTCTCCCTCTTATTTTTCATATTGTGCTTCTCTCTTTACACTTTTATCTGTGTCATGATTTAATCCCAGCTGGCAACTAAGCAACATGCAGCCACTCGCTCACTTTGCCTCGCAGTGGGAGCTGAATCAGAAAAAAGTATAACTTGAGGGTTGAGACAGGAACAGTTGAATAATAGAAACAAAATATAATAATAACAATAATAATGGTGGTAATGAAAAAGAGAGAGAGGAATAAAACCCAAGAGAAACAAGTGATGCACAACCCAACTGCTCACCACCTGCTGACCAAAGTGATTGGCAGCTCCCAGCCAACATGCCCCCGACACACACACAGAAACACAAGTTTATTTCCTGATCATCATGATGCTGTATGATATGGAATATCCCTTTGGCAAGTTCAGTGCACCTGCTCACAGTCAGAGTACAGGAAAACAAAAAGTCCTTTACTTAGAGCAAGCTCTACTGAACAAAAACTATAGCATCAGTATGTTATCAACAACTGTCGCATAGTAAATTAAAAACACAGCACTGTATCAGTTACAAAGAAGAAAATTAACTCCATCCCAGTCAAAACCAGGACAATATGTTATACCAGTTAAAGCAACACAACTTTGATAAGAATGTTGGTCAGTGGTCTACCTTAGCCCATTGAAGACCTGAAGTGCTCAAATTCTAAATATATCACAGCTTTCCTGAGTGTGGCATTGGATAATACTTTGAACCCTGCATATCCATTGTCCTTCAAAAAATGGGAAGATAAGTGGTTCCTCACTTAGGAAAAAGAAGAATAAATGTATAAGTACAATGAGAAGCTGAAGTTCTGCAGTAATATAAGTAATGAAACTATTACACTGTCAATAGAAATGTGTTATCAGAGGTTTCCTTTGAATCTCCAAATCTGCTGGGAGACAATGGCAGATCGTCAGCAAGATCTTCCAGTGCAACAAAGAAAATCTGAACTCTTCTGCTTAAATTGGAACTGTTATCAAGTTAGTGAGGGTACTTGGCCATGAAAAAATTGCCTGATAATGCTGAACAGGGTGTCAAAAAACGTTTGCTTTATGCTGAATTCAGGAAGTTAGAACCCTGGGTTCCTCATACTCTTTACCTTTAATGATTTTGACTTAAAAAAACTCTACCTAGCACAAAAATTGAGATTATAGAAATGCACTCACTATCAGTCAGAGACTTTGACTGATAGTGAGTACATTTATCAGTTATCAGTCTAGAGATTCATATTATGAAAGGCAGAAGGGAACTATCCCTCTCCCTAGAGCACCCACTGCTATTTTCAATGGCACAACCTGAAGTTAATTTTTCCCATATGCAGACAGACATATTCTGGGCTCAGACAATGACACAGTATCATATCATGCAGAGATAATTGGGTTAGTTTGCTGTGAAAATTGCTGGTTGGATGCCTAAGCTAATTAACTCTGCTGGGAAGGATTGTATACAAGCTTGTAAGAGTCCAAAGTTAAGGCAACTTAACCGGTTCTCACTTCCTTAACTAGCTCAGTTAACAAAGTTAACTCAGTAACCTCTACAGGGCAGAGCACTGAGTTTTAAGAATCTGTCCTGGAAAAAATAAGTTCCCATAGCTGGCTCTAGGACTAAGAAGCAAAAAGGTCTGCCAACTAGAAGAGAAACTTCAATTATATATATATATATACACATATATATATATACACATATATATATATATACACATATATATATATATACACATATATACATATATAATTAATATATATAGATTTGGAAGAGGTCACATCTCTTGTTGGCCAACTCTGCTGTCTGCAGAGATCCTTCCAGGGGAAATGTGAATTGCCCTCCTCAAGGAGCTGGTTGGTAAGATTAAAACACAAGCCTTCCAGATGCCCCATGGCAAAAGGCTGAGGTGCTTTCTTTTCATTACTGTAAATTCCATGCAGACAGGAATGATGTGGCTGAGTTTTGTTTCCCATTTGGTGCAGACTTAATCCTTGCAAAAGCAGACAGAGGAATCTTGCTTGGAATAAAAGTAGTTTCCTCACAAATAGCTGTTTAAAATTAATCAAAAACAACAACAAAAAAACCCAATTATTTTTTAAAAATTGAGGTAGTGCCACCTTTTTTTTTAATTCTCCAGACTAATAGTCCATAACTTTGTTGCTTTGAGGCAACAAACTTTTTCATATTCCAGCACAGAGAGGTGTCTACCTCCCTCATCTCCCCAAAAAAGTGGGGCTTTTTGCATACTTCACCATTTATTGCCTATGAAGAATTACGGGTAAACGAATCGGCATTTAGCCATGAAATTAGTTTCGTAGATCCAGCTTCAGTCTTGGTGGCTCTTTGCCCACAGCAGGAAACCACCACACATTTGAACAGAGTTGGCAACCACAGCTTGAGAGAGAGACATTACTGGAATAACAACTGTGTTGAAAGCCAGGAGAGAGGGGTACTGGCAAGGATCTGGCTGGCTGGTCCCTGCCTTATATAACCATTGAAGGCACCTTTAGTTGTGGCAGGAAAAAAAATCTATTCTAACTTTGCAAAACTTGATCAGGTAAATAACCAAATAACTTAATGGGTAAAAAACTCTGAAGAGTAATTAAATGTGTCAACTTGCCCTGCAGCAAAGGGAGAAAAAGAAATGAGGCATGTAGTCAAATGGTTCTGCACTGACAAAGAACCCGTGAGCCATTCCTGGAGCCCTCGCTGACATCATTTGAAATGTGACCCTATATCTCTTGCACATGCAAAACTTCTGCTGCAACTGATAGTCGTGCATGAGCAATGGTGTTCTAAATAGCCAAATATATGGACTATTTATATCCCAGTCACTCGAAGACTTATACCTGCACTTGACCTCATGCAGACTTAGTATTCTATCTGTGCAAATGAGATGCTAATAAACTCAGGAATTAATTTTTGTAAAATTAAGCAATGTATATATATAGGGAAAAGGCCTACAATCTACAGTGACTAGGAAGAAATCCATGCTTGTTGCTACAATGCCCATCAGGATTACTCAGGAATTCATAGCTGTCGGAAGGGAGAGGCTTAGGATGTCTGCAACAAAAAGATAGGCTTCTATTCCATGAGCATCTTGCAACACAGGATGGAGAGAAGCTGGTTTTTTCCATTTATAAAGCAATGGTGTGAATGCATACAGAAAGATAAAGACCACGTCTCCTTTTGATATCCTGTTCATGTAGATAAATTCAAATTTTAACATATAAGTCAATGCTTCAGGTTTTTCATTTATATTTTATATTCCAAATGCCACTCTCTACCAACAATTTATTCTGATGAGAATATCTATTATGATGAGAGCAGGATTGTATAGACAGGACCTATGGAACTGTAGTTCTTCCACCCAATTGAGTAGAGATTTTCAAATAACTTCTAACACTTTTCCCTTTTTCTTCTAAAATAGCATTCCAAAATATTAATGCAATTTTAAAATAAGACTTAACTCCTGATACTGTAACTATGCTTGTAAATGAATTTTAAAAATTGGGTTCTCTGTGTCCTTACCACCACTGAAACAGAGGCTTATTGCTCCTTCATGTCAATTCCTCCCGAGCTGACTGTATCTTCCTGAAACGCATTTTCTAAATCTCACCTGTTTTCTCTGAGAACTCTCGTGACTTGTTGGCCACAGTGGCACAGAGCAGACTAGACTTGGGCTATCACCAAGCGGTGATGTGGAAGGCTGAGATGCCAGGCTGCTGCTCCAATGGGAGTGTTGCTTGGAGACGGAAAGTGGCAAACCAGTGGGCATGAGGCCACAACAGCAACGCCTTTGTCAAGGACTCTTTGGTGCACACACACCATCATTGTGCCACTTCATCACCATGTTACGGTCTCAGGCTACACAAGTAGGAACTCTTTGTCTTTACTAGGATAAGATTTTTGCCTAAAACCTCAGAAATGTAAATATAAAATCCAGCTTTTACTTTCATGACTATTTGATTACTTTGGGTAAGAATCCATAAAAAAAAAAAATTAAAATTTCGGATGCCCTAAGAATATTTTAAAGAGCAGCTCTCTAATAACATCTTATTATTCAAGTAATTTTGATCTAATTGCTATTTTAGCTAATTATATAGGCTGGTAGTTGAGTGACAGTGACCACCTGTTTATCCTGTTCTGTCCTGTAAATCAGGTCAGACTGAAACTACTTCTCTTGCAGTACTCTACCTTTTAGAAAGGTGCTGAAGGAGACAAAAACTGGCCTTGTCCTTTTGAGCATGTGCATAAAACACTTTTCAAAATTTAATTTAGGGTTCTTGGTTTTCTATTGCATAAACATTAACTTGAATCATATCTAGTTTTATCCTATGTCTGAACCTGGTACACGAAAGAGATGGGAATGTCAGGGCACTTGTAGAGAATGCAGTAATGAGGATTTGGCAGCATCTATATAATGTAAGCACAGCACGATGGCTTTCTGGAGAAGAGAGTGTTACTATGATGCCCACGTCTGCAAAAGCCATTCATTTGGACCAGGAGATCCCCCTGAGATTCAAAACCTCAAGAGATGATTAAAAAAACCCTCCAGTCCCACAAACTAGAGATACCTCAAACTCCTGACTTTCAGATTGTCTTTCTATCAAAAAGGTTTTTTGACTTGCCTGAGAATTTAGGAAAAAGCTATAGGTTTCCAAGTCCTGTCCAGAAGTTGCACTCAAAGCACTTCTACAAATACCTGCAAATTCTGCCAAGTGTCCCTTTTTGTCCAAAGCATGTTGCAAACAGAAGGGTTGCATTCTGCTGCCCATTTATGTAATAATCTAGTGAGAGGTTAACCTTTTAATTCTGAACTTTCATCATCCTAAGATAGTTAAACCTCACAGCACTCACTTTTTTCTTACCTACCAAAATAAAGGCAAGACAGGTTGGAATTAAGTGCACTCTGTTCCCTCTATTGGCCCTGCACATGGACAAATGCTGGCCAGGGCTCCAGGAGGATAGGAAATAGCCCCCTGCATCTGGGGGAACACACACGTGTAAGACAAGGAGAGTCATGAATTTTGTTTCACAGACATTTCCTTTTTCTTTTTTTTTAACTAAGCACTTCTTAGAAAAGCAGAAGAACAGTGGCTTGATTGATTTACTTAAGGTGATCTCATATGTTGTTTCATGGTATTTGTCACATGAGTTCTTGCTGATCCCCTGTTGGAAAATAAATTTCAAGTGCCTATTCACTCTGCTTCCTCACAGTTTGATTTTTCCTCATGCCTAACCTCGTGCCCAAGCATGGACTGCATTCACGTAGTTTCCCATCTTCTTTGTCCAAAGTGATATGAGTGGGTTGTGTTCACCCAAAGTACTTGCTGTACAGAAAATTGCTGTGACTAACCATACTGCTATAATAATGTTCTCTCAAAATATGGGGAGGGGGAAAAGGATCTCCAAATTGAGGAGCAAATTGAAGAAGAAAACACTTATTCATAGTTTTACATCAGCCATCCCTTCATGATAGCGTACATGTAATGAAATGTCCAGAGCTAAACTTTTCAAAATTAGATTTAAAATGTTCAGATTTATAATTTGTGGTTTGAGCTCATCTCCAGCAATTAATCTTTGCTTCTTTAATTATTACTTGGTGATACCTTGGAATTTTACAGTCTCTGCAATGTCCTACAGATTATTGTGTAGCTCCCCTTAGTAAGAGTGATTGATGTCTGAGAAAGCCATGGAATTCCTATGCTTTCAACCACTCAGTTCCCGACTGTACATGCTCATAAATTTCTCAGGTTAAGAAGGCATTTTCCTATATTCTTCTCTGCTCTGTATTGTAAGGATGTCTCATATTCTGGAGCTAAACATTTTTGCTGTTCTGAAATGTTGTTAATAATTTTCTCATTGTTACTGAGAACCGGCAGTGTAATATTAGTAGGAATTTTTTTAACCTCTAGTATAAAAAAAAAAGGTACCAAATAAAAACCCTGATGTTCTTTTGTCTGGTTATCTGGGTAACTAGTTTTCCTTGATGGCTTTACCTTCTTTTTCCTTTTTAAATTTTTTTAATAATAAAAAATAATTTCTAGTTATAATCTGTTGTCTTCTTGTACATCTCATACTTCTTAAAGCATTAAGTTGTTTTCTTAAATCATCTGTTGATCATCAAACTACTTAAGCATGTATTTACATACTCTCACTGGAGCCAAAAAATGAGCAGACTGAAATAAGTTTGCATGCCAGGGTCAGTCACAGTGTCTAGCACTGTGCATGCTCAAGCACTGAACTGATCCAAACACTTGAGGCTCTGGGCTTATGAAATCATGGAGTGTGTCTGTGAATATTGGTAGTGAATGATGGAAATTCTATTTAGCAACAAGAAACGGAATTTCTGAATCGCAACTGGCTATGCCAAGAAATTAATGTATTTCTTACAGAAAAGTTCAGAGAGTTCTACTGGAATTCCCTCACAGGGCATTCTTCTCACTCTGCAGAGGAAGTAGTGCTGAAGACAGCTGGGATGCAATTCATCTAGCAGAATGCCTGTAAACATCTATAAAAAAACTTTCAATTTAAAGTCTACAGCCATGATCTAATCATCCCTTTGGTAGCAGAAAAGAACAGGAAAGAGGTGCTTTCTTCAGACTTAGATGTCTAAAACTGGTCTGAGGAATCCTACTCTCCACACTGACTCCTCAGGAAAGTGAAGTGTGGATGAGAGCAGATGGAGGAGAATAATCTTACTCCTGGAGCACAGATATTGTTTTTCATGGTGTTCAAAGCTCTCAGGTTTAAAGTGGAGGGAATAATAGAAAAATAGGCTAATCAACCTCATCTACAAGATAATTTTATTTTTTTTTAAACATAAAATCGAGTCTCAAGTTTTCATGATATTTGTAGAAAAGTACTTGAGGGAAATTGTTTTTATTAGCTGAATTCTTTTCCTCATTGCTTTTGGGAAGTCTTCATTTCCCTCTCTCTCCCTTTGACATAGCTGCAGGACCTTTTCTGACATCTGAATAGCTCCTGAATTTGGGTTGAATAGAGTAATTTGAAAGCATGACAAAGGATTTTTCAAATGCTTAAGGGATCCAGCATGCTGTCCCATGGGAAGAAAACTTGGCTGTATGGTGAAATCTTTAGACCTGAAGATTAAATTCTGCCATTAATGTGTCAAATATGATAACATAACATTGTGAATATCAACTCACAGTAAATTTTTTATGGAGAGTACTCTATAGCTTATTTTTATAAAGAAAGTGCACACATTAGTGTTTTAGATCACCTCAGGAGTGTGTTCTTGAGATCCTATCCCAACATGCTGCAAATTCTGCTTTGCCTTATGAAGGAGTCTGGGAATAGACAAACTGGGCAACTTTCACATGTAACAGAGCAAACCCTGTGCTCTGGGAGCACTTCTAGTGCATTCTAGCTGCTCCTAGACATCTAATCCATGGACATAGATTAGAAGTAGTCCCAACAGAATCCTCCAAAGCACACACAGTTCAGACCTGGGGGCCTCTACTGTGGCTGTTTAACTCAGCCAATTTGCTCTTCTTGAGCTCCTGCCTCTCTCAACCTTGCCAGAGAGTCAACACCCACTGGGACTTCAACCCAGCAGTTGCTCTAATATGCAGACTTCTGTAGCCACACACTACCTTCAAGACCATTCAGCTCAGATAAGATTCAACTGAAGATGTTTAGGATGTGTATAATTCATAATTTATGATGGGTTGTAAGTGTGTGTTTGTCGCTTGCCTACTTTGAGTACACAAGCCATCAATTAGTGCATGCAACCTACAACTTTATCAGATATTTGTCTTATACACTTATATGAGGACAGGTTTATGGGGAATGGCAAATGTGATTTAGTCCAATGAGAAATTTGTCCTTTTTGAAACATAAGGTAAAATGATTTTTAAGTCTAAATCAGGATTTCACACTGAGCTTATAGATTAATACAGAGCAAATTTAATTTAACACTTAATTCAAAGGAATTATTCATATTGCAAAGCTTTGTTTATTAACATACAATAATGAGATCTTCACATTTTATTCATGCATATATAGGACAAATTATAATTGAGATATCTTTTCATTTTATAACAGAGATTGCTAATGAAAGGACTCAAAAATACCAGGATCATACACTTTATTAGTAGACTTAGAAGAAAGCAAGGATTAGTGGACTAGAATTGATTTCTCCATCTGAAAACAGTGCAATAAACTGACAGCAGAAATGTATAACATGTTCATATCAAAAGCATATTATCCTGCTGACAAAAGAAGGGACAGTTACTTTCAGTGTCTTTTTAGTTAGATAACAATATGTAAACATAGCCCACACATATATATATTTATATACACTGTTATACCTTTTGTTAATAAATAATGTATGAACATACTCTTAAAAAGAAGCCTGTGCATTTCCACCCCATGAGCTGTATTTCAGATTCCTACAAAAGTAGGAAGACAAATTTATAGTTGAGATACATGACTGTTAAGTCCTAGAATGCTCTGGAACCATGATGGCTGAGACAGGAATTCGTCAAGAGAAGGGTCATTGTCTAAGAAAGAGACAATGAGAAATTTTACTTTTCTCAGCTCTAACTGCCCAGCGAAGATTTTCTGATGGAACTTAATTTCTTTAACTATTGGTATCCGAAGTTTTTATATTTACAGACTTGGGGCACTATCTGCAATACAGAAAAAAAAAATCATTGTTAAACTGGTATTATTTGGCTTTGCTTTGTAAACCTCAAATAGGGTTGCCAAAACACTCAGCCACTCTGTAAATATTCAATTAAAATCACCATGGAACTTCTCCTGTGGAAAGAGTTGTGAAGATGTGAATGTAAGTTAAGGAGTAGCATAAATTATTTGGGTCCCCAGATAGCAGCTACATGATGTAACAACAATGGCAGTCACTGACAGAGTTCTGCTGGAAAGGGAAGATGAATGGCAAATGCCTCATTGTGATTTCTTGTTATCAGCAGGGAGTGTAACAACAGACATTAATCCACTGGTTTATCACAGGTCATAATATGTCCAGGGAGCTGCCACATTAAAGGCACAAGTGCAATTGCTGCCATTGCACATTTGTCATAGAGGGCTCTTGAGGCAAGTACATGTCATAATACTTAAGAAACCAGAAGAATGCAAATTTGCATTACTTTAATTATTAACATATTTCACTTTTCTTAAAAAAAAGGAATGGAATAAATCATGATGTCAAATCTCATTTATTTTCTGCTGTTTGAGAACAAAACTCAAGGCTTTTGAAATCTGTATATTTGTTTTACAGGGGAAAATGACATTATAATAGCCCTAAGAACAGTTTACAGAGAAAATGCTGTTGGTTTTGGATATTTTTATTTTAATCCAAACCAGTTTCTCAGTGCCAGAAGGGATCTGTGTTTTGTTTAGGCAGAACCATCTCAGATACCACAGTTGCTTCAAATTGTGCAGCTCTTTGAGACAAAACAAAGTCTCTTGATAATTGATGACTGAATAAACAAAGAGGAAACTGGAGGCAGATGTTTGCTGGAAAGCTTTCTGAAATCCTAGAATGGGATGGGGGAGAGTTTGATTTTGATTTTAATCAGAAGCACCACAATTCTCTCTTCACCCTGAACATCTACTTGGCATTTTTTGTTCCTAATCTTTGTTGGGGGAGGGTGGTGCTGATGCTTAATTTTAAGTGAATTTCCAGTAGTAGATCTAGAAAGGTTTTAGGCTGGCAACTGTGCAGCCTCAAGCCCTCCCTCTGCAAAACAGCATAAATCCCTCTAACACTGTCCTGCCAGAAATCATCTTCCTTGAAATGGAAAGATATCTGCAGGAATTACTAAGCTACTAGCACCTTTATCCATCTGGTTTTTGTATTCTTGCTGAAGCTGCCTTGAGAGTAACAAGATGTGATGCAGGATCTTGTATTATGGACATATTTAACTCCCTTGGTGGGAGCTACACCAGAAGTTTAGGTTCACATAGGCAGGGCCCATCGTTCAGTTCCTGTCCTTATTTTTGCTGTCACCATGCCCACTTCTTTTCCACTAAAAAACTTGCCTGCTTTTTATAGCAAGTGTGTACCTAAGCTGGCTGAAAGAAGAATTACTTCAGAAATGTTTGAAAAAAATCATATTCCTGAAATTAGATTTTATAATTACATCTCAGATGAAAACTTGTGACCCAAATCCAATAGCTTTTAGTGAAATCCTTTGGCTGGTAGCAAGCTTTAGATTCAGAAAAGCTGATGTGGTGTTTAAAAGGCAGGTTGTTAAAAGTCTGTGTGCTTCAGTCTTTTATGTGGGAGGTGCATCACTGTGTGTCTCACTGAGTTACTCCAGCATATCACTGGAGTCCCTGGTGACAGCTCACAGCAGGTTAAGCTTGCCTGGGTAACTGCAGTCACAGAAGAAAATGGGATAAAGAGACAGACATGCTAAAGTTCACCTGAGGAATTCCCATAGCATCTGTGAATCCAGCATTTAAAGATGAAAACTGAAATTTCATTTGTGGAAGAAAATGAGCACTAAACCACTCTGACAAATAGGAAAAATTCCCTGTGGAATACAAGAATTTTTTGATAAAAATAATTTGTGGCAAACATGTCAGTTTCTACCATGTTTCCTAATTAAGCTTGTTCACCTAGAGCTAACAAGTAAGATCTCTAGTGAGCCAGCTTTGTGGTAGTTAACTTATCTGACAAAAAGGAAGATGAGTTGGATTAACACAGTGACATGGGTGATGTAAGGGGAGGGATGGAGCTGCTGTAGTGCCTGTGTCAGCTGTAGATCGGTGCTGTTGTGCAGCTTGTGAGTGTCCTGATCATGGAGGAACTGTCTGCTTGAAAAGATGTAAAATTCTGCTCCTAATGCCCTTTGCTCACTGATCCTGTGGCATGTCTTTTGTAAGAGCAGTTGTTATGGTACTGTAAAACAGGACTTCTTCAGTTTTAAAATAAATAAGTCAGGAGTTTTATCCTCTTTAATTGTTGGGGCAATGTGTAGCAACACATTGCTCTAAATTGGATTTAATTTGGCAAGGGATGAGGATGAAGGAGGGTTTTAGTCATCTTCCCTCTGTTTCAAGTTGGCCAGTGCAACACCTGCTCCCACATTCCAGGCTGTTTTCTCCCATGAGTGCTGGTGCACCAACACTTGCCAGCTACCCTTTGACTATCACAAAAACAAACAAACAAAGAAGCTGTTTTCAATCAAGTTTCTGAAGCACCACCAGAATGAATGCATCTTTCTTGGTAGAACAGCTCTTTGTCTATGTTTTCCTTGTCATTATAAAGCTACCCTAAAGTGCTGGCTGGTGTGTAATGCAAGACTTTGTGGCAAGTTATTTGTAATTTTTCCGAGGCAAAACATCACAGCAATTTGAGTCTGAGTCTGCCTCAGAAGTACAAATGTTGATTCAAATGGGGAACTCAATTATGTATCCACGAAATAAAGCAGAAACACTGGAACAGGAAAACTGCAGGCTCAGTCTTTTAAGTTATTAAGTATTGAAATAGTCACTCCTGTCCCAGAGGGACTTTGAAAGCATCTGTATATAGCTTATCAGCCAGTTAGAAAAAGAATGTGAACAAACTCATTGCAAACAGTCCCTGTTCACTTGAGGACTCGCAGTCATTTCATTTGGCTCACAAGCACCTGACCGATTTTTTAACCATAAAGAGCTACTGTAAAGCAACTTTAAAATTTAAAAAAATCTTAAATAAAAAAGGTTGACTTTAAAAGCCAAAAATAAATTAAATTTTAAAATTACAGCAGCTTAATCTGCTCCAGTTAAAAATCACACACTTCTGAAGAAGCACTCCTAAACTGTGGTCTCTGGACTAGATGTCCCCCATGGAAGTCATGCAATAAAATCCAAGAAGACTATGAAGTTCAGACAAGACTTCCATTCTCCCTCATCCTAGGTCCATGTCAAAACCATTACACTACAAACTCATTTCACATTTTCACACACATGCACAGCTAACCTTGAATTCTTTATTGCATAGACAGGCTGGTCCTTCTCAGTACTGCAGGCAAGGGTTCTGCTAGGAGCTACAAGTTGTGGAAGAACTCTTCACCCCAGCAGAGAGTGAAATTTAACCTTCTTCCCCAGTTTATGGATAACCCTTATAAATGCTAAACTGATATATAAATTCCATGTTCAGTTTTATTTTTATATAGAGAAAAGGCATCTCTTTTCTTCTTGGTCCTATTTTGTAGTGGTCACTGCTAGAGCTTGTGATGAGCTGTACCTGGCAGGCACTGAGAACACTGACTAGAGTGAACCCAAGGGAACTACAGAAAAAGTGTTCTTTTCTGGAGGAAAAAAAAAAATCTAGATGCAAATAGGATGGAACATGAAAGCAGCAGTGGCTTCTGAGCTCTATCTTAATCTGAGGTTATTTTGAGTATGCTCTCACTCAAATGTTTCAGAAACCAACTGGGTTTTAAAGTTAGAAAGCAAGAAAGCAAAGCAAGAAATTTGCGCCAGGCAGAGTGTTGAAGCATTTTCAATGTCGAACAAAAGTGAAATGGGAGTTTTCAGGGTCTTACCCTTGGATGTAAAATCCAAGTAATCCTATTTGAAATTCTAAAATCCCATTTCGGGAACATTTTTTTGATCTAGTCTGTAACATCTTGATGACCTATGCTATGTTTTCACAATCACTAAGAAACGCAGACTGATCTTATCTGCATAGCATGATATATACATGTATACATGCTATACATGCATATCAGCTTTAGGCTTCTTCTAATCATCAACAGTATTTAATTATTGACAAAGTTTTATTCACTATGAGTCAAAAGCTTATATTTTTCTGGCAAAGGGCTGGGAAGATAATTTTTCTTTGGGACACTAGATGTTTCCAAAGCATTAACCCAAAATTCAAACAAGACATATATAATAAGTGCAACTCCCAAGTTAATTAGAGCATTATATAGCTAAATTGATAAATAAATAATATATATCAAATAGGCATTGCCATTAATAAATATCCCAAACAATTCTGTAAGGAAGTTCTTGCCTTTGTTTTCCAATTTCTAGTGACTCTTCTTATTCTAAGACAGTACAAGATGTTACTGTACAAACTACATCACCTTCTAATCTATTCTTAGGAAGCATTTTATTGGTAACACTCATTCTAATAATGCTTTTCAGTCTTTGTTGCTTGTGAGATCTAAAGTGAGTCAGAAATGGAATGCTTCTCTCTTTGTGGAGCGATTGTGGAGTGATCGCTGTACATAAAAGCCTTTTTTTCCACAGTGTAATATATTTCTCTCCTTGTAATTTGCAACCACTGGCCTAACACGACCCTGGAGTAAAATAAGTGCAATGCAGAAATATGGCACGAATATTTCCAATATGTACTTGCTGCTTTGTCTCTCACAGAAGAGACTTCCCCTGGATTCCCCTGCTACGTTACCACGCACTACAAAGGAGGAAATGCAATGAATGCAGTTGGCTTATTCCCCCCAGGAGTTCCCTCTGGCAGAGTATGTCAAAGCACTCTCAGCCTCAGTCTGTCAGGTCTGCTCGGATGTTTTGGAAGACAGCATTCTCTGAATGGGAATGTAACAATAGCAGGCTGATTTTTCAGCAGCCAGCACTGATAACTCTGATAAACAGTCTTCTTGAGGTAAGAAGTGACGCATATCAGAGGTTCCTGCCTTAGATGCCAAGGTTATTCGTCATGTAATTGGATACTGTTGGAAAAAAACATAATTAACCTAGACTTAAAGGCATAAGGCCATCTAGTTGATAACATGCGGTCAAAGATAATAATTTGCTGCTGAACCCACTTTAATCTTTCCTTCTCATTTACTTTTAAGAGATGTGACCTAACTAGGTCTTACTTAAACAAAGCTACACTTACTGGCTTCGTGATTATTGTTAAATTACAGACCCGATGCTCTTGGCATTTCATTTTATGGCGAGGTAAAAACTTAAGACTCTCCCAATTCAGAAGTCCAGGAAGTTATCAGATGACAAAAGCAAGGAACACATACATCTCCCCGTGCCTGTGGGTGTCTAGTTCTAGCTCCAGTCAGCAGAGAGCAGCTGTAGTGAATACCTTCCATCACCATCCAGTTCTCTCTACAGGCTGGCCTATTTCATCCTACAAGGCAGCAAAAATTCCAGCTGATGTACTTGCGGGGTTCATTGTTAATTGTGCCTGAATTCGCCACCTTCAACTCACCCTGGGCTGTCACGAGACCTATGCGGTCTGGTACTTCTGTCCTCACCAAACTCTCATCCCTGCTTCTGCTCTACAGCTGCTCAACCATCCATCCCTCTCCAATAATTGTGTCAGTGCTGAGTCCCAGCAGTCCAGTGGTTCCCCTAGAACTGTAGTGGAAGTTTTTATCACACCACCCATTGACTGACAGGGGATTGTAGGAGGTGGGTGGTTTGGCCACCTCAGTGCGCTGAGGCTATTAGTCATGTGGTGGGCTATCTGCTGCTCCCAGGAAGTCAAGGACTATCATATCACAACAGGTTTTAGCTCCTGCACCCAGGGAAAAAAACACATGGAAGCTCACAAGGTTGTAACAAACAAAGTCATTCCTCTGGCTCAGGGCAGCTGCAGATCCCAGCAGCCTTCTCCTTCTCATCTCCCACCACCACAAAATTGATATACTCTTCTCCTTCAATACTTTGCTCAATTAGGTGACAGGAAGTCAGATTCCCTACCGTGCTCTCTCTCTTTCCTATGCTAAAACCCACTTTTGTGTGACTCTTTATAAACATCCTCAAACCATCACATAAGTATTACAAAAGCTTCGTCATGTACAAACCCTAGAAATCATATACACTACCTTTTAAGATAGATTTCTGTTTGAACAGCCTCTCATATATCCAATTTGCTTTCTCATATTCCTTACATGGCAACCATACATTATACTTTTTTCCCTAAAGGCTGCACAAATAAATGAGACTTTGGCTTTTCTCCAGATATTTTCCCATTGTTAACAGGAATATCTGTTTTTAGACCCTTTCCCGTTTGTCCGTAAAGGTAGTCTTATCTTCTTGATTCATCAGTAACAGTTTGTTACTGATGTGGAACTCAGGCTCTTTGAGGTAGCCTTTCCTGTAATTACTGTTTCTGTCATTAACTGTCCCCTAAAACTTGGCCTATCTAAATGGGATTTTTTTTATTTCCTCAGGCTTCTATAGGGGAAAAAGTAATTAAAATCTAGTGGAGTTATTTGAAGGTATTTCATTTCATTGTCTCATCATTATGGAATAGCTGTTAATATTTGTAACCTCTTTTTCCATCGTAGGCTGAATATAGAAATAGATAACCCTGGCAGAAGTTTTAGATTGTTTTGGATTAATGAAGTGAGGAAAATTTGTAAGAGACTGGTATTGAGCCAAAATATCAAGATTCATATATTTCCTAGGCTTGTTTAGTCATGTTTTATGCATAGATTAAACATACAAAATAAATGTACAAAATAAATTATGGAACTTTATAACATTATAAAGAAACTCCTGGTTCTGAAGCCTTAAACTATATTCTCATTCTATTAAATTACTGCTTAAAGAGTTTCATTTTGGAAAAGGAAAGAAAGCAGGAGACAATAAGGCACAGAAAGGTTTTTGTTGAAGAGTAAACATGGACAATCTGAGCTCTAAAGAAGGAATTGTTATTGCACAATACTGAGGGCAGTAAATTCTCTTTACAGAGGGCACATTGAATGGCCAGGGGAGCAGTGTGCTTTCTCCTTACCTTTTTTTTTTTTACCTTTATGTGTCCACAGTAAGAATGTTTATATCTAAGAATTCTTGTCAGTCAACAGAAAGACACAGGCATTTTGACAGCTCTTTTCATCTCTCAAAATAAAGTGTGGCAATGTAAATACCACATATGAATTAAATAAGTTGTTTCTGTTGGTTAACTAGAAGGGACCCAAGGATGACTAGTTCAAGAGTTTCCTCCTCTGTGCGGAGGAATAGCAATGAAAGAGGCCAGTAAGAGTTTGAAAGGGCTCACCTGTATGGCAAATCAGACATCCAGTTCATGTCATGTTTAAAAGCCAGTTCTGGTTATAGAATAATTCAGGAAATTCTAAAACACTCCGTTGCAACTAATGTCCAACCTTAATTTTTCAACAATGATCATAGGTAATGCAGCTACAGGTGTAGAGAGGGAGTCTCACATTGCCTGATATTTATGTTTTGAATTCTAAATGTCCCAGAAGTGCATGTGTGGGAGTGTTGGCTTGCCTTGCTGTGTCTGCATGCATGCCTAGTCCACATACATGGGCATTAGAAGGAATACACATTTTCTAGAAAATGTACAATGCTCATTGTGCAGTACTATGCAAATGCAATACAATGTGTATGTAAAAGGCATTTTACATGGTATAAAAGAGAAAAATCACTCAATTGGACATGCTCTGAGAATGCAGATAATATTCCATGACATGGGAGGAATTAGTCCAGCCAAGAAACATGATACTACATATTTAAAAAGGCAATTTGGCTCTTTAAGGAATCATGATACCTCAGCTATTATATCTTTTCCATCATAACTTAAAACCTCAGGCTATGATTTTATGATACCAACATGCAATATGTTAAAGAAATACCCTTTTAGTGAAATGGTACTTAGTACTTAGCTCTTGAAAAATCAATTAATTTTACATGCTTCTAACTGGATTGTCTGGAATCTGGACATCCAAATCAGCAGTCCCTTTGGAAACCAACTTCTAAGTTTTATAATCTATAGATTCATAATGAAAAGGGATTTCATACATTAAATACTTTTTAGTGTAGTGCAATTGGAGGAGTTTAATGTATATTCTTAGCAAAATTGAACAAAAATAAGTGTCTTCAGTAATGTGGAAAATGGCACATGTGAAAGAAATGCACAAAAACTGATTACAGATATTTAAAATAACAACTTTTCAAAGTCTGTGCTCTTCTCATAAACAAGAGACTGTTACTTTCAGATGGGATGGAAAGATTTTCTTCCCACCCAAGGCCACGCACATCTGGAACAGAGAAATCACACACAGGAATTTCTGCCTCCCTTTCTTACTGCTTCACAGCACTTCATCCAGGGTAGCTCATGTTGAAACACATTTTAGAGCCAGCTCCTCTCAGAGATGCACGTCCCTTCGCATACTGTGTAGAGCAAATTGGCTCATTGCAACAGCTATAGCACTTTTTTGGTATTTAGGTGAGAAGGCAAGCATTTGTTGCAGCTGATTTCAGTGCTGCAGCATGCAGAGCTGGTGATAGGCCAGATAGGGAAATTTCTGAGCACATTTCATCTCCAAAGCCTCTCAGTCTCCAGCCAGACCCACAGCTCTGCCCAGCTTGGGCCAGGCTTGCACGTGCGGGTTGTGCCTGCCAGCTGCAACCCTTCAGCTGATCCGCCAGTCACGACAGAACTGAAACAAAAGATAAATTAGATAAGTAGCCTTCCCTGTGTGAAATTAAGGGAAATGACTGCTCACAAACCGTAAAGGGGATAAAGTAACTGTGGCCTTTGTTACTTGTGGCAATGATAGATGATTCTTATTATTGGTGTTTATTCCACTGTTCTGCCAAGAATTGGTCTTTATTCCACTTCTCTGACCAAAATATTGGTTTGGACACAACATTATTTTAAATTTTTGCTCATAATCTATTCAAGTTCTATAGACAGAAATTGCACTGATATCCAACCCTCTTCAGTATTAGTCACACTTCAGTCATAGGTGAACAGCAGAGCTTACAGCTATTCCCATAGTTGGCAACTGTACCCTTACCTAATAGCCCAGGAGTTATTGGCAAGACAACACAAATAATCAAACACAAATAATCAAATTATTTTGAACAACAACAAAAAAACCCCTTTTAAATATTATTCATAATAAAAGCAACTAAAGATGCAAGGCACTTCTTGTCAACAATAATTGCCCAACCAGAACTGGGCTGGACAAAAAGACAACAATAACACCACTTGAGCACTGTGCCTGCTGAGGGCTTTAGGGGTGGTTGCAAGTACTCCCTGCCTGCACATGGCTGGCCCAGGGAAAGGCTTCTCACGTGTCCTTCACACCGAGGCACTCAGGTCAGCTGGGGACACGGCACTTGGCAAGGTCAGGCAGGGCTGCCAGTGCTACCTGGCATGACTCACAGACATTGCAAAGTGAGGAACTCCCACTCGGCTCCCTGGGAAAAACACCACCGTATCTGAACCTGGCTAACAGGGTTACATTTCAACTTGTATTTGTTATTTGTACTGTCTTGCCAATTGCACTTGTGCCCTGAGGGTGACTAGATTGCTATAAATCTTGATAGTCCAGGTTCACAGAACCACAGAATCATTTTGATTAGAGAAGACATTTTAGATCATCAAGTCCAACTGTTAAACTATATGTATACAACTATCTTTGAGACAGATTCTTCAAAATAAATGTGTTTAGAAAGAGGTGTTAAGGCCTCTGTTATTACAGTATACTAGAGGTTTTTATTATTTTTATTATTCCTAACCTTACTTTCTTCCTTTGAAAAAAGTTAACACTATTCCCATATTACCCAATGACAAAATAATTACATGTATACAGTGTGACAGATGTTACAAAGAGCTTAGTTCCGGTTTCCTTATCAGCCACTGTTATCCAGTGCAGCATGGTGCTTTTTCAACTTACATCCCTGGACTTTTTCACAGAAAAACCAGGAGGCAAAAGAAAAACAAGAAATAGGCTCAAGATCTCATCTCAGATCTCAGTTGTCTCCATGCCAGCCATAGAAGGAGGAGGAGCTCCAGACTCAAGGCAGCTTAGATATAGCCAAAGTGATTACAACTGATTTCTCAGTATCACACAGGAATTGTGACAGGCCAGAGAGCTGAGTTTGTATCTGCTCTGAAAAGCATATTCAAGAAAAAGCATTTTCGAGAATATGTGTAATTTGTGACAGATCTTTTCACAAATACTCATCACGTGACATCTGTAAAGATGGAATACTATTAGGAAAGCACAGGTCATTTTCCTTTATTTTCCCATAAGGACAGTATGTGGGAGAGGAGAAGTATTGAAATGCCACCAATACAGTGGAACTCCTTAAATAAGAATAGATATTATGAGAACTGGGGAAAACAAAACTGTTTTGGTTATTGTGCTAGTTTACAGATATTCACACAGCCATTACTATTACTGTTTCCTCAAGCTTCAGAGGCTGAATTTACAAAATCAACAATTCTCAAACAACCCTGCTGATACATTTAGTAAATAACAGGCAAACCTCAAAAGCTTTGGTGGGTGCATTTTATTTTAAAAAAATCAAATACTGAATGTTTCCATTTATCTTAATATCTTAGAATTTAGGCAGAAAATCTGCCATCAGAATTTTCTCATGAGATTCTCCTCCCTGGAAGTGCCTTCTGCACCATTCTTATCCTACTTCTGATCTCGGCAAAAACTGGGATGCACAGATGACACCAATATTTATTTATTTCTAAAGCAATGGAACATTTTGAACATCAAAACAAAAAGAAGGAAAGTTTGTTTGCTTGGATGTATGCCAAATTCTACTACACAATATTTAAACAGCAAATGTTACAATTTAGGACAGTTGTTCTGTCTCAAATGCTACTCCACTGTCTATTACTATAATTTTGAGTACAATTAGCTTACCCAAATATAAGCACAAAACTTGGCTGGTTAAATTGTCTAGCTGTTTTCCCATGGCTCCTCTTTGAGTCAAAGGGAAGACACAGACTCTCAGATGCAGTGATTCAGAGTAGAAGGCTAAGTAAACTAGTTGGCGTTGTGAAAGCCTCCCTGTTTCTTACACTGACCTTTAAATGATAATTACAACCTGTCTGTATGACATCTAGCAAAATAAGGCTCAGATAACACAGACATCTGTTACCACATTATCTAATTTGAATGATTTTTACTCCCACATACACACTAAAATATATTGGTACTTAGTACTAAAGAAAAAAAAGCTATTAGAAAAGTTATATTTGACTCTATGCTGCAGCGACATGAAAAAAATAACCTAAAATTGATGTACATGTTAGATGAAGCTACTATTTACCTTTAATATTTAAAAATATAAACTGTGAGGTTAATATTTTTTATCTTATCTAGAAAACCATCACCTGTTTAATGAATGCTGTTACTTTTTCTACTTTTTTTTTTAATAAAATACAAGTAATTAGACATACTAAATAGCTACCAGTCACTGAAGGTGTCTATAGTTACAGATGCATATGACCAGAGAGATGGTGGATGCCCCACCTCTGGAACGCTTCAAGGCTGGCCTGGAGAGGCCTCTGAGCAACCTGATCTAGTTGAAGATGTCTCCTCATTGCAGAAGCTTTGGGCTAGATGACCTTTAGAGCTCCATTCCAATCCAGATTATTCTATTATTCTCTTTTACCATGAATTTTCTCCTGTATATCTCTTCACTGTTTAACCTTGCTTCAACAGGAAAATTTCTGCCAATTCCTCTATCACAGTACATTGGTCCCAGCTGCAGGAAAGGACATCACCTTCAGAGCCACCAAGGCAGGGGTTTTACCACCAGCGGTTCAAAGAAATTTGAGTGCTACAGGGATGTTATCTGGTTGTTTTTTTGTTTGGGTTGTTTTTTTCCCAGTGGATTCATACTGCCTTAGAAAAGGCAGTCTTTTCTTTTTTTTTTCCTAAAAAATAAATTGTTACCAGTTTTTTCTGTAGGGGAAAAGTTGCTTCGTGTTTCTCATTTTGTTAAGAAAACAACCAGCATTACATTCTGACCTTTTCTGGCAATCTTCCTTCACTATTGTTTTGTTAATTTATTTAGGCTTTAATATTCTAACATGTTTATTCAAATGTTATTCAAATACCAGGTTAAATGTTATTCAAATACCAGGTTATAGGATCTCTTATTATATTGCAATTTTTTGAGGTTATCTCAACAGAATACTCACTACATCAAAAGAAAAAAAAAATTTCTCAGAAGTCATTTCCTGCAAAAATTTAAATTCTGCTTGATGGACATTTGGTTTTAACTTCTAATAAAAAAAAATCTGACATTTTTGTAAAACAAATTCTGCTTTCCAACTTGCTACTGCTAACATTACTACCATTATCTTAGGAATTGTATTCTGAACCAGGATTTTTTAAATAATACATTAATGAACCAAAAGGCAATCCTAGATCAGCACACACTTCTGTTTCTGATATGACTGGAAAGGGAAGTTTATGTTCAGGCCAAAATGAGACTTATTTAAGTATTTCCTATTGGACTTGCTCAAGCACATGTTACGGCATAGTTGGAAATCTGATATTTAACCAATAAGAAACCAGCTGATGTAGACTGCAAATATCAGCAAAGGAGATGCACTTCATTTTTCAATGCATTGGGACAGGAAGCTAGTGGTTTAACAGGGTAGTAGGCCAATTCATGCTTGACTCTTTTTTCCACACAGTCAGAAAATTTGGTAAAAGTTACATCACTTCCTTGCACACTAGCCCTGTTAAATTGTTTCTTGAGCCAATGTTCCAGCTGAAGTTGGAAATACTGAAGGATTCTTTTCCCTTTCTGAAAAGCCAGAGTTAGTGGTGCCTGAAATCAGTTTCATCTGGTATTACTTGAACATTGGTATTACGCTTTAAGAAAAGCCAGCAACAACTATGTAATGGGTTTCATTGAAGTGCATAAGAAGTTCCTGATAAAAATAACATAAAACATTTTACTTATTTAGTGTATTTACAATATTCCATTAAAAACAAGTGAAAAGATAACCTAGGCAATTGCTTGGGCTTTTTTTAAAACTCTGATTGTGGGACATAGTAACAAACACTCTGTAACATCTCCACTATTCAAAGCGCTCAAGAGCTGTATGGACAGTGAATATAGAACAGGGAAGCAAAATTGTCCCTGGAAGTTCAGTGCTCCCTTGAGCATCAAAATTGTCTTTCCTTGGCTGATGGAAACCCACAGCAATCTCCCTCAGTCAGCTTCTCTGAGTGTGGTCAGAACTCCAGATTCCAAGAAAAGGGTGACTGTTTGACAAGTCCATGCTTATACAGCGAAAATGACACCTTTCATTCTAAGGACTTGAGCTTGGTTTCTGAATTAAGCACCTTCAGGTTGCAACTGGCAGACACTGACTGTGGGAGCAGTCACTCTTATGTTTAGCTTTCATCCCAACCCAAGGTGGCTGAAAATGGTTTTGCTGTTTCTAGAGGATTTCTGTCAGCAGACAGCAAGCTAAAGAGTGTAACCCAAAAGTCTTAAAATTGTAACATTAAGTAGTCAGTGATGCCTTTTAGTTGATTTGGCACACAATACAGCAAACCTCAGAAAAATAGATTGAAAATATTGCAAACCTCAGGAAAAAAGCACAAGCAAATGTAGTTCCTAGTACCACAGGTGATGAAAGGGAGACAGAACTTTTGACTGGCAGTCCCACCTGAAAACTTATGTAATTGCACTGTTACTCATGGAAAGAGATATTTATGGATGTCAATACCATGTGCTAAGGTCTGGGGGGAAATCTGTATATAGTACAGTATTTGCATGACCATCTTTTCAAAATAACCTGAATACTTTCTTCTTTTACTAAGCATTTGTGGGTTTTAAATCTTACAATTGCTGCATATCTCAATTATTGGTATCATAAAAGCTGTGCAGAGCCTGTAAAAATGATGTGTGATTGCCTGGATTGGAAAAAAAAAGTAACAGATATCTTAGAAAACATTTATGGTTTTACACATTGTCAGGATATATTGGAAAGCACAGTACAGCTGGAACTACATTACTGAGAGCAACCTGACCAAAGACATGTGAGAGAAAGAGGTTTTCCAGAAAGCCTTCCCTCCATCTTCAGATCTAGTGGAGAGAGCTTTTCCTCCTAGGCTATCTTCTCAGAGATTTTTCCTTCCACACCTTCATCAGTATGAATATATTTCAAGAAGAATGTGTAGTGAAGAAAAGAACCAACATGTGTTTGCATGATTATCAGTGGGTTTTGAGTGCATGGTAAAAAAATGCCAAGACAGGGGTGACAGCATATTTCCAAAGCTGCTCATCCCAGTGGAACTACATTTACACAAATGCATTTGTAAGAAATGCAGAGCTTGATTACAGTAAATATGGCCTGATTTTGCAGTCATGAGAAACTAGGTCAGAGGGAGCTTAGTTTATCACTAGGATATTTGTGCATCATTGTTAGGGCTTTCCCACGACTTCCCAGCCACATCTCCTATCCATCCCAATGGCAAACTGCACCCACTGCTGTCATGCAAGATGCAAAGAGGGAAAGGAAGCCATAGGGCATCTGTGAGAGGGCAAATAATGTCAGCTTTGGGATATGCACATCATTGGAATGCTGATGTGCAGGGAGTATAAAGAAACACAAAGTGTGGATACAACCTGAGCAGAAGTGTAGGTACTCAAGTATCGTAGATATTTAATCTGAAATACTTAGTGGCCTAGCTATTCAACATGACCAAAGTACCAAGCTTATTTAGTCAGAGATAATAATAAGTCTGCAACTAGAGTGGCATCGGACAAAATGCAATTCAGTTTATTATTTAACTCTTGCATTGCAAAGAGGAATAAATTTGGGAGAGGTCTGCATCTATGCAATCCTAATGCACATTAGAGGTCTAAATGGGATTATACAAAGAGCTAAATTCACCACTAATTATTAAAGTCAGAAAGATAAAGACTGAAGAATAATGAGATGTAGATACTCTGCCATCAAATACCTTACAAGTTAACAAAGTTAAGAAACATGTATTAATTTTATTTAACATAGTGCTTCTTTTCCTAGTCAAATATTAATCTCTATTTTAAGAGTGAAAAGGAAAAACAAAGTTATCAGATCTTGTGATATCTGATTTACAAAAGAGGGAGCGAGTACCATTATTCATCTGTCTTTATTCTTATATTTCCATTCCATTTATTCTTATGGTATTAAGCTTTCTTTGACAAAAAAATTAAACTAGATATCACTTAATGCAGATTTCTTAGCTGCTCACTTTTATAACTTCACAAGACAGAAAAAGACAAAATCATAGCTACAAGTCTTTTCTGAATATCCTAAGGGGCAAGGACACCAGAGGCCATGCAGCCACCTATGCCATCTCATTAAGGTAAGAGGTGACAGAAGAAACATTTCAAATGTGGCACATCTCTCATATTTCAACTGCTGCAGTAATTTTTAGATACATAGGTCCCAACAGAGAAAATATCTATGCACATGCTCAGCTTTAAAGATGGCAGCAATCCCTTTGAATTCATTGAGACCATACAGTTACTTACTATTAGTTATGTATTTAAGGGATAGGTGTCTCTCACATGGTTAGTTCCTTTTTCTACTCAGCTTTTTTTTCATGTATTCCCTAAAGGGAATCCTGTGGGATGCAGAGGTTATTCTTTTCATAGGGTTGTTTCATAAAGATGATTACTAGCATGTCCACTGCCCCAAATAACAGGTTATTATTTCCCACCCACCTAATTTATACCAACATTTTCAAGCTGATGCAGTGTTCTTAATCTCCCACTCCATTAGCCTAGTCCATCATTAAGCATCTGTTCCAGTGATCACTCTGTAAACTCAGGCAATGGGTTTTCTTAAAATCCCTTAACTTTGCCTTGGATCAGGTAAATTTTGTTTGTGTGTAAGAATTAAGGGAAGAAATAAACTAACAGAGTCAATCAGATACATTTTGCAACACAAGTAAATATCCTGCTGGCAATTCCCTTTCAGTTTATCATTATTATTTTCTTATTATGGTTTATTAAGATGAGATGAGTCTATTCTCTGTTATTTTCTATTTCCTTTAAAGCCATATAGAATTTTGGTGTTTACTGTGGGAAATTTGAATCATCAGATTCAGTATGCTGAACTTTTAATTTTCCCGAGCAAGCAAAGGAAATATTACACCACCTCGCTGTTTCCAATTAGTTATGGACTCCTGTTTATTCCTGTACTGGAAGCATTTTTGCTTAGTTAGTAGTACAAATTGTTAATCCTAAAAATTTATTTTCTCATTTGCACTAAAAAGGAAAAAGGCATTTTCTCCTTGCCCTACAGAACTCAAGAAATCCTTATTCTTCCATTTCCAGAACCTTTTTCCAAGGAATCTGATTAACTGATGAAAACAACCAACAGTTTATGAACCCACAGAACACTACTGCCTGTCTTCTACATTTCCCAGTAGGTGAGGCTCTCAAGGTGTGATGCTGTGCAAAGCTCAGGCAATATGAGCTAATTAATTAATTAATTGTACCATTCTCTTAGCAATTCAGCTCACTGCTCTTGACAGTGAGTTGGTACCAGGCAAAAATAATCTATTGCACACCTTAAGTATGCACCAAAGAAAAGTTAGTGAATTGTTGAGAATTTGTAGTAAAAATACTAAAATAATTTCATGGTTGGGAAAAATGTTTTGAGATAAAATTTAGAGAATTTGATATGTCCACTTTAGAGCAAAGACACAGAAACTGTCCTCAAATAAATATAAATTTTTTTCATATTTAATTAAATAATTGCAATGATAGCAATAAATAAGAGTTATTGTTCTTACTAGAAAGAATGGCATTAAAAATAATAGACATCTGGAATGAGACAAATGTGGGGCAAAGAATAAGAAAATTATAATATGATTTTTAAAGTGATGAAAGAAACCTTCCAGGAGGTTATTAGAAAAAATTCCGCACAACTGCTCCTGCTTATGTTTCTTCTGTCATATTCTCCAACTTTCTTAGGCACTCTGTTCCCTTGTCCCTTTTAAAAGTTACTCACTTGCATTCTTGTTTTCTCTGTTGCTCTGATTGTGCTGCCCTAAAAATGAGCAGGTTTTTTTTTTTACTTTCTGTGTAGGGACTGTGGCCCAGCGCTTGCAATCTCCTCTTCTACATTAAATTCACCCTGAAACCTCCTAAAACTTGATTCTGGTGATGGTGTCATCTCCTGGCTCTGACCCTAGGCAATGGCCTCACCTATGGTCTCTCTGCATGACTCCATGATTCCTGAGACAAAGGCATACTTTTCATAAGCAACTACTGATTTAAGATGATTGCACTAGTAAGTGCTGTCTAAAGACATGTTTTACACTTTCTAAAAATCAGTATTTGATAGTCTTTGAAACTGGTCTCTACATTTGGACTAATGTTTCTGAATCGCTTAAAAATTGAGAGCATTTTTCAAAAAATTTTAAATAATATACTGCAGAAGCAGACTATATAAAATCTTTTTAGGTATCTGTTTGGAAATGCAAGTTCTGACACAATGCAGTGGTGTGGGTTAGCTGAAAGAATAGGCAAAGTTTCCAAAAGTAATGACTTTGCCACGCCAATAATTTATGAGCCATTTTTTAAAACATCAGCTATCAGATGGAAGGGGGAGGAATAATAGAATATAACTTCTGCTTTACAATGGCCTGTTAATACAGAAAGGCAGAGGCGCCTGTGCTCCAAGGAAGCTGTCAGCAGAGCTGCAGGCTGGAGGTCCCAGTATCACTCACAGTACTGGCAAGGAGGAGACTGCTGCTTGGGAATGAAGCTTGAGGAGGGAAGCAAAAGGAAAAGGCCATGGGGAGCTAGAAGAGGAGAATCAAGGATCTTTCTTCACCATTCTTTTTTTACAGCTTTTGTGTGTCTGGACTGATTTGTTGTGGGAGAGCTGCTGGAGACAGTATATTTGGCACAAGACAGGGTAGCTCAAAGCCAAAAGGATGGTGCTATTGCCAGTTTAAACTATGGCTTTTCTTTTTTACTTTTTTTTTCTTCCCCCCTCCCTCCTTTTTCTTTGAAGGAGGGAAAAGAAAAAAGGGGAAGAAAGGGATTTGCAATGAAAACCAGAGCAGTGGGTTAACAAGAACCCTGCAGGCTTCAGTAGACTGGAAAGATACACGAGGCACTTCCTCTACCATCTGGCATGCAATTCTGCTGCTGCTGCTCTTAGTACATAACTTTGGAGTGAATAAGCAAACAAGGAACACTTTTTTTAAGAGACACCAACTATGAAACACCGGCTATTAATCTGTCAGCTTACTGTCTTCACTTTTCTCCCACTACAGTATTCCTTTCCTCAAGTCTTTTCCAATTCTCATGTCTACCTGCAGAAATATGCACTGCCTTGTCATGGTTTCAGATGACTCCATTTGCCTTTTTTTGGCATTGCTTCTCAGAATGAATGAGGGACAGAGCTAATGCATTTATATTTCTCTTGTAATCACTTAAGCTTCTTTAACTCGGAGTCAGAGAGAAATGCACTTGATAGAAATAAAGCAATCCATCTCTGCTGAACTACTTCTTTCAAATATGGCTAAAGTGTGAATGCAAAAGAGAACTCTTAGGTGAGCCAAGCTTGCTGAAGGACTGTTTAAAATGCAATTACAAATGGCTGGGTACATTGCTGTGTAGGAGTATGCATGATGTTGAGGTCACATCTTCAAGCTGGGTAAATCATCACAGCACAGCTGAAGTCAGAGAAACAGACAACTTGCAAAATCTGAGCATTTTGTCAATTAGAAATCTCTGAGAGTGATGCTACAGATGATTTTTGGTGCTAGAACTCCTCATATTCCAATACAGATCTCCCAGGCTTTCCTCTGAGCTGTATGCGGCTGCATTCTTATAATGAAAAAGACCCAAAAAAAAGTCAGTTACAGAAAAATCTTGGATGTATTCAAGATAGTAATCACTGAATTGGAGTGCAACTGTGAAGCATAAGTTTATTAAGAATAAGATTAATTAATTTACAGACATACCCATAAATACCAAGGAACGATTTGAATATTTTTTTTCATTCACAACTACTGATCCTTAAACTGGCCAGAAATCAGAAGGAAAAACAAAACCAAAAGCTCCAGGCTATCTAAAGCAGTTGTTTTCATTTGACAGTAATTTTACGAGAGAAAAAGTACATACATTTAGTTAGGCTTATTACACAGCTTCTTGAAATACTGATACTACAACAACAGATGAATTTCAGGGTTTTTTTTTACTCCTTTGCACCTGTAGAACTGTAAGTGAAAACAAATACAGCAATTAATCCTGATCCTATGCTTAAGACAGGTACCTACCCAAGTGACCCAACTACAAATGATACAAAACCTTTCATAGTTTTAAGGATACAAAAAGGTAGTGTAGATTCTGAAATATCAGTAGATTTTTATTGTTGCTCTCAAGAGGGCTGGTGGCTAAGTTCTGTTGACCACCTAAATATTCAGATATTCATCTAAAAATTAGTCTGGACATCTGTGAATACATTGCCTTCCACAGTGTCTGGTATCTTTTATCATAGAATCATTACGGTTGGGAAAGATATCCATTGACCATTGAGGGCAACCTTTGGCAGTACATCACCCTGCAGCTAAACCACAGCACTAAGTGCTGCCTTCATTTATTTCTTGGTCACTTTTTGCATTCAGTGAAGCTGGAAATGGCACAAGGATAGCCTTTCTTTCAGAGTGCGCTGGCACTTCTGCTCTTTGCCTCAGTGGGAACCACAAAGCACAGAGGTAAAGAAAGAGGAAAAACAATAGCTGAAAAAAAGTTACTGCAGCTCCTTGTTGTACAAAACTAAAATTAAATAGTTGGGTGTAAGGTTTAAACTACTAAGTAGGCAAAGAGTCTTCAAAGTCTTCCGGACTTCAGTTGCATAGTTTATCCCTCTTTGATAGGAACAGTGCTTTAAAGAGTAATTGCATGAGACACACCAATATAAAACACCTAAAATATCACAATAAGCCATATGAAAACAAAACAAATAAAATTTGCCTTTCTAGAAAATTATAATCACAGATTGTATGAATGTTGTCAGTTCTTGTGCTACTGTACTGCACATCATCTATTTCTTTGTTCTTAACTCCTTTGTTCAATGAGTCAGGATATCCTGATACAAAAGACTGAAAAATATCAGCACAACAACAACAATACTACACTACTTTGGAATTGCTTCATAATTTTCAAGGCAAAGCTACCAAGTGTAGAGGGCCAATACAATGGCACTACAGTCTGCAATGAAAACTTTAGCAAACCATTACAGTTGTCAGTTTGAGGTTGGAACATCAATATAGGCAAGGCAGAGATCCTGTAACAGGGGAAACAGCATGATGTTAGTATGAGGAGGAGAGGCGTGCACTCTGTTTTCTACATGTAAGGGTGTTAAGTTTCAGTCCATTCTCTCGGCTTCTCTTCCTGTGGGAAGGAAGATCCTACTTGTTTGACGGTTTATTTTTCCATCTGGGGAGAAGGCAGAACATTGAATGCAACCCAGAGAAGACAAACGCATTAACTATGCATGCGAGGAAATGTTATAATGCCCAGTAAAATCCGACTAAATAAGTCTTCTGCAGTTTTACTGAAAACGAAGTGCTGGTGCAAAAGCTCAACCTCCACCCCTCCGCTGTACGCTCCGCAAACTAAGGGACAGACCAGTACCACGAGCAGGCTAAAAGGGCTATCTTGTATAAAGGCAACATAAATGTTGTGAAAATCGCATGGCCCGTCCGGGATCCCCGAGAAGGGCCGGGTGCTACTACAGGGTCTGGCCAAAGGCAGCCCACAAGTCCGGGGAAGCCCTCGCTGACAGCTGCGCAGCCCCAGCACGCCACCTCTGCTGCTGCATGAGCCAGAGCACTCCCCCGGGCGGCTTTGCCTTGTTTTTAAAGATTAGCGATGAATAATTGCCTCCTCGCCGTAGTCTGGGAGCGACCGCTGCCACCAGGCACTGTCCTAAAGTGAACTCGTTCAGGTGGAGCTTTACAGCCGCAGGGATTGCGGCCGCGGGGCAGACCCGAACACGCTCCCCCAAACCCGTCCTTTCAGCAACTCCTTCCTCTGCGACCCCTCAAGTGCCGGCCCCTCCGCTGCCTCTCTGGGTGCCCGCTCGGGCTGGCGCCCGGGAGCGGGGCAGGCGGGGGCAGCGCAGCGCACTCGTGCTCCGCTCCCGGCCCTCGCCGCGTCCCGTGAATCACCGCCCATCCTCCCGCCGAAGGGCAGCCGAGGTGACGGCGGGGTTTGATTAAAAGGCCAAAACCCCCACCGGCTCCGCAGCCAGCGGGGCGAGGAGGAAGGCGGGGCGGCGGGGGCTCCCCCATGGCATCACGGCAGGGATAAAGTCAAAGTGTTTCCGCCGCGGCGCTTAGCGGGGTGAGAGCTGCGGCTCTGCCGGCGCGGCCCCGCTGCCCCGAGTGCCGCCCGCAGCAGCGGCCCGAGCCCCCCGCCCCCGGGTCCCGGCGCCGCGCCGCGCCGGCATGAGCGGCGGCCCCGCGCCTGCCCGGCAGCCGCTTCGCCCCGAGCTGCAGGCGCCTGGCGGCGGGCTGAGGGCGCGCGGCGGCGGGAGCCGAGAGCGTCCGCCGGAGCCCGGCGCTCCTTCCTTCCGCGGGGCCGGGCGCGCCCCTGGCGAGGGGCGGCGGTGGGCACCCGGGCGCCCTCGCCCCGCTCTGGATGCCCATCGCGGCTGCTCGGGCCGGGGGGTGGCTGCCGCTCCCCGGCGGGGGGCCCGGGCCAGGATGCCGGTGCTGGAGCGCTTCTTCCCCGCGGCAGAGCCGGGCAGGCGGAGGAGGACGGGGGACGAGCCGATGCCCTTTCCCATGGGCAGCCTGCCCGGTTATCAGCAGGGGACCCTGGCCTGGGACTTGCCCGAGATGATCAAGATGGTAAAGCTCGTTTGGAAATCCAAGGGGGAGCTCCGCGGGGCGAAGCACAGAGGCGTTTTGGAGAGCGAGGATGCCCTGGGCGGTTCGGCAGGTAGGTTTTCCCCGCGTTGCTGCTCGGGGAAGCCGCGGGGCAAACGCGGCTGGGGGTGGCGGGGAGCCTCGGCCGGAGCCGGACCGTCCCGTCGTGGGGCAGAGCCGCCGGGGCCGCGGAGCTGCCGGACGGAGCGCGGCCGGGCTGAGGAACAGCCCGTGCTTGGGGCAGCTCTGTGCCGCCGCCGGGACTCGCGCACCGGAGTTTGTGCCGCGCTGGAGCCACGTCAGTTTGCCGATGGCGCTCCCCCGGTCCGGTCTGTTGCGTGGCTTTCATACGCGGGGTGATAAAAGCTCGGCTGAAAACCTGAGCGAGTAGCTCCGCTGCTCTAAGGCTGACCTCCGCCGCGGCGGCCGGGCTCAGTGCGGGCGCGGAGAGCTCTCCCGGCCCGCGGTCGGAGCTCCGCAGCCGCGGCCCCGCGGTCAAGATGACGGAGAAGGGACGCCCCGGGGCCGCCGGGCAGCCCGGCCGCTGCAGGAGCTTTCCCGGCTGTGTTGGCCGCGCACTCCCGAGCGCATGGCCTCTCCTCTCCCACCGCCGAACCTCTCCCCGATCTTTGCGCGCGCTGGGCTCCCTTCACAGGACCGGCCCGCGCTTCCCTGGTGCAAAGCTGAGCGACTCCCTTACGGCTTGGATTTTCATAGCCACCGCTATTAAAAACTTGAGAAACGCTGCCCTATACCACTACTTTCTCTTTAAACGTGGTATATTACTGGGTAAAGAGTACGTGCCTTTTCCTTAACTGTATAAATCTCGTCTGTCAGTTTTTTTCCGATCTCACTAACATATGGCATGTCATCACGTGCTTTACTGAGGTCCAGGTTAGACCTGCAGCATTTTCATTAGGTAGAGATGAGTTGACAGGTTAGTAGGGTGCTTCTGATTAGTTGATTCTGCATCTTAACCTGTGCTCCGCACTGCTTATGGTTCGAAACCTCTTGCCTTCTGTTAAAGTCAGGGTCATAGGCCTATGGTAGTCTCAGTACCAGTTGATAATTTTTTATCCTCCTGTAATTGCACTGCTGTGATTTAATAGACTTTATGAAACTGTGTCACTTGTTTCTTCAGAACTCTGGATTATCTCATCTCTGCGGCTTGGTCACTAAATTCTTCTGATGCATTCAGTTCTTCAACCATTGTGCCTTCACCTTCCTTTGGTGTACCTGTTATTGAGACATATAATTGACAGTACTTTGTACCAGAATAATTTAATTTCTTAGGCAGAATCACCTCTTTGTAGATATTTTGAAGCGCTTGTTTTGTGCATGTACGTATATATTCTCCATAATTGTATACATAAACTTGAATATTAAATAGTTATCAGTCTATCACTTTTGAGTGCCTGCTAAGGTTGGCAGGTTGGTCATTGTATGTCTGTTATTTAAAATGTGTGTAGTTTAATGAAAGAATGCTTGGTCCACTTCCATTTTGAGAAAGGGGAGATAGGTTTTGGGCTCTGAGGAAGATGTACAATCTGTCACCCTACTTTTGGGGAATCACTCCAGTTTAAAAGAATAAGTAAGAGTGAGTGGATAATGAAAGAGGAGGTCATATTGCTCTTTAAGACTTGGAGCAAATCAGCTGGGAATGTACTGTAGCCGGCTAGGGAGATTGAGGCTTGTGTGGTGAATGCTGAGTGTTCAGATGGACCCTAATTAAGCAACTCAAGAAATGCCGCATTGCTTACACTGTATGTATGAGTAATGGTGGTTTTTCAGTGTGCTTGTGTTGTATCTGGTGAAATTACTTTCATTAGGTAACAAATGAGATTCACCTTCAGATTCCTGGAGGCAACTAAAAATGAGCGTGAATGTACAGAGACAGATTAGTCCACTAGCAGGATGTGAGTAACTTGCATTTACTCAAATGGCCATTACTTGTATCCTGTGGAGGGGACAGTCCTCTTCATGGTGCCAGATCTATTTCATAAGCTCAGCTGACTTGCAGCAGTACAAATCCAGGCAGAAGATGACTCTTAACTCTCAACACTTCAAATACGAATCATCAGACGGTTTGAGGGAACCAGACCTGGGTTGCTGGTTTTTCCTCCTCAGCAACAGTCATCCTAGTAGTTTTCCCTCTTGTGGTTTCATTTTAGTCACTTTAAGTACATTGGAGTATGTGGGAAAACCAGTAAATGCTGAAATCTAGTATACTTAAATAAGTGCAGAGTCAAAGAATGCAGAAATGGGAGGAAGAGATAATCATTTGGAAGGCTCAGTAGTTTGAGGTACTCAGCTTCATGTTTGTGTGATGTTTTTCACATGTTTGATTCCTGGAAAAAAAAACAGAACAAAACTTCATAACTCATATCTTATAAAAAAGCCAGTACTTAGTCAGGAATCAGATTTTCTTCAGGTGGAGTTAAAGCAAATAACTTCTGCTTGAGGTACTGCTAGCTAGGCAAATAAAGGTTGATTGTTCAGTAGTAGAATTCACAGCACTTTCCACATCAAGGGCTTTTTCATTTGAATTTGTAAGTATTCATGTGATAACTCATGTTCTGTTATCACATCCTTATGAAACTACTTTGCTTACAGTAGAAGAGGAAATAGATATGAATTCTGGAAGGAAACAGTCAGGATTTCTGGCTTGCTTGATCATGTTAATACAGATTTAGCTAAGCAAATTTCTTTGCCTTGTCCGAGTGATTGGACTGGGCTTTGGACTGGATGGCTAGAAAAGTCACAACCCTCTTTACCACAGATAGTGTGAAGGAGGGAGAGCTATATCTGCACATGATGTCAGTTTTGTGGATGGCAATGTCTTGGGGACCCATTTAGCTGTAATTTATACCATATTCCCCATTCCTGAGGTAGGAGTAGAGAGCAAAACGATCTATGTGTCTTGGGCTCTCATATGTAAGAGCTATATCTGGGTCTTTCACCTTGTCCAGTACTGAGAATAAGCTACTTAATCTCCCTGCAAAAAAAAGCGTTTGCAATACATCATGCAGCATGTAGTTGGCATGAATGAAGAACTCGGATCTCAGTGACTGCCTGCCTCAGGTTTCTAATGATGATTTATTTTCACTTCCAAAGCAGTAAAACTCACATCTTGAGTCTTCTCTTGTTGCACTACTTGTTAATGTTAGTATCAATTAAGACTACAGACCTTTCTCCTGCTCCTGGCCTGCTGTTGCTTAGTAACTCTTCCCCCCCCCCATTTCAATCCCTGACCAAATCAGCACAAAACTGAGATTTGTTGGAGACTCTCTCCGACTGTGACAGGAGCCATTTCTGTGGGAAATGGGTATAATTCGATGTCATTCCATACTGTGTTTCAAATAGATTATTTGCAAGCCAGTGCCTTTTACTTGAATGAAATAACAGCATGTGTTGATATTATTACAACTGAATTATTCAAATAATTCTGATCTGCAACTGTGTTGATCTCTAGGAGAGAACTGTGTTCTGTCTATGACCCCATCTTTCTTATCACCCTCTCCTAGAGTTAAGCAGTAACTTTGCCTATCAAACAAACCTGATCGGGGAACAGGTACAGGTTTGTCTCCAAGTCTTCGTTAGGAGCATTAGCAACCTCTTAAGCTTACAGTGATCATCCCAGATAACTCCAGAGAGACTTTCTGTACCGAGTCTTGCACATGTGCAAACATGCATGACTTTGAGAGAAGGTGCTACTAAGAATTATCGAGGTCTGTTAAGACACCGTGGGTTTTTTGAAATAACTCTGAATGTTTTTTTCCACTTACCTCTTTCTGTTGGTGGATGTTTTCTCAGAAATGTAGGTTCTGATTCATGCGCGTATCATGCTTGTTGTTAACTGGTGAGTCCCTTTGCCATGAGTAGAAAAACAAGCAAGTACCACTCCTATTACAATTGGGAAAATCTCCACCAGTTACTGGTGTGTCTCTTTACTTCTCCTCTTTAGTCCACTTTAGTCTCCTTTACAGTCCAGTAGTCTATTCAAACTTCTTGCTTGTTCTTTCAAACCTTAGAGCTGAGCAATCTTGTGAGGTACCTGTTGAAGAGGTCAGAGTCAAATCATGTGTGTTTCCTCCGTGATTGCTTGAAGGTCTTCCTTAGTTATTCACAAGACTCCCAAAGACTTAGTTCTTCCATAGTATCCCAGGAAATATGCCTTCTACTTAATTTTTCTTTTGTATTTAACAATTTTTATCATGCTGTGTAATAGTTTTGCTGTGCATGTTAAAATAAACTTCCCCTTCCTATCAGTGCTTATAGAATCACAATGTGATTTGGGTTGGAAGAGGCCTTTAAAGACCTTCTAGTTTCAACCCCCTGGCCATGGGCAGGGACACCTTCCACTAGATCAGGTTGCTTAAAGTTCCATCCCACCGGGCCTTGAAGACTTCTAGGAATTGGCATCCACAACTCCTCTGAACAACCTGTTTGCGTGCATGTTTAGTTGTGACACCTTGAAACTCATGCTTGTGTTTGTAGTTCCACTGCAGTAACTAATAATCATAAAATCTTAAAATTTAAATCTGTGAATTACTGAGAACCAAATGGGGGTTTGGCTAACAGCTTAAAAGCTCATAGTTTTGGGTATTTGGTGCTGAGCATGTAGGTGCCACAAGTGTAGATCCTAGTTATAAATAAAATGTGGGAGGTATCAAATGGCATTGTCTTAGCATCTGACCAGTCTCCTGTGTTATTGTTTGGATTGAAATCAGCTTTGTTTATGTCCTGCTGACAGATGCACAGCAGGTAGGAGGGCATATTGCTATATATTTCTCAGGTTAGGTTTTCTTTTCTTCTTTTTTTCCCCCCAAGTTTTATGTTGAGACTTGTTAGATTCACTACACTTAGAAGGACAAAGAATGTGAATTTGATATGATCAAGACTACCTGTGGCAACTTTGATTGCTCACTGACTGTTGTGTTGAAAGTCCTGGCCCTGGGAACAAGAAATATGCTATTCTATATTTGGTGAAGAGCTGGTTAAATCAGTGGAACTGTGTGTGATGGTCTCATTAAGAATGGTGAAATTAAACAGTGTACAGTACCACTTCTGTAGTGTGTGTATGTAGACCAAGAGAAAAAACTCAGACCACATCTATGGGTAATGCTGTTCAAACACAACTCTTCAGTTTAGTGGCTGAACGTAAGTTACTAATACATAAGATTTGGGGCTTTTTTTTTTTTCAAAAAGACTATACTAATTAGAGAAATGGCTCCCAAGATTAAAAGAAATAATTTTGAGATATTAAATCATGGTCACCATTCAAATTCTGGTCCTTGTTTGATACCTACCTCTTTACTTTGAAGTACTTTTAAAATGTAGTGTAGAATGAGAAGTTGAACTGATAGTAGAAGTCTTTCATTTTGAACATGTCAAAATGAGCTTATGTGAGTGTCAATTGAAGTTGTGTTTATTTTGGGAGTGAAAATTTTCTGCTAAGCTACTGTGCTTAACCACCGTCTCATGCTTCATTCTTATGTGAATTTTCTGGTGTGGATTTGTTGGGATTTTGGGATATTCAGAGTTAAGTTGGAAGTGACCTCTAACATGACGAAGTTCAACCACTGCCACGTCCACCAAAGTAGGAGCTAGATCAGGGGTAAACAGTAGAGAAGGAATAATGTGAAAATCTCACTGAATTCTAAACGGTCTTTCAGTTCAACCTGGCTGGCACATTTTTTGTTTGGATTATTGTGAATGTTGGAAAACAAAATTTATTTGCAGAAATATTTGGAGAAGCTCTCTGAGCAGCTGTTCAGCTATGTACAGCCACAAAAGAGAGAAAAAGATTACAATATTATAGAGCTAAGACTTCAGCATAAAGTTAGGAGATAAAGCAGAATTGCTCGGGTTGGATGTTGGCCAGCATGAAGAAGGGAATGGGCTGATGTGCTAGAAAATTGACTGAGGTTTATTGGTCTGTCAGCTCAGAGACAAATGAGCAGTCTGCTGAAAACTGTAAATACAAATAGAGCAAATTCCAGTGAGCTGTGTAATGGTGGCCAGATCTGTTGCTTTCAGCGAAGCTGTTCTAAATATTAGGAGCCAAAGATGTGGCTTTACATGTAAAAATATTGTTTCTAAAGGAAAAGCTAAAAAAGCTACTACACTATAATTCAAACAGAGCTGGGGGAGGGGTGTTGAATGCTTGTTTCCTTCATTATAGTTAAAGCTGATAGTTTTATCTTTGGTAAATTGTCTCTAAAGTTCTCTGTACTTTGTGAAGACTTAAACTGATAAGGAACTATAGAAAGGGGTAGTGGTATTAGCCATGCCTGCCTAGTGGTGGTGGTTTTCTGTACTGCTTAAATGTTGTGAGAGAAATGTTTAAAATGCATTTTGGGAGACTCGATACTTCCAACTTCCTGTGGGAGGCATTCCAGCTTCCAAAGGAGGAAGCACATTGTATGCAACATGTTTGCTGTTTCAGCGCTTCTTCATAACAAACTTTGTTTGTGATCTGTCATACTTAAAAGAGTTTGCTTGGAGACGTGCATCCCAGACAGCTTTCTGTAGTCCTGATTTAGGAAGTGTGAATTTGGCTTTCCATCCAGGCAACAAAGAAAAAGGGTGTCCATGTCACCATTTTCTCCACTATGACCTATTCACACCCTCTCCTCAGAGCTCTGTTTTCAGAATACGCTAAACCATGTTACTTAAGATAATAGCTCACGTGCTGCCCCACCACTGCCACATTTCCAGGGGGCATCATTACAAATGGGCAAACTTGACTGAACTAGAGTTGTCCTGCAGGAACTCCCTGGTGTCACCTTCTTTGAAAAAAGTCAATTGACCTCTGGCTGATTCTTCACAGCAAATATGCATTTGGTTCTGGCCATAATTGTATAAAGCTTTCTAGTTCTCCTGTCTTCCTTTTGTCTGGACTAAAAAGCGAAGCACTCTTGAGATATCCAGCTTAAAATATGCCTTGACATTTGTTAATAACTTTTTGTAAGTCATCCTAACTTTTTTCAAAAAGAGCATACAGCCTACTAAATTATGGGATAAATTACATTAGGTTAAGTACTTAACTGACCCATGGTGTAGACTTGCAAGACAAAAATGTCTTCGCTCTTCATTTTTTTCTTCAGCTTGCAACATGCAATTTCTTCTGTCACTGTTATGGCTAACAAACAAACAAACTCTGCATGAGAGAAAGAATAAATCCTTCATGCTCACCTCCTGGATAAGGCATTCTTTTGGCTCCTCTCTGGACTGCCAGCTGTGGTTTTCCCTGAAAAAGTTGAATGTAGTATGGTCTAAGGTGTGTACAAAGAGAGAGGTCCAACACAACAAGGATTCAGTAGGCTCAAGAGTATTGCTGTCAGTAATACTGTCACCCTTATTACAGTACCAATAGAGAGGCAAACCCCTTCCATTACTCTTTGAACAGAATATTCTGAAGTTCAGGTATCCTTCAGATTTCCCTCAGAAAAGAAAACTTTGCCATTTACTTTTGTTAGTTTATTTATAATCTCTGGGGATGCAACACTTTGGGAGTGCTCCCCAGTCCCAGGAACTGAGGATCTGTTTGAAATTGCAGTGAAGCCAGCGACAGTCTTTCCCTGGACATGGATGGGCTTTGTTCTGAACCAGGATGTTCAGTGTTACTTTTAGGTAAAACCCTATGGAAGGTGTACTCTTGAGTGTCTCTTTATACACACAAGCCCATTTGGAGAAATTGCTGTAAACTTCCCCAGCCCTGATCCTTTCTGAAGGGGAAGTGTGCAAAACTCCGCTTCCTGTGGGTGCCTATGAAATCCTTTCATCTGTAGCCAGCTCTGGCTTGTGTGGAGGTAATGTCTTTCAAATACTGCTATCTCAGTGTTCTCCTGATATCCCTGACCTAAGGTAAGGACAAAGCATTAACTCAAAGGCCTACTTAAAAGATGCTCTGTGCAGGTGCAGTTGGAAATGAAGCATTATCCTGGAGGGTTTTCGGAACGCACTGTGCTGTGGCAGGCATTGCTTCTTTCCTGCTGCTTAAGCACTGCCTTGAGATTGAATGCTTTGTTTTCAGCTGCTGGAATTACAGATCAGACAGAAGAATACTTCTAAACTAAGTACTACACAATAGTGTTTGAACACTGCTTTTGAAAGTTAAATCATAAAGTAGGTTCATCAAGTAGAAGGAATTAGTTTTAAGCTTGCTGGAACTATGTTCCACAAGAGTCAAAAACTAGTGTCTACACAGATGTGCCAGGCAAATATTCAATTAAAAATCATACATACAGAATAATTGGAAAATGCAGGTGCAGAACATTTCTTAAGCCATCAAAATTTTGACAGGTGCTGCAAACACCTTCAATATTTAGTCCATTATCCTGTTTTTAATATCTGTTGGCTAAGTTTTTCCTTGTTCAATAAGAAGTGCTTCTGTGAGCGGGCTTTCCATTAGTTAAGGTTATCAGCAGCAAGTCCTCAGGGATTTATCTCTGCATGTTATCTGGGTTGTCAGGAGACTGTGTTCACTGGAACACCCAGGTGCTTATCCAAATAGCTGTGTTCCAAACTTCGCTTATCCAAACATCTTCCAAACAGTTCATGTGTGCAAAACTTAAACTGGAAATCTTGTAATTACAGGCTTTCATGGAAGATTTCTTATTTCCTGCTTCCAGCCTGGGTGGATATACTGCAGCAACATCTGCCTTCACAGTAATTGGGCAATTGCATTTCTAATTCCAAGTGGAACTGAGAGAATAAAGGGGTGAGAGAGACTGGGCTTCTGTGAAATGCCAGAAAAAATGACTTGTTCCAGCTTGGGCTCTGCATGCAAGTTTGTCTCATTAAAAGAAGTGGGGAGAAGAAAAGAATTCTGCACTCCCTGCTTGCAGATTATTTTAGTGATACAGATTATGTTCAGGCACACTAGCAGCAAGAAACAGAAAACCACATGCAAGAGATTCTCAACTTTATAGGTGCTGCACAGCTATTGCACTTGCTTTCTGTTCTTCTTGGAAGCACTAGTGAACATGCATTTCATGTTCTCATTTGGGAATTAAAGCTAGCTGAATAAATTAGTACTGGCAATATCTCAGAACTGAACTCAGTTCTGTGTGTGTACGTCGGTGTGTTGCTTTCCACGACCACTGGAAAAGAGACTGAGGAAAGAATTTACTGCACAGCTGAGAGCTACCACCCTAAAATGGCAGAGGTGCAAGGCTTTTAGGTGAGACACTGTCAGCATACACTTCCAAGCAAGGTCAGTGTGAACACCCTGCTTAGAGTCAGCAAACTGAGAGCTCTCAAGGAAGCTGAGCAGCGAGGAGCAGAGCGCACTTAGAGGAAACAAGCAGTGGGTAGGAGTTGGAGGGAGAAATGGTAATTTCCTCAGTGCTGTTTAGTTCATTAACATGGCCCATGTTTAATCCCAAATTCCCTCCTTGTCAGTCATGAATAAGGCAGCAGTCACTGCTATGTATAAGTGCTGGCACAGCTTTTTCCCCATCTTCTTTCTGTCAAGTTGTCCTGCCCTCTCATTGGAAACCATAATTGCTGATGTGGATAGGGGCATGGTGACACAGATGAGATGGGCTTGGTGCGGTCCTGCATTGACTCTTAGAGATGTTTTTTTTAAGGAGCATATTGTGAAATATGGTTTATCCATTTTTCTAGCTTCATGCATCTCATCCAAAGTGATGAAAATGTCAAGGATAGCAACTCAAGTTACAGCATCATGGGGGCTCATGCTGAAGACGTGCTGCAGGCAAGAGCATAAAGGAGCCACTACAGGACTACAGTAGTTCAGTTTAATGAGTAATCAGAAGGTTTCAATATGATATCTTCTCTTTTTTCCTGAGTCCTAGTTAACTTACCCATTGTAAAAGTGAAAGGGATAGTAGGACTTGTGAGGCGAGTGCAGATAACATACTGCAGGCAAGGTGAAGTGCAATAAGTAATTCGTAACTTAAGATGCAATTTAAGTAACTTAAGGTGTAATAAGTAGCTTAACACAGAAGTGTGCTTGAAGACCCTATTTTCCTGGGGGAGAGTTAATAAGACTCAGAAGCATGGGTTTTTCCTGTCAGAACTGGACTGGAATGTGTTCACTGAGTGGTCTGCATGGCTTACCTGTTAGAAATGTATGATCCTTGTCAAGATTTCATAAGTGATCATAAGTAGAAACTGATCAGATAGATAGAATGCTCAGATCTTCACTAATAACTAGATCTGAAGTTCTTCTTCAAGACAGAAGCCTAACTTAAGTGTCAAGGAAGCTACCTGATTTGTGCCAAATAAATGCTTAAGCTACCTACCAGAATACTCTTCTGGTTTTTGGAGTTAAAAGATGCAATCTGTAAAATGGGATCATCTACCAAAATCACATAGCTGTTAAATCATAATTACATTAAAGAGATGGAATTCAGAATAAAGTTATAACCCCTAACCAGGCAGACTCAGCAAGCCTATTTAATTTCCCTGTGGAATAGTAATAGAATAGATCTTCCCTTCCCCCGTTTCCAGCCGTGCACATCATTAAGTACCTACTAAGTAGCTGGCAAAACAGAGTAAAAGTTAAACTAACTTTGCTAATAGTGAGCTGGAATTCTCATAATGAAAATGCAAGGTACCTTATTTAAATATTGGCCCCTTGACAAAATCTGCACCACAAGCCTCACAAGACTGTCACTAATCTTTCTGTAGGTGTCCTGTAGCCAAAAATGTGCTGATGTCTGGCTTTGCACAGACTGGAGACCTGGGAGATTATATGTTTTGAATAGGATCAAATGACTAGAAGGGGAAAGCACTCTATACTTAGCTGCCTTGTCATACAGACAGAAAAACGTTTTGCATGTGACCTTGTTAACAAGCATGAGTTAAGAGCAACACTATGAATTAGAGGCAGAACTACTGAAGGTTAGATCATCATTGAGAATCTGTGTTTTTCTGGTCATCTGCTTAATTTTTTTTCCCCTGTTCTCCTATTTAGATTTCAATTTTCATGCTGACTCTATGTCACATGGAGAGATGAGGGAGAAAAATCGCCAAGGCAGTTCTCCATTTTAGAAAAGCAGAGGGAACAGTTCAATACAGGATTTTTTTTCACCATCACTGTCAATTTCTCTTAATAGTCATTTGTTCTCCCTTCATACTGCAAAGTCTGTCCTAGTGTACTCCTCAGCTGCCATGCCTTTGAGCATCTTACCAAATTATTATGACCAGACTGACTACCTCACTGCAAATTAATTCTCTTCTGTTGCAATTGCATCTCTGTCTTCAACTTAACTGGTTCCCACACCTGCAGTAGTAATTGCCTCTTCCCTATTTTAGACAGTCTTTGAAACCTTCCCCTCCTGTAACCTCCACCTTTGTGCACAGTACCTTTTCACTCATGATTCTTTCAACAGAAAATTGGCATCCTCTGTCCCTCACACTCCCTCTTCCTCCTTGTTATATGGGCAGAATTTTATTTACTGCTCCGTTTCTGTCACAAAGGATAGTACATGGTACATAAGGCTGTGTCCTGTTGGAGTCTGCAGACAGTTGATGTCCCCTACAAATACAGCTTGCTATGGCACTGTAAGAATGGCTTGTGAAATGCCTCATAAATATCTGTTCCCTGGCTCAAGTCAATAGAACTCCTCTTTTTCCCAGATAGCACCCCACACCTTATTTTAATCAGGGTAGCTGAAGCTACTGGGACAACTGTCACGGTGCAAAGGCAGGCATGCTACTAACCAGCAACTGTTTAAATTATGTGTCTCAGCCAGGAGGTATATATTCAGTATCCTGCAGGAGCTTCTCTTTTACCTTTGTCCAGAAGGAGAAAGTAGATACTGAAATTTAATTTTCTATGAAAACCTCATTGTGCACTGGGTCACAAACATTGCAATAACCAAAACCCTATGGATCGTAGGAGTCAGCAGCTTTCCCAAGTGAACTGGTAAGATGCTGCCAGTAGAAACTTGTTTAGCTTTAGTAGTGTTGCTCAAAATTCTGCTCCTGTTCCCAAACCCATCTCTTTATCAAGAGAAGAGCCTCAGCCTCTTCTGAGTGAGCACAAACAGGGCATGCAGCAGCAAAACTTTTTATCTGTCCCAAATTTTTCTTATAGTTAAGAGTCTGATAAAGACCATCAGAGCCACACACAGGGGCAGAAGTGGAAGGACAAGAGATTAAATAAAATAAAGCAGCATGATAGTAAAAAGAAAAGCATGTAAAAATACAAATGCCAGACAGATGGCTTGAGTGGAGAGCACAACTAATCCATGGGATATCAGAGCAGTTGGATGACTGTTTTAAAATCTCTTTAAAGAGGGAAACCGGTAATTGAACTGTATTGGACAAGGATAGAGCAAAAATAAGCTGCACTGAAATGAGGAAAGAACAACTTCTTAGACATCCCTTATGTAGTGCTACATTGCATTACAAATTATAAAATGATTTGGGTTGGAAGGGACCTCAGAGATCATGTAGTTCCAACCATGCCACCAGGGCAGGGACACCTTCCACTAGACCAGGTTTCTCGAAGCCCCATCCAACCTGGCCTTGAACATTTCCAGGAATGGGGCATCCACAGCTTCTCTGAGCAACCGGTTCCAATGTCTCACCGCCCTCACAGTTAAGAATTTCATTTTTACATCTAATCTAAACCTGCCCTCTTTCAGTTTGAAACCATTTCCCCTTGTTCTGTCACTTCATGCCCTTGTAAAAAGTCCCTTTCCAGGTCTCCTGTAGGCCCCCTTTAGGTGCCAGAAGGTGCTGTAAGGTCTGCAAGACCCCCCCAGCTCTCTCAGCCTATGTTCATAGGAGTGGTGCTTTAGCCCTGTGAACATCTCCATCTCCTTCCTCTGGACTTGCTTCAACAGATCCACGTCCTTCTTATGTTGTGTGCCCCAGAGATGGATGCAGCATTTCAGATGAGGAAGCACCTCCCTTGACCTGCTGGCCAAGCTGCTTTTGACGCAGCCCATGACATGGTTGACCACTTTGGCTGTGAGCTTACACAGCTCATTCATGTCAAGTTTCTCAACCCACCAGCACGTCCAAGTCCTTCTCACAAGGGCTGCTCTCAATCCTTTCTCTGCTCAGCCTTTACTTGTGCTTGGGATTGCCCCTATCCAGGTGCAGGACCTTGCCCTTGGTCTTGTTGAACTTCAGGAGTTTGCACAGGTCCACCTCTCACGCCTTTTAAGGTCCCTCTGGATGGCATCCCTTCCTTCCAGCATACAGAACACACCATAGTGCTTGGTGCTTGGTGTTGTTGGCAGACTTGCTGATGGTACGTTCAATCCTACTGTCCATGTTGCTGACGAAAGTGTGAGATAGTGCTGGTTGCTAAGCCAGCCCCTGAGGAATGCCATTTGTCACTTGAACATTGAGCTATTGACTGCAGCTCTTGAGTGTGACCATCCTGCCAGTTCTTTATCCACTGCATAGTCCATCTGTCAAATCCATGTTTGGAGACAGGAGTATTGTGTGTGACACCATCGACTGCTTTGCACAAGTCCAGGTAGGTGATGTCAGTAGCTCTTCCCTTATCCACCAACACATTAATTCCATTGTAGAAGGCCACCAATTTGTCAGGCATAATTTGTCCTTACTGGAGCTGTTGTTTGCTGTCACCAATCTCCTCCTTATTTTCCATGTGAGCATTCAGTGTAGGTTGCAGGAGGATCTGCTCCATGACTTTGCTGGTCACAGAAGTGAGGCTGACCAGCCTGAGCCTGACCAACCTACTGACATGTAGTTCCCAATATCTTCCTTGTATCCCTTTTATAAAAATGGGGATTTTGCTTCCCCTTTTCCAGTTGGTGGGAACTTTACTGAATGCCACAGCTACTCAAATATGATGGAGTGTGGCTTAACTGCTTCATTTGTCAGTTCCCAAAATATCTAAGTAGCCTGTGAGTGCTATATAAATCAAAAACTTGTTTGAAAGTAAGGGTGTGTATCACCTCCGCTTCAGGCTGTCATCCTTGAGGATGAAATAAGAAAATACTTTCTTTAAAGCTTGGTACGTGTGCTAATGGAAGGTGGCCTGTGAACAGGAGGCACCAATTCACAAAGTAGGTGGCATGCAGTTCCGTGTGGGGACAGGAGTACTCACTCTTTGAAGGGGAAAGGAAGATGAAACAATTAAAACTGTTTTCTCTGTTACTTCTCTCCCTTTGTTATCAAACTTAAAATCAGCAAACAGATGTTACAATGGAACCATGGAAGATCTGGGAAAATACTTATTTTTTCCATCTCTATTTACAAGATGTTTCTGCAAATAAAGAAACATTGGGGAAATAATGAAAAAAACCCAACCCCAAAAGGAGCTGCCCGTCAGCTCCCATTGCTTCGTGTAGTGTATCTCCCTACTTGCTTTGGGTGGAAAACCACCTGAACACTTGACCAGCAGTAAGTCAAGCTGGTGGAGCCACATTGTGGTTTTCCCCAGACACTAGTGGCAGGCTCTGAAAGTGCAGCCTGCAGACTGTTACCAACGGAGATGGCCTTCAAAGAGCTCAGTCTCCACTGCTTGAAAAGGAGGGGTGGGAGGAGGATGGGTGACCACGGTGTTAGCTTTTCTGTATGAGTCTCTTATAAGATGCAGAGTGGAGGAAGGAACTGACTTTCTTCTATTTCCTTTTTAGCTACTGAAGGCATGAACCAATTTACAGGAAAGCTTCCAGCCTTTTTTTTTTTTTTTGGTGGGGGGGAGGTGTGCAGAACAAAGACTTTGTGTGTAACTTAATGCTTTCTAAGGGAAGTCAGCTAGCATTTAGAGCTCTTCAATGCTGCAGTGCAACAGATGAGAAATGAGCTTGGGGTGTCAGCCTCAAAATACACATGGAAACCACGTTAGGAAGCGTGACTGTGCTCAGTGTCACAGGTGATCTGTGCATTGGATCACTGGTGGTCTGGTGGTGCATTCTTGCTGTGTGGCACCGGGTTGTGTTTCCTGGGCTGCAGGGGAGAGTGGGGATGGGGAGCAGAGCTTATCTCTGGCTCAGGCAGCTCAGCACATCAAGAGTATGGGTGTACAGAGCTAAGCAGGGCCACAGGTGGGGAATCCAAAGAAACTGATTTTCTTCCATGCAGATGCAGCAGAGTTAAGCAACTTCAGGCAGGAGAGGTTTTCAGCTGCTGTGGCACCTTTCCAGGAGTTAATAAGAGCTTGAAATAGAGCCCAAGCCCTAAATGCACTTTATTTAGGCTCAGAGTGGTAGGTTTTCTTACTGCTGTAATTAAACAGGTAAAAGCATATAAATTTGTCTTTGAGTTTCTAGCTTTGAAACTGCATGGACTTGGAGAGTTTTCATGTTATTTGACAGGTAAGGTGAGAATCAAACCCTTGGCCTTCTGGATCTGCATTGCCATCAGTGCTGACCACTGGCAGAGAGACTTATGCTTGCTAGTGAGGTGAAAACTGTTTGTATCATAGGTTCCTACAGAGTTGACCTTTAAAAGCCGCCCACAACATGTGGGTATAGAGGAATGATAACTCTGGAAACCACCCACAAGTTCATTAGTCAGGTTATTTAACATATTTAATGTGTCCTGCACTGAGGGAGGCTAGGGGTGTTTGCATGCTCCTCTAACATATCAGAACTAGGAGGATGATTCCTTCAGCAGCAGGGCAGTTGCTTTGATAAACCAATGCACACTTTGAGTTATAAATTACACTTTGAGTACCATCACATAGCCTGCCTTGTGCTTGAAGGCTGGTGACTGCCTGGAAGACTTCAGGTTGCTGTTGAAAGTAATGGCCTGTTAGCAAGACCAGCTACCAAAGTGGCTGTTCTAACAGAACAGATTGGGCCCCATGTTTTGTGACTGACTCAGCCCTTCCCAATTTGCCAGAGTGAACCAAAAGGGAAAGATTTTGGCTGGCTGACCCCATTTTGTCAGCTTGAGGCTCAGTAAAACATAGAGTAAAGCCAAGGTTGTAAGAATCACTCAGCTGAAGCTCAGATCCTTCCTCTGAAACTTTTAATTTACTGGTTTATGGCTTTCATATTTTTAAATACGTATTTTCCTTTTGTGGATTTTAAAACAAGGAAGAGTAAAATGGCAGTTGGTCAGCAAAACTGACTTCTCTGGGAAACTAAAACAAACATCGATTTTGTTGTTCTATTGAACGACTTAAATGGTACTCAGCCCCAGAAGTTCAGAAATATGTCCAATTCAACCACTGAATATTTATTTATACAATGTATTGACAGCTGATCTGTAATTTATAATGTTTCTAGATATGCACAATATTTTATGCCTTCAGGAAAAAAATATCACAGTTTAAGATACTCATCTTGTAATGATAATTAAAATCTTTCAAGAGTAACTTTAACAAAACCTTGCCCCTTCTGTTTTTTTGTCCACTGAGGCCCACTCTGCCCCACTTCGTGCTAGCAGAGAATGAGAGAGAGGAGCTGCTGAGCCTGCCGGGGCCTCTTGGAGTTTCATGAGGAGTTGAGGCATGATTAGAAACTGGAAAAAGGAGACCAGAAACTTTTATGTGTCAGTGAGAAAGGATGAGAGTTTTAGAAACAGTTTGTGTAGAATGTGAGCCAAGAAGAAAAAAGATTTAAACTTTTCAAGATCTTGCTTCTGTTCCCAGGCATGATAGAAATTAAGAACTAATTGAGCAATAAAACGTGCTTATTGCAGCTGGCTAGGGTAGGATCACTTGTAAAAGATTGCTAACAATAGGATAAGGGTTTTTTCCTCTGCAGGGAAGAGAAATTAAAGGGTAAGAAATAGTTGGTATAATATAGTCCTCAGTGTTTGAAATGCACATATGCATGTCCTTACCTTCCTTCTGACTTTGGAGTTCATAAAATCTTTGCACGGTTCTGGTGAGGAAGGGAGGAATAAAACCTCAGCCCTGTTAATGAGCAGCCACTTCAATGTCACTTGTGTCTGTCGGTGCTGCTTTGGGTGTTTTAAATCTGTGGGGTCTTGTTTCCAAAGTGCAGGTAAGCCGTGTCACACAGCACATTCTGCTCACTGGAAGTCTCAGTGTAGCCCAGGAGTGCTCCCAGAATAAACTGTGTACCCCATCTTTTAGTGTTCTTACTGTTGTAAACCCCAGTCCTGAAGGTTACCCTATCAAGCAGCCTAAGTATTTGTGTCCTGTTATGCTGTACAGTGTAGGTAAAAAACCCCCACAGTTATTAGGTCCTGTAACAAATCTAAATAAACAAATGTAATCAACGGATGTCTTTGGAACTGCTCTCAAATAATGAATACAATTTGTAGGACTAACCACTTTGCTCAGCAGTGAGTAGTTGTAGAACTGGATTTTAAGGAAAGACTGAAGGAAACCAAATTGCTGAGGTACCAGAAATACCCTGCTCTGTTCCTGTAAGAGAACATAAAGCAAGAGCAACTAATAAAAAAAAAAGTTTTATTAACTGTTGGAAGAATTATTTCTATTAGCATTTCCCAGTAAAGTTGGGGCGACTTAATTCCCAAACTTTCTTTCAAAAAAGGCATTTTTTCAGGCTGTTGGAGGTTGGCCACTAAATGTGTCTGTAACACATTAGGCCCTGTTTCTCAAAACACCTTGTGGACTGCTAATTGGAGTTTGCATAATACCGCAAAATTGCAGACATTCCTTTGAAATAAGCAGGAATGAAAACTTCTTTTCTGGGGTAAAAGAGAAAGGAATTTTTTATTTTTAACAAAAAGGCTTAACAGAAATCCTTTATAGGAATATGTTGTTGTTGTTGTTGTTGTTGTTGTTGTTATTATTATCATTATTATTATTATTTGCTTTTTTTTCCCTGAAGAAAGTAGTTTGAGGAAAAGTTTCCGAACAGTTTTGAATTACAAAAGTTCAAGGAGAGCCTTGTACATACAGTACTACTGTTCAAGCCAAGAGGTAAACAATTATGAAATGCCTTTGAAATGCAAGGCTGGTAATGCCAAGGTTATGTATTTTGTCATTGAACACAACAGTAAGTTGTTAGGAGCAGGAGTGAGTGATATTTATTACTTATGCACAGATGTGCAAATGAAAAACATGAAATTTAATATCTCAGGGTTCAAATTCTTAGTGGTAACACTCTTGTTTTAAATCTGATATAGCCTATAGGAACCAGTCAGGATCAAAAAGGAAAAAAAAAATGTCTTTAGAGAAAATATATTTGCTTGGTCAAAATTCAGACTTACTCTGCACTTTGGCTGATAAGTACATGTGCATTTCAGGCCCATCTATCCTGCAGATTTGGAGCTGTCCTGCGTTTGGGTCTGAAGATGGTTTTAGGGTAGAATAGGATCAAACCAGGGCTGACACTGAAAATTGTTAGGCTGCATTCTATTTTTCTCTAATTGTCAGATCACTCTGAGCTGTCAGTCCTTTTCACAGCTTTGAATTTTCAGAATAACAGTCCAAGCGAGCTGATTTTGCTTCATAAGTGTCTAACAACTCACTGTGACTGGACACGGGTAGCAATTCTTCATGAAGGGAAGGCTGGAAAAAGCCAGTTTCAGAGCATTGTGAAAAGTGTGACTGGGTGCATGAGACAAATCCTAACCAATTAACTCTTATTTCTGCCTGAAATTCTGGAAGGGTAGATATAACATCTCATCATGCTCTGCATGACATACCCTGTAATAAATTTAGTGCAATACAACAATACCCAGCATGAAAGCATGAACATTCTATTTCCAAATCTGTTTCACCTCGCTGCATGATTCTTGTGTTTAATGAAATAACAGCAAAACGGAAGCTTTTAGGCAAGCAGATGGATGTTGATAGAGTTGGAAACTTACACTGTATTTATCAACAAGAACAGTCTCTTATGGTCAGAATCTGAGTACAGCAAATAATACAGTAGTTTGGAGAACAGAGAGATGTTGGGGAAAGTTTTTTTTCTTTCAAGTGCCAGGTTTGACGGTATGTTTGTTTATATCTAACAAAATTCCTGATACTTAGGTCTAAGACATGGTATTTCAGTCTTGTATAAAGAAGGTTCCTAATGAAAAGAACACGTCCTTCACTTAAATCAATTACACAAAAAAGGAAAGAAAATCACCTTTTGTTATATTTGAAGCACAGGAGGAGGCGGCAAGGGCAGATTAGCAGGGCTTTGTGCAGCAGTGCTTGCGTATGAAACAAACAACTTTTGACAGGAAGATTACAAAAACTTGAATCATGAAGAGAGAAAAGCTGTTGCTAAATGGTGAGCATGTATTTGCTTTATTTACTCACCATTTTCCTTCTGCTTTAGCAGAGGTATCTGCCAAGCTCTTAAAAATTTTAATCATCCTTGAGCTGTCAAAAACTTAGTCGTCTGTGCAGTAAAGACAGTTGTGCACGTTTGCACAACCTGTTGGGTGGGAGAACCCCCCTGCCCTCCCATGGGCTCCACTGTGCTGCTAATGCCAGGGCACAGAGTTCATGCAGAAATTGTGACAAATTGCAGAAAGACGGGGTGTCAGGTGCTGTGCATTTTGAACTTTATACATCTGTCTTGAAAAGACAGGCAGATGAACAAAGAAAATGCAGGAGGCCAGAGGTGGAAAAATATCCTTGAGAGAATAAATTCCTTCTTCTAATGAGAAGCTTTGTCACTGAGCCACGAACTTCAGAAAATAATGATGAGTGGTCATAGGTATCTACTAAGAGTAGAATTCACTTTAGATTGATAACAAGAGCAGTTAGAGTGAGGGAAAAGAACCCTCTCTAGAAGAGCACAACATGCACCCATCTCTCTTTGCAGCAGGAATGAGAATATCATCATCCTCTCCATAGAGTTACAGAGTTCTTATAAGTGTAAGGTGAGAATCAGAGAAAATAGTCACATAACGACTCAAGATTCCCTTCCTTAAGAGTCCTAATTTTCTCTCATCCTGATAGAGTGCTTTAAAGAGCAAAATGTGTAATAAAAATGCTCATGACTTAAGGTACTTTGATTCATTCGCTTACTAGTTCCATGGAAATGGATCTATTCAGAATAATAAATAGCAGAGATGTTAGTGATTGTAATTAATTGGAGACAACATGTCAGTGTGTCAGCACTTCCCAGAAGCTGACATTCCTGTCACGAAGTTGCAGAAAAATTTTTAAAAGTTAGCAATTGTTTGCTGTCACAAAAGATGCCTTTGCAAAGTCTGTATTAAAATGCAGCTTCCTGTTGTAGGCACGCCCATGGTTCAAATATATTCTGTTGCGGTTCTTATTTTAGAGTCACTTCTTAGAAATTGATGAGGGGGTACCCCAAAACCCTGATAAACCACACACTAAGAACTGTGTGGTTCTCTTTGCTTTTTGGTTTTTCTAGCATTTGAATTTTTTACCCTACTGTTTCAGGGTTTGGCTCACACTAGTTGAAACATATGCTTACACAAAAGCCTGCAAAGAAGTCTTATCTCAATATTCTTTTGAGGACAGACATGAGGACTGAGTTGTACAAGGCTATGTGGATTTGTCTGTCTGTCTACTGGATTTGTAAGAAAATAAGTGTTCTGCCTTAGCAGTCTACCTTATGTATGTAGACTTGTCAAAGCCACAGATGTTAATTTGTGTGCTGGTAGAGAAATGTCTTAAAGTAATGTCACCTGGCCTGAAGATGGTAGGCTTGTTAAAGTTCAAAGCCCATCAAAGTTTTTCGCCCGAAATCTCATGGAAACTGAACAAAAATACTGTGAGATGGATTAAAGTATTTCTTTTAGTATTTCCAATCCAGCCAAAATGTAATGTAACTTTCTTTGGGACTCTTTGCTAGGACCAAAAATGTTACTTTTACATTAGCCTACTCCTCTTAAAGGCAAGAAATTACAACAAAACTCTATATCTCCAGAAGTGAAAACTATTCACTTTAGTACTAATTTAATTAAACAAGCAGAGCTTCATCTCTGTATGAAAATGCACTGAACATCAGCTAGGCAACCATAGCATTCCTAACGTAGCTGAGGAAACTGGCCTATTGACTCAAACTGCACTTATTGACTCAAACTGCGCACACACACACACATTTCAAATGTCATTTTTTTACTGCCCTGGTGAAAATCCTCATTTTCTCCTATTGCGTATAACTGCTGTGCAGGTACAGTGAAGTAGAAGCATTAGGTACTTCACGAGAGTTGTGGGTGTTATATTTACATTGTGGGACTGAATTTGGAAAGGAGCCTTTAAATTAGTATTCATTAGTTTCAGATAGCAAAGATTATGCAGATTTAGGCAAGCTGACAGAGGATGTTTCCACATCTTTCAATGGGTATGTACAGCCTGAAAGCATCTCACGTCGTGCTGCTCAAGAATGTGTAAGATGCTAGTTAATGAACTGTGGTAAGCTAGAAGTAAATATTCAGATATGGGCACCATAGTGTGTAGCTCAATGAATTTGACCACAATTATTATATAATTATTGTGGTAATGAGTGGTTTCTGAGTTTTGACTTCACAAAGCATATTTATGTCCTGCTAGTAGTTTCTTGTGAAGGGTTTAGTTTAATTAGTTGGGCTTAAACATAGCTTGCTATGAAAAGCAAGTGTTTTAGAATGTTATTGTCCTTCTGAGTTAAGACTGGGAAAGTATGAATTTACAATCAGAAAACATACTGAAAGCTAGAATGTTCTTGAGTAATATCCACAAAATCGATTTCTGCTGAAAACCTATCTAGATGGGAGGTTTTTCCCCTTGGTACTGTTGAACTTATAGCCTTTAAATCCAATTTGTTCTCTGTCAGATAACTGTTGAAAATACTGAATTGAAACCCTTCCACAAAAAATCCCCAAAACAAACAAAAACCCCTAAAACAGCAAACCAAAACAACAAAAAATCCAAACAAACAAACCAACAACAACAAAAAAAGAGGGTGATTCTAATGGGATTTTACATGTTATTCTAAATTACCTCCAGCATTTAAAAAGGTGTCTCCTTTCTACACAGCTTGTCCTAAAATTGTAATCGTTCTAGAGAATTTTGTTCTCGTTCACTAGGGGTCAGTGATTCAGCTCCAGGTTAAGATGCTTCAAATTTGGTACATGAGTTCTTGCTGTAGCTAGTGGAAATTAAATCAACTGAATGCTTCTTTAAGCTCCGCTGGCTTACAATTTTGACTGGAATGAGAGCTGAGACATGTAGCTCACATGCAAATGCTTACATTTAACTATTAGATGTAGGGAATTTTCTCTCAACCTTTAGGTTCTGCTAGAGTCTGGTGATGTTAGTTTGTGATGGGCCTGGTCTGGATGCAGCTCAAGGTTTCTCCATGGACAAGGCAAAATTTGGCCTTTCCAATAACAAAGGAATACGTATTCTGTCCTTAGCTTTGGTTGCAGCAGAACTCAGTATTTTAGTGCCAGTAAAAGAAATTGAGGACAAGGAAGGCTGAGGAAGGCTGGTAGGACTTGCCAGGCCATGCAGAGGGGTGGAAGATCTGGGAGAAGAAGGTGGGCATGTGAAAGCTGGAAGAGCTCAGAGGGGTGTAGGGGCTTCTTCTGTTCCCCAAGCTGACTCTCCATGTATGTTTTGTAAGGCTGGGATGAGTCCATGGGGGGCCCTCACCTCATTGGCAGTACAAGAGAAACCCACATCTTCGCCTGTAAGTCCACTCCCTTCGGCAAGCTGCCCTTACTTCTTATGTTCCCCAAACAAGAGCTGCCAGGAGGTGTGCTCGTAGGTCCAGACCTCATATGCATGGCCAGCCTGCCTGTGCTGCCAGCGCCCAGCAGCTCTGACAGCATGAACAAACCAAGGAGAGGGCAGGCAAATGCAGCTTGTGCTGCATAACCCAATCCCTTCCCATTGTGGTGGCAGGTTGAGGGAACAGTCCTTCCTTCATCCATCTTATGCCTGAGTCCCAGAGGAGGAGTAAATACAGCAGGACCCAACACTGAGACCCAACATAATACACAGCTTCTTGGCCCCACTTCTGCCCAACGCCTTACAAAAATATTTTGGCCAAAAAAGTTTTAGTAAAGCTCAGGGGATCTGAACATTGGCTGTTCAGCTGTTTGCTGTGATGGTGAAAAATAAGAATAGGGGAAAAAAAGGAAGAGCAAAACTCACTTGAGTTATGTCTGTCTGCCATTTATGTCTCATGTATTAGTTGTCAGCAGTTCAAGCATGATCTTGATATCTCTCCTAATTCTTGGTATGTGTAGCTGTTGACCACAATTTTGGACAGTTTTCTGGTTCTGCATAAACAGCATTCTCTTTCTATGCTAAAGCATTAAAGAAACTTCTCTATCAAGTTGGAGGCTTATAGTTTTTGTATTATGTGGGCTGGGGGGGGAGTGATTTGGTTTTTTAATCAGTAATGAGTTACATCTTAAAACAGCCTTCTGCTTTTCTTTTGGTCTCCTTCCTCAGTGCAGAAGAATACTGCAGTGTTTTCCACACTTTGGTTTTTAGGGGCAAACAATGTTTGATGTAGACTGGAGCTTCCAAGAACGGCTTCTTAAATTTTATTTGAAAGATTACTACTTGACAGATAAATATTTCTTCCAAGTAGGATGTGATAGGTTGTTATGGACAGCATGGAGCTGTTAGGAGTGAATTGCTTTGTTCAGTCAGAGCGTGGCCATTTGTGGCTGCAGCTGTTCCCATTTAGCTCTGTCTGAGTTGTTCTGTCCTGATTTTCTGTGGGATCCTCAGGAATAACTGAGCATCATCCACTGGGACAGCAGAGCCCTCAAAACTCCCTATTAATCTCCCTGAGAAGTTCACCCAATAGTGTAAATGGTAATGGTTGTATGAAGACTTGGCTACAGAGAAGAGAACACAAACCAACTTACTTTTAATTACTTTTTAAAGGAAAGCAGATTTTCTCTATAGAGATAATCAATGGGACTTGTGTTTGGAAGAAGGATGGATTATTCAGAATGAGAACAAATCTGCCCAGGGCAGATTTTGGTGGATCTTACTCCTTTTCAAGCTCACCTATGCTTTCCTAAGTAGTTCCTGAATAATCTTGAGTAAGTATGTATCAAAGAGTGACCCATACTAAAAAGAAAAAAAATCAAGAAAAAAGAAAAAGTAAAAAAATGAACCAAGGTCTAAATTACTGTTAGGAACAGTTTTAAAGGCAGCAGTCCAATTGTGTCAGCCAATACATTCCTCCTACCTTTTATTTTCCATGTCTAAATGTCATCATGAAGCACCATCATATATATTTCTTTCTGAATCTTAACCTTCCTGGTTAGAGGTCAGTGACTACAGAGTGATTTCGACTACATTTGTCAGTGTGGAAATGCAGGACATAGCTTGGGTCTGTAGGTTTTGAGAAGACACTCTTAACGAGTCTGTTGTCAACACCACCGTGAGGAACTGCGTGAGTCACACCCACAGAGAAGCTGTACTGGTAGTCTGTGTTCCTGTACCCGCCAAGTTCAGGTCAATCTCAGTCTAGAGCAGCTCCTTTGAAGAGAGGATGCTTGTACTGCATCTCTTTTGAGTCTCACATGGAAAGCCAGGATGTTTCAACTCCATGCTGCTCTGCCAGCTTTCCATGTCACGTACCAGTGTGCCATGCTCCTCCATCCAGCACACCACTGGAGTGGGAGGCAGCCTTGTTTCCAACATCAGCTTCTCCTCCAGCCTCACAGCTGGAAATGGAGGCAACTCAAGGCCTATCCTCTTTCTAGAAGTTTTCAGGCCTGCGGGTCCTAAGCCCAGTTGTGGTATATAATCCTAAGAAATGGCTTTTGTGAAGATTAACTTTGGATTTCTTAGCAACCGCTGAAGCTGTATGAATTGAAAACATCACGTTATCAAGTTTCCAAGTGGAATGACAGATTGTTCCACCCTGTCCTATGCCATTGTCAGATCAGAAAATTGAATTCTTCACTCCTCATGATGGGTGCAAAAATAAATACAAAGTCTTCATAGCTAGAAATGAATAATGTCAATTTTGTAATGACAAGATACTTCAAAATCATAGTCTCATGTCCTTTAGAATTTGTTTTTCTTTTGCAGTCTTCTCTGTTAGAACATGTTTACAGTAGGTACTCTTTTAAACTAAAATTCATAAAAGGATTCAAAGAAAGAAAACAAGAAAATTACCTTGACATTCAGTGAAAGCTGTAATATCATGTAAATCATTACTAATGGAGACCAATTATGGAGGCTCAGAGTCGACTGTAATAGATTTTTCACACAAAGGAGGGAGGATGTTGGACCTACTGCAGAGCTGTGAAGAAGTAATTACATACCATCTTTCGTACCTAACAGATGAGATATTTTTGAAGAGTTCACACTAGCCATCACATGCTCAAGAGCATCATGTTCTAGGCAGTGGGGTGTTTTATTTGCATTTACATCTTTCAGAGCAGCCATCTGTACGCCAGCATCTGTGTGCCTACCACAAATTTTGGGTGTGCATGTGCATTACCATTTCATTTTGTGCAGCTGTTTGGTAACCTACTGAGTACATTGCAGCCATTTAGCATCCATGCTCTATATTACTGACTGCTGTCTTGCCTCAACCAATGTCCAAGTTCTTTTTAAAAGTTATTTATTTTCTACTTCTCAGTGGGACCTCCTCAGGTCCCATATAGGAAAAACATCCTTTTTTTACAGTGGTATTTATACTGATGTCTGAGAGGATATAATGAAATCTAGTAATCTGAGATTCAAAAGTCTTGTAAGAGATAATTATTTATAGGTGGTGAAGATGGAATAGATTGTATATGAATGCTCCCTTACTTCAAGGACATCATGCTGTGTGCTCCTGGGCTCTTCTGTTAATTTTCATGATTTTTCAGTTCTCTCTATCAGCATTTCCCTCAGTTATGAGTAGGTTTGAGTTAATGCCTCTTGTCTCCTGCCTCTGCCTTACAGCTGGTGATGCATTACTGTAGGGCAATGTGCATTGACCTGATAGATGGAAGGCTGCAGTTGCACTTAAAACTTGATTCACTTTTTGTTGGGACCAAGTGGAAAAATACAGTGGCACTAGGACATGGCCTGTTTGTGAACTGGAGCCCAGACTCAGGAGCTGCCTCTCCATTAGACTGCGTTAGGAGAATCCCAAGAGTTAGGTCCAGCTCTGCACCTTAATCTCTATGTTGCTGTCACAGAAACAGAACTATGTTGTAGGATCATTTAGTGATCTGAGTATAAATATGGAAAATTTTTCAATTTCAACATAATTTTACTTTAACACAAGTCATTTTCGGGGATCATGGCTCTTCTCATTTGTTTGTCTGTTGCAATTGTCTGGGCACAGCACTTACCTACTTGTTGCAGAGATTTCAGAGAGGTACTGCAAACCTGAGGTGCCATCCTGTTCTCCACCTTTGTTCTGAAGTGCAGAAGTTTCCTGGAGACCAAAACACCTTCGTGTAAACTAAATGTTCTACTTAATAATAGGGTGAAGGATGAGCAGTGTTTGATGTGAAGGAGTTTGGGCTTAATGGATTCTCAGAAGTCAGTTTCAGTTTCCAGCATTAGTTTCCCATGTGAAATGGACTTTAACATCTAGATAAGAATGAACTGAGCCTACTTTACCTTCATCCCTTGCTTGCATAAACTGGAAAAGTCTGGTGTTCTACCTGTATTTTGAACTGGTCAGGTTTGATGTGACCTCTTGTAGCAGGCTTTGTGAAAGAGAGCAGCCCCTAACAATAGTAGTTTAAAAAGCTGCATAGTTCGTGACCTTTACCACTAGTCACATACAAATTCTTTGGTGTTTCTTGAAGACATAACAGGGGCAGGGCATATATGTTTTCTTTCAGTTAATCCCCAAACATCTGTTTTCCCAGCCGGAATGAAAGTGTAAACAAGAGAATGAAATGACAGTTTATTTTCCCAACTTGAATTTTTTGTCAAACTCTTTTCATCTTAGGATCTCACTGGTAAATAAAGTTTTAGGGAAGGTTCATGTTTCTGAAATACTTGCAGTGTTTAAACCTTTGTTTCCCTTAAAATAAAATAATTTACACAAAAACAACTTTGACTACCTTACTAATTCACTGCTGTGAGAGACATCACATCTTAAAAATATTTGAAATGTGTTTCAATTTATTTTTATGTACATAAGCATATATTTTATATGTGTGTAAATATATATTTATCTTTCCTCTTTCTTTGTGCTTTGTTTTTTTTCCACTGGAGAATTTTTCAGAAGCTTGGCTACTCAAATCCTGCACCAGTCTGATTTAATTCGTGGCCACCTCTGCCACTTTTTGTTTTGTCAGTATAGCCTTTAGAGATCTCATGGATCATTTCCATCTATTAATAGGCTACTTTAGTGAAATTAGTCTCTGGCAAGTATAAAATTATGCTGGTCTCAGAGTAGTTGCCCAGAGCCATCTAAAAAGGACTGCTTGGGTGAGGAGAGGTGAAAGATACTAAAGATGATACCAAGCTAGGCTGAATTTCCACTGAGCATCTAGCGGGGAGTATAGAGAAAATTATGGTTAGGGAAAAAAATGGAGGTAAGGTGAGACCTTGCATTTCTACTGTGTTTCTAGGTTTTTCACTTTGTAAAAGGAATGTCTTTAAGCTGGTTAATTAACATGGCAGGAGCCTCCACAGTGTCTACAGCTACAGCAGGACAACATCTGTCTGCAGTAATTAGGCAGGAACTTCCACACTGAAGTGCTGTTCACAGATGGAGCCGATGGCTTGCCAGGCAGATGATGTAGAACTGTTTATACAAACCCACTTCTACTCCTAAAAACAATACCAAGCACATATTGTTGGCAGTCTTTGGGTGTGAAACTAATTATGATAAATCTGAAATGTTAAGTGTCTGGTGTTTTGAAAAAAATTATATTGGGAAGGGAAACCCACCTCAAATTCATTCATACTGATATGAGACAAAAAGACAAAAAGGTTTTATTGAAAGTTTATTGGATAATAAAAGCCTTTGAAGAATGGGTAGAGATGAAGCTTTCTTGGGTATGCAGAATAACTTTCAATAAAATAAATATATTTCACACCTGTCCTATTTGTTGCTGTTGATAAGATTAGAGAATTAAGATTGCTAAAGAATTTCCTCTCAGAATCTATCAAACATTTAAGACTGTTTTGTTCAGGGAATATGTTGTCATTCAAGGACTAGGATGTGAAATCATCTGAAGATATTTGAAGATGCCCTATGCTATAGGAGGATTTTTTCCAGTATTTTTTTTTTACTGCATGTAATGTTAATATCCATAGAAAAATTCTCATACTATTGCTCCAGTATTGATTAGATGACACAGGATTTCACATGAGCTAAAATTTACTTTTTTTAGCTGAAAATATTATGAGACTTAGCACATAAAATCTCAGAGAAAATAAATTAAGGAAAGACACTTGGACTAAACAGTGAGGAAAGATGTAGAATAGTTGGCTTTGATCTCCCCTGGCTCCCTCCACCCTCTCATAAATGCAGTGAAAACATTTGTACTCTATGACTACTGGTCTTTTTATGATTATGCACATTTTCTGAAGATTGTAAGTAGCGCTACAAAGGTTATTGGCAAAGGTGCTTCTTTTTACAGTACCTTGTAGTTGTGAAAGAAAGTCAGATAACAACCTGTGTACTACTCTGGCTTAGCTAAGTATGCTTTTCTTTGAGAAGCTCGTTTTATGGAGAAAGAAAATCTGATATCCTTTTATATCTGCTAGACAAGGAATTGCTGAAGGCAATTTAGTGATTTGCTAAAACCCAGTTCTGTTTCTCCATTCTTCACCAATATCTCTGGATTTTTGTGTATAATGTAGTATTTTTTCTTTTTATGTGTTAGCATGTCGAGGATGGATTACAGGGCTTACTTCTTACTTCTTAGTCACATATATTTAATTTTAGAAAGTGTATATTAACTTCAATTTCTTGCACTTTCTGTCTGTTCCACTTCAGGTATTTACCTGACTACAGGAAAAAAATTATAAGTGAATTTTTGCATTGAGTTTTTAGAAGTGTGTTGGTCTCTGCTGAATTTCCTCACAGCGTGACATGTGCATCCTAGGAGAGCTGGGTGTCATTGCTTGTTTTTAGGAGACAGATTTCTGAGGCTGTTAGATCGAGGTCTTGAATACACGTGATTTTTACAAGTTGTAGCTTCCAACTCTGATCTGAATTGTCAAGACTCCTCAGTAATATGCAAACAGAATGGCATATCCTTTTAGTAGTGGTAGGATCCTGCTTGCCTGAGTTTGTTTTCACTCTTCACCATTGCCAACAATTTGATTTTTCACTGACCACAGTGGTTCCTGCAGTATCTGTGGACTTCACATATCTGAACATAGATGCAGTCATTCAGTTTCTGAAAATGAAAGATGTGGGAACAGAGACTACTGCCTCTGCCCCAGGGGCCTGAGGATGTGCTGCATCTGCTGTTCCTTCTGTGGAAGGCTCAGGACAACCTGTTCTTTTCTTCTTGTTACTCCCAACACCTTCCCAAACCAACACACATTTACTTTTCTGGTCCTCAGTGATGATGCCAGTTACTGAGATTGGGAAGTGAGGTCACAGAGGTGATTAAAGAATGGGAAAGTGACCAGGTCACCCCCAGAACCTCGTTCCCATTTGCATAGAGTGGAAATTACTTTCCCCTTTTATTATACAAATGGAAAGTCAGTTCACAAAAATCAGCAGGGCAGGCTGTTCGTCTCCTTTGTGGGGAGTGACCGCACCACCACTGGCCTTTGTGCACAAGATATCTCGGTGTCCAGGGCTGGTGCAGCACCTGAAGATGGGCCAGCAAATCTCAGAGCAACTGCAGGAGCCAACGCAGGTACTGAAGACACACAGTACTTGATATCTGAGATCTAGGAATAACTGTTCTCCCTATATCTAGGGGAAAAAACCCAACAAACATTTGCAGAGCTTTATCTCATAAAGACTGAGAGAATAGGAACGTCTCATAGTGAAACAACTGATCTGAAGTATGAGCTCACAGCTGCAGTGTACTAAACAAATAAGATGGTGATGGAAGAATTGATTTATTTTTCTCTATACCAATCCCTTCCTACTTTAATGGATCATGTTGCATTCTGGAGAGAGAATTACTCAGCTGCTTGGTGTTGGGGAGGAATAAACCAGGAGGCTCACTTTAAGGCAAACTGGAATGTATGTCCTTTGGTAAGACACCAGGCACACTTCTGTCACCTGCTAAAATTTTAATCAATGTTTTTCATCATATGGTTGATGCAGGGTCTGTGCTTGAATAGCTGTGAGTACAGTGTACATTAATTACCTTGCTACACTTGTTTGGGAACTAATAGAGTACAGTGTTTTTCCCAGTAATATACATCTGATATTAGAGCCTGCTTCAAAACATTAGTCAGTTCTACAACTAAAGACAGAATTTTAGTGCATTCTTCAGTAATGTGATAATGATGAGCTGATTCTTACAAATCTTCATGGACTTTCTCATCAGTGTAGAACCAAATCAAAATTTAACTTTTTCAAAATTTCCAAGTATTACATGTTTCACTGGTTCAGTCAGTCAGCCAAATATTTGAGTAAAGAAGGTGGAAGTTTTCTATCACAGTTTCAGAACTGCTCTTCTGTAATAATTTAAAATCTAATTTGCAGAACCTTTATATTAGATATCATTTGGAAGTAGAGTCTAACTAGTTAGGATTATTTTCATACAAGTCTTGATTTTTCCTTGCTAATCCTTAGTTTCTGAATATACTGTTAATGTAGATTTTAGGAAAGACAAAACCTTTTTTTTTTAATATTGCTTCAAGTTACACTCAATGTTTATTCAAACTGATCTGTTTTGAAGAAAAAGAGAGTAACCTTACTGTTTTTTCTGTTACGTCTTTCAATTCTCAGAACAACAACAAAAACCTCCCCACCAAATGCAAAATAAAAAGAAAAAAACAAAACACTTTGCTTGGTATGAATTGCACAAGAGTATGAGTCGAGAAATACTTCTTATGTGTCTTCATATGCACATGCCAAAAGGTCTCTGCCAGAGCTATTCTCTATTGGAATTTACAGGGGGTTGTGAAGAGCAAATACTGAAACACTGTCTTGCTCTTTCTCCTTTAAAATACTATTTGAGGAGGAGCCTGAGGAGCTGGATTGCTCAGAAAAGGATCTGTTTAATATCTAAGATAGAACTCCTGGGTTGCTAAGCTGTAATTGAAAGGTAAATTTTGAGAGAAAACAAAATTAAATTACTATTTGCATAGTTTATTGTTCCTTTGGGATTTATAAAAACATCCCCGGTATTCTTTGCCTCCACCCAAAACACTTTCTTTGTTAAATTACAAGTTTTAGATTGCAGTTTTCTCTTCTTTCTGAAAGACTTGAGCAATTATTTGAATTCCCTAAGAGTATGTTAAAACACAGGAGACAAAAGCCTCAGCTTCTGTTTTCAATCCTGGTTGTGGATAAAGGCAGTATTGCAGTGTATGCTGTCTATTGGAGGACCAGGCATTTCTCATGTAAAAACATCTGAAATGTTGTGAGTATTTTTGATGCTGTTTTGGTTTTATTATTTTTCTGTATTAACTAAAAACAGGGATGAAATGCATGGGGCTTTTAGTGAAAACTTCAAATATGAAGTTAACATTATAGTTAAAAAATTAAATATATTTACTAATGACCCTTCTTAAAGGATGAAGTAATTGGAAGACATTAAGTAGGAAGATAGTATGGTGTGTCTTGGCTTCCAGAAAGGGTATGATGCCAGCCTGCTCTGGACTGCCAACATCCCAAAAAGCTTCCTCACTGGCTCCCTTCACCGTGGGTTGCCTGTATAGGTCTCCTGGTTCTTGATGCTGACACAGTAAATAAAACTTTGGCAAGGTTTATGCCACAATGGGCCTGAATTGCAGGTAGTCTCTAGGTGTAGTTCCAGCGTAGTTGTTCATAAATTGCGACTGCCGGGTTGGGCCAGTTAGCAAATGAATCATTTGTACAGTTTTTACAATGTTAATTCATGGTTTTTTCCATTCTTGGTGGTTTCAGAAGCTTATTAATCAAATATGTATTGATGCAGATGTGGAGCAGTGTATCTGAAAACCAGGTTTTCTCCTGACTTCTTGTGGAAGTAGGTACAGAGTAGGAGGAAGGAGGAAAATGCGTTCTCTCCCCTGCTATGTCCTCCTCAGCGAGGGGCCCAGCAGAATCTATTTATTTCCAGGGCAAGACAGGATTTCCCTCTCTTTGGGTATGCTTGGCCTTTCCTCGGAAAGGGCAATGTTCAGTGCAGGTCCCTTGTGGGATATTGTTGTTTGTTAAAGTGAAATCAACAAAGGTCCTTGAGAGGGGGTCTGGTTATGGTTATGGTAAGCCATCCTTTCTGCATACCTTGCTGGTTGCTCTTCCTTTCAGATGATAAAGTTTTGCAGTTTCCGGAATAAAGAGCTGGAGTGGAACTCATCTAAGTGGAACCCAGCTAATATTTGTCTAAAGAAGTTGGGTCAAGACTCCCTGGCAGCAGCTTGGCCATTTTCTGGGCTCAGTGGAGCTCTGGTTGCCAGCACATGGCTTGGCCAAGAGGCCCAGATGCCACTTGGTCCTCCTGCTGCTTTGTGTCATGGTCAGGGCTCAGCCATCCCAGGAAACACAAAACCAGATTCTAAGGAAATAACCAGACTTAGCCCATGGGAAGCACCTAATTAGATGGGTTTATCAGGTGTTTTGCAATTACAGAGATACGTAGATAATTGTTTTCCTTTGAGCCAGCTTGTGCTTACCTCCCTTAAGAATGTGCCATGAAGAAAAAAGGTAAACTGCTATTTAATTGTACTTTAAACTATAGATATTTAAGGCAACTGAACCATAACAGTGAACAGTGCGCAGAGGCAGTGCTAATGTTTGAGTAACATGAGATTGATCCAGAGCTTTCTCTTTTGCCACACTTTTCTGAAGTTTTAAAATTTAAATGCATAGTAACAAGCAAGAATGATCCAGATGAGTGATCTGTTTTAAGTGCAAGAGGTAGCATATTTGCTAAATTATAGCCAGATTAGGATTCTGCATTTGATGATTTGGGTGTGGTGGTTTTTGGTGGGTTTTTTTTTGTTTGAGTTTTTTTTTTTTTTTTAGCTCCAATGAATTATTTGAAAAATACAGTGTACAAAACAGGAAGAGAAAAGTATTTTCAAAACAGTAGATCAGTTAAGCTCAGCTTCCACTTGATGCAGCTTTGTTCTTGTGTCTGTCATCAAAATGTAACAGGTTCCATCCTGAATAGTTATGTTACATACATATGCTATTTTTTTATTAAAAAAATACTTTGTGATTAAGAAATATTGCATGATAAGACGTAGACTAGCCCAGGACAAGCTCAGGAAATAATCACCTTGAATAAACAAATAATGCTGAGGTCGCCTTATCACTAAAAACCAGTGATTATTTTGGACAAAGTTCTCTTGCCTTATTGATCAGTATTTCACTGAGTTATGGAGGTATTAATATGTTCCATTTGGTACTAGACCAAATTTAAAAATAAGAAAGAAGATTTACAGTTATTTACTGTAGATACTTCTTTTGAATTCAAAAGATAGAGAAGAATTTATTGTAATATATAATGTACAAAAAGAATTCAAATTATTAACCTCAAGACATCTGTTCCTGCAGTCTCTCATGTAGATAAAGCTTTTAATCAGAGCAGAGCTTCAGGTTGTGAGTCAAGTTTTCTCCTGCAAGATGTAACAGGCACCTCCCTGTGCTGCCAAGCCAGTGCTCAGTGCTTCCTGCTCCTCCTTCTCCCTGACATTGCTCTCTCCAGCCATGAAGACCCTTGGGGTAGCCCCACAGTGAAGAAAAAGTGGCCAGTGCTGCTGGGCTGGATTTTACTGGAGCACTGCACACTACTGCAGCCTCAGAAGAGGGCAGTGAGCAGAGGGGAGGCTGAATTACTGCTCAGTCAGAGGCAGGGAAGAAGGGTCACTTGAGAGTTAGGGATATATTCATATTTATATTTATATATTTATATTTATTTTGTGTGTGTGTGTGTGTGTGTGTGTGTGTGTGTGTGTGTGTGTGTGTGTGTAATGCAGAGCAGAGTTGGAAAAGAGGAGATGAAGAACATGCAGAGACTGACAAAGAAGGATCATCCTGTGGTCAATGCACAGGATTGAGACAACTTAAGTTTATTGTGCCTCACTCATCTCCAGCGTTGTACTGCTGCACCTTAAAGGGTTGTGCAGGCACCACATGTTAGATATGGTGAGACAGACTGAATCAGCAGAGACTCGGTCTCCTTGTGTGAGGGAAATGGCAGCCATGCTATTTCAGCGCAAAAATCAGGGGGGAGCAAATTCAGAGGGTCTTGTGCTTTTCCTGCTTGGCTCCACAGGCTGCTGTTCTGTGAAAAGTGTTGATAGGCTTGAGGTTTTGGCTAATGTTAGGTGTTGCAAAAGTAGTCAATGGCAATTGCTGTATTGCTACTTATGGTTTTAAACATTTGTCTTTTGTAGTTTAATGGGAAAGAGAGGGTGGAGAAATCTTGTGGGCAAAGCTGTGGAAATAGAGGGAAATTTTCTTAAGTGTCACGTTAAAGATTTGAAAGCATATTTTGATTTAATGGCACCAGTAAACCCCTTTGCATTCATTTTCTATTGTGTTGTCTAACTTAGCTGTTGGTTGTAAAAAAAGCAGAGATAATTAGTGTTTGAACTGTGGTGATGTAGAAACCAGGACCAGAACTGCAGGTAGAAAATGCTATGGAACTGCTGAGGCCCTGCATTAGAGAACTCTCTGTCTACTCAGAACAAACAAAACACAGAAGTGGAAAACTGAGGCATGGAAAGAAAAGTTTGTTCCATAAGAAACCAGGAAATGAGCTCAGGGCTTATGATTATCATCCTGCATGTCATTTCCAAGCATGCCTTCTCTTTCTCAGAAACAAAAAATACTAATACCAAATTACTGAACATTTAAAAATGTTCTATTCCACTTTAGAATAAGCGGCATTTTTTCATTAATATTTATGTTATTATATCAATTGTTATTTTACATTAATTAATTATATATAATATATAAAATTTTAAGCAATGCATATGCTAGATTTACATGGATTGTAATATGAACTGTTTCCTGCTTACCAACATAATAGTGCTTTAGCAGAAAATGAGAATCATACCTTGTGGCTCAGTCAGTGGAACCCATTATGTCTATATACTTACATATAAGTAATTGAAGAACTTGCAGAACAAAAATAAAAAGTTAAGAGATCCCTTAACAAATATTATTGGTGGGTGAGAAATGAGAATGCAGAAATGTAAAGCAGATTTGGTTGAATAAATGCTGGACAATTAGCTCAGCTTTCTGCAGAAAAAGAATCTGTTTTTCAAGTGCAAAACCCTCACTGGTGGATTCAGTGAGTCCAATTGTGTTCTCACAGTTAAAGCATTTAAAGCATTAACAATGTTCAAGTCAGAAATCCATATAATAAAATAAGACGTAGATGTTTGAAAGAATTCAGTTTGAAGTTACAATACATAGGCAAATACAAAAAGGTCTCTGAAAGAGTGTCTGTATCTAGAATGCTATTACAGTTAAGAAAATGTAATTTGTATTCAGGATAACTTAGGGGTTTGATGTATTCATGAGAGAAGAAAATCCTTATCTTTGGGGAATGGCAACAGAAATAGCTTCACCTGTTGCACTCTGCATAGAGATTTGAATTCTATACCTCTTTTTGGCATTGGTCTTAGAAAAAACAGATCTTTTTCTTTTTTACAAAATGAAAGCCTAATGACTTGGAATTGGGAGTGTAGATGTCTTAGAAGTTTGTTATTAAATATGTGTTTATTTCAGTAGTTGAGAGCCTGGCTGAAGACTAGAATCACAAAATTTCAAATTGAATAAGTAATAATGTTCTTTTATTTATGCTGCAATTTATTTGGGAGAGGGATGGGAGTAGCATGACAGTAGGATTTTATGTTCAAAGTTGCCATGGTAATGCAACCTACTACCTGTTGCTAAGACTATGCTGTAGCTGTTATTACTTTTATTACAGCTCTTTACCATTTAGTTTTTAAGGTGTTTGTTACAATTCAATTTCATTTTTAGGAAAACCAGTAAATTTTGCCATTTGCCAGGAGGGCTCTAGAGTAAAAGCAACGATAGCAGTCCAGGAACCTGATTCTGCTGACATGGCTCCTGTCCTCTAATGCAGAGATATTTACAAGCCATCAAACCATGTAGGAAGACAAGATTATCAAGACAGTTCAGTGCCCTGTCTATATTAATATCCACTTTTCCTGTAAAGTCAGTGATCAGTATTTGGAGACAGAAATGCCCCACCAATAACACCATACAAAACATACAAACAGGTGGTTCCTAGGATCCTTGGAGGATCCTGTCTGGTTCAGAGTGTCCTAGGACCTCTATTACTGTGCCAACCCTGCTGAGCAGCAGCAGTATGGTAAGCCTGAAGTCGGCCAGAGTGCTTCCATTTGGGGTCCCAGCTGTGAGACTCTTAAGATACCATCAGCCCCTCTACATAGTGGATGGCTTGGTCTTTACAATACACTGCAAGAAAAATATTTACCCAAGTCAGGATGGTTGTCTAAACCATGCCTTTCAAGTATGGAGGTGGTGATAAATGACTTCTGCCTTCTGCACTTAAAATGCTGTATTTATACAGCATTCTCTCTTGTTAGATTCTTATTTTCAAGACCTGTCTCCTGGTCTTATTTCTATAACTCCCTATCCTTTCCTGCTAGATAACAACACTTGTCTATCTTTTTATCTGCATGTGAAAGCCATTGGCTGAATTTTGCAAAATTTGTACTGGCAAGCACCTTCCTATATCTGAATCTCTCATGTCTTCAAACAGAAAAGTTCCTAATTATGCCCATTCTTATGCTCCTCTCTGTATTTGTGTCCAGTGGTTTAGCACTTAATGTAAACTTTTATATAAACTTTTGTATTTTATCTAGAAAATACTGAAAGTTAAGTAGATATCATGCAGTAGAATCAGAGAAATGAGTTACTGTGTTTTATCCAGAACAGTACTCTGATGGCTGTTGCATAACAAGTGCTGTTTTTGTTAAACTGAGCTGTGGGATAATATTACACTGTATGAGTGTACACAGTACATACGTGTTTTGAGGGTGTGCCTACATTGGTGTGAAATAAAGGTGCATGTATCTGTTCTGTTCTTACCAAATAGTCACAGGGATAATCACAGTGAAAGGCATACTCACAGCTAAGGGGTTTGGTGTGGTCTCAGTTTTCTGAATACAGTCCTCAAGGGTGAGGTCTTGGATTCTTCCCTCCCCATGCTCTGCTTATAATCGTGGCACCTAATTTAGGAAAAGGGTCTTAGACTCCATCTGCATCAGTCAGAAACATTTTGGGTCTTTGAAAGTCTCTTTAAGCATTAGTCACTGGGCGGAGGCACCTACTTCTCTCCACTCCTTCCGACCTATGAGTGTGTGAAATACATTTGACCTTGAGGCAATAATTCGTAGCCCATTATCAAACTCAAAAACAAGTGAAAGAATTGCCAGTACAATATAATACATTGATGTTTTGGAAACCTACCTTTGTTAGCTCATGAAATGGAGGGTTGATGTCTGTCAGTTGACTCTGGCCACTTTTACAGTCAGATGTTAGTGTTGCTCTACATTTGCTCATGGAAGAGCAGACAGGTCTGTGAAGGGGGAAATGTGGGTGCTGCTTCAATATCTCAGTTGCTGATGACTGCTGTTTTCTGGTTCTTGATGGCAGTTTTTGCATCGTCTTGGTTTTCACTTGTCTGCAAGAACTCTTTCCAAAGTCTGCCTGTTTTAAGAGCTTTGCCTCAAGATTCATCCGTTCAGTCTTCTCACCAGTCGCTGGTGTCATATGATATAGTTAAAGAGAGGACTTTTGGAGTGTCTGTAAAATACTCATTTAACTTGTTCGTTTGTCAGAATGGAAAGCTGTTCAAGATATGCCTGTGGATCCTATGGTCTTTCTCTATATCTAGGTAAGATGTACCAGGAGAATTCCAGCATTGAGAAGGGTTTTATGAACAGATTGTCAGCTTCTCTTTCTTGCATTTTACTGATCAGCACAGGGAGTGGTGATAGTATTGTTTGGGAGGTTAAGATATAACTGTGCTGTGGATTTTGGTCAGAAAAGGAGGGCAGAAATTAGTGCTGGCAGGTACAGAAAGCAGTCCCAGTAGTTCTTGTTGAACATAAGAACCACCATGCACTTCAGAATACTAAGAAATACACCATGCATGAAATGTCTCATCTGCAGCTGGAAAAGGAATTTTTAATAGCTGAACGTCAAGTAATTGACTGGTAATAAAGAAATAAATATAATTCATTCGCAGGGTAGGACCACTGCAAGGGAAATTAAGTAATTTTCTGTGTAAAAAACATTTACAAAACTGAATTACAGTTTCTACATCATCATTTTATCCTCTTTTTGTAAAAAGGGAGTACCATCAATTACTTTCCTTTGCAGAGCATTTTGAAACAAAACTGCAGAATACGTTGGATGAAATCAATACTTATGAGCTCATTAGGACTACTACCAGAAATAGTATAACCATGCAGCATACAGCATGGAAAAACTTCCATTTTGGAATGTTTACATGCCTAAAAATTCAGTGCTTAAAAATGAATGAAGTGTGGAGGCTACTCCAGTTTCTCCTGCTGCAAAGGGGAGTCATCCTGAGTCTGTAACCTTTAAATCAGTCTCTTTGTGTCTGTTCAGAGGAAATGGCTTTGTTCAGAAGATCTGATGCACATGAGAAATCTTTATAAAATGCCTTAGACAAACAAGAATTTACAGTAACACTTATAGCACTAATACAACAGAATGAAAAGATCCAAATCAGCATGAATCACCATGAACAAGCATGAGATCTCTTCAAATAAAAATATAATTCCAGTAATTCTGGTACTCACTTTTAATGTAGCTTTTCATTTGAGTTTGCTACTTTTACAAAGCAACACTTCTCTCATTTAGAAACCTTTCCACTAAAATCAGATTGATGCTTAAAACATCATCAGACCCTCTTGTTTCGGGTCAGAAATCCCAAGCCTTTTCATAACTGAGATAATGGAGGAGCCGTGGGATCCATGGAGTCCACTAGGGGCCTTACTGCTGCTGCTTGGTTTTCCATGAAAAGTTGTCAGCCACTGCAGTATGTACCCTGAACAGTCAACTTAAGAAATACCAGAATGAAGATTGTAAGAAAGTTTGACTGGAATAAATACTTGTAACCGGTTGTGAATTTGCTGTGGTATTCCCGATTTACCACATGGAACTGTGTACTAAATAGAATCAATAATTTGGTGGTTGGTCCTGACTTTTGCTGGATGAAGCTACTCTGTTGTTTTGCCACAGCTATGGCCCTATTTTCTCTCCTAATTTGTTGTGCTCGCTCAGTGAAATTGAATCGCATGCTGTTTCAGGCAAGTCTTGGAGAAGTTGTTTTCCTCGGTGCAGATGGCTCTTTCCTCCAGATGTGAAAGGCAGTTAAGAGCTGCCTCATTGGTTTTTTTAACCCTTCTGGACCATCTTGAAGTGCCCTTGATGCTATAGTAGTGCGGTGGTTCTTACCTTATAGATGATTTTCTTGTGCCTGTGATCTGTCATGCACATCAGTCACAGCTCTGGCTCCTTAAACGGGTTGCTTTGGTTTATTTGGTTTGTGTTCTTGTTTGTTTTAACAACGACAAAGTAAAATTCAAGAGCAGAGCAGCCTCTGGGAGATCTCCCTGCTGGAAGCTTTGTGGCAGCTTGGCACCAGTGAGGGTGCAGCCCCTGGTGTTTGCAGCTGCAGATGTTCCAGCCTTGCATCTTCAGCCCAAAGCAGTCAAGGAGAATCTGTACCCTGACCATTTCCCTTCACCCTGCTTGTTTCATTTGGGAACACAATGAGCTGTCAAAATTTCCTGCTTTGTTACCACAGAATTCCTTCCTTTCACTCTAAAAAGTATTATTTATCTAAAACTGCTAATTGCATAAATTGTCAGAACGGCTGCTTAGCTTGATTTTTAAGGTGGAGACAAAGAGATGTAAAGGTCTGGTGGACTGATGAACGTCAGCCTCAAAGTCATCTGCCAAAGCAAAAAGAATAACATTGAGTGTGTTGCCATGAACGGCCCAAATTAATGTGGTAAGTTGTGTATCTGGTGCAATCCCTTACTTAGATGTAATTAAAAGTAATAGGGAAGAATATAAATATTTTCCAAATACATGAGCCAAGAAAAAATGGAGGAAGGGAGGTGTGGTTGATTTAGCCCACCACCACTTCCTAACTAATCTTTCTCTAATGATGTAGAGAGAGACTAGGTGGCACCTGATGAAGTATTTTGAAATAAGAGATTCATGAGGTAGAGCTACTTGATAACATCTTTGACTCATCAGAAACTTGCCTTCCCTCAGGATAAAGTTAATAATCATATAAGAATATAAAGATTTTAGTGGCTTTTCCTAAGTCAGCAAGGATGCAGATTTATTCTGTATACTATAGTGCTAGAGACAGTCCAAAATTATATTGTCTGTAAAAAATGTAAAATTACACAAATAGCCAGTTCTAATAATCACTAATTTGTCATGACTTCTGTTCCTGGGGTTTGCTAGTTCAGTAAAACTCATTCATATTTCATACTAACTGCATCAATAGCTCCATTGCTTACCCTCTCTTTGCTGAAATTGCTTTGAATAGTGTACATAAGCATCTAATTTGGCTAGTCTGTAGGTCTGTATGAGACAGCAGGACCGTGGGAGGAAGCTGGGTACCAGGAATATCCAGGCATCTGGGCCACAGAGCAGCTGGGACAGAAGAGGTGACAGCAGAGGTGAACTTAATTTAAAATAGCTGTAGCTGTTAATACCTGGTATCTCCCAGCATTGTGTTATCCTCAAGAATCATTAGTGCTCTTCTGTGTCAAGATCATCAAGAAAAATTCTTTAGGACCATTCCCAGCATAAATTTTCTAAATATCATGGAGATTATGGAGTAATTGTTCCCATGCAAAAGTTTCCTTTCGGTGCACCATGTTGTCTTCTTATTTTTAGTCTTCATTTCTTGTACTCATCTCTTGCATTCTCTTGTATGTTTAATGAAGTCCACATTGTTGAATTGCACTACAGTATTGCTTTCTTTTCCTTTTGTCTAACACTTAGTTATTTTATTTGAGGTAATTAAGTATCTTGTATACTTAATATTTGTATACTCTTACTTTGTATACTCTTTGTATACTCTTACTTTTGGTAAGCCCACCTTGTCTTTTCATCGGTGTTACAGTTGTCTACCTACCTTTAGTGTGGTCTTCCTCAAAATTTGGGGTCACACTTTTGAGATCAGAGTTAGGGAATCCTTTTGATACATGACTCTATATGATTTTCTTTTTGTTTAGTACTATGGTACCTCCTCTGATTTAATAGATGCATTATTTCATGCCTAGAAAGAATATCAGTCTTTCTGGCTTTATAGTATCATATGCTTTGGGTGTTTTTTCAGATTTTTGGAGTCTGAATTTATCTTTTTTTTTGTTTTTAATGTCTCTGCTGATACAGTCACAAGTGACATGTTTGTCAGTGTATAATACAGAGGATTACTTGCAGATTCCTGTTAATTCATTGGTGCCTGCAGAAAAACAAAAGCGTTGGTCAAGGCATGCTCTGAATTCACATCCGTTCTTAATTTGCTGATGCCTGTATCAGCAGCAGGCTCAAGCCTGCCTAATTTTTTTGAGTTTATATCATGCGTACGGTGTGCTTGCCATTCTTACTCTTTGTGCACACGTGAGCCAATCTGATGGAGTTACCTGTGGCAGAGAGCAATGCTTTTAAGTCTGGGTGCTGCTTCGTGAGCTCTGGCTTGTGGGCGCTGGTGAATCTTGCGTCAGTGTTTAACAAACTCTCCAGCTCTTTGCTCCACCCTTCTTCTCTTTAACTTGAGGATCTCGGGGGGATGGGTTCTTGTACCTTCATTGCCACAATTACATAGCACGTAATTTTAAGCTGCTGATGAAGGTGGACCCACGGCTTCAGCCTACCTTTGAAGTGGAACAGCTGAAGAGCAGGTAGAGGTTTGCACCTCCTGCTCCTGCTGTCAGGAGGGGTAAGTGGGGTACAGCTTGAGTTGCTTTGGACTGGTTCCTTAGGGTGGTTGGCAAGAAGGAGCCGAGAACGGGGAACACATGTTCTGTCTCTGAGAACAAAAAAGCAAAGTGAAAGTAAGGGTGAGAGAACCTGGATTTATATTTATAATCAAAAGTGACTGTGTTTGAAATATTCTTAATTTGCATGCACTCTCTTGTATCTTTCGTATCTCTAAGGACCCCTAGAGGGCACGGAAGTTTTTCTCCACCTCAGATATTTAACTTAGTAATTCTACTTGGCTTTCTTCCCTTCAACATAATTGTAAGCACATTTTAAGTGAACATTAGATAGAAAAAAAATTAACAGCATTTACCTAGGTCCTTCTTTTATGTTACAAGATGTTTTCTTGTTTTTAAACACAAGCAGTAGAAGCTAGCACTAGCAGCCAAATTCTTAAATTATTGTTTAGATTAGTCAGATGCTATATTTATATCCCAGAGAAAATGCAATTCAAACTAACTAAAAATTCACACTTCATTGCAAACTTTGATAGGACTACATTGTGAGCTGTGTAAGGATGTGCAGTGGGTATGCTTTCAACACTGTGGTCTCTGTTTCTGTAGAAGAGGAATTAGTATGGTGAAGAACTAGAGTGCTCTTAACTAGAACCTCAAGGTCTCCAGACTTCATCTTATTTAAGAATTTTTAATATTTTGGTCTTGTTGATTGCCTGTAAAGGAACAATTACATTTCACTACAAGATACTTAAAATTATGGACACATAAAAATGACATATGCTTGCCCACTAGTTCCTGTCTACTTGGAGAGAGGTTTTGTAACTCTTATATATTCTGGGGAGCATTTTTCTCCTTTAATTATTTTTGCCTATTTAATCAATATTACATGGTAAGTCAGGAACTAGTCAGTGTGCAATGGACAATACTAATTCTTAGTATTGTGTTGGCACTTCATCACCTTTAAATATACATACTAACGCTCCAGAGTAATGCTTATCTGAGAACATCAGGTTTTCACTCACATAAAACAGCTGCAGTGTTTGAGGAGAAGGTTTGCATTTTCCAGAGTGCTCAAAGAGCAGAAAGTAAAACAAAAACAAACAAACAAACATACAAACCACCCACCTAAGTGCAAAAACATCTTAATACTTTTTGGGGGGGATTTTTCCATCAACTAATGGTTTTGAGAGCAGTCCCACAGCTGTGGAGGTCCGTTGGATTGTGGGCCTGGTCTGGGATTGGGACCTTTATATGTGAAACCCTGACAGTCAGAGTCCTACCTGTTCTTGCTTGAGAAGAAAAAGGCAGATGTCTGCACTTCTTGTGAAGCAATGAGAGTCTGCTTGCTGGGCAAGAAGTTGTTCAATAGGATAATGTTGTTTAATCCCAGCCAGCAATGAAGGGGTTTTTGTGTCTCTGTTCTGATAAGAGGATCAGCTGTACTGCTTTACCCAATTACCCAGGGATGTCATGGAAGATGAATTTTTGGACCTTAGTTTTCCCACTGGAGGAGTGTAATGTCGTCACTTTGTATTAAAAAATAGATCTAGATGGAAACAGCAGAGAAAGGCAGCTGCCCCTTCTAATGTTTCTGGGGATTTTGTGTTTTGCAGGAGATGCACGGGTGAGAGGTCAGACAGGGGTTGTCTCCGAGCGCCGCGGCTCCTACCCGTTTATAGACTTCCGTCTTCTTAACAGTAAGTGCAACCCTTCTTTCAGGTCTGTATTTAAACAAAAACAAATAAAAATCTCTATTGGAAGTGTATGAACCAAACTATCTCATCTCACACATATCTGCAGCTCAGCTGTCTTCACACAGTCAGCATTAATTCCATTATTTCCACTCAGTGTCTGGTTGTGAAATGTTTTGATTGTGTGAATAGTCCATAATGCTCAATCTGTCAAATGTAAATACAGTAGGGCCATGGGATGTGCTAGGGAAGGAGCAGGGGCAGTTCAGAATTAAAGAGATAAACCTCTGTGTCCTTTAGCCTCTTAAACAACAGTTGGAACAGATTTATGTGAAGCTGTTATCCGGTCATATAGAATTGGCACGGACAGGGAGCATGTGACAGCACTGACCAGTGGTTTACAATAACATTAATTTTTCCAACAATTAGAACCCAATCCAAAGCCCCATGGAGTCTTCTCATTGACGTCAATGGATTTTGGGTCAGGCCAGCAGTGAACATCTGTTAAAAATAATCTTAACCTCATTTTGATTGAAGTTATTTTGCCACTGTTGTAAATAAAATCTAAAAAGAAACAAATCAAGACCCTGTTGGTTTTTTTTTTTCATCTGATGGACTCTCTCTACTGATGCAAACCCATTAGCAAGCATGTAAAAAATAAGATAAAAAGAACCACTTAGTCTTGGGTCCTGTAGCACTGAGCCTGGATGCTGTGTAAACTTCAGTGTATGGATACAGGCAGATCTTGATGTGTCCTTGTGCACTGCACAAGCAACCTTTGAAAAAACTGTTATTCACTATCTTCATCAAAACAAACTGGGACTCCAGCAGTTTCAGTGCTGACACAGTTATGCTCCTAGGGATTGTGCTTTTTATCAAAGAGCAATTTTCAAACCAAAGTTTGAATTCTCCTTTTTGTACTTCCTTGTCTGGGTGCCTGGGGAAGGGGAAGGGAGGAGGAAGCAGGGAGGGAAGGGAGCAGAGAGGAAGCGAAGCGGGAGGGCTGGCTGGGAGTCAGGGGTAAAGAGGAGCTGGGAGGGGAGGGCTTGGGATCTGATGGGCTGCATCCATCCATGCTGGCAGAGTTACTGCCACCAAGCAACGTGCTGCTATCAGTCCTGCTGATGGAAGGTTATTTTCTGGGTTGTAAGTCCATCAGAAAGCTTGCTGTGGCTGAGGTAGAAAGACATAAGGGGGTAAGATGGGTCCATCAGTTTTCCAAGGACAAAGGGAATAACTTACTGGTTGAGCAGAGTTTTGAGGACAGTTTAGTTCTGACTTGCCAATGAAAAGCATGAAGAAAAATCAGGTGTAGGCTGAGCACTTTTCATTCATAAAGTGGATATATATTCATATTCAAATGTGACTAAATTGATTCTTTCTTTTTTATTTTGAATACATACACGTTATATTAAATTCAGTTTCTTTTAAACTTCAAAAGAGTTTTCAGTTTCTTTGCCCCTGGAGAAGGAAGAACACAAGAATAGTTTCAGAATTTTTTTCTGGCTATAAGGCTTTCAGTTCTAGCCCCTGTATATGAATCCTGCCATCCTCCAGATCCTGCCAGTTTCTGGGAAATGCTGGTGCTGTCCGTGGGCTGTGTAGAGAGACATCTATGGCGAGGGATGCTCTGGTGAATATTCAGCCTTTGATCATGCCAGGAGCAGGGCACTCCACTTAACCACTCTAAATATAACTGCTGAACCTAAAAATTGTTGCCTCCTGGTGTGTGCACCTCTGGTCCAACAGGGTAGGGGACCTGGGTGTTCTTTGCTCCTATGCTATCTCTCACAGAGACCTCCAGCTTACTCTTTTTACTGCTTTTCCATAATCTGAAATGTATGGCTGGCTGATCATGATCTCTGTAAGGGAAAGCAGTGATCCTGATTTTAGATTCCCCATGGCTTTCAGGTTTTTATATATTTACCATCTTCTAGAGAGAAGGAGTAGTGCAGTAATCTGCAGTTCTCTGGGCTTTATGTGAGTCCAAATCCGGCTAGCTCGAACCCTTAGCCCACATGGACTTGCATATACGAAGTAAGAGACAAGGAGCACTCTCCACCATGTGGGGACGAGTATCCTGTTTATTGGCTTAGGACAGGACGCTTCTGGCGACGGCGACCACCGAGGTGGAAAAGAGAGCGGACCACACCTGCAGTGGGGTTTTACACCCCAGAGGATGGGGGCGGGGAAAGAGGACCACAGCCAATGGGATAACATTGGGGTGGGGTGAGGGGAGGGGCCTCCTGTGGGACAGGCCACCCGGGAGAGACCATGTGAAGGGGAGGGGGAATAAACCATCCCCGTGACCTGACGTACCCAGTAAAAATTTCCCATCACCCCATGCAAAAACAACTAAATAAACTATTTAGTGCAATACAACAGAGTAGTGTTGCCTTAATTTTTCAGTGCAAAATGAAGTGGGATTTCTAGATACTTGACTACTGATTTTGTAGTTGGCAAGTGCACACTGGGCCTGGCTCACTTGGTGACCTACAAGTAAATGAGGATGCTCCGTGTCAGAGCATGCAGATGTGTTTTGCCAGGAAATAAACAGGCTTTTGTAATATTTGTTCATCTACATCTTTCTGTTAAATCCATTCCTGCTGTGCAGAAGTAGCAAAAAACATAAGCCCATAAGCAGCAAAAAACATGGTGCTGCACATCCTATCAAAAAGAAATATATGTAAATGCCAGCACTGCACACTTTCTTGAAAAGTACCCAACTAATACTTGCAGTAAAATTTTGTCCCCATGTTGCATTTGTTTGGGGGCAGTAACTGGCAGGCAGCAACTGTATACTGAAAGATTTTACACTGAGAGAGAGAAGAGGCAGATGAAATGTTATAGTAAATGTTCTCAGAGGTCATCAACAAATGCTGCATAAACATTACTCCAGCTTCTCACTAACAAACTGAGCTTAAATAGCGACTGTTCTATCTCGCGTCTGAAATACTGTTCCAAAAAAAAACAGTACCAGCCTTGTTTTAAATTAAGGGAAAACACTGAAGCTCATTCTTGAACAAGTTGACATCCATTATGTAAATTTGCATGTAAAAAAAAATACAGAGCATTGATATTTAATGTCAGACTAAAGGTTACTTACATGTAGCTTTTTTTTTTCTTTTTTGCTTACTTGCAGATTCAGTCAAATTAGTGGATGTTTCCCTACTTTGTCTGTTAAGGGTTAACACTGACTAGACCATATCTTCTGTTTTTTCTGGAGTCCTACAGTAAAGTCTCTGTGTAACTTAAGACACCACGAAGTCTTTTTGGATAGGAAAACTTCCTTCACTCTGAAAATGGGATCTTCTGTAGCCCTAATCAAAGCCAACTGTACTAATGTTGGCTTCTTGCTGTTTGAGTCTGTGATGCCATCTACACATTTCCCCAGTGACTCTGCAGTATATAGAAAATTAGTGTTGCTTCACCTTGTCTTTGCCAGGCTGTCAGGACCATGAGGATTTTTCAGAATCTTCTCTGGGGGAGATACAGGGCTTTAGTGTCTTCCTGTCTTTTCTCTGCTTAGTTGCAAGCTTTGCTAGGCATAGTTGCACTTGTGGGTTTGGGGACTCTCAATAACTCTGGAATACCAAATTGAGTGTAAAATACCCCTGTGTTGCCGAGAACTCCTTGGTTCTGTTCTCTGAGGAGTGAATGTTTGCCCCAGCCCCTAGAGTTAGTCCTGCAATTTGTGGAGACCTGCGTGACCTACCAGATTCTGTTCTGTGTCAATGGCAGCGAGTCAGAAGCTTGAGGGGAAGCCTTGTAGCAACTCCACCCCAGCAGAGGGAGGACTCCTAAAATACGAGATACAAATTTTGCACAGCCCTATAGGTTTATGGGAAGATAGGGTGATAGTTTTGTCTTCAATTAATTCCAAACAAAACCCCACAAATTTTAGGAAATTTTGACTCTGAACTGGGTAGATCAAGCTTGAGACTGAACCTGGTGCAGGTCGAAATTGGTGTTGGCAATTCATTGACACTTTTGCATTTCAGTGAATTAAATGAACCTTACTGTGTTCACAGGACAGAAAAGGAGTTAAATTAAATATTTGCAGGGTAATAATTTAGAATTCAAAACACTTCTGCAGTGAGAATTAATCCAATTTTCCTTTTAGCAGAGTATATTTTGGATTTGAGGAATAAAGGAGCATAGCTATGGTAAGCAGTAATTTAGTTCTCTGATTCATAAAGTTGCTCAGTGAGTCATTGAAGCAGATCTCGCTAGTGACTAATATGCATTGATTTAAATGGATTTTATTGTCTCATTATGAGGGTTTTTTTGGTGGCTGTGACAGTACACTTCTTCATTGCCTTAACTCAAAAGTTTGAGGGAATTCCTTGTGATAAATCTGGACTTGTAAGTAAACATGCAGCAGTAAGCAAGACCTCGCCCTCCTGCAGTTATGTTAGATACTTTGTTTTATTGCCAGGTTCAATCAAGTAGAGTAACAAAATAACATCGATTACAGCTGTGATAAGTAACTTATTATTTACAAGTTTGCTTGTCAAGCAAGTCAGAAGACAAGGTTCTTAAGACTTAAATTCTCCCGTTCCCATCTTGTTTATGCTAAGCTTTTATCTGAATTAAATTTTGGCTTGCAAACGACAAAATTATTAGCCTTTAATTGATTATATTTAATTCCCTTCTTCAGTATTCACTTCAGTATTTATATATGTGACCTGCAGATTGGAGTCTCTGTACCCAAATGGTGTTACCCAGAGAGATACCTGTTTTCTTACACCTTGCACAGCAGGAACACAGGGTGGGATCTGAGAATATGCAAAATGTCAAAACATGTCTGTAGACATTCCAAAGGAATGTCTCTGTATTACTTAGGATCTTGATGTTGTCATGCAGGTAGAAGCTGAGTCCTGAAGAACCCCACCTGCTGTAAGCTTAGCATGGCAAATTAATTTGTTACAGATTATATACTTCTAACTCCAGGTGGTGATAAATGGTAATATTAGGTAACATTCCATCTCTGTCCTTGATTTGTTGTCTGATCTGAGTCAAGCAAAATACTCTGGTTTTCAGTTTGTTTGCAAATAAAGTGAATTCATCACATACTTTGCAGGAATGTGATGAATTAGGTATTGGAGAAATAAAACATGTTGTCAGGATTAGTAAGGGAAGATATGAAGTCATGAAAATGTCTCCATCTCCAAGAACCAAAGTCTGTGGACATTTGAATCTGTGGTTTCTGCCTGTCTACAGAAGGGTCTATTGCAAAATTTACATTCATTTTTGGGTTTGAATTTTGAACACTCCAGGGCTTTCAGGTAGGGCCCATCTCCAGGGAAAATAAAACTTAACCGCAGCCACCAACCCAAAACTGAACCATCAAGTAACCTGAACCCAATTGAGTGAGGTTAAAAAGAGTTTGGTTAAGCGCCTTGTTTTGTTGCCTTTGGCTAGAAAAAGAAGTGGGAGTGAGAGATGCTTTTTTAGATATTTCTGACCTAGGTTAAATTAGGACACTAAAAGTCTTGTGAGGAAGTTTCAAGGGCTGATTGGATTACTCAGAACCCAGCCCAGCCTGTGGAGATGAGTCCAAAGTTCCAGATGGTTTTTAAATTAGAAAGGGAGAGATCTTATGAGGTCTGCATTATTTCTATATAATACTTCCCCTAGTTCCTTATGGGTAAGCCCATCCAAAAGATACTCATCAACATCCCTAAGACACAGGCTTCTTAGTCAGGTTAGCTTGTTTGAATGGGATGAACATTTCCAGAGCTGGTCATCCTGTGGCCTTGCTATCAGTTACCTATTCAAGGAAGAGAAATTAGAATCCTCTTAATACTTCAGAACAGAGGTTGTTCTCTTTCCCAGTAACTCCTCACTATATTAAAAAATTCTTTGTATCATTGGAAGTCAATCTGGTTCACCCTTTTCATCAAATAATAGGAAGGGGTTTTTTTTGGAGGAAGAGTTTGCATTTTTGTATTTTTCTAAGTGGTGCTATATGCAAATTTTAATTTAATTTAATAAGAGTTTGCTTGAAAAGCATAATCTGCTTCCTACCATTCATGCTTCTCGTTTAGCTTTAATGCCACACTTGAAAAAAAATGAAAGCCAGAATGTAAAATCAATAGATGCACATGCCCTCGTATGCCAGCAAAATCCATAATTTTGGGTTATGAATGCTTCAGGAGAACTCAAAACAAACAAAAGCAAGCAAAATAAACAAAAAGCTTGCATGTGCTTCACGCACAAAATCTTAGCAAACACTGACCTGATGCACTCATTTGTAACTTACTTTTCAGTGCAGACTTGGGATTCAGTTAACTGAAGATGTCCCTTTAAAAGTTGCCAAATGATGCGTGACCCATTCTGCCACCCCACCTTCTTTTCCTTGATTAGAAAAGGGAAAGGATGTACTGAAGATAACACTGAGGATGCTTTCCAAATGACCAGAGGAAAAGAAAGAACAAGGAGAAGGAATCATTAAAATGATAAATGATGGTTGGGTTTGCTGTTATTACAGGTTATGTTGTTTTTTCTCAAGGGGAGTGAAGGAGGAGGGGATGCACTCTTTCCTGTTGGAGAAGCTGTAATCAGCTATAGAACATCCACAGTTTTAGGAAGAAAAGGTCCTGACTGCTGTACAAAGATTGAAGTGTCAAAGTAAAGGTTCATAATGAAATCATAATGAGATTGTGACAAACCAGAAAATAACATGCCATTTCCTAAGAACTTGGAGGAGGCTTAATAAAATGATGCCAAAGTGTTTGTTTGCATAAAGATGAGTGATAGCCCAAATAAAGGCTTCAAATTGTGATAAGAAACACATCTGAATTAATCTTAAATTTTGATTTAATCTATTCCTCTTCCTGTTATTTTGGCCAATATTCTGTTAAGTGGTCTTTGAAACCCTAATTTCTCCAGAACTTGTTGTAATAGGATTATTTAGTATATAAGTGAAATTATCAGCATAATTCTTAACTTCTGTATTCTCTGTCAAACAGTATCAAAAAGAATGTATTTTGGGATGGGGAGGAAACTGCATGACTAGTCTTTTTCAAAATGCCAATAATTGTGCAGAAACTTCCGGAGTTGGAAACTCAGCTGTTACAAGGCACCATCACTTCAAGTTCAAAGAGGAAACTCCAAAGCCAGGTCACCTAGAAATATGATTTCTCAGAACCTCTCACACTAGCCAGAGAAGCACAAGTACCTCCTCTTCAAGCAGGGCTTTGCATTGGTTTTGTGCACTTGTGGATGTGTCTGGAGAACAACATTTTTACTCTAAAGCAGAACATTTTAAACTTCTTTTGCTGTTCTTCTGATTTTCTGCTTTTCTCTGATGTGTTCAGGGTCCCTCTCTCTTTGTCACAGCTTCTGCTGTGAGAAATGTTTTCATTGAAAAAAAGTTTGCCCCTCTAAAGAGAAATAATGAAGTTGCAAACTATATAAACAATGGTAGCTAACAGAGAGCACTTGATCTCTAAGAACAATTTTTTCAGAAGTCAAGGAACAAAGAATATTTTAGACGTTGGAGAAGCAAGTAAAAACAAAGTGTTTATAACACAACTTTTTTGGCTTCCATATAGTCTGAGGAAGTCTCAGAAGGATTTCTGCATTTACAAGATTTCAGAGCAACACTTTTTTATCTGTAGATAGGATATAGTGCAAGGTCTTCATCTCAGTCTTCTTAGTTGCAGTGACCAGTGTATATTCAGATGATAAAATTGACACAATCTTACTAATTTTGAATCAGTCTTTGTTAGTTTCTTCCACAGGTGATTGAGACATAGATCTGGGGTATTCATCTAAGCTCCTTGGTCCTTCTGCACCAGACTGAAAGCTTTTAAGTGACAGTCCTTCTACATGGGCTTCTGGTGGTTTGTGCATTTTCTCAGGCCTTTCCTCAAAACCTCAGTGTTTTCTTTCTGAAGGCTTTTTGGACTACAACGTGAAATGTATCTGGAAGGCCTAGACAGTGCAGAGAAAAGAGGTTTGCTGTTCTTCTAGTTGATGAGTGCTTTCTACAAAATTCAAATTTAAAACTTTAAGTTTCTCATTACTTTTTAGATTGCTCGTGTTAGTTCAACTACCCATACTAATGCTGCTGTTGTCTTTTGGACACTGATAAGGCTGTAACATAAGAAGATACTAGGAAGGCACAGCAGTTTTTTTCTATCATCAGTGCTATGCACTCTCCTGTGTAAGAAAAATTCAGCAACCAAGGATGCAATGAATATGCCAAACAAGACTTCAGTAAAGGTGATGCAAATGCATGGCATAGTTTTACATGCAAAAAAAGGGCAATCACCAGTTATTCCTCCTTTGTCAATTACATACCTCTCAGGCTCACAAAGAGAAGTTTTCTAACCAGCTGTCAAGCCAGGAACCAGTGCGGAAAATTGTAGGACCAGAGACAAATTGTTTCCCAGAATCCTTGCTGTTTGCCGGCTGTCCAGACCTTAAATTGCAGGACTCACCCTCTCACCTTATCTTCCTGATATCCCACCAGCACTTTCCCACCAGTCCTGCCTGGGTCTTCAGGCATAGAGTAGCTGTGTATGAAATGCCTTTGCATCCTTGGAAGAGGGGAAAGGGTGTTACAAATTATATTATTCAAAGGCAGCTGCTTGAGGACCTGATTTATTCTGCATCCTTTAGGAAAGAAGAGGAAAAAAACATTTCTCTTTTCTGAACCCATTCATTTTGAAAATTAATAAACCCTTTTTTTATCCACTCACACTGCCGGCTGACCTGTTTTTATTGTACACTGAAGTGCAATAAAATAACAAAAGGCAGTACTGTGAAGAAAAACTCAGAGGCTTTATTTGAATGCATAACAAAGGTTGTTTACTTTGAAAGAACAGTAACAATGTAATGAATGTCTGGTGCAGAGTTAAGTACACCCTTGTCCAAATTTGATTTATGTGATCATTTCTGGATTTTAACTCAACCATTGTTAGCATAACCTCCATCATTTTTATATTCATGCTGCCTGTGGGCACGTGCTAGTGCAGCAGTGTGAAAGAAATGTGAAATAAAACTGGTAGCAGTTCCCAGTGCAGGAAAACTCTTTTCCTGAAATAACAGAGGTTGGTGTGTAGTGAGGCACAGATCAATTTAAGGCGAGAAGATCTGTGTAACTGGAGGAGCTGTGTTGGGAGAAAGAAGGCAGCCATTGATTTCTGCAGCTTATTAACCTCTTGAGGGCCACGTGCAGTAATGCAGACATCATCCATGGTCTGCTGGCGTGTGCGTGCGTGCATGATGTGGCTGTCAAATTACCTGCAGAAAAATGCAGCCACTTGGGTTGCCTGCTAAAACACAGGAGAAACGCTGCAAGCTCAGGCCATCTGAGCTTTTGAAGGCAGAAGTTGAGCTTTGTGAGGAATGCTGGTAGGAACACTTCTGTACACATGTGTGTAATTCATACAAGATGTCTGTGTAATTCACACAGTAACTTTCTTCAGTGTACAGAGGAGGGTTTCTGCAGCCCCTCTGCTAGGCAGTCATGCAGTAGCATGAGAATGGGTATCTTTTAAGAGATGGAGTTTTTTTAAGTAAGCAAAACATTCAGAAGTTGCCGCAATGACTAAAGTTAAACACAGTTCTGGAGGGAAGTTTTATGGGTATAAACAAAAGACATTCTTGGTTGTCTTTCACGTTCATTCCAAAATTGCCTGTAATTACTAAATCCTTCCCATGTGAGTTTTGCAGATCATGGTCTTTAACCAGATGCTATAGCATATGTTCTGGTATCCATAGTTCCACAGCTGAAGTTCAAGGATATCTGCAGTAATATTTTTTATTAATTTACTTTGTTATTCAGTTTCATCTAAAGGCACTGTATGACTTGTAACGTGTCATCATCAAAATTTTATATTTATGATTTAAATTGAAATTTACAGTTGTCAATAAAGTAGTATGTTCAGCATTTTACTTTAAGTCATTCACATAAATCCTTAATTTCATCTTCAAACTGCATCTTGATTTTATGTCAGCTGGTAGATCCCATATGTTGGGAATGGCTTTTTGCTTCTGGGAGATTCAGATGCACCTGCTGAGCTGAGAGCAGAATTTAGGTGTTCACTTTTAGCTGCACTGCCTTTTGGTCTTCTGTTCTAATTAACCTTTTTCTCTCAACTTCATATAGTTGTGCTTTTCCTTTATTTTGTTTGACACTGATTTTGGAATGGGAAAGAGAAAATGCTAGTGAGATTATACTTGTTTGGGGTGTGTTGTGCTCAGAGAAGGGCAGCTACAGTCCAATTTTATGCAAGACACCATCATAATAAAATACATTATTGTGGATGTCAGAGTAATCTGAGATGGGTCATAGCAATCAGCTGATAAGTCCTGTGATTCAGAAGCAAATCAGTTATTACTGAAATGGCCCAAAGGATGTGATTTTAACATAATATTCTTTTAAGTTGACATCCAGAGTTTGCACGTGGATAGCCTACAGTGCTGGATTTGGGCTGTTCTGTCAAGAGCCCAGTTTTGAAAATACATTTTATGCAATTCTTTATCAGTATTATGAACTTCTTCTGTTATGAATGAAAATACAGATCAACAAATTATTGTGGGTAATATTTTTTGTATAAGATATTAGAGTACAGTGCTCACCTGAAACATCATCTCGGGTTTCAGGGGCACTGTGTGCTGATGACTAAATTGGAATTGAGACCCATGAAAACCATACAGAGCAATGGGCAGCAAGTTCGGTGGTGCAATTCAGAAAATATGTTTCATAATAAAAAGTTACTTGTTTCTATCTGACCTGTTCGTGCTTTGGCAAGTATTATTTATGCTACTGAAATGATCTGGTAATCCAAAGGATAAAATAAACACTTCTTCATAATCCAATGTACAGCTGCTTGTTGGGACTGAAGCCAAACCTTCATCTTCAGATCATCCACAGCAACTCTATATGTGAGTTTTAAAGACAGTTTAAGAGAGTGTAGGTGGTGATTTCAGTCATCTGTCTTCAACTGAAAAAACAGATATTAACTTAGATAAAAATTAGTGAGAGCAGCTTCTAATTTTTAATGTAAAAAGTGAATTTTTGTACTTTAAAATTTAAACTTGTTACCTGAAAGTAGTGACAGCTTGTGGATAAGATGGAAATAGGAAAGTTGGAAAGTTGAGAAACAGCTAACACAAGTTTAAAAAGTGAATTTATTTTAAGAGTGTTTTGTTATCCAGGAATTAAACTGAATGCCAGCCATTTCATAGCAGCCCTATATAAATGAAAAGAAATAAGAAAACAAGTCTACTGGTTCCTCCATGTGTCGCTGCCACTGGGTAACTGTTCACACCTACATTAGTCACTCCTTCAACAGGCCATGAAATTGTTCCAGCTTTTAAAATGTGTGAGAAAATCAAGGCAGGTGCTGGCACATCATAAATGAAAACCTGACCTTCAGGCTAGTACAGTAGTGGTGTTGTTACTGTTTTCATTCTGGAAACCACATGGCTTGTCAAGATGCAATGAAGTTATTTTGTGCTTTTATATTATTAAAACTCAGTGAGGTCTTTGGGCTGCACATGAGAACCATGAGGCTTACTTGGTGTTGGAAGTTTTGTTGATCCTCAGTACATAGGATGGCTTTTTGGATGTTGTTGCTGACTTTTTGCCCCTCAGTAGCTGCTGGATTACTTAATAAGGAAGAAACTTGCTACAGAGGGTGCTTGCTGCTGTTAGAGAAATCAAATCCTGAACCATCCATGATCCAAAAAAACCTTAGCGACTTCTCTGGAAATCCTCTCAGAATAATACCACCCATAGAAACAGCAGACAAAGTGATATTTTAATGTCACAGTAGACCAGACATTCAGTGTTTTTTCATAAAAATAGATGGAAAAATAAAAAAACAGAGAGTCAGCTTCAGTGTGTAGATATTTTTCATGAGCTCTTATTTAAATCAGTGCATTGCTATGGAGCTTCTTATCTCAAGAAATCATGACTTTTCTCTCAAAGGACTGTTTAATCTTCAGTTTCTTACAAGGTCTGTTTTACAAATAAAACTGTATTGTATCTTGCTACCTTTGACCAACTGTCCAGTTTCTGTCCTCTCTTTTTTCCAAAACTTATACCAGACTGCAACATGAAAACACCGCAACTGAGTGTGAGGTTCTATTAAAAGTTCAGATGAAATTACCTAAATCATTATGAGTTTTAGAAAGCCTCCATATTTTTCTTACTAATAATAAGGTAATTTAATTACTCTAATTAGTGATTTAATCACTGTATAAAACTGCCTTGGTTTTTGTGTCACATTTAGCCCTATATGAAAATCTCCGAATACAGCATTAAGGAATTAGAATTATCCTGGTACTGAGTGAAAAGAACATATTCAGTTGTGTAACCAGAAATGCCTGTATTATCTGAATATACCTGCTTTCCTCATTGCACAGCTGAAATATTTTCTTCATTTATAATTTGCTTTAATATGTAGAAATTACAGCAGACAATGCAATAGGATTATTAATCTATTCTTATTTCTTTCTCTCTTTTATTTCCTTTTCCAAAAGTGGGTCACACATTTGTGTTTTCAAACTGTATTTTGAGTTCTCTTTTGGTGTCGCTTTTTTGATTTTATACCCAAGATCACCTTGGGTATAAAGATCACCTGTGCAATTTTTAATATATTCCAATGACACCTCCTGTGAGGTATCAAAGTAATGTTATTTTCAGGTGTGTAGTTAGGGAACAGAGGCAGAGAGGGTAAGAGCAGCTTTGCTCTACCTAGCTCTGCCTGGTCATCTAGGCTCTCCCTAACACCTGCAGTTAGGAGATGTATCACCCCCTTCCCCCAGGTGACTGAGCTGGGTCACAGTAAAGGCTGTGGCAGGCTGTGTACCGAACTCAGCTCTTCCAAAACCTACAATAGTATTCTCTTCCCTGGAACATATTTCCTCTCTAAAATAAACAATTATATTATGCTGAAGTGATTTGAATACAGCTCCTTCATGTGGCTTGGCAAGAAGTGTGAACTTCATGATTTTTGTATTACTATTTTAAAGTGTTTGATATTTCTCATATTAAACTGACAATGTCATCCATCACCTCGGGTTTCATGGTTTCTGTACTGATTGCTTTTCACAGATACTGCACTTTCAGGGGAAGTCGGCACCAAGAAAAAAGTGAAAAGACTGTTAAGTTTCCAGAGATATTTCCATGCATCCCGGTTACTGCGTGGAATTGTACCACAAGCCTCTCTCTACCTACTGGATGAGGACTACCTTGGGCAAGCAAGGGTAAGACAGGTCTCCAGCTCTCCATTTCTTTTAATAATACTACAGAGAGTGTCAGTTTTGTTTTAGTCTTCAGATAACCAAATTCCTGGCTGATCTTTCTTAAATGGGCCACGTTATGTGCCTATCTCTCAACAAACAGATTGTCCATTCCTCATTTGTGGTTACAGCCTAAAGGCTTAGGTCTCAAAGCAACAGAAAATGTTGCTAAATCTACTCAGCATTTGCAGATTCCAACAACTGAAATTATATATGGATTTATTAAAGAATGAAGGATTTCAGTAAAGTTACTGATTTAAGTGCAGCCCCGACACAGCATTTAGTTCATCCACTTGAAAAAAGACAGGTGTCTCTCATCTGCTATGGAACAGCTATTGGGAAACCCACAACAGGTCTCCATAGTGGCAAAGGCTAGGAAGTGTGGAGCATTGACTGCAAACTTCACAGTGATCAAAATATAATTATCTTATTCTGCAGCTCTTACACCTACTTTGAATGGTTTTTCTAGCAAAACTTTCACAATTGATGGCGTTGGGATTATATGCCTATGCAATTTTTATTCTCTGCTGGAGGAGATTATGTGCCAGGCGTTGGAAAGAAGTTAAGAGTCCAGAACTGTTTGAATGTACATTAGAGATGGGAGTGAATGTGTATTTCATTCACACATACATCACTGTAGGTCATAGAGGTAGTCCAGAATCAGTCTCCTGACTCAACTGATGTAGCTGTAAAACACTGCAGTTGCAGGTAATGATGGATTCTTCTGCATGTCTGAGTGGACTTAACAGTAGCACTGTATCTAAATTTATAAAAGCTATTCCTGTGTACTACTTTGTTTAGCACATTGTAACTCATATTCACCATGAGAGCTAAGATTTTAAAACACTGTATTAAAAATCTAAGAGAATTTGCACTGAAAATCTGGGGACGTGAAGAAACAATGAAGCATTTGTGCAGTAAGAGGGAATATTTTCATAATATTTTGGTTTATATTATTCATTACTTTGAATTCCATTTAGAGGCATTTTTAGTGTTATGTTCAAAATCATCTCAGCTAAAAGTGCAACTGATATTTTTTGCAGTACAGCCGCATGAGCCTGATTTCTGATATCTCAAATATGACTTCTATAGGTTTCTCAAAAAAAACTTTAAAGCTGTAATTACCAATCCTGTGACTGATTAATGTGGAATAATAATAAAAATCTGCTTTACAGTGTGACATACCAGTCATTGGCCTTTTCACATTTACTTTTTCCAGCATATGCTATCCAAAGTGGGAATGTGGGATTTTGACATCTTCTTGTTTGATCGCTTGACAAATGGTAAGTAATTTTTTTTAAGTCTTTATTTCAGTCTCTCTCATATATGACTAGTCAAAAAATCCATAATTAATTGTTTGCTAAATGTTTCCAGTTCAGGTTACTGAAGAGAAATTGGCCACATTTAACCTCTATTAAAATCACATCCTGGAGCTTTTTCAGGCTTTTCCTGAACTATAGGGTAATATTTCAAGTGTGGTTTTGTACTAATCTAATCCCCTACATTTGTTGTTGTCACCTTTTCAAGAGATGTTTCTGTTTCATTTGCCTGTGAAACTCCCAAGCCACTTTAAATACACCTGTTAGATATAATAAATCCAGATCTCCATAATCTGTCAATTTCTATCAATACTAAAGACATTTGAGTGAAGGTACCCTCACTTGTGTTCAGCAGCAAAAATTAGGAAATTTATTTAGAGAGTAAAAATCCCTGAAATGTTTTCTCAAAATACATGCCTGTAAAACGATCCCACTTCCCCACAAATGTCCAGACAATACCCCTTGATCGGGTAACTGCTGGAGAGGGTAATGATCACACCTTTCCCCTTTCTGTACTGCTCAGAGAATTGAGATCCCTCATTCCTCACTCCAGTCTGATTAGGTTTGACTGGGGCAGAAGATGTAGAAAAAAGTTGGTTTAGAGGCTCATTCAGCTGAGTGACTGGCAGTGAAGAGTGAAAAGGATTGCAAATTGCCTGGGAAGCAAAAGCATAGTTCTTCTAAATTATCTTTCTGTGCCCCTGCTCAGTAGTCAAGACCAAGTAAGTTTCCATGTGTTCTTCATGGAAGATATTTATTTTCCTTCCTGAGTTACATTAAATAAGAAAAGACTCCCTTCAAACTTTGTTTATGTGTAGTATGGGTTGGTTGGTTTGGGGTTTTTTAACTTTTATGGAAACAGTGACGCTGAATTAAGCAGTGCAAACTTTTTAAAATACTGTGTTTATGTATAGCAGATCATGTAATACTAGTAAGGCTCAATTTTGCCAGTGTTCCCAGTATTGGATTTACACTAAGGCCAGTGCAGCATTACAGTGAGACTTGAGACTGCAAATGCTGCAACTCATTTTTCCTGTCTGTGTCATTGTTATGAGATGCAGTTGTAGCTGAGCTAGGTTACATGGGTTAATTACATGTTTGTGCAGCCATATGCAAAATAAGAAAAAATCATTCCAAACTCCTGATTTTTAGTAATTAATTAATTAGTACAGTATGGCAAATCCAAGTGGCAGAAAAGCCACTCTTGTTTCTGTTGTTTCTGAAGATAGACCTGAATTATGAAAATGGTGTTGCTCTCAGACAAGCCTGTCAAAGATTTTGTTAAAACCATATCAGTTTGCCTTCTTCCAGTTAAAACCACAGTTTGCCTGTCATGTTGAAACAGCAAATGTGTCTTTATGGCATCTAGACACAAGAATGGCACTCCATTGGTACAACCTTTCCATCAAGTCTTGATTACATATAGGAGTAATTTGTATAAGTGACTTCTGAGTACATGAGAGTCATCTAAGCTCACTTCATTGGAGATGAGGTGATAGGAGCTGACTAATAGGAAATTACCCAGATTTTTAGCCTTGCTTGGTTTGTAACTACCTGTAAAGGGAATCTAAGAGTTTTTCCTTTCTCCTTTTAGGAAACAGTCTTGTAACACTGCTTTGTCACCTCTTCAATGTGCATGGACTTATTCACCATTTCCAGTTAGACATGGTTACATTACACAGGTTTTTTGGTAAGTGCACACCTCAACACCATCTTTGAATGAAGTTTATAGCTTAAGTAGAGCATCAGAGAAGGCACTGGCTTGGTCTATCTACGTAAAAATGATGATGTAGTTGGAAATAATTCAGTAAAAGATGTCCATGATACGTATCAGCATACAGTTTGCAGACACTCAAGTACTTGGTTCAGTACCTAGTCAGTGGAGGGATTTCAAAAGGCTCTGCATTGGGCTGAAGCATCCCACCACCACAGTCACACTGGTGATTTAAAGTAAAATATGCCATGCAGAAATGTGGCTGGCTCAGGCCCACACAGACAGACACTGCAGAACCTACGCGTGCACAGTACAATTGTGGTGCAGCGTAATTATTTTAGTGACTAAAAGACCACTGAGACCCAGGGCACTTAAAAGCTTATGTGCAAAATTTAACAAATTATATCAAGCTGTCCTGTCTACACTGAACAGTGTTGATGAAAGCCCCTGCTGCTGTTACTGCCAACAGAAATATTAGCCCCATGCTGTCAGTGAACCAAAAGAAGAAATTGGCCAAAATCAATTACTTTTTGCATCACTTTTTGAAAGCAGCTAAATGCCAGTTTTTCAGGCTGTCAGGCAGAGTTTCCAAAGCAGGGTCTCTTTAAGACTGCCTAATTGTTGCTTCTGGAAAGTGTTCCTCTGGTGCGGAGACAGACAAAATCTCCCTGCTGTTTCTAACTCCTGTGGGCAGACGTGAAGCGGACAGTCAAGCAATTAGAGCTAGTGGTCTAAACTCCCAGTTTAAGGGATTACCCACTGTACCTCCAGGTGCTTGTGTGGCTGGAAACAGACAGAAGGCTTGGACTTTCTGTGGTGCTCCTTGTGCTGGCAGCGAGCGCCATGGGAAATCTGCCCGTTGGCTTTCCATTCGATTAATTGGATCGTGTCTAGGAGAGCGCCTTAGGCACAATCACATGCAGCTTCCAGCGCTCACGTGGTGCTGTCCCACGACCACGTAATGGTGCACACATTGCTGCAAGGCACAGAGGGATGTGAAGCACACATCTCAATGATTTTTCTGTCTGAGAGAAAGCTGAGAGTTAAGAGGTTGGTGCTCCTGGTCCAGCTGGACCAGTTCCAGCGCTGCAAACTGAAGCAAGAGGGACTGGCATTTTAAAATGAAAACACAGATTTGACTAAAATTGTCACAGGAGATTTTGCTGTGAATACCCCAATGCTGGGGTTTTTTTTAATTCTTCCCTTGGGGATGTAGGAATGCCTTTGCCTGTAGTTCATCACTCAAATAACAAATCATGGCAGGATATCAGAGTCCCACTCCCTGCTGCTGTAAAATAGGTGGTACTGCCTTAATGGCACACTACTACCCTACAACAGCAGGCTAAATAATTACACTCCGTTGTGGATAAATTTGCCTCTCTTCCTTGTTTATTTTACTCCTCAATGAGAGCCTTCACTAAGGCAAGAAAGAGGTGATTTATGCGCTAGACCCAGTATATCCCCTTGGGCCTCACAAATCCTTTCATGCATTTTTTTCTCTAAAGGTACCCCGATAAAAGCAGTAATTTAAATAAGCTACAGCTATTTGAAGGAACTCCTCAGGCGGCTGACTGCAAAACCTCAGATTGTATTTTAAGTCCAGTTCCCACTTGTGGCCATGGCATTCAGAGACAAAAGGATCTTTGTTTTCTGTTTTGATTCGCAGTTATGGTTCAAGAAGATTACCATAGCCAGAACCCATACCACAATGCTGTCCATGCTGCTGATGTCACACAAGCTATGCACTGCTATCTGAGGGAGCCCAAGGTAATGACAACCTTTCACACTGATGCTGCTTTCAGATAGTGCTCACATTTTTTTTCTCAGGGTTGAAATAAAAGCCCCAGGAGATACTTCCAGACAGCAGAAAGTGATGGCGTGCTGGAAGTCAGCAACAAGTCAGGAGCAGCCTTGTCTACAGATTACAGATGTTTCAGTCAAGCTCTGAGAGTCACTTCTCATCACGCAGGCATCCTGTCTAATTGCTGCCATGTAAGCTCCAGCCACCATGGCGCTGTGACCCAGCCACCCACTGGTGGCTGCAGCTCTTCTCCCATCAAACTCAGAAGGAGGCCATGCATGTCTGTGCCTCAGCCACCTCAGAGCATAAGCTCCCCACATCACTATTTCAAAATACCAAATTAGGCGCAATTTCACCAGGGAAGGGGAAAACAGTCCCTTCAGATGGGTCTGTTGCAAGGCTGTCCTCTGCATGGCTGCTGCAAGTTCTCACAGCATCAGAGTGGTGTTGGCTTGTGTGTTACTGGAGGGCACTGTGATACTGCCATGCTGAGCCACAGTATAAGAACATAACTTACCCTTTTCTAGATTGGCTCAAATGAAGGGACAGAACTAGCAGTTTGTTACACAAGAATATAGCAATGGTGAGGACATGAGCAGGCCCCACTTTTCTTGTATTTTCATCTCCTGCAAGATCTGCAAGTCCTTTCTTGCAGGAAGTGCAGAGGACAGACAACAGACAGCAGAACCTGGACCATACTGCTCATCAGCTCTGACCTCAGTATGCTTCTTTCATCTCATATACCTGTACTCTCTACAGACTCATTGGCCTGGTAATAACTGCCTCACTCTCACAAACAGAAAATGCTAAGACTACCTTTTTCTGCTTCTAAATGAGCCTTGTAGCAGAAAAAAATCTGGACAGGGTTTCCAACTTGAATGTTTGAAGTTAGAGAGGTAAATTATGTTCTCTAATAATATACATATACTTGAACTGAGATAGATATTTAACAGCCAAGGCTGAAATTTCAGAAGTTGATAAACTCTGCATTTTATAACACAGTGCTATGCTAGAGAATTGAAGCCTGATTTTTTGTTGGTTTTACTAAATTCTGGGAGAGGCCGAGCTCTTACAAGGGATGCTGACATATGCCAACCTGCCAGCCTACCTGTTTGCTTTTTAAACCAAATGAGACTATGCTGAAGCCCTTCTATTACAACCATCCTTATATTGCCATGAGTAATAAAGAGATAAGAAATACAAACTGTAATAAAAGATGATAATGTAGTATATATCTCTATAGATGTATGTTCAACATTTACCTTAAAAACATTGTTCACAAAATTTATACTTGACATATGTGCACAAATGCCAGCACACCCATTCTGTGCCATGATGTCAGCTGGTTTGTTTATTTACAAAAAAATATTTACTGTTCCTGTTCTTGTTGTGATTAATGTGTGATGATTCAGCTTGCCAACTTCCTCACCCCATCGGACATCATGCTTGGACTGCTCGCTGCTGCAGCTCATGACGTGGATCACCCAGGGGTCAACCAACCCTTTCTGATTAAAACTAAACACCACCTTGCCAGCTTGTACCAGGTAAAACTGCTCATCAAGTTGCTAACGTAAAAAATGCAGTCAAGGAGAGTTTAAGCAATTTGCAGTGAACTTTTAATGCCAAAATCTGGTAGTGGGAGGATGTGGGTCAAGTGATCCTGCACTTTGGAGTCTGGACAGTTTCAGTCAAGCACCTCACTGGATGTTACTTCTTAAAGCAAAGCTGATACAGGAGAAGAGGTGGAAATGTCACATTTTTTTTAGACGACATTTAAGCCAGATCAGTTGTCTGGGTTGTTTTTGCTGTAGATATCTGGGGTGAGGAACTGTGGATAGGACATTTAAAATCTTGACAAGAGAATCTCATCTTCTTTCAGTGAGCAGATAAGCTGCAGGCATGCTCTAAATTGGTATTGCATTAAAGGAAACCTTTGATTTGTAAGGCTGTAGTAAAATTAAACACTTAATGAACACCGCATTAAAAAAAAGACAGACAGATGAAACCAAAGGAAAAGTCTTAGACATTTACAGTAACATTCCTTGAGATACAAAGAAAGAACTTCAAGCCACTAGGTCACACCACAGGCTGTCTAGACCAGTGTCCTGTTTCTAACAGCAGCCAGTAAAAGATCTCAGAGAGAAACATAAGTCTGAGATCAGTACAGAGTTGTCCTTCACCTACTATCCATCCTTTCAGCTCTGGCAAGCAGTGGTAGAAAACTTCCTGAAACAAAAACACAGACTCGCTTGTTCCGTAACTAGCAATGAACCCATGCTGCCTGATTTTTGTGGTGCTTTTTGAATATATTTGAGATTTTGCCCCATGGCAATCATTGTGGCTTTGTATTTTATCTAAAACTGTCCTGTGAGTATAATCTCCACACACATGTGTACGTTGTTATTATATATGCACATCTCTCTATTCCTTGCATTGTACTTATATATACAATGTGCCAGAGCAATTTTCTGCCAGAGTAGATCTTCATTTTGGTTGCACTAGCCATAATTCACAGGTAATAAATGGAGTTAGTAGTGATTTCTAGCCTTTAGAATCACAGACTCATAGAATCATGAAGGTTGGAAGAGACCTTTAAGATCATCATGTCCAACCCAACTGTTCACCCAGCACCAGATCCAGACACCTCTTAAGCACCTCCAGGAATGGTGACTCCACCACGTCCCTGGGCAACCTATTTCAGTGCCTGACCACCCTAACAGACAATTTTTTTCTACTATCTAATCTGAATCTCCCCCGTCTGAGCTTAAGGCCATTCGCTCTGGTCCTCTCACTGCAGGCACAGAAGGAGAGACTGGCCCCATCTCCCTGCAGCCTCTTTTCAGGTAGGTGTAGGGAGCAATCAGGTCCCCCCTGAGCCACCTTTTCTCCAGGCTAAACATCCTCAGCTCCCTCAGCCACTCCTTATAAGACGTTCTTTGGTCCTTTCATGAGTCTTGTTGCCCTTCTCTGGACATGCTCTAGCACTCAGTGTCCTTTTTAAAGTGAGGGGCCAAGAACTGGACACAGCATTCAAGGTGTGGCCTCGCCAGTGTCGAGTACAGGGAGACAGTCACTGCCCTGGCCACACTATTCCTTATACAGGCCAGGATGCCATTGTTCTTCTTGGCCACCTGGGCACACAGTGAATCATGTTCAGTCAGCTGCCAGCCCCCACTCCCACTGGGCTGCTTTCCAGCCACTTCTGAAGAGTCAGTTTCAGCCTTTGTGGAGGTTGACAGAAACAGAATATCCCACATTAAAAATTAACCTACCTGAAGAAGACTCACTAATATCTACATACACATACATAGCCAATTGAGAGATTGCTGTGATGTGCTTACTGCTTGATAAGAGAGCCTCTCTTTTTCTACCCTACACAAGCAACATTTGGGTTTTCCCGTAAGACGTTGGTTGTGTAATGGTGCAACTGTACTGCCCTCAGACATGGGAATGGGCTGGATTGTGGGAGCCCCAGCCAAGGCACAGTTTATGCTCAAACACTGAAAATTTTGTGATTGGCCTCATCATAAGCTGATGCAGCTTATTATGTCATACCCATATGTTTCTGGTCCAGAAACATATGGGTATGACATAATAGGTTTCTGGTCTTTTCTAAGCCAGGCCAGCTGAGTGAAGAGGGAAAAAAAAGCCAGGGGCCTAAGCCATGGTACTTTGGCAATGCTAAGGGTGCTTTGAAGAGGAATGAGTAGAGCCATTCCACAAAACCCATTGTTTTTTGGAAAGGTACAGACAATTCCTTCTCAAGTTAATGGTGGCAAACAGCACTTCATAATTAGGTTGAAAAATCAGGCTAATCTGAAAGACATACAGCTAAAATACTGGTATCTTGGAGAAGTGGTTTCTGCTCAGGTATTTGGGGTTGAATATACTTACAAATATTGGTTAGAAAAGGCAGTGACAAAGCAGAAAATGAAATCTTTCAACAGCAAATGAGATCTGAAGTACCCTACTTTAGACATGCACTGGCAAGTTTGAGTTATTTTAACTGAAAATGATCCCACATTGTTTCCAAAGATTTTAGTAGTATACAGTATATGGATGCCAATAAAAATAACTCCTGGAAAAAAGTTTTGCTGAAAACATTTTTAGTCAAAAACTTAGATTTAGTGAATAGTCTTTCAAACATGTACTTTAACATCTGCTTGAAACTGAAACAAAGTTCTTAGGTTTTTGGTTTTTAAGTAGCAGAGACACAGAACTGCAGGGATTAATCAGCAAAAGGATCAAATGAAAGTAAGTTTTAACAGAGCTGGCAGTCATCTGTCTTTGAGACAGTGGACTTATCCATGTATGGCATTTCTATGCTTTTAAATGTCTCTTGACATTTAAATTCAAACTTTACATTTACATTTGGAAGAAAAGGTTTTGCAAAATGAGGTAGGTCAGTTCATGACAAAGATGTAAAGTGTTTGACAGCTTCTGAAGTGCATATGTGAGAAGAGTCATATTTCAGGAGGACATCACCAAGACGGAGCTTTCAGTATTTATTTTCAAACTAAATCTGTATTTTATGATGCAAAAAACTTTGTTTTGTAATCTGTAGGGTAATTTTCTAAGGTCTGTTGCACGTGATTGCACGCACCATAATTTTCTAGAAAGATAAAAGCAGTTCATTGAAGTCTCCAGCATTACAAGGACAGTTAAGAGCATAGAAGGTGACTCTGGTGGTCTGGAGGTCTCTTAATTTTCCTGTGAGGAGCACAACAACATTCCTTGTAATGTGGTGCAGACTTTGCTTCTAACTTGCATTGTCTGGCTTTTAAATGAAGGGTAAAACTTTAGAAGTGTGGATAGATCACATATCTGTAGTACAAAACATTTCAGAAAACTATGAAAGGACACTTTACAACTTTAATGTGGGTAGGCTGGAAATAGGAAAGTACATTTTGGGCATCAGTAAAAACAGTACTCTTATGCAATCTTCCTTAAAAGCAACACTTCCAATAATAAGTGTCATTTTTTACTATTTAACATTGTGTAGTTAAACCAACTGCTCAATGAGTAAGAATAGATTGAAGAGATTGAAAGAAAGTCTGATTCCCTTTGACTTTGAATTAAAGTTTAAGTTTGCTCTGCACCTAGTTAGTAGCAAGTCTCCCCTCTCTTCAAGATACTGTTCTTTTTCCAGTATGTATGTTGAATGCAGTGGTTCGAATAGCTCAGACTAAGTAACAGATATTGTGGTAGCTTAAGTAAAATAAACTGTCATAGTCCTGAAGTCTCTGTTATAGCAATCTACTGCGATGTGTAGGGCTGTAAATGTGATAGAAGCTTCCTGTAGTGCAGCCTTTAAAGCAAAGCTGCATTACTCAGTTTTTTAAAAAACCAAAACACCACATGAAGCAGAGCTGGGAGCCCTGGTCTGCAGGCTGGCACGGAGACTTTCCCTGCATGGACTGTCTCCCATCAGCCTGGGTGACCAGATAGCTCATGGCAATCAGTCTTAATAAAGCACTAGTGTGTTCCTAGGGGGAATAGCTGACTCTACTAATTGCTGGCAGCCACTTCAGGGATCCTGGCTCCTTACATTTAAGAGGAGAATCATATGACTTCATGCTTGTTGTTGCTTGTTAACGTGACCTTTCCTTTTCCCTCCTCCCTGTAGTTTCAGTGTGGGAAACTAAACAGTGCGGCAGTATCAATTTGAGGTTCCCTTTATAGCAGCAGGCAAAGTGCAGAAACTTAGAGAAGTGCAAATACTCTGAGATGACTACCTGAGTGTGCTTTTTCCTGTGAGTAACTACTAATTGGATGCTGGAAGGGTCTCAGATGCCGACATCACTTCTCAGCCCTATTCTTGCTGGCCTTCAGTATGGCCAAGGAGCAGCTGCATCCATGGAGTGTAATTCCCTCTTTGAGGCAGGTGCTGCTGAAGCAGCTCCTCACAGTAAGTAAGGTTGCCATGCTGGAAGGGATGTGAGGACACAGGGTGCTCCAAGGGGGATCTCCCTGGTCGCAATGTGCCAAGGATGCAGTCAGATCAGTCACAAGACTGTGTTCACAGGTACTTTCTTAAACAAGTGCAAACCTTCCCAAAAGCCAGAGGTGACATCAGAGTTTGTCCAAGTTAGTAGGAAGATGGCAGCCTATGGCCTTGGGGTGACTCTTGGGACCAGAATTCAGCTCTGTAACTTGGCAGGTGAAAAAAAAAATGTTATTATGTGCTATTACATTCTGTTATTTTTCTTGGTCAGAGTGTAGGGTTGCAAAAGTCCATCCTGATGTATTTAGGCAAAAGGAGAAAAGGGATATTTAAGCTGGCAAATGAACAGAACTGCTGTCAAAAGTAATTTCTGTATTGAATAACTGATGTTGTGATCTGAGTCCATCAGCTCTTCCTAAGAAAAGGAATTGGTTTTTACATGGTTTGAAAGTTTTGGATTTGGTTTTACTTTGGTTTTTTCCCCCAGAATCTGTGATTTTTGTACAGGAAACAAATGGACAAACCCAGAGAAATACCAAAGCAACATTGTTTCTGTGAATTCAGAAGCAACAAAAAGCACTGTGGAAAATAGTGTGATAGGAAGTCAATCCAATTTGTACTCTCACCTTTGCACTAGGCAAGATGATCAAAATGCAAATTGGATCTTGCTTATGCAATGTTTAGTTATTGAACAGTCATTAGATATGACAGGACTACAAAGGAAGATGGGGAAGACTTAGGCAGAAAATACTGCTCAGTCCCTCTTGGAAAAGTGGGAGCTGCACATCATGTCCCACAGGAAAGGCAGTACTATGGCAGCAATACCTCAGAGCTGTGGGACTGTGTGTGAGGGAGCTAGAAGTCAGCAGTGGCTGGAGAGAGGGATTCTCCCTCCAGTTTCCCAGCTGGCAGTGACAGGGTGGAGTCCTTGTTCTGCTGCCTGCTCAAAAGGTTTGGTTGTGTTTTGTTTTGTTTTTCTTACCCAGTGCTCATCTACTGCAAAAGCTGTGAACTGCCCAAAACAGGGAACATATGATAGAGGTTTCTGAACAAGTGACATGTCTGAGGCGTTTTGTGGTAGAAAGTACTCTGTGAACTAAACAAGTGATGATGGGAAAATGCATTGTGTGTTAGGATAGTAATTTCAAGTCATCAGACAAAAGATACCAAATTTGTTGTAATTTACTGACAACCTAGAAAGCTGGGTTTCAGCTCCCTGGCAGTTTTTTTCCCACCTAACTTTGGTTCCACTTTGTTGAAAGCAAGGAAACAAAGAGAAGTCAAAATTTGTTGCAGACTAAGTTGCTGAAGCCTGCAAATGCTCAGCAGTACTGCTATTCCTCTTGCTTTCATTGAACAGCTGCAGGCAGTTTGCAGTTCCCTGACTCAAAGGGAAATTTGGCAGTTTAGTTTTCTTTTTCTTGTCCGCTCTGCATTCAAACTGTAGAGACTGAAAAGTCAGCCTGGAATCAGTAGGAGGTAAAAATAAGCTTTTGCACTCCTGCTTTAATTTATTTGTTAATAAATCTGCTAGAATGCAAACTGCCTCCCACTCAGATGAGATTAGCTCCTCTGTTCACAGCAGGATTCAAAAACTGCAGAACAACAGGCCTCTAGGACTGACCTTAGCTAAGAAACCCAGAAGCACAAGGTCCTTAACTGTAGAAATCTAGACCAATTACTCTAATCCAACTGTGGCTGAAAAGCACTCATTTTAGGCTCATGTTACAGCTTGTCCAACCAGCTCTGGATATCATGTGATCTGGCAAATCCATATGTGTACCTGTACCATGGATACCATCCTAATCCTTGCGTTTGTGGGTGTTGTTCCTCCCCAGAACGTGTCGGTGCTGGAGAACCACCACTGGCGCTCCACCATAGGCATGCTTCGGGAGTCACGGCTGCTCGCCCACCTGCCCAAGGAGGTCACGTAAGTGTCCACCAGAATCACTGAAACGAGGCCATGGCCTCCTTCTCCCTTCTTAAAAGCACACTGGCAAAGAGGCCCAGGCTTCAGAATAGGCCGAACTTCCTGCACCTTCTTGGTGCCATTGTGAAAGCATGAGACAAAGTTATGCAGCAGAGGTGTTTTTTAACACCTACCCACTTCTGCAGCACAGGAATGGAATGGCCACTCTCAGCACCAGGAACACAGACTCCCAGCAAGAGTTGGGGGATTGTTTAGATGGATTGTTGGCATTTTTCATCTTACATAGCACCAACCAAAAATGGAAAGATATAGTGATTAAAAAGAGGAAATTGAAGGAGTTGGTCGAGGAGCATCAAGACTGCTGGAGACTTCCACACATCACTGAGGGAATGTGGTTCAGTCTTTATGGGTAAAGCAAAAAAAGAGCAGCCACATGAGCACCTTAGCCAAGTTGCTGTTAGCTTTTTACTTGTGTTAGTCCCACCAAGGATGGGAGATTGAGACAGTGAACAGACTGCAGTAATACGTTTTAAATCACAGGTGACCCTACCAAGAATATAAGCAAGTTACCTGGAAGCAGTAAGCTCTATATCCCTCCAGAAATTCTTTGCATCAGACCAGCAACTTTAAAGGACTTCTGTCTAGACCTTCACAACTTTGACTGCAACTTCAAAGTTGCAGTATTCACCGCTCAGCTCTGAGCAGCTGAAGTAAGACGTGAGCATTTTTCTTGATGAAACATGCTGTTGTTTCAGGGTGGGTTTTTTTGTACTTTCCTAGCACTTCTCAGAAGCTTTTAGAACAACCTGTGCCAACAAGCATTTTTCTTCTACATTATCTATTCTTCTTGAACCCATTTGGGCAGGTAGAACAGTTGTACCCTGCAAAACCCAGCAGAGACTGACCAAGCAGATCAGACTTGGGGTCCATAAAGAAAGTGGGAGCTTTATGCCAGCTCCAGTGATCCAGTGCAGGTTGTTTTGAGCTCTTAATGTTGAATGGTTCCATGATTAAAGGGGCTTATTTACCTTCATTGCAGACAGGACATTGAGCAGCAGTTGGGCTCCCTGATCTTGGCAACAGACATCAACAGGCAGAATGAGTTTTTGATCCGTCTGAAATCTCATCTTGACAATCAGGATTTGAGGCTGGAGGATGCACAGGACAGACATTTTATGCTTCAGGTAACGTCTTTTTTTTTTTTTTTTTTTATTGTTTGTACTAATTTTTCAGATCACAGTATTTCCTAGTATATGTTAAGAGTAATATATTATAGTATGTCTGTACATCAGCCTCTCCTTACCTATTACCATAAGCACTTCCCTTCTGCCACCTTCTGGCACATCAGGCAAGCATAAGTTTGCCTCCAGTATTTCCTTATGTAATTTCCTTGAGTTAAAAAGCTGTGAATGCAACAGATACAGGAGAGTGTCAAATGCTAAGGAATGGAGATAAGCTAGATTATTTTATTTCCAGAACACTGCTTCTCTTCAGTTGTAGTGTCTCTCTCTTCTGGCAAATGTCACTCCACTGGCGTTATTTTTTAGCACTGTGAAGGAGAGCCCCCTCGTTGGTGTTCTTTCCAGGACAGCCTGACATCAGGTCTCCAAGTCCTGTTTCTGTGATGGATGCTCAGAAACTGCCTCTGCAGAGACAGCTGTTGCCATGGCAGCAGATGCTTCTCTAGTGCATCTGACCAGCTAATGGAAAGTCCATGCTTTATTCAAAAATCAAATAGGTTCATACTGGTTCTTCCAGCTAAGCAGCAGTCATTAGCAGACTCTTCAGAATAAACCTCTATCTATTAAAGCATTATTGTGATTAATGTAGCTACATATACTTGCTTCTTTGGAGAAATTATATTAATTTCATTCCTAAATACATAAAGAATTTGAAGTAATCATTTTCATTTATAAAACAAGCACCTACATATTTTGCTTCCATCAAAGTCATGGAAAAGGTGACAGCTGCAGGGGAAGAAGTGCTGATCTGTTAATTCTTCCCCCTCCAGCAGCATGGGGAATGTAGTAGTTTCTCACCTGTTCTGTCTCAAACACAGTCTTCTGTCAGATTCCTGCACAGAGTGTGCAGGGCAGGGTGACAGGCTGACCATATTTCTGGACAGATAAGGCGAGAAAGTTGTGCAAATACCAAAAGCAGAGGAATTACAGCTCTCAGCTACGGCAAAAAAAAACAAGCTTTTTATGCACTAGGAACTTAGGAACAAGGGAACAGACAGTAAGATTCACTTATCTGGTTGATTAGTTATGGAAGAATAAAAGAAAAAGATCAAGAACTCTTGATTGATTGGAGTAAGCTAAAGAATGTTTGAAAGGTCCTTGCAGTAGACAATAACATTAAGGCTAATCAGCTTAACCCAAAGAGAAGAATGACTTGGAGATTTCCCTCTGCTGGTTCACAGGTCTGAACTCTTAAGAGGAAATATTTACGTTTTCTTCCTGGGTGCCAGAATGACTTCTGACTTCTGTCAGACTGAATGACTGTGCTCAGTGTGTGAAGAAACAAGGCATATGATATTTTGTTCCAAGGCAGTAAGACAGGCAGACTATTACATGGTTTACTTTTCTGAAGTAGTTACTCAGTTTTAAAAACCTTTTCCCCTGTACTCATTCTCCTACAAAGCACTAAAAAGTACTAGTTAACTAAGTGAAACCAGGCCAGGGGCAGTGTGGAGAGCCCTGTGCTTAGCTTTGTAAACAAAAATATGCAGACATTGGGATGAAGTGTAATTGAAGTGAGATGCAAGGTCACTTACTGAGACCACAGAGGAATCATGCCCAAATACACCAGCTTGGCTCTTCCCTTCCTTGTCATCAGCCATGGATGCTGTGCCAAGCAGTCAGCAGGAGCCAGCCTGAGGCTTTTGTTGGCTTATTCCTTCCAAGGAATATCCAAAACACTTTGCAGCCTTGGAATTTGGCCCTGCTCTTGTTCTCACTACGGTAAAGTGGAGGGCTGAATGAAAGTTTTGTTTGCAGCTTAAATAAATGCTCTTTCCTCAAAGGGCACAATTGGCTGAGCCTCTGAAAGGTAATCTTAACCCTTCCCGGCATCGCTGCTGGGGCCTGGGAGTTCCATGGCTGCAGATTTACTGCTGAAACGCTGCTGAACAGTAACTTCCTTTCTCATTACTGCTTTTCTTCTTGCTTTCAGATTGCACTCAAGTGTGCTGACATTTGCAATCCCTGCCGGGTCTGGGATCTGAGCAAGCAGTGGAGTGAACGGGTCTGCGAAGAGTTTTACCGGCAAGGTCAGCCCCTTCAGCTCACAGCAGTCCCTTCCACCTCAGCTTTCCATGGTTTCTGTGTGACAAGCCAGAGGCAGAACTGATATGTCCCTTGAGAATGAGCTCTTCATAGATGCACTGCCCCATTGGAAAAGTGGGAAGGGGTAGAAGAGCAACAAGTGTTTCTCTGCTCTTCTACCAGCATCAGGCAGGAGGGAGGGTTTTGCTATGCCTCAGCACTTGAATTCAGCTGCAAAGCCCATGACTGGGTTCTTCTCTGAGACCCTCCAGTCACCATGAGTGTTTCTGAGCTGGAATGGTGCCGGCGCCACGCTGCCCCAAAAGCCTCACACTGGGTTTTGTCTCGCTTTCCGTGCTCCCACTACAACGCTGATGGGAGCCTTACCCTCACTGTTTACCAAATATGACGCATTCTTCTGCCTGCAAATGCAGAGAAAGGGTTCAAACATGCTTCCCAGCATGCTGTTGAAAGGGCCAATGCAGGCAAGCCAAACCTCAGCTAGAACCTACTGCAAATGTTTTCAGACCCCTGCAGAGAGCACAGTCAAGCAGGGCTTTTTTTGAAACACAGTAATTACACCATTTGGCTCTATCTGCATAGGCAAGGTCATGCTGTGCTACAATACAGGGTGCAGCAGAGTTTAATCAGTGCTGAATTCTTTGTTCAGAGCATCCTGAGAGTTGAAGACAAGTGGAAGAGCACACAATGAAGTTCTTAGTTCATTTTATATTCTGCACCACAAAATTAAGCCACATCTGAGCTGGTACCTGGTATAGTTAGCCTGTAACAAGGAAAAACAGGTCAGCAAGTTAATTTTCAGCCAATGTCAGTTTAAGCTGGTGAAATGTCTTTGACTTTGATGCCTTTGAAGCAACATAAGCAACTTGCCCAGTGCAGGTTTAGTTAGTCAGATGTGTAGTGAAGGCATAATCAGCAGGCATCTCATGAGGTGCAGTATCTCACCTGTAGCGTATTAGGGGACCATGCTGAGAAAGACAGCTCAACTCTTACAAATGTAAGCTTTTTCTACTGTCCTCAAAATTTGTTCATCTAACATCTAAAATATACCACTGAAAGGGGATAGCTGAGTACATGAGACCAGTTAGAAGCACCACAGGGGGAAAAGGAGCATTTTATGTGGGACGATTACACAGAAACTGTGGTCTGATTATCACTAGTGCCTGTATAATCCTGTTCAGTGGTACAACACCCCCAGTATTAAATAGCATGCATTTAGATACCATTATCACTTTGAAGTGTATTTGTAGACCTCTCTACTCCCTTACACACAATGATGGGGCTTGAAGGTATTTTTCAGCACTATGTTTAATATTTGGAAACCATAAAGTCTCATATTTTGATTTTTAACTATAGATGAGACAGAAAATACCAGAATTCGTGCTTTGTTTAATCTTCCTTCTGGAATAAAGTTTCAACATTTTTTAATAGAACATTTCTAAGGCCATTTTAATAGAGACTCAGATCCTGATCTTCCAGTGTTCTTACCATGCAAAAGCAAATCTTATTTTTGTCAATTAAGTGATTTCTGAAAGACAAGAAGAGCCAGACATATATGGATATACTTTAAGTCAATCATTTTCTACCCAGAACACCTACAGAGGGGATATCACTGGAATTAGAAACTTTCTTTTAGTCAGACATTTTTGGAGGGGTAGATGAGAAGAAGACAAATTGCACATTTGGAAACATAGAAAGTTTTTACTGTGTCTCAGTTTTGCTAAATTGTCCCTTTTGATTGTTCATGAAGCTAAAATTGTTTTCCTGACATTTTCTAAGTACTCAATTAGAACTGAAAATACTCTGTTCACATTTAAGAAGTGATTCCATGCTGCAGAGGGAAGAAAGGCAAGGCTTAGAAATGCACACAGTGTTTTATATGGGGCTATAGAACCTGAATAGCACAATAGCAAAAACTGTTTATGGGGAGAAAAGAGCTTTAAACAAAAACAGTGGATTTAAAGCAAAATATTTCTTTATGGGCTGAATACAGTGTTTTGTCTAAACTAGCAGGTCTGTCTTTCTTACAGGAAGGATTTTCCTAACCAGCCCTCACTACATTCTTACTAGTAAATCAGATGGACAAAATATTATTGTGTGAGGGGAAGTGGCACATCTTAGCTTGTACACAGTTAACTCTCACTTCCCTTCCTTTCTGTAGACAGGAAAGGTCCTGTACCTCTTGCAGTAACGAGGATTGTACACTGGCAGGGAAGGCTAACAATCACAAAGGATGAACGTGTTGCACTCATAAACAGAGAATGTTTGTTTTAAGGAAACCCCTACACCCAAAACTTAACTCAGAGCAATCTTTGCATGAAGTAATTGCAGGCATGGGGAATGTAGTCCCTTCAGCAGAAAAAGTGACTGTTGTCTTGGCATGGTAGTGACCAAATTACATCCTCTGAGATGTTTTTCTGCTGAATTCTTAAATCCAGCATGGTCGTTGCTATTGATTACCTTCAACTCCATAAAAAATATCTCCTGCCATTACTATGTACAGAAGCCTGTCTAGTGTGACCATTTCTGCAGGAATATTTTCTACTGACTGTTTATGAGTGTCTTCTCAATGTCAAACCTGGTCAGTTCTGCATCAGGGCCAGTCTGAGGTGGCATCTGGAGCGAGCAGATCCCCCAGGCAGGTTTTTCTTCCAACAATTCAAAACAGTCCCCAGGGCTGGTCACAGCAGGAGCTGCCTGCAGGAATCTTCAGGACAGTCCCAGATTTGGAACTGGAGACCTCCTGGTCCAGTTAGTCAAATACTCTGCTATGAAGGTGGCTAGGAGTTCAGCCAACTGCTTTTCTGTCTCAAGTCAGTCCTGTGCAGATGTCTCTCTGGGCACTTCGTGGATGACCCAGGAAATATAATATGCTCAATGCAGCAGCAAAGGCATAGCTTGATACCCAGACACTGCACAGTAATAAGACAGACTTTTAATTTCATCCTTTTTTCACATTTATAACTTGACCTCCATAGCTCTTGACACTTGAAACATTACTGGAGTCCATGCTTTGGCCCCTACCAGTTTGTTAGTGCAGCCACAGCTGTGGGATTCCAGGCTCCAACACTCTTCCCTTTACGAGCCACTTCCACAAGAACACACTAGCAAATTCCACTGCAGTACTACTGTAAATCTAAAATTGATACACTGCAATTTTCTGGTAGAAAGTGATCTGAACAAGTAGTAAATGAACTACAGTGTCTTAAAAACCTCTCACATAAGAGAGTCTATTTTAAAAATTAAGGTTCTCAGAACACTTATGTGGTCAGATGAAATGTTCATCTAAAGTCGTCTTTTCTTCGATTTTTCTTTGTGTGGATTATTGGTTGCTCTGATACCTAAAAAGAAAAGGTCCAGAAAAGGAAGGTATTTAGAATTTACTATGGTCATCATTAGTAGAAGATTCCAACTCCTCACACAGTTGCAGACACTGTAAGAGTGTGACATAGGTATGGAGAAGAGATACCTATGTAAAAGTGTCAGAAAAAGATTTTTTTTCCCCTTTTTTTTTTGCAGGTGATCTGGAACAAAAATTTGAACTGGAAATAAGCCCCCTTTGTAATCAGCAAAAGGATACAGTACCAAGCATCCAGATTGGTAAGTATTAGTTTCATTCTCTTGGTGTTTTTCTCAATATGGCAGAAGCTTTAAGAGAAACTTTTATTCACCACATGCCCCACTCCAATCCAGTTGTTTTAACAATAAGAGCTGCAGATACTATAAGAGTTAAAAATGTGTTCTAAATTAAAATGTTCAAAAAGAAATCTATCTAAGCCAAATGTTCAACAGAAAGACAAAGGAGTCTTTGCATAGGGGGAAAATACCCACGGGAAAAAATTGCAGCCAGTGTTAAACACTGATTACTTTCTTGTCTGAAATCTCCTCAAAGGGTTGCTGAGTGTCACAGCGTTTATTGTGACACACACAGATAAAGCCATATCTTGTCTTGTGTGCTGGTCAAAAGCTGTGCATTTCAAAAGGCATTGATGTCTGTTTGAGAGTTTGTTGTTATTTCTCATCAGGGCTTTTGCCACTTACCTTGCTCTGTGTTTTTGAGGCACTCGATGGGGCAGTGCACTTGTGGAATGAACTTGTTGCTCACCAGCTGTCGCTTGTGTGTTTCTCCAGGGTTCATGACATACATCGTTGAGCCACTCTTTGAGAGGTGGGCCCAATTTACAGGCAACACTCCCCTATCTGAAAACATGCTAAACCATCTCAGGAGGAACAAGGCCAAGTGGAGAAGTTTGCTCCACAAGCAACACAGCAGCAGTAGGAGCAACGACCACTCAGGCCAAGTGACTGGCAGCCAGGAACAGACTTTAAATGAAGAAGAGACTCCTTAGTGGCAGCTTTGCACTTTTCCTTCTAGCACTGCTATCTCCGTCTTGGTCACAGCAGCAAAAAAGGTCCCAAGGAGCTGGAGCCTGTTGTCAACACTGTGCAAAGGCAAGAAATGGCAAAGCTCTAAGGGTCCTCATGAACATGCCCATGGTTCTTCTGGGTTTCTTTCTGATCTTCATGTTCCTCTCCCTTCCCTCCATTCTGCGCATGCCTGATGCCATTAGTCACTCCTGATCCCGATCTGCCCCGACGCGGAGTCCCAGTCAGCAGCTGGGAAACCAGGCCAGTTCCAGCTGCCATGAAGCAGGGAGGATTGCTGAGAGGACAGGGGGCACAGAGGCACTCTTGGTGATCTTTTCATTTACCACAAGTCATATTGTGACATATGTATATAGGCCCAGAGCGCCACACCCTTTCTAGGCTGGCAGCAGGGCTGCACATGAAACCACCAGCATCTCCAGCATCCAGAGGACATGGACTGAGCAGGACAGTGCTCGCAGAGGGCAGAGAGTCGTGTTGTTTTAGTGGTTAAAAGCCTTTTTAACTTTTGTATTCTGTGCACTAAACAACAGATCTCTAAACCTTGGACTGAAGTTACTCTCCGTATACACACCTTCAGTGTAACAAGGCTTGTTTTGGTAATCATTTTTATGCCACTTTGGATAAAAGACGGGCATCTTCTCATTGCAAGGAACAGTATTCCCTCGCAGCCGAAAGGGAAGGTGTAGTAAAGTCTAAACCTTTGAAACACAAACAGATCTATCTTTTGAGTACTGTTTCAAGTTACCTGTTTATATTCATATGTGTACATTTTCTGTAAATAGAAAGCGCTACTGATTCCCATGCCAAAATACTGGAGTACTGTGGGATGATTGCTACCTGTAAAAATATTGGCACTGTGAACAGAATACTGTTAGTTTTAATACAAGAGAAAGCATTTGTAAATATGGTATAGAGTTTATTAATATACACCATTGTTTGTGGATAAAAGCCTTAACTTCTAGCATCCTTCATCTTCTGATGGCTGCCAAAATCATACGATTACAAGATACGATTCTGAACTGCCTTTCCACTATCCAAGGTGTATCAAAGGTCATTAAGGAATGAAGTCTGGCAGGTTAACTTCTTGAAAACTTCAAACACATTCCATATGGGTCCGTGTTGTTAATCCATGGCACCTTGCACATTCGGTCTAGGCAAACGTTTCACAGCGCCTGAAGTTTTAAGTTCAAAAAAAACCCCAGGCCCCACAGCAACACCACATGATTTGACAGTTCAGCATGATTACCATTTATTCAAATATGTGAATTTTTACTAAATAGCTTAGTCATCTACAAAGCACAGCATTAGTTCTGGAGTTCAGTTGTTTTCTTGAGAGATGTTGCAGTGTAGCTGATTTTTTCCCCTCATGCCCTCCTTAGATAGTCAGCATCAAAATGCATTTGTGTTTTTCTTTTAAGTAAAAGAATACTTCAACTGACTTTTAGATTAGTCTCAGTCAATGAAGGAAAAAAACGTGTTGTAGTCAGACTACTAAAAATCCTCTTAGCTATCATAGTGGCTGAAGAATTTTCTATGATCTCAGCTTTGTGAAAAATACTTGGCCTTAACTATGCCATAAACAACCTCAGTTCTGAAAGTCTTTATTAAACTTTACTTAAGCTTCCACCATTTCAGTGAGATTGTATTCTCAGACACTACTGCGTTGTACCAAAGGGATTGTCCCCTGCTCCTCTGCCCCCAGAAAGAATAACTGCGTTCAGGTGAAGTGCAGTGTTGTTGTGAACCCCCTGTGCATCAAATCTGTACAGCTGCTTTCCAAAAGAACGAGCGGGTATGGCCAAGAAGTCACATTTGGGTAGCCACGTTGAGATGTGAAGACATTGAAGAAGCCAACAAAGAAAGAGCTTTTCAAGTTGGTGTTTGAGAAACAGGAGAAAGATGTTTACTCACAGAAGTGCAAGGGAAAATATAATACATTTTCTCAATTACAAGGGATATTGACTTGATGAGAGAAGGTTCATGCTCACAAGGTGACTAATGTGTTTAGAGGAAAATAAAAAGCATGAGTTTTAGTGAAGGATGATTTACTCCACTAGTTCTTTGTATGTATCTTCAGAGAAAAGAGGCTGAAAGCCAGTGAAGTAAAAAGGGGCAAAACATGGTGAGCACGCAAAGCACTCCAGCGATGTTTTTCTGCCCCTCCACTGTTATGTAAGGTACAACCAATAGAAAACCTCCTTCTTCCTCCCACTAATCTAAATGAGATTCATATAATAGAAGGACCACAGCAAGCAAAGGGCACTCAAGAGAGTTGTAGTAGAATTAAGTGGTTTATAACTACAGGGCATAAATGTCTTCTTAAGCACATGAGGGTGGTGGGGGTGGAAGCACCACCACTTTAGAGCTTTTTAGGTGTACCTTTCCTTTTGAAGATGTAGGGCAATTATTGGGACATTATGTGAGCAATGTAATGCGCTGCTTAGAAGCACTTAAGTCCATACAAAACAATGTAATTTCCCATGTTTTATCTTTTTACTAAGAAATGGAAGCCCTTTGCCATCTAGCTTAAAGAATTTTTTTTTAATGTTCTGAAATTTAGTTAAACTCAGCATCTAGCAGCGTAAAAAGCTCTTGACAGAAACATTGTCAAGCTGTTTCTGAAGAGCTTCCAGAAAATAGGTCCAACCAGAAAGCTTAGGTACAAATGAAATTTTGTTACAGCCACATTAAACTCAATCCCTTTCCTACAAGTGGAACCTACAAGTTCCATTACAAGTTTGCTCTTACCGTGTTAAAACTTCCCAACTTTAAAAAGCTCTTCTGAAAATTATCAGGCCCTTACAAACTAGTAAGGGCCAAAATTATTACGGGGGATTTTGGTGCTCTGAACATACCTGCTAGATTTCAATCACCTTGTGTAATGAAACAGTGCTTGAAAGAGGTTCAGGGTGGCCCCAGCAACACTTCTGTACTTGTGAGCCAAACCCATTGCACAGGTTTGGGCCTGGGCCAGTTTGCCTCAGGTGCTCCAGACAGAAGTGCTGAGAAAGGGTAGGCTCTGGCAGCAGATGCCTGGCAGCCAGATTCCTGGGTGTCTGTAATGCAAAATGCAACCATCTGATTTCCTGTAGAAACCGTGACTGGTACAGCCAATCCCACAGCACCAGTGCTTAGCACATGCAGTTGTGACACGTGTGGTATTCTCTGGTTTCTGCACTGGAGTTTCTCCCCAGTGTGCCAGCAGGCTTCTGATGCACAGAATAGAAAAGCTATGCAGATAACACAGATTTTGGTGGTGTCAGCCCTATCAGCCACTTTACAGAAGGCCCTTGTAAATTATTTTTCCTTCCCACTGGGCCAGTGTAGCTGAAAGATTTTGAAGTTTTCAAACTGAGTTAAGGTTTTCATATCTAGAAAGAAGAAAAAAGCTGTTAAAAGCAGGATCTTAAAATGTTTTTATGCCCCACAACTGAGATTAAAATCTAGCTCCTCTAAATGAAGATTTCATATAATCTAAGAGGCAAAATTTTGTATAACTAACAATAATAAGTGATAATAAGTGAAAATCTTAGGCTGGTTAAACTAATGCATATGTATGCATTGTCATTAAGTAAAGATTTTACCTACCTTTGTGTTTGTAAGTGTCAGTGGTTCAGCCACCAGTCAAATGGGGAATAAAATGACTATTGACAACATGTACCTTTGGAATACAAGGAACAAAGACAGGAGTAGCTGAGATTAAGTAGAGTCTATGGAGGAAAAAGAAAAGAAACCACATGATCTGCAGTTGTGTCTAACCTAATCTACAACACAGGTCAATTAGTTTTGTATAAACTTGGTTTTCATGAAGAAAACCAAAACCTCCCCAACGATTAATGAGAAAGCTGTAAATGAGATAAGGCTGTTGTTACACTGCATGGTGATCTCAACAGCTTTTGCAATCTGGGGTTTCAATTTCTGTTAAAGTTTCCATCAAATTAGACACAAAAGGCACACTCAGCCCTTCCAAATGAATTCTCCTCAGAAAGGAAAAACTCAAGTAGTCACAATTTTATTTTCAGGTACCAGACAGGGTACCAGCCATAATTTATTGCCTTTTATTTTAAGTCACTAATCTGAGTTGTCCATAAAGTATGCCTATTCCCCTCCTGATGTCACCATAATCCCCACGGCCCACAAAAATCGATAATTAAATTTGAAACCCTGCAAATGCAAAAAAAAAGCCATCCCCAAACACAAAACAAAAACACAAGGCAAGCTTCATGCCATGAATATGTATTCAAATTACTTTGATTGGTGCAAACTGTTATTCTTTGTTTCTATAATCCATCCAATATTTTAGGTACATAAACTTTTAAGTGCAGGCCATAAGCTTGACATGGATGTAAAATATATTCTGCTTATCTTTGAATTCAAGATTGTATATGTCATGTTTATTGTAAAGCATTTTATATATACATAGTCACATATCTTATACAACTCTATGGGCCAAACACTGGTCCCCCCAACTTCACTGGGACCAAGCATCAGCCCCCATATGTGCGTATATATGCCATATGCATCATTCTGAAAGAAAGCACTAGATTGTGTGAAAATGCTGTGACTGCTATGCAGTGAAGCCAAGAGACTTAACTGTATCTTTTTTAACATACTGCTGTAAGTATTCATCATGTCGAGGAATGACAGCTAATAAAAAAAAAAAAAGTGAAGTGTTCCAAGTTCTTTGGTAAAGCCAGCTGATTGAAGGATCTCCTTTGTTTGCAGAAGACGTTCTGGTTTGACAAGGCAGCAAAAATCCCACTGCATCCATTCTCTCACTGACTCCCCTTTCTACCAACAGAATAATCACTTTCCTAGTGTGCTGTTTCTGAGAAGAACTTTTCTCTAAATTTCCCCTTAGACTTGCTGTATGAATAGAAATGGAGTTCCCAGCAAGGAAAGCATTTCCATGTCATTTTCCTAAGCATGTAGTAGAAGGATTTTCAAACCCCAGGGAAAATGCTTTCCTGGTTAAGTATTTGAAGGAGTTTTCCTTAAACTATTGTTTCAGTTCCAATAATGAGTTCTTCTTAGGATCATTGGTCAGTTTCAATCTCCATTTTCTCATTTCTGTTTCAGACCATGTTCTTTATACATGCAGCATGACAGAAGCTTTTGAAGTTTAATTAAAAATATGAGAAGTATTGATGTTCTACACTGATAAGTATTTCTAAGTGAGAAATACTCGTCATAGCTGATGGGTATCACTGCAGGGACTCTTCCTGACTCTGACACATTTCTAAAGCCAGAATTCATTTGTATCTCAAAGTGCTCAGCAACAATATTCACATAGTTCATGCCATGCAAATACTACAATTGAACAAGATACAGGAGCTGGAAATATATTTTGTTTCAGTCCTATTTAGCCAACATGTTAAGATTTAACTTTTCTTAAAAAATCCACCCTTCAGAATCACATTAAGTGTTTTCCTCTGTCCCCCAGATGCAAGCAGAACTGCAAAATTGATGTTAGAATGAAGCCCCTTAGAGATCTGTCCTAGGGGCAGATACAGGGTTGGAGTTGTGATGGTTTCTCCAGGAGTCTTCTACACAGTTGCCATTGGAAAACCACTCTGTTTTCGATAACAGATTTAACAGAGTTATTTTCAAGTACGGCCAAATCAATACATCTTCCCACTCTGCACAGGCACTGTCTGGATGGATGCTGATGTTTCATGGTTGAAAACAAAAAATGCAGACCAACAAGCTGAAATGCATCAATGAACAGCAAAAGAAAAATTAATTATATGGAAATATTTTTGTCCTGGCCAAATACTTAATTATGGTTTAAAGTTCAGGTGGAAAATCTTGGAAATACATCTATTTAACAAGAGAAGAAACTGCAATATATGTGTGACAATCAGTTATGTGACAGACACTCCTTTTCGCTGAAGGTGAGGAAGGCAGGGCCTCTCCAATGTCCAATCCTCTTCTAGATAAAATGAGTGCTATTACAAAATACTCTGGTTTTACCAACAAAGCAGGTTTGTGGTGTCCCCAGTTCCACACCTCTCAATCTTTCACTGATGTTGTGTACAGTAGAGTCTCCAACAGCTGTTTAGGGACTGACAGACAGCAAATGAATCACAGGTTCGAGAAGAGTTTAAAATCGCTCTAGCAGTAAAACCAGTGGATCCTTTCACTGCATCCTGGGCTAGTTTGGCTCTTAGGCAGAGTTGAACACCGTGCAACACCTTAATCCATGACAATTGGATTTTGCTACCAGCAGCAGCATTTCCCAAAAGCTACCTTGGCCATGCAGACCTAACACACAAGGAAGTATTGCAGCAGCAGATGAATTTCATGTCAGATTTTATAGTAATACAATTTAGAGAGAATATTTGAATCCTATACCCTACAGAGCTCTAAATATATTGTACTACTAGATTAGGAAGGGGATCTGGGTGTCTTAAGAAGTTGCAACTAAAATGGAGTATTAGAATTCATACAAACAGAGGAGTTGTCCTATTATTTCCAGCACTCCTACCACCTAAAGATAAATTCAATTTGTATACCAATCATCCCCCTCTAGAAAGTGCAAGTACAAGAGTGGGAAGTGCAAAGGGTGGCAAAAAGCAATTTGAATCATGAAAAGCCTCCAAGAGGGAGAGAGAGAGAAAAAAATACTGTAGCTTCATTAGTATCACCCATAAAAAATCAGAACATTTGGGCAGACTGAGAGCTTCTGCATTGCCCAAATAAAAACATAGGTAAACAAAGTGCAGCATATGGAAGTTGCTGCCATAAGAACATATTAACCTTTAACCACATAGAAAAGTTTAAAAGATTGAACATTTATATGAAACAAAAAGGGAGTTCCTGCTTACAAGTAAATATTACTAAAACCGTAATCCTGAAGAAAATACACTTTAATACTTAAATCCACCATTAGTTTAAAATGATGCTTTCCTGACCTACTCATGCTACTCAGCAGCTGCTACATTCCAAATCCAGATTTTCCATTTGTATGTGTAGAGGATTCCTATGAGCTTAGCTCATACATAAGCATATTTATGAAAGAAATACAGCTACCAAAAAGAAAAACCTGGCGCTACGCTTACACATGTATTTGATGCCCAGCCTTGTTTCTATAACCAGACCTACCAACACCTGCAGATATTCTCTGGGGCTAGTCCACGTTAGGCAACGAAAATGCAAAGAAAATAGGAAGTACTGGAACATATGGTAAATTCAAGGGCAGATTGAGAAACTATTGTCCCAAAAATCACTTGTTTGTACCTGCCATGCTTTGTGTTGGGTAAATATATTTCAAGTCAACTTCTAGAAGGAGGAGAAAAAATAGATACATTAGTATCCTCAGCTGAGAGACCAAAACTTGAGCGGAATTATTTGTTTTAAAAAATGTACTGTTTTGCTGGGATGAGGTTCCATGTAGATAACAAGTAGTTTGAGGCATCACCATTGCCCTTTGTGGTACCACATTTATGTGGCACATTTATTTCCCTCAATGCATCAGGAAAATCACTGCCACCAGCTCCACCTTTTCTGCATGGACCATTAAGGAGTGGCCCCTTGCACTTCGGTGCTTTGAAGTCTCTTTTATCCAGTGCTAGGGCTGTATTTATATGCACACAGATGTGCATGGTAACTGCCCCAGCTCCCACATGAAAAGGAAGTCTTCCTCAACAATGCCACTGCCTGAAGACTGCCTATATAAACGCAGATATTAAACAAATCAAGAAACATAAATAAGATTTGGGATGGGTACATCAGCCACTCAAAATTGGTACATTGGCTTTAGGTACATAAATAGGTGTGTACTAAAGTTTTAACAGAGCAAATACACTTCCTTCATTTAACTCCATTGTAGTTACAAAGATAAGACAGAAATTATGTTACTTGATGGGATTCGTGAATCAAAGTGAAAAAACTTGGATAAGAACCTGTGCAGTGGATTTCCTTTCGCACTTGATCCTCACAAATCCTCTGTGCTTGGTCTATCAGGAGTCCTGTCTGGAGACAACGAAAGCTGGTTATCAAGCCTCATTTTTACCTTCTTAGAGGTCTTGCCCTCATCCCCTCCCCTCCATACCTAATTATTGCCAGCTTCTTCAAAACACCAACTAATCACAAGCAACATAAAAATAATTTTATTGGGAAATCATGGTATCTATTATTATTCAAAACATAATTGGAATTCGTAAGTTACATTCTTTTAAAGAGCAATGTGATTTCCCCCTCCTTCTCAAGAGAAGCAGGGAATTCTTTCTTGTCTGAGATGCTCTGGATTTACCTGGAAGATAGAAAGATCAGAAACTGCAGGATATCTCATGCAAGAGAGCTGTAGCAAGAAGCTCACAGCTCACTGAGAGAATGCAGCAAGTAAGCAAAATTCTTGCAAGCCTTTGCTGTCAGCCAGACACTAGAGGGGCCTAAGAGACTTTGCTGCAACTCAGAAAGGCATTGAGTTAAGTGGAAGCAAAGACTTACATGCGAGGTCACAACCCCTTTGTATTTTCTGTCTTCCTTGATAATTCCTATGTTCTCCCTAGATAAAACTGTGGAGGTTTTATTGCAATAAAGCCTGTCTTTTTGATTTCAAGAGAAACAGCTTCTTGAAGCTCAGATCTGCTTCAATTCCCATCCCACTTTTTATTAAGCATATTTTACAATAGTATGAAATATTTTTTTAAGAGTATTTCAGTTTTCCAGTTTTAAGAAAGAACAGTCAATTATATTACTATTAATGTTTGCTTAGGATGGAGCATAAGAAAAGTCTAGACTTCAGCTGCCTTTTATCAAATCCTCCACCTGCCCAAGACCTAAACACGTCACAATATAATCCTGTGTGACCAATAGCCTCCATTTTCTTCTGAACAGTTCCGCTTAGGCCTTTATGTTGACAGGCTTTGAAATGCAAACCACCAACAAAATTATCTGGCATTTTGATTATGGCAACTCAACAGTCATGCTGTATGAGAAATGCTAAATAGAGGTGTAGTTTATTTATTTTTACTGTGGTTACAGTTTGGAGTGCTCTAGTTATGGATCAGGAACCTCACAAGGAACACCAATGCTGCTCCCATGACAAGTTGTTATAATAGAAATAATTTAATAACAGAGTTATGTTAGAGGTCAAGAAGCAAATCATCACAGATCCTGAAGAGAGCAACGTGTGAAAGGACAGCTTTTACTTCAATGATAAAGGAGCACAACTTCTATGGTTTTGTGGAAAAAGTGAATTGATGACCTCCAGGTACCTTAAAAAAGTCTGTATGTGTTGCTAGGGGCTTGGGGACCTGTTTTGTTTTGTTTTTTTCCTTTTGACCTTATTCCTTCACCAATCCAACCACAGTTCTTTCTTTCTGATACTTCAGTGTCATTAATTTAAAGGGAGAGCTTACATCATCACTTGAGTTACTTGACAGCTTGAAGTTTTGCCTGTGGGTGTTACATTGCTCTCAGGGACATCTTATATAATAATGCAGATGTCATTTTTCAGCTGGCATGGCACATCGACAAGCTTGAATTTTACTGAGAGTCATGATGGGATGAAGTCCTCTTAAATATCTGTATATCAGCAAAGAGTTTGCACCTTCAAGAGCAGCACAAGTTACTCTGTGAAACTAAGAGGACTTTTGAGATGTAAAACAAATATAGTAAGAGCTGTTCTCTTTCTGAGACAACCTATGATAAATACACTAGAAAATAAACATATGATGAAGGAAGGCACCATTGTCAAAAAGGAACAATCATTTCACTCTATAGTTGGGTCCCTGTCAAACCAGCACTGGGTTCTACTACAGAGAAGAAATAAAGAAGAGTCACCACTTCCCACTGTGGATGTCATGCTCATTATTGAAATGCACTCTCATTTAAATTATTTTAGTTCTCACTTCCTACAACTGGCTGGTATTACAATTTCTCTCTGACACAGAAAGAAGCTTTTAGCACTTTTTTTAATCTTCATGCATTCACTGACAAATCAAGTCACTGCAAACAGATTTTCTGTTTCTGAAATAATACAGTTTGAATGAAACACCTTTATAGTTTTTCAACTGACTGTACTAGAATGTACTTTCCTTCTGAAGACCTAACCTGCTATGGCATTATCATTGTGGCTTTTTGCCATCATTCACATCTTCATTATTTCTCTCTATGTAATTTCTGGTTTTAATTATCCACAAATTTTATCACTTATTTCATTACAAAAACATGAAATGGCATCAGCCCAGTACCATTCTCTGTAATCCTTAGTAGAAATACTTCCTTTCAGTGATTACTATTATCTGCCAGGTAATCAGTTCTACATCCATTTAACATCTACTTTTGTGGGTAATAAAAATGTTGCATTTTAATTTACACTGTTCTATTGCAGCCATTTTTGTTAAAGATGATCTAAAACTATCTATTTTACAATAAAGTCACAGGAGATCAGTCCTGTATTTCCAACTGTGCAAAAGGATACTGTCGTACAGGCTATTTTTGCCTAGAATTGATACATGCCAATTGACCTATAGTCATGTGTCTTACCCCACTTTTCTTAAAAAGAAAATTTAGATGACGCAATTTTCTGAATTTCTGTATTACTGTGAAGTTCATTCAAAGTAAATATAAAGGGCCAGATATGTCTGATAGCCAGCTTCTTTAGAATTTGCAGATTTAAATTGCTTAGCCATCTGCAGTTCTAAGTTTTTTGTTCTAATAAGCAGAGTTTCACTTATTCCTCCATCAAATAATTACTTCACTGGTAATTAGTGATCCTGGGTTTTTTCATAAGTAAATACATTCCACTTTTCCTAAAATCTATGCAATTCCTAAGTGAGACTTTTACTTATATTAAAGCAATGGAACAGCAACAACTTCGAAATAAAAGCGCCAGGGCCCATTACCAGGTGTGATGTTCACGATCCTCAACCTGTATTGGGTCAGCAATTCACCACTATCGTGCTCAGTCAAGATCTGGCCAAGTACCATTTTCATAAAAGCTTCTAAGTCTTGACTGTGAGACCTGTATGCTGAAGGATGACAAAGGACTTAGTCCTGTGGCCAAGATCCCCCACAACTTTTATTACGCTAGAGAAGAGGAAAAAGGGGGTACATGGAAGAAAAATACTGTGGTTTGGTACAGATGTGTAGAAATAGCACAAGTGTCTCTGGGTTCCCTAGGCAACTACCAGCTTAGAGCACTGTTACCAAGCTCTTCTCCTAGCAACAGCTCCGAGAGCTCACAAGGCATGAAGCAGGATCTCACAAATTCTGTTTATTTTGCTCGCCTTATGTCAATGTTTCTTCAATATATTCTTTTATTTGTGAACTAAAAAACCTAATTTAACATCAAAAATTAGTTCAGTGACAAGCTAGGTTATACTCATTTGGTATAAGTCTCACTAGCAGCTGGATTGTTCTGATATACTAAATACAAAGTATACTTTTCAAATCTGAAAGAAAAGGCTATACCACCACTGAAAAATAATAAATGGTCTGGGGATTTGCTAGAATTCTTGAAAAAGCAGACTCCTCAGAAATGTAACTAGTAAAGCCTTAATGTAATTCTTATGCATGCAGACAGTGCATATGAGAGGAACAGACAGAAGAAGCAAACACAAATGGATGAAAAATATTGGAGTGGTCAAATGAGCAGATAGGAACAGGAAGTGTTGATAAAGCTCACACCTCACCTGAGTCAAACCAAAGTACATCTTTAAACTACCTGTTTTTACCATCACAAAATACTGAGCTGGATATTATTTTCCCACTGCTGGTAAGGAACTCCCCACTTAATAAATTAACACCAAGAACATTGAGTTTGACCTCACTTCAGAAACACTTCTGTACAAGCAAAGAAAGAGTTTAAAAACAGCCTGGCTTATCAAGCCTGCTCCAGTAGATAACAGCCAAACATGGTATGCAAGTCAAGCAAAAACACCTACTAGAAAATGATGAGTAAAATACCAGACAGACAAAATTGAGTAAGAAACAACAGAATACACATAAAAACCCCCAATATTCCAAAGGACAGAAACCCCTCACTTCAGCAGTAGAACACATAACCTCTGGTATTGCAGTTATTCCTACAGCTCCCATTATAGAAAAAACAGGACAAATACAGCTGTAAACTGTAAGGTAGCAATGCATCAAACAGCCATAAGGCAAAAATAACACAGGGAAAAAAACTAAAACTAAGCTTACTTTAAATTTCTTCCTACTGCTCCTTTATGCCAGCAGCTGTTGCTCAGTGGCAACTGCCTCCCAGCAAACACAGCTGCTGTGTTATGGCATGAGAACTATAAAGTGAAACAGAATTGGGAGCAATCAATCTGGTTTCACTTTTCCAACTAAACAAACTAAACAAAATGTTGGCTACCAAAGAGAAAGCACAGACAGCAAGAATGAAGTGGACACTTCAAAGATTGACACCACTAAAGGTTAAAATTTGCCCAGCTCTGCAAACATCCCCCTACCCAGCTTTATGTATGCACCTAAACTGGTTCAAGTCACTCTGTACACATGAGGAGCAAAGAATGCATATGTTTACAGAAGAGCAGTATAGTGTTTCATCTGAAAGAAAAAAAAAAGTGAATCTTTATGCCCTATAGTCACTTTGACTTTTAATCAGTAAAAAGCAGCATATTTTCACTTGTATAAGCTAGAAGTTATGTGTGTACTGGAACACAAAGAGAAATCTCCAATGGCCATTTTACATGGGATGAAGAGAATATTTTTTCAGGAAAAAAAAATTACTGCTAGCTCAAGCTCTTCTCTAGCTCATCACATAAAATTTTCAGCCTGTTCTCCCAGAAAATGAAGTAGCAGTTTTATCTTGTGAAGAGAATAAATGATCCAGGCGTTGACTTTTTACTAATCCAAGTGCACATAAATACAGTTCATCATAATGCTAATAAGATAGAATCATCTACCCCTACAATTAAGTGTATATCGCTATAAAAATAAAAATATAAAGAGATTAAAATTTTGTTGTGAGACTTTATGCTGACAAAGCAGAATTTCTTTTAGTTGAAGACTTGCAATATAGACCCGGTGTGATACTGCTCTCTTGTGGTTAAACCCATGCAGTTCATCTGTAAAATGTAAAAACTATTTGTATCAATTATTTTAAAAGATATTCAAATGTATTTTAATCTCAGACATTTTTAGCTGATCAGAAGTTTGAAGCAATCAGTGCCAACTCCACCCCTGCAGACTTTACTGCCATGTCTCTGTTACCTAAAGAGAGAATTTAGACTTTTGCTTTTGCTTCTGTGTCCCATTGAAATCAAATGCCTAAAATTAGCCTTAAACAAAAGGTCAGAATACATCAATCTCAAAAACAATGAAAGTCTGAACACTCTTCCTAAGATACATAAATATTTTGCTTTTAAGGCCTACTTTAGCTTTCCATGCTGGATGAAAATGTAAGCAGAAATTAAAATGTAAGGAGGTCTAGAAACACAGCTGGCACAAAAGCACCATGCTGTTGTTCTTCCAGTGTATGAAAAAAAAGTATTCAAATTTCCACTGCAGAAGGAGAGATCCTGATGACAGGATTATTGGGGAAAATAATGAATATCAAAAGAAGGGCCTTTTGATAATTATAATCAAAATTTGTAAATAATCCAGCCAAATAATACTGACATGTGCCAAATTTCTCTGAAGTAGGAGGACAGCTGTCATCTTTAGCCTTTACTCACAATACAGTTTTAGATATTGTGAAAACTAGCACCACAATTCAAGACTGAGTTCCTAAACAAAGTGTTTCAAGGCATAACTATGGAGAATGATGTACATTGCTCTAAACCACTGAAACATCTACAAACAGCAAGCCTGTCAGACCCTTCCAGACTGTGCCTTTCACATTTGGCTAACTTGCAAGAAACAAAAACAGAATCATTCACACAAAGAGATACGAGCATTGATTCTTGTCATGTTTCCTTTTACACAATTCTAATTACTCTAACACATCCACTATTTATGACTTTATAAGATTCTTCCTTTTTTTACAAAAACTTTTCTATACAACTATAACATACCTGGTTTGTTTTGCTATAGTGTTAATATAGAGTGATTCAGCTTCATACTTCAAAGTATTTTGAGAAATAATGAAAAATTTCCCTCTTTATATATTTGTTATTTAAAACAGCTATCCTATTCCTGCCAGTTAAGTTACATGCTTTATCTTCAGACTTTTGAAATTCAATTGCCCTTATTGGGACATGCCCTCCATGTCTTTCTTGCAGTGAGGGGGTCAAAACTGGACATAGAACTCAAAGTGTGGCCTCACCAGTGCCAAGCACAGGGGGACAGTCACTGCCCTGGTCCTGGTGGCCACACTACTCCTGATACAGGCCAGGATGCCACTGGCCACCTTGGCCTGCCGGGCACAGCTGGCTCATGTTCAGACACTGCCAACCCCCAAAAAGACCCCCAGGTCTTTTCTTGCCAGGTGGCTTTCCAGCTGCTCTGCCCCCAGCCTGTAGCACTGCAAGGGGTTGTTGTGACCCAAGGGCAGGACCTGGCACTGGGCCTTGTTGAATCTCACATGGTTGGCCTTTGGCCCACTGATCCAGCCTGTCCAGATGCCTCTGCAGAGCCTTCCTGCCCTCCAGCAGATCAACACTCCTACAAACCTAGTGTCATCTGTGAACTTAATGAGAATATACTCAATCCCCACATCGAGATAAAGACAGAACTGATGTGGAGGAATAGAATGTAAGAGAATAGTGCAGAAGGCAGTCTCACACCTGAGGAGTTGCGGCTGTACTAATCCCCTAAGATTAGGGACAGGCCTGCCCTTAACAGGCCACAGCTGTGTCCAATAAGAAGAAGAGTGTTACAAAAGAGTGGGTTAGCTGGGTGAAGAGAGAGCTGGAGTTTGTTGGTTGGGCTGTGAAGAGGGCTGAAGTTTGTTGTCTGTACTGAGAAGAAGAGGGAGTCAGTGCTGCGAGGAGATGCCCATGAGAAATCACCAAGAAGGTATGGGAGCCTTTGAAATATGACAACTGATATCTGGGAAATCCTACTAGTGACCAGCTGCCTGCTGGATGTAACTCCATGCACCAACACTCTCTTGGCCCAGCCATCCAACCAGGTTTTCACAGTGCATCTGTACAAGGCATGACTGGCCCGCTTCTCCAGGAGAATGCTGTGGGAAACTGTCAAAGGCTTTAGCAAAAGTCCCCAGTTAGCCAAGATTGACAATAAATGGTCAAAAGTGACTCTGTGAGCATTTCCATCAGCTCCCTCAGTACCCTCGTGTGAATCCCATCTGGCCCCATAAACTTGTAAGTGTCCAAGTGTGGCAGCAAGTCACTGGCCATTTCCCCTTGGATTATGAGGGCTTCATTCCACCCACTGTCTTCCAGCTCGGGGGGCTGGGTACCAGGGGAACAAGTGGTCTAGCTATTATAGGATGAGAGAAGGAAGGCATTAAGTACCGCGGCCTCTTTCCAGGTCCTTTGTCACTATGTTTCTCCCCATACCCAGAAAAGGATAAAGCTTCTTCTTGGCCTCCCTGTCATTACTAATGTATTTAGAGAAACATTTTTTTACTGCAGTAGTCAGACTATGTTTTAGTTGGGCTTTGACTATTGTAATTTTCTCCTGGCGTTACCTCACAAAATTCTTGTAGTCCCCCTGAATTGCCTGCCCCTTCTTCCAAAGTCCATAGGCCAAAGCTCCCTGTCCAGCCAGACAGGTCTTCCTCACCTCCACAGAAATCACCTCCTACTCTGCCAGTAGCATTTTCTTCTTGAAGAATGTCCATCTTTCCTGGACTCCTTTGCCTTCTGGGACTGTCCCCCAAGAGATTCACTCAGTCTCCTAGACAAGCCAAAGTCTGTCTTGCAGAAGTCCAGGATAGCAGAACTGTTGACTCCCCTTCTTACTTCTCTGAGAACTGAAAGTGCTAGTGCGCTGGGATTACCGTATCCAAGTTGTCTCCAACTATCCCGTGACGCAGCAGTCCTTCTTTGTTTGCACACAACAGGTACAGCAGGGCACCTTCCTCACTGTAAACTACTCAATTTCACACAGATGTGCAACAATGCCCTAAAACACTGTACACAGTTAATTAATAGATTATTCAGATAAACCTGGAAGGTAATACAGATGTAGCTGAAGTCAGTATCACGGTGAAAAATGTATTGGAAGACAACATAGGGGTCTGACAAGCTGGTAGAAGGATCAGGATAATAAATATCTCCCAGGAACCTAGAATCACTGGCAAAAAAATTTCAGATAAAGTGGAAATAACATTTGGCTGCAGCCCTTGCTTACCACTGGGACATCATGTTTGGAAGTCCTTCTTTTCTCTTTCAGGGATTTTAATGGATCACTTTTGGCAAGCTTTAGTCCATGTCCCTGCACTTGATGGCATGCCATGCCTTTTGATGGCTTTCAGTTTGGCAGAGATTGATTTCTAATTGTTTTGTATGTTTAAGTATCCATGCCATGTCTCTGATATCTTCCCCTCAAAGTTGTGTCTTCCTCCTTGATTTTTTCCCCTGCTTTTACAACATCTGTCAGGTTAGTTTTGGCATCTTTTGGTTCTCTGCACTGCACCTCATTTTCTCCCAGACTGCTTTCTTGTAGTCACTAAAACTCCCAATGTGTTTATTTTCCTTAAATTGTATTTCATTTGATCATATCTCTTTTTTAGTTGCTTCCATAGTCTTGCCTGTGGAACTTCCTTTCCCTAATCAGTGACTCAAGGCTAACTTGTCTAGCAGGTTTCCTTTGTCATTTTGGCTTTTGCAAGAACCCTATATATAATTTTACTATTCAGGTGGAACTGAAGAACAATATCGTTAATTGGTAAGAAGAATTGATTGAGGCCCGTTAATACTGTTGGATACTCTCTGCTCTATCTTCATCCAAAAACTCTGTAGCTCCACATTCAGAGATAATATAGATCAATTAAATATATATTAATATAATGATTAATACATGTCAAATTATATATTTATTGTCCCTCACAAAGTAGTGAGTATTCGGATAGGTTTCGTATATTATAGGAATATGTCGGCAGTGGTATTCTGATAATAATTGTCAGGTAATTGTATTATTAGTCTTCTTGTAATGGGAAGCTCACTCATAGAGAACACAAATCTTTTAGGATCTCTTAAATGTTTTTAAAGGACTGCATTTAAAGGTCTACTTTTCCTTCTAGCCCTTTTACTCAAAATATGTGAAACATTTACTCATTTCAATTTTATCAGCTGGAAAATTTGATACCATATACATACTTTTTAAGTCTTTCAAGTAGAAAAACAAAACCGACTTTCATTCCAGCAACCACCTCAGCACCTCCTGAAGGAAGACATCCTGCTCAAAAATTCACCGGGAGTGGTAGGAGAATAAGTTTTTCAGACTTCTTCAGTGATAAGAAAGCACAACCTTTCACAAGATCATGCCAGCAGACCAAGAGAGCACTTGTGTTCCTGAGCCTCCTCCTCCTTTCCCAGATCAATAGCAGAACTCTTGAGTTGTATTGTGACTCAGAAATTCGGTCAGGGACCTTAGGTAAACAAGGGCATTTGTAGGAACAACATGGAATGGATTCTAGGTGGGCACAGGAAGCAGGAATGTTTCCCATTTATTGATACAGAAGTTTTAGTCAAAGAAAATAAGATGACAAAGCCACATTTCCATCAGCTCTGAAAAGGGAGAAAAATCTCTGCAACGAGTGATAGAACTTTTCATTACTAACTTTTACTAAGCTTTCCAACTTCTTGGTATTAAAAACTGTCAAATGTTACCAGATACCACCCACAGACTTCTTTACATCTGGAACTACATAAAATAAAGAATCCGTTCTTGTAACATATGTAGGTGGGGGGAAAAAAAATCACATGGTCCACTATTTATTCTTTTCCCTAAGGAAGTGGATCAGCTATAAACTATATCACTGCACAATTCCCATCAAAATGACAAAAATCAGACAGTAGGCAACAACCACAAGGGTCACACAGCTCACTAAAACTTGCTGATGCTTCTGACACTAACTGTTGTGTTAAGAGGTACTGAGAAATTTCTCAGAAGTCCCTTCTAAAATGAAAAGACACTTCCAAAGTCAAAATTCTCACCGCAAACTGCTCCTGTTGACCTACCTTGTAGTTAAATGATGAACTCTCGGGAGAAAAGAAAAATTGCAAAAGGAGTCCAAAATAATTGTCCTTCATGAAGAGAAGAAACTGTTGGTCACATAAAGCAACGGATGTAACTACCGTATGGCTTTGCACATAATTCAGTCTCTCAAAGAAGGAATTCCATCCTGCTTGTCAGTCACAACAGCAGGGCCACAACCTCTGAAACCCCCTGAATCTAGGAATGCTGATATAGACCAGAACACTTGCACTCACTGCACTGCAGATACTGAGCAAGAGGGAGCCAATTCACAGCCCTTATGCTCACTGGGACTCACCTGCCTGTGTGCCCTCTTCAGCAGACACCGCATGGACTTCCTTCAGTCACTGCCTGCTGCTCTTGTACAGCAGAGAGCAGAGCAGCAGACAAAAGACAACGAGGAGCTTTGATGGAAGAGGGTAAAATAATCCAGCATGGGGCTGAGCTGGATATTCTGTACAGATTTCATAGCAACTATCAAGTTGAGGTAGAGAAAGGAGCAAATGCTTATTTTGGAAGAAGCATTGGAATAAAGTGAAGCACTGGACGAAAGTGAAGGCCAAACTGTTACGGACCAAACAAGGAATGGGAGAATACGATAAAGTCCAATAATTGCTAAATCCAGAAGAAATAAATACCTAGAGGATTTAATTTTAGAAGCATAATATATCAAATCAATTAAGCTCCAGTTTTAGTCAAAAGATAATTTTTTAAACCAAAATGCAAGTATGGTATTTGCACACTAATTTCTTACAACTGTGCCAATAAGACTCAGCAGTAAGAGGGGATGCAGCTGTCAGTCTTCTCCATGTAAGTGAGCAGGGAAATAGAAGACACACGGGATATAAGGGGCACATTCAACAGTCTGACAGGATTTGGGTTTTACACATCAGGATTGTTAGACAAAAGATTGGGTGACAGCAGCTCCTGTGAGCAGTGGATCATAATAAATTTGTAAATAAGTGGCTTCATTAACTCATTCTTACTCTGGTAGGAAAAAATACAAATTGTTCTTTAATTAGTTTTAGATAACATGATTTAAGAACTCATATAATATGATCAGTTCTTAAGATACAAAAGAGTCCGCAACACAAAAGGCCACTACCACACACATCTACAATATAAGGAGAATTTTATTTTATAAGCTCTCGCGAACAAAACTGAGTTTACATGCACATGCCAAGATAAAAATTAATATTTAATTACATATGGAATTTAGACTGTGTGCAAGCAGATCTCTCTGCAAGGTCTTTTTTAGCTCAGACTGCAACTCCCTCATATTACAGACATTTAATAGACAACCTGCTGTTTCCTCACAGCACAAAGTTCCACAAATATGAAAGTTCATCTCCTGACCCAAAATAAATTAGAAAACTGTTTGCACATGGAATAAGGAGTTGCATCAGTAAACTCCAAAGAAAACCAAGGCAACTATCCCACTCTCATGAAAAAGTATTACCATTATATACAGTAGTTATAACACACAAAAAGTTTACACTTCCTTGTTATTTACACTGGAGTGCAAACAGAGCATATACCTCAGCTCCCACAGCAATAAATCTTTGTTTTCCCCCCACACACACTGCTTTCTTGGATGCCCCAGGTTCCAAAGGCACTGCTACATAGCAATAGAAACCTTCTCTCAGTTTTGTGCTTCTTGTAAAAGCATCACATCCACAAGTTGGGCTACTGAGAAACCAAAGAGAATGAAGAGGTAATTTTACAAACTCTGCTACACCCAAACTTCAACAGCATAGGAAAGACATGATCTGGAACAACACATTACAGCACCTCACAGCAGTTTCAAAGTAGACCCACCACTTATACACACTGAACATTCCTTGGAAGCCTCCACTATATCTGAGCTCTTGCTTTCCATGCTGGTACCTGCTTAACTCCATCAGTTCTTGTAAGGCTGGGTTTTGCATTTGGCTTCAGACTGCAGCGCCCAACCTGAAGAGCAGAGATGAAGTTAAAATTATACCCAAGAAACTGAATTAGAAGATATTTACATTTTGGAAGAGTTGTTGCACTTCTCTCAACATAGAAAGAATAAAATAGTAAGTCTGTGAAATGGTTTAAGTACATTTATTGTTCAAAACACTCAACAGCTAAGACAGGCTTGGTTACAAACGCATAAGATTATTCTGCTTTAACCAGAAAAATTCCATCTTTTTGTATCTACTCCTCAACATGCTGGCCTTAAGCAGTCTCTCTTCCAGGACTTCATAATCCAGCTGCCAGATCCTGAAACAAAAGCTATTCCATATACAAGCTGTTCCAGGAGCTAGTTTTGATCTTTGTATCTAGAATCAGGTAAGTCAGCTATGCAGTGCAATAGTCTGCAGCATCAAAAATACCAGCATGGTTATTTTTAGGACATTTTAACTTCTCCTTTGGGGAAAAAAGTCAAAGAAATTTATTAAGACTGCACCAGGTACTGTTGACACACTGCAGTCTGTAAAATATATGCTACATTTAGCCTGGAAAATCCTTGTGGCAGCTGAAATTAAAAAAAAAAAATCAAATAAAATCATTACAGCTAGAAAGAGAAACACACACATTAGTTTTCCTCAAGTTTTCAGCACACAGCTAGCCACATGTAAGAGCAGCTTCCAAAGAATATCTTTAAATATCTGGATTTCCACTGTATGTTCTCCATTACTATTTCCCTCCATTAGGGTAACAAATGCCACAGCCTGAATCTTTTCTCTCACTCTTACAATAAAAAGATAGAAGTGCTAAGCAGAGAGACATGATTTAAATTAGTGCCACCCATTTCTATCCATCTCATCTGAGCAGTTCTGAGGTTTGTGGAAATGCCTAAAAAGCAACAAAACAGCACTGCTGGACTGTACAAGCTCAGGTAGCTGGCACAGGCTGATATGCAGAAATCAGTGCTCAGAACCACCTGAGTCCAATGGCTCTGTCTACCACTTCTTTGTTCCTAGGAAAATCTGTATTCTTTGTGGGTTTTACAACAGAATCAAATCTCATTTTGGATAAAGATTCAAACTGTATGGAAACTACACTCAAAGGAAAATACTACAGACTATGCATTTCTTTCCATTTCTGAGCAGTTAGGGTGTATTAGTGAGACCTTTCTGGACCTTCCTAATACCCTTATTTGAAAAATTAGTCAATAACTGTTTAAGCACACAGTTTCTATGCATGGATACCTGCCAGGTACCATCAAGCTACAGTCCACAGTTCACTCAACTATGACATGAATTTTTAAAATCAGTCTTCTAAGTTGTTGTTTTCTCTGCACACCTATAAGTGCATTTACCAGTCTAAATCCACCAAATTATTTTGAGATTTTCTGCTTTGATTATACTTTAAAGAAAGTAACTACCTAGGCTGATGGCTAAAAAAACTGTGAAGTTCTAGGCTTGTGAAAATTCTGCAAGTATCCACGAAAACAGCAGTCAGTTCAAGAATACAAACACAAATTCTTATATAAAAACATACCACTGGCATCTCAGGACTAGAAAATGGAGAGCTATCAAAAGAATTATTTTCTTTGTCCAAGGAATCATCTTCATCATAATTTTTACGTGCAAATTTCTGCTTTAGAGCGTGAGTTAGTACAGCAACCGGATCCCAATCTGAACTTTGCATCTTTTTGGGCCGAGAAAGAGGAGTACCTCCAGGAGACCTATGAAGGACAACAAAAAAGTTATTGTCTCCTGATCCTAATCCTGTGCTGACTAATCCAAAATCTAGAGGCACAACTTCTGTAAACACCGAATTCTATAAATCCCTGATTACACATGTAATGCTGCTGTAACGTTAAAGCAATTAATCAAATACAACTGATACAATTACATTCAACAACTTGTCAGCCACATTCTTAGCCTGAAAACACAACTTGTTGCTGTTCCATGAAGAAAGATGGCAAAAAATCAACACAAGGTGTTAAAGTATTGCAAATAATAAGAAAAAAAAAAGGCAAAATTGCAGTTTTTATATCAAGTAGTTTATATTATTTTTAAGTATGTTAATGGGAATGTCCCACTAAGGTATTTCAAAATCACTGTGAACATAATTTAATTTTATTCATTTTAAGTTCATTTAAATTCAGAAAGCAAAATGGCACCTACACCCCAAAACTTATCATAAATGTGGAAGCTAGTCCAAGACAATAAATCATAAGCCTTTCTAAACATTGAGAAATCTTGGGGGGGTGCTGGGTGGAAAAATGTAGAAGTGTTCAGAGTTCTGCCTGTAAAATGCAGTCTCCAGGCTGATGATTTGTACCTAATAATGCACACTGACAATACCAAGTTCTAAGTCTGGCAGTTACAGTAATTGCTGCTTAACACAACCTGACAGGACTGAGTTCATTGTCCTTACAAAAACAAGCCCTCACAGCACTTGCACAATGTGTAAGACAGTGTTTGGGTGGTAGAAAGTAGGATCTTCAGGCTCTCAATTTCTGAGAACAGAGGACTTCCCTCTGCAGTGCACACATTAAACTACTGTCAGAAAAACTGTACACAATTTTGATCATTATTACTCCTCCCAAAAATATAAATTATTCATTACTCAGTTAAGCTCTACTTCAGAACATGTGTGATGCCTAAATCTAGAAAGTATTTTGGATGTATGAGCTACCACTTCCTGCTAATTATGCCCATGCTCAAGATGTTAAAACTGATGACCTGAACATTTCGTTTTCTTCATACATGGAAATACAGAAAAAAAAAACATAGATAAAGGAAACACACAGGTTTACCTAGATGCATTTTATATTTGTGTTATTTACTGTGACAATGTCATCAGAGCATAAAGACATGCTTTGGATTTGCATGCAAATTATTTGCCCAAGTTTCTTCCTAGTCATTTTCAGGGATAAAGCTCACAGTTAAGAAAATGTTGAAATGAGAACGCAGCAGTTTTGCCAACTGACATTCTTCCGACATTGAGGGCTTCAAATATTCATTATAGGCTCAGTTTTTCTTACTTTTTTCAGTCCAAGAAGTTCAGAAAATAATCCTGAAGGTGTAATCTCTATTATACCTAGCATAGCAGAGACCAGAAGAGGTAAAACTAAAGACTTCAATTTTTTTCTACAAGTCAACTGCACTTACCGTCAAAACAGCTGACCACTAAAAATATTTATAATCCTACTGAATACTGCACTATTCAACTGCACTACTGAAATACAAGTTTATTAAATATTTTCAATAAATGAAACATGTTTTTGTAAACACTTGAAAGCTTGAACAAGGATCTTCTGAGTATGCTAACTGTAGTTTTCTAAAGTTTCCCTGAGGATTTGGCCTTTCACAGTGAATTCAGGAGGGTTATTTTTTCAGATGCAATCCTGTAAGTGACCTCTCACCTCCCCACACCAACCTAGAGATTTGCATACTGAAGCAGCACAGCAGTTTAAAATGCTGCATTGGTCAGCATAGTTTAAATGCATCTAAAAGCTGTGTCACAAGTATCTTACATTTCACAATGTGAACTCAGAAGCTGCCAACTTGAGTTTGTCAGCAGTAGCTGCTCTTTAAATGACTGGTGTTCTCTGGTGCTGCTGAAGTGCTGCTGATGCTTAGATAGCCTTGGCTTGCTGAGATGCACATCCAACCAAACCTACCTCTCAACAGCTCGCAACTGAACTTTGTTTAGGTCTTTCAAAACATCCATCATACAGGGGAAGTTCTTTGTCCTCTGGTGATCAGTACTGTTAGCTGCAGCCGAATCACTGTTTCTTGCAGCTCGGCGTTGTTTGATAAGTTCCAGTGCAGAATTACTAGCATCAACAGCAGATGGTGCACCAGAAGGAAGTGGAGGAGGCGAGGGAATTACAAAGTGATTTCGAGAGACGGACAATGGCGTAGAAGTCATGGCTGGCAGTGGGTAAAATCCATCTGCAGTGCTGAGTGTTTTAAAGGCTTCTGCATACAGATAGAGAAGAAAAACAACAACATATATTAGCATCTAAGATTAATCAGTTTTATGTCAAGATAAGACTGCCCTCTGAAAGCAGTCTTTTTTTAATACACTTTGCACATTACAACACAGAAGAACTAAACTTAAAACAAAGAATATTACTTCAAACCCACAAATTCAGAATACATGAAGTAATGAATCTGAAGTGTCTTGTGCTGGTCTGATTTTCACTTCTTGTGTCTTCAATCTAGGCACTAGATAAATCATCAAAGTAGCCTGCTGCTACATATGGTGATCAATGGTCTAGAGGTTACAATAACCTACATGAAGCAAAAGATAACCACAAAACATGCAAAACAGGTTACAATACTGAGCGCAATGGAGAAGAGACAGAGAAGACCCAACACAACAGCTGAATGACAGAAGTGCCTCACAATGCCATACAAAAGTACCAAGTACCTCACACCAGTCCAAGTATTTCAGCAACCACAGTGGGGTTGGTCTGCAAGTAAGACAATTGAGACTCAAAACTTACCAGGAAAAAAAGAGGTTACAAGATAGAGGTGCATATTAGAGACCAACTACCCAGGATACATCTGTCTGTAGCATTTGTTTTTGTTAAAGCCCCAACCAGACTGACTTAGAATTCTTCCTCTACACATTAGTTTAATAATTTGTTAGAAACAGTGCAAAACCCCAAAGGGACAAAGTCTGTAACTTTTTAAAACAGTTATTAGTAGCCTATAGATAGCAATGTTAGTAAACTCCTTCACCAACGTGGAAATTAGTATGAAGAGTACTTAGGATGAATTGCATTTGAACTTGGCAAATAGACCACAAAATAGAAAAGAAAAAGTGCACCAAATAGCAAAAAAGAAAAACAAAATATTACATTCAGTAAATTTAGTTGGTGTATCTTCAGTTAGAGAAGTTAGAGATATTCTCTACCAATATCAGACATGACAAGCTCTAAAGCAAAAAAAAAGGAACATTGGTTTGCTTCAAATTGGAAGGGCTTACGTGAGGGAATGCTTCCCAAGGTCTGCACTGAAACAATTGCAGCAATCTGAGCGCGAAGAAAGGTCAGCTCATCTTCAAGGGCAGAAATTTTCTGGAATGCTGCTTGATCAACACCGACTTTTTGTGCACTGTTTTTTGGAATGCGCTGTATTGAATCCAGATGTAGATATGGATCAGGAGGACCCGTACTTTTCTCTTTTCTCCTCAATTCAGTCCTACAAAGCAAAAAAAAGACAGTTTCAAAAGGCTCAGCCAACAATGGAAACCTCAAAACTACTTGGGCTGTTCAAGCAAGTTATTGTCACTCAGCAAGATGTGAAAGGAAGCTACACTTTTAACTACTCATAACTTTTGAAATGTTTCAAGTCTCCCTTTGCTCAAGTACAATGAAGATCCTTGCAAAGTCATCGTCAGAATTAGTCAGATAATGCACTCAGGGATAATTAAACATCATTAAGTCATGCAGTAAGATTGTCATTATTCAATAATTATTAGACTGACACCATAAGGTGTCTCTCCCTTCCTGCCACATGAAAGGCAGGAGAGACAAAGAATAACGATGTCTTAATTAGGCTTCAGAAATTTTAGTCACTTATCAAACTCTAAGATGAACACTGCCAGCAGCAAAGTAGTTACAATCTTTCAGAAAATGTACTTGAAAATAATAAGGTTTAATACAGACTCACAGAACAAGAATCTCACCTTCTGTAAGCTACTATAACCAAAGACAGCATTAGTAAATTGTGCTGTCTCAGGTTTTAATTTAAAAATCTGTTTCAAGTCTGTGCCCGCAAAAATAAACTTAAAATATAAGAATAAAATCAAACTACCAGAATTTCATTATGAAACACAGAAAGAAATTAAATTTACCTGATTCATTTAAGGTGCACTAAGCTTTTATGAGAAAAAAGCCCAGACTTTTTCCCTTATTTTAAATATCCTTTTACTTCAAATCAGACCTGTTTTCTGATTTGCCAAAACCCCCTTGCTATAAACACTGCTTGAGAACGAAAAGATATCAGTTAGAATAGTTGCTCCTGAAAAACATCCCACAGAGCCAGAGGAGGAGGAGGAGGAACAAAGAATGGAAACAACAAAAGAATAAACTGTCATAGTTCTGTGAATCTGGCCTGCACAAGCAGGACAAAACAGGCCAGGATTTTTTTGTTCTTTCAATAATGTTCCTGTTCTGCTATTTTACAGCTGTTACAAACAAACTTTAATAATTTAACAATTATGCCTCAGGAAACATAAGATGAAACATACTGTATCCAACTTCTCCAAAGAAAAGTGTGTCATTTGAATTCATCAATTTCTTGTATTTTCATTACTGGCAAGCACCAGAAAGGTCACAGACAAAATAAATGCCAATATGAAGCAGAATTATATTATCCCGTATATATGCAGCACAAGATAACACAAGTGTGCACATTTTAATCTTGCTTCTGGCTCTAACTCATCCTCTGATTTTGAACAGATCTTTAGAGGAACAGCAAGACAACTTTCTATTTCTTCTCCAGCAGGGAAAAAAAAAAGACAAAACTTGCATACTATTTGTGTCTGCAAATTCTAGGACAACTTGTCATTTCACACTACCTGAAATATTTTTTAATTTGTAAAAATATTTTCCTTCAGCCCTCTATAAAAGCTAGAAACATTTATATAAACTATATTCAAAATAATTTTTAAATTATTAGGTTTGTTTTTCCATCAAAGCAACCATCAAGGCTTACACATGGCACTGTAAAAATCAAAGCCAAAAAGAGACATTTAAATACTTTCTCTTGCTTCCCCATTTATAAAGTTTAACAAACAGGATGTAAACTAGAAAGATAAAGATAGGAATAGCCTTACAGTATACTACAACAACCAGCTCCCTCCCACACAAAATAACTTGCAAGTGAATATCACTTAAAGTACCAGTAATGCACCTGACATACCACTATGAAGAGACAAGAGGAGACTCAATTTCAGAAATCTTTCAGAAAAGAATCCTTTACATAGTCATAATCCTCAGGTAAGGAGGAAATGCCCTCACTCCCCCCCAAACCCAAAAGCCCAAAATGTTTCCAAGAAAAGGTTAGGAATAATAGAAGACAAACTTAAAGACATAATCATGTGCCATAGAGAAGGCCAAAGTTATTTCTTTTATTCCTTTTTACACTTTTACTTACCTAAGTCTAGTACATGCTTGTCCTTCATCATTTGCCACCCACAGGACATCAGCAAGTGATGGAGCCACAGGAGCTGGAGCTGCACTTTGTTCATCATAACCCATTGGACTTGGGTCTTGAACAAACTAAAAACCAAGAATGCCCAAAAAAAATGTATGAAGGGAAACTGGATTCAGCACATACTGAAGGTTCTGACTCAGCAAAAAGGAATTTTTAAACAGTGCTATAATTCAGTGGAAAACAGTGAGTATAAGGGATGCACCACACAATTACACAAGCTAAAAACAAGAGGAAATCTATCATCAAATTAAGAAACAAGAAAATACAAACAGGTGAAGTATACACATAACAATAAATTTCTTACTTGAAAATAAGGTCTGGGGTAGGGCTCCAAGGAAAGAATTGTCCCAAGTCTACGGACAACACTTCGAGTAGATCCATACTCCTTTTTTTGGGAAACAGATGTGACCTAAAAAACAGAAAACCTTTGACCCTGAGAAGCAAAATCAAAGCCCCCAGTTCTTAATCTCACTTTAATCAAAGTTATTTCATTATTCCAAATTCCAGGTAATTAAATATAATGCAGTTTGGTTAACCTAACTTTTCAATGCTCTTCTCAAGCTGAAAGTCCAAAGAAGCCTACAGTAGTACGACAGTGTCTAAAACACTGCCAAAATACAGAATATTTTTAAGAGGCACAAAGGCCAATATCTCGAGATACTGACAAAAGCGCTCATTCAATTAACTACATGCAGCTGTATAAGTCTTGGGAAAGAACAATTAGCAAAGCAGCGAAATAAATCTAACATACCTTGGCCTGATACTTCCTTATGACAGCATATAACTGCTGCAAATGCCCTCCTGATGAGACTGCTGAAGGAAGGCATGTTCCGAGAGTGCGACTGATACTGCTGCCAAACACGTGAGTTTCAAAAAACGCGGCCTGTCAAAAAAACCAACAGCTTCCAACAACGGAACCAGAAAGTAACGAGGGCAGCTCAGCCAAACCAGCACTCCTGGAGATAGCCGCTGTTTTCCCACAAACAACGCTAGGACTGTCTCAGCAGCACAAGCTGCAGCAGTGCCTCACTGCTGACAGCCCCCGGAGGAGCTGCGCACGACTTCACGCTCCAACAGCAGCCCCTGGCCCGGCACCAGCACCTCCTCAGCTTCCCCGCCGCACCTCTCCGGCTCTCTGAGCGCACGGCACTAGCTGCTACTGGGGAAGGGCTACGGAGCCTTTTATTTGAAACATCAGAGCACGAGCAGCCAACACCACTGACTTTCTGACGTTCAGCTCAGGGCAAAAAGCGCCACTTGACCGCCTGTGTCAGGGCAGTGCCCCCACGTGCGGGCAGCGTGCTCCGACAAACCTGGCTGCGGGCAAGGAGGGCGCGGAAGCCACCCCACCGCCCGCGGTGCCGACCTTCCCTCCCTCCCTCCGCCCAGCCAAGCGGCTGCAGGCGGGACGCCCCGCCCGAGCGGCTCTCCGGGCGCCGGCAGCCGCCGCGGGGTCTCACCTGGTGCTGCGGCCAGCCGAGGTAGCGCAGCAGCCGACGGAGGAGCTGCAGCAGCAGCAGCGCCATGGCGGGCGGAGGCCGCGCCCGCCGCAGCGCCCACTGCGAAGCCGCCCGCGCCCGCCGCGCCACCGGCGGCTGGAGGCGGGGCACCGCGGCAGCCCCGCCAATAGGAAGCGGGCAGCGCCGCGATAGAGCCAATGAGCAGCGGGGCAGGCCCGTCGCGGGGGGTGTCGGGAGGAGCAGTTTGAACACCGCGCTGCCCAGGGCTGCCCCACTTCCCAGGGAGCGCTCCCGGGAATGCGGACGGGCCACAGCGCACCGCGGCCAGGTCGCACGCCTGACTGACCAAGGCACTGTACTCACAAGAAAGGTAGCTTCTGCCTCTGCGAACACAGCACGCACCAACACAACAAATGCAGCAGAGCCTGTGAACTCACTGAATTAACGGTAAGGAGCTACACTGAGATGGCTTAGGTCTTCGATGTAGCAAACTTCTCTACTTCATTCACAATCCTAAAACAAATACATAAAGTATCCTCAATGCAACAGCTGCCCAGTAACACCTGACTACACCGACTTCACTTCAAAACCGGGCTTTGAAATTCTGCACTTGTTCTTTCATCTTGCACTTCCTTCATCTTTGTAAAATTTCTACTGTTTTCCTCAAGAAAATTTGAAAACTTCAAGAAAGTTAGCAGTGCTAAAAGTGCTTCTAGGAGAAGACATATCCTTTTCCTCCAGCTATGCAGTATGTGCTTGGAGATCACCTTCCCTCGTCTGTGCTGTCGATGTTCCTGTTGTTAGTAACTGGAGTTCCTATGGGAGCATTGCTGGTTATTGTTACCCATGTCAGCTGGATCCATTCTCTAAGACCGAACACGGAGTAGCAGTACTGGTAACACACACTGTAGTAACAGCATACAGCTGGTTCAGGGGACTAGGAAGGTTTAAGCTTGAGGAGAGAAAGGGTAGAACGTTTTAACAGATATTTAGAGAAACTGTACTACAACGCTTGCCTTAAAGGAAAAAAAAAAGTACTTCTCACCTACTCCTCCAATACCTTATTAAAGAAGGGGAAGTGTCAACAGAATGGGAACACACAGCTCTACTGAAAAGCCAGGAAGAGACAGGGTCTCAAGCAGCAGCAAAACCGAGGCAATTTAGTTTCATTGCAGCACTAGTAACCAGCTGCACTGAATGAGAGGTGCAGTTGGGAACTCATACTGAAATGCTTCAAGTCAGCAGGTACAGCACTGAACAGTACAGAAGGGACCTGCAGGATCTTCTGAACAAAAGCATCTTCTGACAAGCCAGCTTTAAAAAACAAGAAGTCACACAGGGCTCAAAGCTTAATGCTGCTGCCATACCTCTGTAGCTGAGCCAAAGCTCAGGGACAGCTGTCCTTTTAAAGCACTAGCAATTGCAGGAAAGCTTTACGCTTATGTAGCTGCCCAATGTTACAGTAATGCTGATTGTTCCTGGGAGGGAAGAGGATGTGATATTTAATTCCAAATCAAGAAACTAAATGGGCACTGTACCAACAGTACAGCTACTGGATTCCATGTTGGTTGGTGGCCTTTTTTTTGCCTAGTAAAATGTATGCCTGGTTTTATCTGAACTGCAGGGATAACTTCAAACTCTGTGAATCCACTTCATCTCTGCACGGTGTCCTTAAAAAGTGCTTCATTGCTGGAGAGCAGGGAGTCAGAATGAGTAGCTGAATTCAAAAGATAGTTAAACATTTTATACCAGCATAACATCTACACAATTTTCCCCCCTGTACTACCAGTGATGGTCTTTACCTTTTAACAAGAAATGCACAGAAATTCCATTCACAGGTCATGCAACTACTTTAGTAGCACCAAGTGAAAGGTTCACAAATGTTTTTTCTTAGCACAGTGAAAATTCACTCTTCATGTTAAAAGACAAGTGCTGAAGTACTAAACTTGGATTAAAAAAGTGAACTCCACTCCCACTTTGTTTCTTCCAGATCTCTCAGAGACAGACTGCAACTTGCATCTTTGACTACATTATCTCTTAATTAAAATTAACTTATTTAAAGAATTGTTAGTGGCTGTCATTGTGTCTTCTGTAATCAAATTACATTTCTGATAAACTACAATGAAATTAGGGATTGCAAAAAAACCAGATCTTTATGATCTAACCTCCAGACAGGTTTGTAGCATCAAATGCCATTACCAAAGCAATCTCTACCAGGTCTCCTTGGATATTCAGCTGAAGTACAAAATTTAAATCTGCCTTGTCTTGTAGGAATTGTACTGCTCGTGACACACAGACCCTAATGATCCATTTTCAACTTGACATAAATGATACAAATTACCTGTTACAAGGTCATGACAGCTCAAGCACATCTTAATCCTGTTCAGTTCCAGACTGATGTTTAATTTTACTTCATTAGTACAGACTTTGACTGATGTTTGCTTTGTTTGCAAAATTTGCTCTGTTCCCTTTTCTGCTCATATTAATTTAATATACACAAAGTCTGCCTTGTGCTGAGAAGTCCAAAGAATACTCTCTTTATCATTTCAAACAGCTATGAAAAAACATGCACTGTACATGTAAAAGCTAATCTGGCAACAATTGTTTAGTTGGACTAAACGTTTTAAAACATAAAGAGGGAATGACTTTATTAGCTAACTACTGCTGGGAGGCAAGTATTGCTCCTGTTTCCCTTTCTACACAGCTGCCTGCAAATTAGCAAAACTTGTATAGTAAAACTATTGTAAAATATAGTTTCTTCAGCTACAGTGAGGATTGTTTTGTTTTCCTTCCTTCTAGTGTTTAATTTGTATACAGGAGTTAACTACATTCTAACAGTAAAGCAATTAAGAAGGCATACATTATATAGGTATTTAATACTAACACCTCTATCAAAGCTTTTCCTTTTCATTTTCCCTACTTTTAAAGACATTATGCCTTTCAAAAGAGTGTGTAAGAACAACTACACTTTTAACTCCACATAACATTAAGATTTAGTTTATCTGCAGCTTTTTGAGAAAGACACAAGCAAAGTAATCTTCTTGTATTAGAATGTCCTTGTTCTGTTAATTCAAGTATATTATTTTCATCCGTAACATTCTAGAGGTTAAGTGTGTAACTACCACTAAAACTAAGCTTGAGGGTTTTGGGTTTTTTTTTAAAACAAAAAAAACAAAAAAAAACCCCAAAAAACAACCAAGCCACAAAAAAAGAAACAAAAAAACCAAACCAAACCAAAAAACCAAACAAAAAACAAAACAAACAAACAAAAAAACCAAAATCCCCTTAATACCTGCACTTTGGCTACAAAAACTCTTGCAGCACAATTATTAGAAATCAGTGTGGAAGAAAGTAAGATTAATTTCTCACACTTCTGGTATATGTGAATTATATTTACCAATTCAGGTTCTAACATCTCTTGCTTTATTTTTTCAGGGATTTTGTGGTGTTTTGTTTCCCTCCTCCCACCTGGTCCTGCCCTGCTCTCTCATTTTAACTTAAATGCTGTACATGTGAATGACACACTCTTGCCAGATTAAACACCCAGAGAGGCAAGCCCACATAGAGAAATTAAAGAGGCAATTCTAACAAACTATAAAAAGAAACTGCTAAAAAAGAAGCTAGATTGACACTGCCACCAAATTAACTTAGGTGTTCTGCTGATGACTAAGCTATCAAAAAATACATTTGAAACTCACTGTAGTTTGTATATGCATATGTATTGCTTAGGCTACTAATGAATAGTGACGATTTCACTGCTTAAGTGAAATTCTTGCTGCACCCTTGCAGGGTGAAATAAGAATCCAGGTTTATCACTATGTAAATGTGAGTCTCATGAACTAACATACAATCAGTATTTTGCACAGCTGTTTGTACTTCTATGGTGACTGGGTAACTACCCTGAAATATAATTCTTATAAAAAGGCAACAGAGAAGTAGTGATAAGTCTATAAAAAATGCTGCTCCAAGATTTTAGGTGTGCAGAGCTGTAAGTTTACTTCAGAATAAAACACAGACATAGGGGAGAATCAAAACTTTTAGAGTTGTACTTGACCATGTATTTGGACAAAGCAGAATTACACTGCATATAACAAACAGTAAAATTTCTTAAAAGTTGTTACAAATATTTTACTTTCTACCTGTACGATCATTAACATAGTTTACTATATCATGATTTTTTTCTAAAGGCTTAAAACGAAAACAATCTCTCTAAACTACTTTCCAACAGTAAAATTTAAGTAAAATGCTTACATTCATTTGACAACAAAAAACATATTAAAAATGTTGTGTGGGTGGTGCAAGAGCTGCTCTTTCAGGTACAACCTTCTTCCGGGTTATTCCTGTGGAAAGAAAGAAAACATTCTTGTTGTAAACTGTTAATAATCAAACTCCAAAACCTTTAAAGTGACCCCTACACATGCAGCCAATTACTTGGCATAGTGCAAGATGAACCATCTAATCTGCAATTCGCTGAACAATTTACCTTTTCCTCTTTGCGTCTGTCCTTTTCTTCATTATTCTCAATTGTTTCTTCCTCATCTTCCACAATGCCATCCCCCTGATATTTGTCATGTGTCCACTTCGGACTGCTACCTGACTTTTTGAAGTTAAAACGCCCTCTGCCACGCTGGAAAGTACCACGGCCTCTTCCTCTTTTGGCCCAATAATCCACACCATCATCTCTGTCATCATGCTACAATAACACCAGAAAAAGAGTAAGGTTAGACACCTCTCAAATGTATCCCATAATGTCAGTATGCTATAGCAAATGTATAAAACAAAGTAAATGTTAAAAAGTTCTCTTCAGATTGCAATTATTCTTAAAAGGCATAATGCTATAACTAAAACCACAACACAATGGTTTGAAGAGCCCTTATTCACTGTGGGTCTACTTAAATGTTAGTAACAAACCACTTGTCTGTAACTCACACTCAGAATTAAGAATTACTAGTTTTGAGGGGAAAAAATTAAAAAGAAGCTCTAGGAAAGTGCTAGGTTACTTTAGCACAAAGGGAATTCTTTATATTTCATAAGAAGAAGTAACTGAAGGCAGTTTTCAGAAAATCTGCCCCACCAGCACAATGCAGGGCACATTAAGTTCAAACTGTTTAAAGTCTAACATTACCAAACAATATTCGAGGTTGTCTGTTTTTGTTTGCTGTCTTGCTACCAAATATAGCCTTATATAGTTAGGTATGTTGTCACAATCATTTTACACACTGCATGAAACCTACAAACAATTATTCAATATAAAAAAAAAGTTTCTATTTACAATGGTGAGGTACACTTGCTTCAACATATGATTTTTTCTTAACTTGTGATTTGGAAAGAAGTCTGAACTATTAAACACGTATCACACCCACATAATGCAGCTTAATTATACAGAAGTAGTTGAAGGGCAGCTTATTCAATTTAAAATATTTTTAGAAATTCAAGTTTAATAGCTAAAATTGATTGTTCTAATATCATGAATAGATTATCACACCTCTGTTTACAGATCAGAAAAGTTTAGATATGTCTAGGAAGACAGAACTCCTTAATGAAACATCCGAATTGTGACTGCATTATTTCTTAGTTACCTGTTAACATATTTGTGACAAGCTATAATGCTACAGGAGAAGGTCTTATCTTCATTACTTATCATCTTTTAATGATGAAACAATATCCTTCAAAGTTTGCACTGTTACAGAAATAACTGCAGCAGACACCACACATCCAGTGTACTGCACTACTTAGAGTGGTTACATCAAGGGTCCTCCTTTCATAATCCAGATGGGAGAAAGGCATCAAAACTGTGGTGATTTTCTTGTGACTATCACAGTACTCAGAGCAAAGAACTGCTCATAACACAGTCTGTCTATGAAAATCTACAAATACTGTCAGCTTTTCTGGATCTTTCACTTCTGTAGACTTCCAGACCAATCTAAGACAAATCTCAAATATCATACAGATGTAAATCCAGGAAAACACAGCACAAGCCTTTCTGGTTTAAAGTTGGGTTTTAATAAATTTTGTCTGAACCTGCCTTCTTCCCCACTCCCTGATGAAATTTTTGGAGATAAATTCCATGTCAGGCCTCAGTTACTGCCAGCCTGCTGTAGAAAGATGAAAGATAAGCAGAACCAACCACTACAGCCACTCTGATACTCTCACAGTTACTCTTGTCCCTGTCCATACATGCATGCTACTTCTACGCTTGTAGAAAGTTTGAAAAAAAAAAAAGCATGCATAAGACATCAATTTCTCCACACCCACCAAGAAGTATTTCTTGCTTTTTGGGGTATATTCAGGATCCCATTCCTCTTCCTTCGGTCTCTTCTGAAAAGTAGTATTTGAGTTGCTGGGACCAGTATTTGTTCCAGCAAAGACTCCTCTGGCTCTTCCTCTGCCCCTAATTCGAAACTGATTAACCAAGATGTCATTTAAACCATTTACATAACACCACAAAGTAGAGTCAAGTTCTCTATTACTGAAAATACTTTTTGTGCTTAATTACAGTATCTGCAAGTGGAAAAACCATTTTCAAATTCACATACTACCTTAAGTAATATATTCAAGCATTCATTTTGAAATAATGATTCTATTAAACTTAATTGAAACACATTTGAGTTCTTGGCATAAGTTCACACACAACCACTGAAAAGAAATTTGACTGCTAGTAAACCAGTGTGTTGGAACAAAAGGTCACAAGAAGCTTCTGAAGCTGTTCAGACAAAAAACCAGGAGGAAAGCTAGACTGAAACAGGGACAAAACTGTCAGGGGAAAAAGAAAAGTATTTATGGAGTCAATGGAATAATTTATGAAAATGTGATTCTGGAATACATACTAACTGCAGTTTTCACAGGAGTATATCCACTGTGTGTTACTCAAGCATTCTTAACTGAGATTCAAGAATGTACCTCAGGCCCAATTACATTTCATATGAGTAAATTCTTTACTCAGAAAAAAGTCAGTAGCATGTACTGTGCAGAGCAGCAATGCTTAAAGTGAAAAAGAGTGTTTAAAATATTCTTTATAATGAATTACTGAGGTTTTAAAATGCTAGGCTGGTGTCCTGGGTTGGCTATATGATGCTTGCATCCCCAGTTTGCACCTTTTAAGACTTGTTCCAGAGAGTGAAGGGGGGAGAGAAGAAGTGTGCAGTTTGTTTTCAGACACTGCACTCACTCCTCCACATTCCTGCTCCTGGACTGTTGTTGTCTGCGGATGGACAGACAGCAGGACAGAGCTCTCTTTTGCTTTTAGTTAGCTTTAGCTAGCTGAGGCAAAGAAGTTCCCTGGACTGTGGGATTTTTTCCTTTTCTTGGACCTGTTTAAACCTGCTCTGGACTGAACACCAGAAGAGCACCGGCAGCTTACACCTGTGGCCCACTGGGCCAGGCCTGGGCTGCAGCATTTCCAGCGCTGGAGGGACTGATATGAGACTGAGTGAGCTGAGCTGCAACCTGGGGAGGGGACTTTTCTCAGTTTGTCATCTCTTTTGGAGCAGCAAAGGGTTTTATTGTTTAATATTGTTTGGGTTTTATTGTTTAATAAACAGTTTTTTCCACTTTTCTCCAAGGAGGTTTTTTTTTCCCCGAACCGGCTGGGCGAGGGGCCAATTGAATCTGCTTTCTAGAGGAACCCCTTGGGGGAGGTTCAGTTCCAAATTTGCCCTGAACCAGGACAGCTAGAAAGTCTCACACCAAAAACCATCCTTAACTCAGAATTCACTAAGTAGTAAGGTATACAGTTATCTCAGCATGTAAACACTTAGCTTGTAGAAAACACTCAATGAGTTTATATCCTTCATTGAAGGGGAGAAGAAAGGTTAGTTGGGGAAGATAAGACTGCTAAAAACTAAGAGCACAATTTCCAAAAGTAGCCTACTTAAAAACACAGAACTGCATCTTCAGAGTAATAGTACAAAAATATGACTGGATGCTAATTTATTTGTTAAAAATAAGCGTTTCATAAACGTAGATCAAAAACATATATAATTAATGAACTCAAAAGGTAAGTGTTACGCATAAATAGTTCCACAAAGCTCTGAAACTTCTAATGCAGAATTTATGCTGGACAGATTTAAAATTACTCTGAAATCAAACCAACTGTTAAACAATCTGTAGAAGGCTCATAAGACCTATCCAATACTCTGGCACTCTGAGAGAAAAGAAAAACCAAAAAATTGTATGGAGAGTCATTTGGAAAGTGAGACTAACTGTACAAGGGAGGAAGTAAGGTATGCTTTCTTGATTTCCAACAGCTTTACAAAATTAGGGCACAATAAACAGTAACCTGGGGGAAGGGGCAGGGGGCAGACAGAATTATGACAGGATTAAAAAAGGAAAAAAAAGAGGCATCAGCATTTCCTGGTATTCGGTCCTGTGATCAGATTCCCTTTAAGAAAAACGTCCACAGTTTTCCTCACCATTTTATTAATGCTTCCCTGTACCAAATCATCTTTCAGATAAAGAACTACAGGACATAAAATCTACTATGGTGTTAACTTTCTGGTCTTGTTTATTAGAAAGACTACCACAAAAAAGACAAGTGTATATTTTCTATATAGAACTCACTTTAAACAGAGCTGCTACACATAATTCTTTCATATATGGATACTAATGACATTGCCATTGAAAAATCCTAATTATCCTTATTTTTGTGTCCATATTTGAAAACTATTCACGATGCTTATGTATGGGAAGCCTAGAACCCAAAAGAATCGTGTACTAGCCAAAGTTAGTGAAAAACCATTGCTGACTTAACATCAGCTTGCTGAATAGGGAAGATGTTACATTCTCCAAGGCTTCCTGTTAGGAGAAAGATTTAAAACCAAAGCATTTTATTTACTCCAAAAGCAAAGCAGTATTCACTGGAATGCGGCCACTATTAGCCTGTATTTACAAACACATTCCTACACTACCTGGTCTGTGTTTTTTGATACCATCCAAGATATTTTCCTAAAGAGGAGATCTGAGTCAGCTGTTGGCCTATTTAGATTCACCTGCTCAGACACTTTGTTCCAAAAGCCTGCATGTGACCATGTATATTGTTAATGAACATTAATTAACCTGTTATCATTGCATAGACCAAACTGGCAGTCACTAACAATTAAATGAGTAGAAATCTATTAACTTTCCAGTTCCCATCTACCTCAATTGCATGTGAAGGAGCACCTCTCTCACAATACATACAATCTGGTTTTATAAAGCAGGAAGGCTTCAATGAATTACAAGTTTTCTCCCACTAAATCTCCTCGACAGGAGATGGAGTTTTAAGCTCTCTTTTGTTTAACTTCTGTTTTGTACCATTATTTTAAATAGCTAAAAATTGTGCTGATAGTCATATTTGATGCCTACACCATCCAGGGATTTATATACTTATGCCACAGTTCCACAGCATAACTATATAAAAAATAAGAAGAAAGGAGGAAATGATGCACTTCTAGTGTTAGAAATTTAGAACTTTGAATTTTCCTGTAGGTAGCTATAGTTTTTTAGATGGAGTATTCAAGCTTCAAGTATTGGCACATGCCACATGCATTTCAGACACCCTTATGTGTAGTTCAAAACTTATTTTTTGCATGATTAAACATTTATACTAAACACTGTACTTTAGCATTATTTGGTCTTAATTACAGGCTACTTTAAGGAATTACTGTTGAAGTATGAAATTACTCGTACTTATTATGTAAAACAGTTTTTCCCCACCTACATGGAGCTTGAACTTTTTTGTGTGTTTAGCTGTGGTCTGGAAGTCTATTTTGCCGTGCTGTTGGGGGGGGTGGGTGAGTGGTGTCTATTTGTGGGTTGTTTGGGGTTTTTTTTTGGTTTGGGCTGTATGGTGTTTTTAAGTGCTCCCTATCTTTTTCAAGGCCTTCTTTATTGATTCCTAGTTTTTCCAAATGCATCTACATTTCCCAGTTATACATCAATAATTACATTAACAAAGAATCTGAAAGTTTAAGATTTTTCTGAAGACTAGAGTGGTCAATGTGCCACTTTCCAAATCACAATACTTAAATACACTCCAGAGATAGATCAATGAACTTTCAAGCTCAGTGGCTAGTCCAAGCCAAAGAAACACAAAAATAACAAGTATACCATCTCCTCAATACAGCTGTTTCAAGGTTGACATTTATTTTTAATTATGTGCCATTCTCTATTTAAAAAGTTGCAGGCATTACACACAAAGGGGTGCCAAACCAAACCAAGCATGAGAGGGCAAAACAGAAGGCACAGGGAGCTAAGGGTTATCAGAACCCAAGACTTAAAATTTACAGAACAGTGAATTTTCAGATCCTGTTAGGAAACAGCATTATAAAAGAAGATCAAGGAATAATCCTGTTCCCCAGACCCTTATGCTAGGATCTCTAATATCATGCTAATGCATATTTACAGATCATTCAAGTGCTACTGGTGACTGCTGGGGGAAAAAAAAAAGACTCAATATTTCAGGTTTGGTATATTGTATAAAGACTTCAAGTCTAGCCTAACATGAATCACTACAACACTCCCTCATTTACTTTGTTCCACTATTGCCATTGGTGAAGTGTTCATAATTTGGGGGAAGAATAGGAGAAAAACTTACAAAGGTGCCTCTTGGCCTGTTGACTCCAGCAAAACCAGAGTATTCTTTCTGTTCATGGTGGGTTTTGAACTCTTCATCTCTTTCTTTCTTGCAATCCTTTTCTTCTCGAGAACTGGATGAGGAAGAAGATGGGGAGGAAGATGGAGAGGACCGAGCACGGTCTTGGTCTCTTTTTTGTTTACTGAAAAATAAAAAAATATACTATGTGCTATTTTAAACGTACTAGATAGCCTGTAACATGCTATACTAAACCGGGTCTCTATATTTTATGAAAAACTAACCCCCTTCTGGATATAAAGTCACACATTACATATCTGAGATATTAAGGCGAAGTATATTTCCACTTTCCAGCCTCCTCTGACACATTTAAGTGCACTAAATGCATATTATTGCTGGTGAGTTGGAAAGCAGCAGTCTGCAAACTGTAAGATACAACTTTTCTAGATTCTGATGCCATGAAGAGATGCTGTTACTTTTAAGATCTGCCTTTCTTCTGAGGCAGAAAAACAGAAGTTAAAGGGAAAAACCCCTTAAGGTAAAGCCTTACAGTAACTTGACACAGTTCAGTTTGCACACTGTTGAGAGGTATGGTATGGGCTTCCCTACATAAATGGCTGTAGGGAAATTAGCCAGTGGAAGAAAATGTGGATACCAAAGTCAAAATAAATGGGAAACAGGAAGCGTAAGTAAAAATTCACTTTATATATATACAGTACAAAGCAGGGAAAAAATCCTACAGCAAAACTTTCAGTAACCCCATAGTGGTATTAACTTGACCCAATTTACAAGATTTTAGCATTCTATTCAAAGAAAGGTCATACCTGAAGTAACTCTTACCACTTCTACCCAGTATCCACTGAGATATGCTAACATTTTTTTCTTAAAACAGCCCACTGGCTTTAAACAAATTTAGAAATTCCCCTTCTCACCCATGTTAAAACCTAAGTATCAGTAAAATTCTCATACTCTGGGTGTTATGAGTTGAAAAAGTGCGGAATCAAGCATAACGAACCAAAGTTCTTACACAAACTGTTTATAGAAATGTACTGCATTGAAGTCCAACCTCCTGATGTAGCCTGGATAATAGGACAGATTAATTTGTCATTTTTTTTTTCAGTGTTAGCTTGCTATTCCAAAGTTTTTGTCCTCATCCACCATAAGCCGTGTAAAAGACAGATAATACATATTTGCTGTAAAACAAATAATTTTAATTGTTTAAAATTAAATGATCCATTATACATTGAAAATTGAAAGCAATTAAGCTTACAATTACAAAAGGCTAATTAGAAGCTAAAATCCTCTATAGGGACATCAAATATTTACCTGTCATCTTTGTAAGATTTGTAATCCTTGTAATCTTTTGGAGTTTTCTCTTGCTTTCTTGACCCACTGGATTCCCTGGAACCCTTTGAGTCTCCTCGCTCCTTACTTCGTTCTTTTCTACGTCGGTCAATGTCATGCCGAAGATCAGCAGAATCACACCTTAATTTTTTATCTCCCTGTAAACAAATACATATTTTGCAACAAAATATTGAAATACAACATCAAGAGAATCTCAGCGAAAAGGTAAGCTGTGCATCAATTAAAATATAAAAAGATAGAATTTACCTATTTTTCAACAAACTTCAGCACACAAATTGACTTTTCCCTTTACATGCAATGGCTACATGTAAAAAAAGAACAGCTAAGAATTTCAGTTTCAAACAAGCATTCCCATCAAGCCAATTGGTGTCTAGTTTTTGATGATACAGACCACAACAATACATGGTTTGAAGAGATAATTAAGTATTTATTTCTTCTGATGAATTGTTTTTAAACAGAGCACAACCACCTTTGTAGTTCAACCACACTACTCACTGACCATCTTGGTATTTCCCTCAGCCCCAAACCTATTCTTTGTCCTTGGGCAGCTTACTGGTCAAAAAACATGCAAGTAGAAAGGAAGCATGGCAAAAGACTTGACCTTATGTACCATTTTATTAATACAGCAAAATCACACTACATAAACCAGCTTCTTGATAACATGTTTTACTCAAAGGAAAAAAAAATCTAAATGCAAGTACTCTAGGTACAATACAATTTTGTATTTTTATACAGAAGACCAGAGATGAAGTTGAGATTTAAAATGAGACTAAGTTTAGAAGCACAGATAGGACATTTACTTAGAACCTACTTTTTGACTTTCTTCCTTAAAGACTCTCTCTTCACCTGTTAAACGGGTATGCTTCCTCAGGGTGCTTGGAGAGATGTCAATCCTCCTAAATGTAAAATAAAAGCAGTGTCTTGCCATACATGTACATGACTGCTAACAGCCTCAGACATTTCAACAGAAAACTGACAAACCAGGCATTTTTGCAGTAGAATAAACTTTTTGGATTGTTAAACCTCACCATCAGAATACAGAAGCAGACTAAAAATGAAAAACCATAATTCTGTTCTGTGTGAAGTATGCTAAAAAACACAAATACAGAAAACAGGCAGACTGATGTTTCACATTTTAAGTATAGCTTGGAAGACAGAAAAAATGTTTAATGATTTATTTCAAAAGGACCAGTATATGTAGCCAGTTGAAAGCCCACCCACTCCAAGAAACCATTAGCACTATGATAGTTTGCTGAAAAGTCAAAAGTTCTAAACAAGAAAAATTGTGAAGTTAGACACTGTATCCTCACATGCAACACAAATATAGTACACTGCATCATAAAACTAGAGCACATGATCAGACACTACATCTGCATGCCTACCTTCTTACCTTTTAGATTCTCAGATTTTTCAAAAAACTGCTGTAAATTAACACACACAAAAACTAAAGTAGTATGAGATGGAACATTTCACACTGAAGAAGAAAGATGCATGTACAGGGCTTCTTTTCATCTTCAAGACATATGCCCCTCAATATTTGAGCACTGCATGTGAGAAAAGTAAATATATCCCAAATGAGATACAGAGGTAGAGAAGACATCTGTCACAAAACCACAGATGAAGCCAGACCTGACTCAGATGAGTTCTCTTTTACAGAAGGGTTTGGTTTCTTTTGTATTTTGTAATTACACAAATTACCTCATCCAGATTAGAAAAAGTATTTTGGGTCCTCAAAATAAATATTAGAAGACATTATTTGAAACATAAAGCATCTGCATATGCAGTTAACATATACCTATGTATTTCTGGGCTCTTTTGTCGGGTGCAGTGCTCTTCAGTTGCTTTTTGATACGCAGTGAACCTCTCATTTAGGGTCATTCCAGCCGACTTGAAGTATTGCTCTGTTGGTTACAATAGAAAAAACACTGTTTCATTAGTTTCATTCAACTGCCACGTATTTCATTCCTGACAGAAAGGCAAGTAGCAGGCAAAACCCACAGTACTTTCAATAAATTTATCAGGACAAGCAAATGTGGCGTTTTCCCTATTTTTACACACACGGTAACCCAAACAAAATAACAGCGCACAGCATCACTGCAAGTCTACTACTCCGTGATTGTATCACATCTCATTCAAGCATCATTTACTGACTGGACTTGCTCATTTTCAGTGACATTTTCCTCTAATGATAAAGAGCAATTTCTTAAACCGTTATTTTATATTTTGCTCACAAGAGTAAGTGAAATTACTTTTGAGTCCTGAATATTTGCAGCAAGTACACTTTACCATTCATCTCATCTCTAACTTAAAACAAACATTTAAGTAATGTGCGCTTCAATAACTACATGAATGACCTAACAACTCTTTTCTTAAAGGAATACAATTTCTTGATTGGGTGATGATAAACGATACAATTAACACACCTATGCATAAATAAATTCATTTAAGCATCTGGCATCTTGGCAAACTTGACAACTTCTCTGACAAATTTTCTCCTTCCTTCAGAGACAGATAAATTAGCCACAGCAAAACTCAGTTTTTAAACCAGCTCAACAAATGTGTTTAAATGTAATATAGAAATACATAAAAGTCATGAGCTATGAAATGTTACATATGAAGCAAGCTATCTGCTTAACAGGTCAACATACATCTGTATCAACTTACCGCCCGGCATCCAGCATTTGTCTCATAACCAACCATTAAAACTTGAAACGGCCACTACAAGGGTAGTGCCTCAATCATAATTCCATCAAACACAGGAATTTGAGCTAGTAATTCTGTTTTTATGCCATTTTTGCCAGGAAGACAGAAGGTTCAACTTTGCCTGTTTGGCATCTGTATCTTTCAACAGCTATTTTACTTTTGTAACATGGATTTTGCCATTTCAAAACACATTCCAGGACCTAGTTACAATGAAAAAGAAAACATCACTGGGCATTTTCAGCTCTACATTAATAAAGAGCTGTTCAGACTGGTCGCATCACACCAATAATGAACATAACTTCAGTTTGTCAAAAAAGTTACAAAAATTCTGATCACAGACCACAGTAAATCTGAAACTTAAAGAGATGTTTTGCTTCCAAAACAACCGTAACAGTACACATTCTAGTAACTTGACCAGACAGGCCGTTAAATTTATAAGATATTCAACACAGAAAAAGTTACAGAAAAAGTCTATCAACATGTGAGAGTTCCGCAAGTATTATTTTTACCTACCCCTACATATGTATCATATAAGCAAAAATTTACAGAAGCTCTCACTGGATTGAATCTTATATTTCTTTACACATCAATAAACAGATATGTTCACAACAAATCATTATACACTAAACAGGTATCCCAATATTTTTTTTAACTAATACATTATCTTAGTCCATTATCGACTATTACTTTGTAAGTAATTCAATATGAGGGAAATAACTTAGCTTTAGTAATCTGAATTATGTTAACAAAATGGAGATTTTTAACTGAATTCAGCACATATTTCTAGCACACAAATCTCAGCAATTTTAGAAGGTAATGCATCTTAAAAACAATGCTTACAAACAGGATCATTGAAACTGGTATCTAATTAAGCATTTCCTCTTTTCCCTTTACTGTGGTGATATGGAAAATTACTTTCATCAGCTTTGTACTATCTCAGTTACATTTAACACAACAGCAAGACAAAAGTCCAGTGAAATAAAGCAAATGCTATGGAAAAAAAAGCATTTAAAGAACACTCTAGACATCCCCAGGGGGTTTTAGGAATTCTCTATTGTCCCATAAAAATACTTCAGAGGATATGACCTAAATGAAACATATCTACTTTGATATGGTATCATATGGTCTGGGTTTGGATTTCAGTGGGGGAGGACTTCTGTTGTATTGGTTTGTTGAGGGTTCTTCTTGGTGTTTATACAAAATAGCCACTACTGTTATATCAGAAAATAATTAGTGTAAAGCTCATTTAATGGAGGTTTATTTAGCCACTGCCAAGTTTGTGTAAGTGAAATTCCTGAAAATACTGTCATATAGGAATAAAACACATTATAACCATGAACTTTACTACCATTTAGAATACAATTTTTCTTAAATCCTCCTGAGGGGGAAAAAAACCCCTTCTACTAAGAATCTGGAAATGACCTCTAGGATGCTCCAAAAGGAATGCCATTGTTATTTACAGTCCAAAGACATCTGTCAACCTACACCACAACATTTAATATAAAATTGTATGGTAAACTCATTAAAATAAAATTAGAAAAACTGACCAGTGTATGTGTAAACTACACTGCAGAAATTCAAACTTTCTATGCTACCTAGGATCAAATATTTATCCGGAAATATAGAATACCTGCTATTATACTCTACACTGCTTGTGGTTCTTTTGTCCTAGTTTCTGTGGCTATTATTTTTCTAATTATTTTCATGAATACCTCAACAGGAAGAAAGTTTGGGTAAATCACAACATTAGAAGAGACCTGAAATCTTCCTGTACTAGAAACAGCAAATGGACTTAAATGAACTTGTCAGCCACATATCTGGTACAATAAACTAAACACATACCTTTGACATGGTGAACCAAGGACACAATGTGCTGAATAAATGACTCTGATGTGCTTTTGCTGGCCTGTGGCAACTTAATGTGGTCAAAGATGGATCGGAACTCTTGCTCCTTCTTGACGGAATGGACAAGTGTGCTAGCAAGCAGCCTGTCTTTAGTCAAGGAAGCAGGTCTAAAATGCATCAACAACAAAGAGACACACAAAAGAAACCACTAGTTTAAATAAATACGAACAACACTGCAGGCAGGTGGAGAACCACACTGTAAAGTGGAATCATTTACCTATTGGAATCATCAAGAGGTACTGGTGCCATTTTGAGTTTAACTTCAGGACGATGGGAGTCACTGGCTATCATTTTGATCCTAAGTGGGCTCTCCTCTCTGAAGGTGGATTTTTCTCTCGCATCCAGATTCTTGTGTAGAGGAGGACTGTAATCAAAGAGTTCTTTGAGCTTTTCAGACTTTACCTGCTCAGGTGACTGAGTTTCTTTCTTCATCATTAGTCTCTCAGAACTCTTGTCTTCTTCCTTGTGCTTATCTTTTGTTGCACTAGGCCTTTCCACTACATAGCCAGTCTCTTTAAGCTTATAACTTTTCTCATCTCTAAATCCATCGCTCTCTCTAGTGCCCTTGATTGATATTTTAGATTTGTATTTGGTTCCTTCCTCCTCAGCATTCCGGTGAGATGCAGTAGGAAAATTTTTACCCTGATCTGCCAGGACAGATTTTCTGAACTGTCTGTAATCCTCTGTCTCCTCTGTGTCCTCCCCTTCAGAGTCATTAAACTTTTCCTTCCCAGTCTCTTTATCAACGAAAAAATCTAAAGTTTCCTGTTCCTCCCATTCCCTTTCTCCCTCTGTCCTCCCTTTTTCTGATCCTCTCTCCTTCTGGGCCTCCTTCTCCCTGGTATTACCCCTATCAAGCAGGTATACTCTAGACTCTTCATCTGTGTACCTGTGGATAGCAAAGAAGAGACTGGTAACTCTGGATTGCATTCATTCCAGTTCACTTGCATTCCCCTTTTGTGTCAATTCCACACCAAGAAGAAGATGAAAAAACATTCCTCTGAGCAATTAACTTTAGCATGCAATGCTTGGCACATCATTAACACTGCATCTACTATCATATATGCACTACTGGAGGCATCTGAAGAATATAATGCCTTTCTGTAAATGCCTAGAAATTTACTTGCTTGTTTTCTTAATCAGTACCCAGTTTCACATTCTCTCTCATTACACTAGTAATTTTTTCCATCAAATTCACATGGTTTGAAACTCAAGACCGCAATTCATTTTGCACCTCTTTTGCTGAAAGAGTTGAAGTAGTAGCATAAAAAAGTGAATTATTTTCAAGATCCTGCACATTACTAAGACAATTCCACAATCTGGCACAGGCTTAGTACATTCACTATATTGTGTTCAAGCAGGGAACCATTAGAAGGCAGCTCTCCTAAACACAGAAACACACCAAGTAATTAGTTCAGCCACTGCCTTATCTGTATGCTATGTTCACACAGGTTCTAATACCTTCACCAACTCCAACACATCTGATGCAAGAGAAGTTGTATTTTTGATCTCCTAAGCAGTAACTTTTTTACATTATAAAGCGCTGATTAGACAAATTAATTTCAAAGCTTACAATCAAGCCTACAGAGCATAGTCACAACTTCTCTAACTCTTTTTGTAAGAAATCCACTGAAACACCAGTCACATTCAAAAGGAACAGTCTAATGCCAGTAAGACTCTAACAACTTTCAAAAATTACTACTATGTCAAACTTTTTAAGAACAACTTGAAGAATTTTACATTCATTGGAATATATAAACTGAATTTCCTTCACATCAAGAGCATTATATTCCTGGAATACTAACACCTACCCTCTTTCATAAGTAACGCAATTCAAGACAAAGTTTTCATATTGCATGACACAATTAGCCAATTGATGCTGTTTATGTCAACATAAAAAAATTATTGCACAACATGGACATTTCTAGACTTCCAAAATACTTGCATTTCAAACTACATGAAGCATTAAAATTCTGAAATACCTGAACAGAGTTCACTATCAAGCCAGCAAGTCTGATGCACTATTCCAATTAAGATTTTTCTTAATAGTAAAATGAGTACAAGATAAACCATAGAGGAAAAGCACAAACCAATTCCTCCTCAAGGATACGTGTCCCTATCTCTATTATCCAAATTTCAAGGCCTTGAAGCATCCTAGCAGGAGAAGGCATATATATCTTTCAAGCTCAATTCCAACCAGACTAGTATTACTAGCCTTCCATAATGCATTTTCCAAGGTTACGGTGATGATCTTGATGAAACTCTAACACTATTTTTAAGAGGCAACAGTAGGCTTATAACTTGGTTCTTACCTTTTCATAAACTTTCCACCTTTTGCAGTTTCCTGTTCACCACCCTCAGGATAAAATGACCGCACTCGAGCCTCCTCACGGGGGGCACTCTGTGATGGGATTGTCTTTGCAGGGCTTCTCCTCGAAGGGATATGATGCAATGGGCTATTCTGAGAAGGACTATAGCGGCTAGAACCATTTCCAAGAGAACCAGAGCCAGATCTCTCAGGACTATGCTGAATGGAATGGGAATGCTGAGGTGTGTCCTTTGCTGAGTGGGCTGTGCTAAGCAGAGGGGCATCAGAGCAAGATGAACTCTGGCTAGGTGGGGTGGCAATAGAAGGACTATGGGGTGACCTTGGACTGTTATCATACGCTGAAAGGCCGGGCCAAATGTCGCCAGAAGCTGCTGATGATTTGTTAAAATCGTCAAGAGACTCCGATGGGTCGTGTTCAAATGTATCTTTCGGTTCATCCTGTGATTTATTTTTCAAGGGACTGTCTTGCAAAGGAGCCCCTTCAGTTTTCTTTGCCTGCTTTTCCAGAGATGCACGTCTTTTGGAAGAGATGGGTGATTTGCTGTATGGGGATGAAGAACGAGATGAAGAGGACCTCGGGGACCGGGAAGATCTGTAAGATCGACGAGACCTGCTCCGGGACCTCTGGGAAGACACCGACCTTCGTTTTGGACTTCTGGAACGGGAGCGGCCGCGCCGAGGGCTTCTGGAGTGTCTTCGGTTCCACACAGGCCTATAGCCTCCACGATGGTATCTACCGCCTCCTCCTTGGTAATACCCTCTACCTCTTCCTCTGTAACCATAGGGACGTCTCATTCCTCTATTATTCCTGTAATCTCTGCGATAATCTCGAGAATAAACACGATCTCTGCTCCGAGATCGGGAGTACGTCCTTGACCGAGACCTGGAGCTAAAATTAAAAAACAAACATTAACATTTTACAACTGGAAAATCTGAGGAAAAAAAAAAGTGCCTTGATGCAAAATGCTAGATTTCTCAAAATGCACTCAGAAGGCAAAGGATGCAGACTCCCTGGTCTTTAAGTAACTTCTGCAATCTCTCTTTATTTATTATTTCTGAAATAAATTAATTATAATAAACATGTCTATACTACTAAGGACCATGAAACCTGGCATCACGTGGTTAAGACACTACCAGCCTCACTGGCCTCCCCAGACATTTTATCAGAGATCACCACCACCCCGGAACACAGCATTTGGTTCCTCAGCCACCACAGTTCACAGCCTGGTACAAGGAGTGACATGGCCCCCGCAGTGTAATATTCCAGCCTGTGCATGGCAGCAGCTGAGACAGTAAAAACTCAATTGACCCACTTCTTATGGGAGATGGTAATGTCCACTAATAACTAAGATGAGGAAAACACTGGAGGCAACTGAGAAGACAACATACAGCAAAACTTACCTACTGAAGCCTTAAGTTACTTCAGATATGAAAAGTTTAGTAAGAAATAACAAATTACAGGGAAAGAGACTAGATGAAGAAAACATCATGTAAAGCAGAAGGGAAAAGTCAAATGGGCCAGAAATCACGAAGAACCACTACCATTGTGAAGTTATCTTGAGATACCGGAAGAGGGGGAGAAAAAAATTAAACAAAAATAACACTCAAAGTATAGTTTACCTACTGCCTAAAATGAAATAGGATTCCAGGCTCACTTCTGCCATAGCATCATGCAAGTGAAAAACATATTATGGACAAAAACTAATATACCAAATCGCCTTTTCACGCAGTAAGACTTACCTGTATCTCTTTTTTCTTGAATGTGATCTGGATCTTGATCTAGAGCTGGACTGAGATCTGGACTTTGATCTTGACGAATGTGATCTAGAATTAGATCGACCCATTTTTGCTAGTAGATCTATTCCTTCCCAAAAGGAAAAGCAATGAGAGGAGGGAAAAAAATAGAAGCAACCATTTAGCATCCATGTAAATGATATAAATGAACAAAATTTGCATTTACTAAAACGACGCTATTACAAAGTAGTATAGCATTTGCTAAACAAAAGAGCTTTGGAGACAGTGTAAGACCACTTATTGGTAAATTAAAAACTTAACCACATTTTAAAGAATTTAACATTGCTGCAGTGCACACAATTTCTCTGAAAACATGAAGTGTAATAGTGAAAGGTTTTTTCCAGATTCAACTGCACACAGATCCTGTAGGAGAAAGGAAGCAGCAGAAAATGAAACATCTCTGCAAATTAAGGAAAGAATAATGTAATTCTGGACATCTTAATATATTGTAACAAAATTCTAGCTATTGTGTGATTTATAGTTCTCTTGCATTTCCAATGCACTGTTTCTTCTCCAGGAGGAGTTCACAGTCCTCTACAATGCACCATTCGCATGAGCAAAGAAAAAGCCCTGAAGTATCTGGTCCAGCAGTTGTTAATTTGACCCACAGGCATTATTTCTCTTAACCATATGTACTAAAGTTCATCCCTCTGATCTGAATTTCCACTGCTCAAGATGCCCATCCTGCATCTTTTTAGATTAACTTAGCTTTTTAACCTACAAGTAAAATGCATGGCCAACTTAAAGATTTTAACAACTAGTTAAACAATATGGCTTGCAACAAGATTCAACACACTTCAGTACAAATTAATCTATGAACTTAACTTAAACTACAACTGATTATGAATCAATGACAAATAAAAGAAAGTAGTAACTCAGAATAAACTATCATTTCTTCTTATGTACAGTCATAATAGATATTTAGAATTAGTGCTAACCATAAAGAAATACACACCTTTTCCTTTTCTTTTCGGATCAGTGGCTAAAAATCCCCAATTTAATTAATAAAAACTTTGACCCATTACCATTTTCTTTTGAAATTGCCCAGCTTTAAAAAAAAAAAACAAAAAACAAGTGTCACATTAGACAACCCGAATAAAAGCTATGAACAAGTAACTAGACATTTTCAGGCCTTTGAATGCTCAATTATAATCGTTTAACAATAAAATTAAAACAGAAACGGAAAAAATCAAACATTTACCGCTTGTATTGCAAACAGGCTTTAAAGCCCAAAATTACTGTTAAAAAATACTAGCTCAACACAACAAGTACTTTCTCTTATATCATCTTTCTCATTACCTGGGAGGTATTTCAATTATGTAAAGACAAAAACAACATCAGAGTTTAATTTAAAGTTACCAAAATGACAGAGACTTTAGACCTATCTAAGAGAACTGAAAAGAGAAAAGCAGATGAACTTTCCTCCTATCAACTGGTTCCTCCTGCCCACATGACTTTCTCCATGAGAGTTTGCATGGCCTAAGAGATGTAACCTCATCTAAAACCAGCCCAGCATAAACTGAATTTAAACCAGACTTCCACGTAACTCAGAAAAAACTATTTACCTTGGTGAAGAAGAATATGTTGAATGCTCTTTTTTATTGGCTCCTTCCACTAAAGAGCAAATTTGCAGAACTCTGAAGATATTTTCTAATTCATTGAGTTCAATTAAGTTTACAGAAAACGCCTTGCAATCACTTAGGATGAATACTCACAGGCAACATAAATTTAGACCTTTTAAACTGTTTAAGACATGCCAATTTTCCAAGAGTGACAGAAAACAAAACCTGGTGGGGTTTTTTCTGTTACAAGTAATTATCAAACCAAACATCAGATGCACAATGTCTATAATATAACTCAATCTCAGCTTTAAATTATTTGCATTCTATGTATGACAAGTACAGTTGATCTTTATAAGACAGTTTTATATACCGCAGCTTCTTACTACAAGCATAAAATATAGGAAGGCAAAATAAGATTTAATTTTCAATAGCTGAGTTCAATCAGAACATTTAAAAAGGACTTAGGCTAAACTTACCTCAAACTGTTAGTTGATATCAATGCAGAAATTATTTCAAAACTCTGTATTTGTGCTTTCAGCAATACTGAGTCCTACAGAACAAAAAGTGAGACTGTCAAAGACACAAACATTTGCTAAAAGGAAGTACCTTTTTGCTTAAATGGGTTCAAACATTAATCTGATGAAAAGACAATACATAACAAATAGCAAATTTACTCTTGGACTCAGCGATGCTGCACACTAAGACCGGAGCAGCTCAAGAGCCAGCCACTGCCCAAAGTGGCAAATCCCTTTCCATACATGATCACTCCTTCCTCAGCCTTGGTAACAGGGCTGTGCAACACATTATCCTCACCTTCAGAGCAGCCCTGACACCCTTCAGGTCCTCCAGTGACCAGCTCTTGATACTTAGAAACCACTTTCATTTAACTAGGTTATCCAAGTGGCTTAATGAAGGGCCAAACTGAGCTGGATTATGGAGCAAATAACAGCATGCAGCCAGAAAGAGAGAAGCAAAAAGGACAGTGGCAAACTTTTAGACCAGTTTGAGCTCTAGCACACAGCTCTGCACTTCACTAGAGCTATCTTACTGGAAAAAAAAAATGGGGATGAGAACTCAGGCCAACGGTGAAATGTTTATCTTTAGGTTTCTCTTGCAATATTTACAGAAGCATTACTCTAGTATAACTTCTTGTTTAAAATGCATACATATATAATTTCACCCAAAGAGCAAATGTCTTCAAGAACTAGCTCTTTTACAGCTATGCAGAAAGGAAGCATAACTGTAAGAACAAAGCCAGTCTCAAATGTATGAATTCTTCACTGGCCTCAGTTTTTAATTCCCTCCAAGCCTTAAGACTATGTGCATTTGTAGTCCAACTCAACATTAAGCACACTTTTCAATTCCACTCAAGCAACAAAACAGGGATTTTATCCCACTTCACTACAGACAGATCTGGATCTTCAGAAATTCTGCAGCTCAACAATTCAATTCATTAAATCCAAAGGCATAAGACACTGACTGCTCCTAAAGGACACTTCCACACTTGTTCATAGGTGTTTTCTTCATCTAAAAGAAGAAATGTAGCATTTGTGCTCATAAACACTGCTTTCAAAAGTCCACTTACCATTCACTAGTAGTGACCAAGACATTTCCAATTTCTACAAAATATATGCTTTATTAAGATTAAGTTTTTACTTCTCATCATCAGCAAGCATGAGTCTCCGAAGGAGCACAGTAGTGTATCGGACCATTTCAGATTTTGTCTAGACAAAAGGCGAGATGGTATTAGCCAGTAAAGGGTAACGAAGGCATTCAGAAGTCTAGTACAGAAAAAGCAACACAAACTTCAAGTTCAGGCTGAGATTTTAAATGAATACTTATATAATCTGTATTTCTGACTTTAACTGGTGTTAGCTGAAATCCCAAATCCTAATTTAGACAAGTCTTTAGATCCTGGGGATATGGAACAAGATAGTTGCTTCACTTTTAAGACCTCTAAGCAGATGACAGGATCTTAAATTACCATAACTCAAACTCTGGTAGTGAGTTCTTCAGTCTTAGAAATCTTTTCTAGCAACTGGCAAAGGTGAAAAGTAACCACACTTCTGTTTTTAAGCAACACATTAGCTATACCACATCCAACCCTGGCAGCTAAAACATATCTGCTACTACCCTTTTCCCATTTAAGTTTTTTAAGAAGAGTATGGATATAACATTAAAAAACAAAAACAAGACCAAAAGCTTTTATTAAAAAACCTTAACTACTGAATAAAAAACATTTAACTATTTGCAGCTTTTGTTTCCATTTAGTTGTAATAGGTAAAACCTTGACACGTAAGACCACCTTATCCAAACAACACTGATACTTAGGAACAGAAGTGAAAAGACTACATACATAGCTGAGGTTTTTTTGGTCCATGTAAATATTCTCAAAACATGCAAGAATCTAAAATTTTATTAACCTTTATTAAAGCTCATTTAGAAAAGAATTGAGGTAGTACCAGGAGTATGCAGGAAAACGGCTGTCTGTGACAGTCAGCTCCCACATGCTGCACACCTTCACAGAAAAATACCCACCCTCAGAGCACCACAGACACAACACCCTGGTTCACAGCAGCAAAGGAAATCACCCACAGCCTCTTCCTGCTCATGGCCAGGCTGCAGTGGCTACACCACATCAAGCAAGGGCACAGTCAAGAGCAATGAGAAAGAGCATTATTTGTTGCTCTCAGAAGAGACCCACACTGCCAGATGTGTGCATCAACCATGTGAAAAGGTGCCGTCACTATCACCCAGCATTTTTAAGAGAGGACCACATCTGCTAGGAACATGGCCTGTGCCTGAAACCCCAGGGCTCTAGTCCACACTAGAGCCTATTCCCTCTTTTTCCTCACTTTCCACCCTAAATAATTGAAAGGAGATGCCTGGCCCTCAACCATTTCACTGCCATGTTAAAAAAAAAATCTGGATTTTACAAAGGAAGCTGCTGCAGCTCCACAGAATAAGGTGGCTCTGCTAGTTTAAAGAAACTGCCCCATCTCTCCTATCCTGTATTTCCTCACATTCCTGATGATCTTTCCTATGCCAGTCTAAGTATTTCTGCACCCACATACTGGATCACTTTCAGTACAACTTTTTTTTTGTATGGTTCATTACACAGCCCACAAACACTTGGGCCAACACAGGGAAATTGAAATAGCAGCTGGGCAGAACTGCTTCTTTTGGCAGCACCACAAACTTAAAGCTTCCCTGAAACCAGCCTGGCACAGCCTCGAGAAGCAACAAACTTAGTGGTATTTAAGATTTTTAACAATACTTGCAAGCAACTTTAAAAATAAAAACCAAAGCACCAAAAAACCCCACCAAAAAACAAAAAACCTCACCAAAATAAACACACACATATAAAGTCAAAATAACGAAAACCAAACACACCCAAACAACCAAGACTTAACACAGAAACCACGACATTTTCTGAAAATTGGCTAGTCCATCATTTGTCAGTTATTGAATCACATCCAGATAAGTTTCTTAATGAAAAAAACAACAGGATGTCTTCTTCTTTGGGTGTCTTCAATCAGTCTTGGCCAGCAAGTGCGACCATCAAGCAAAAACAAGATATAAAACACAATTGGGCTTATCCCATCACAAGCAACACAATAAGAAGGAAGTAAGTGACACTGTCAGCATTTGCTATGTTTAATAAAACATAAGAAGGACAAGGAAAATGGTAACCAATTCCTTTTATATAGTATTTTTAGCAGTCTTCACTATGCCAGTGGCATTGGAGTTTCGTCAGAGTCCACAGACTGTAGATACAACACATCTCTTAAGCCGTTTAACAAGTTATACATCACATGTAAAGTTTAAGACATTTTAGGACAGTTATACCCACTTACTCTAGCAAAACACTGCTTCCTCTTAGATCCATTATTTTAGCTACCCTTCCTTTATAGCTATTTCATAGTCTGCATTTCTCTTGCTTAAACATTATTTGAGAACTGTCAGGTAGATTTAAATAAAAATCTTGTTTAAGTAATTCACAAGCTATTGCCAAAATGAGTTTTCATTCAGAGAGTCAGGCTTCAAAAGACGGGATGATTATACAACCATGACAACACAAAAGGGGATAGGACAGTCTTCATAAAATTCCACAGAATTTGTAGTAGTTTCTCATAATACACCCACAGAAATAAATAAAGTCAGTCTTAATGAGACAACACTGTAAGTCATCTATTCAGTGCTTGCACATCTGCTGTGCTTTCTTATCCACTCTCTACCCCCCCCTTTTTTTTTTAATGTCCAAAACTCTAGCAGTGGCACATCATACATAAGAATAGAATGCATTTTATAGTCACTTAAACCCATCCTACTTAGATCATCGGTGACTTGGATTCCTTCAAAAACTAAAATTCCATGGCAAATATGCCCAAACTATTACATACAAACAAGAGGTGGGAATCACTACTTCACCCATTTAATATGCTGAAAATATAATGGAAACAGTAAAACACAAAAAGGCCTTCTTCTCCCCCAACTCATTAATTTCTATACCGAAAATAACACAAAATATTTCTAAATGAAGTAAAAAATCAGCATCCTAGTAACAGCAAAATCACCTCTGCAAAACCATCATATGATTGTTAGCTGTCTTTTATGTAATACTAATAGCAAACAAAACCACGTTTCTCCTCTAACTAAAAAAACAAAGAAACCGAAGTGACTGAGAAATGGGTGCATACACAAAAAGGAATTAGCATGCTTTTGGACACATACTGTTTTGGACGGCCTTTGTTGTTTTTGTGTGTGTGTTTTACACACCGTGTTTTCATACCCCTTTACACCACGGTCTCCCCAGTCTCTGCTATGAACTACACGAATTGCTGCTGCAGAAAAGGCAATCTTCCCGCCCTCATTTGTTCCAAGACTGACACCCTCAGAGGTGCTTGGTGAGCTGCAGCAGTGATCCCTAAGAAAACTACTCTGGACAAAAGCTGCCTTTTCAGGCACATCACCTCTCAGATCCCAATTACCACAAAGCTGCATGAGGCCAGTGCCAGCACAATGAACAAGCAAGCAACACGCTTTTTCAGAATACCTTTGGGAGAAACTCGCACACTGACAAACAGAGCACTTTCTTGAGTAGCTTTCTTCACCTACCTCCCCTACCTGTAAACAAACCACAAATGTTCTTTGGCATTCCACAAACCCCTACTGCACTACCTCTCCTTGACAACCAGCCTGAATATAATCCATCCAAATATCTGCATCCTAGCTCCAAACTAGGAGCTGATTTTTTTCTAGATTCCTACGACCACTTCAAGTTTTCTGCATTCTCAATGCGAACAGGCTTTTCTCCATGGTACGTGCTCCTACCTCCTGCCCCCAGGATTCTGCCAGCCCCAACCCTCACCTGAGAAGTTGCTCCACACAGGCTTGCAAGCTAAAGCCTTGCCCAGGAAAGAGGCACTCCAGCTCCAAGCACCGATATATGTAACACACCGAACCCCGTCTGGCCATTCAGCACAGCCTGTCACTCAACATCAAAAGCGACAAGTGGGAGGATGCAATTCTTACTTTCTGTGACACAAGATAGATGCACGCCTGGAGCACACCTCAGTGCCAAAGCCATTACCCCGTCCTCATTTTCCCTACTTTTGTCCAAAACGACATGATTATCAGAGAGGAGGACGAGGAGGAGGGAGAAGAAAAGCAGCTAGACAGCATTTTCCTGCAACTCCACGCTGTTTAACTAATCCCTCCCACACCAAGAACAACCATTCTAAGTGATATTTCTATACATTTGCATTGCTTAAGCAGTGACTACTCGGGAGTCAGGAGCACCTTTGTTTTGCATGCCCTCACGTCTTTCTGTAGTAAAATTTAACTGCTCCTCTGAGGACAAAACTTCGATCTCCGAGATAAACAAGTGATGGGTTGTACTGACTTCGTAAAGGATCAACATGACACACAAAACAAGAACCTGATTTTCATAGAATTAAAGGCGAAAAGTAGGAGGTTTACAAAGCAAAGGGGAAATAACGGAAATAATCCTGCAATGGTTGCATAGTACAGCACAATCAAGACGGGCAACACAATAGTGCCTTGCAGCGAGGGGCATAAAACCCGCTGCGGTCCCTCACGGGGCTTTGCGGGCATCTGCAATCAGGGCAGGAAAGGCGCAGGGAGGCGTGGGGCACCTCAGGCACAGGCGCCTGAAGCACAGCCATGCCCGAAAGGAAGTTCCTCCAGCGACCGTCAAGGCTGATTCGATATCGGGAACCATCCTTTCTCCCCGGCACCGTTTCCCTCGTCCGTGTCACACCCACACTGATAACGGGGAAATTTAACATTCCCGTAACCAGCGCTGTACAACCACATCCCCTCGGGCCTTCCTGCCTCCCCCAGGGAGGCCCAAAACCAAAGGCCCTGCACCCGGGGCGCAAGCCCAACGGGGCCGGCCGGCCGCCCATTCCTCACATACCCCTACACCCCCATCCCGCCAGGCTTCCAGGAGCTCCCAGGCAGCTCCGCTGCCGCCTCCCGCCGCCCCTTCCCCTTCTACCTTCGCTTCCCGGCGCAGGGAGGAACGGCACTGGCTCGGTCCGGCTCCCGCGGGAAGCGGGGGCCCACGTCAGGGCGGTGACGGCGACCGCCCGATCCCGTCGCGTTCCGTCGGCTGGCGCGGGATAATGGGATAATCGGGATAATGGCTGCGGAGCGCCGAGGTCACGCGGCGCGGGAAGGCGGGACGGCGCGGCGCGCGAGCACCGCGCGCTGGGGGGGCGGGGCAGGGCCGGGCTGCTCCCCCTCAGCTCCCCCCGCCATCTTCCCCCCAAGCAGGGGCCACCGCCCCGCCAAGCCTCCACGCAACCCCTTTACCTCCGCCCTTCTCTCACCTGGCGGGCGGAACTCCCGGCGGCCCCGCTCCCTTACGGTAACCAGGCGGCCATTTTCCGTCTCGTCGGAGGAAGAGACGTGAAGCCCGCGGGGAAAAGCAAAAACCACCGGGAGGGGCGCGGGGGGCTGCTGCCGCCGCCGCCGCCGCCGAATCGTCACTTCCGCTCTGGGCGGGGAAGCGCCAGCCTCGCGCTCAACGCCCGAGCGCCATCTTGGTTTCGGGTACCCGTCCGCAAGGAAGATGGCGGTTGGCGGCCGCTCGCCCCCGCCAGGCTGTGTGCCTGCCCCACGCCCGGGGCCTCCGCGTCCCGCCTGCCGGGGCCTCGGCTCCCCCCGCACCGCCGCGGCTAAAAGCTGTCGCCTTGTATGCTCTCGTTCCTCAAAGGACGGCGAGAGCGCAGGGTCCCGCCCGCCGTTGCCTGGTTACCTGTGGGGCGGGGTGCGCATCCACGCACAGGAGTCGCTGGGCAGGGGCTGTGTGCGGAGCGCGGCCCGGCGCAGGCAGCGGCTCCGATCCAGCGGCATTGGCTGCCGCTGCTCCACGCACCGGCTGGGAGATGGCGGTGCCGTGGCGCTTTACTGCAGCACCTTTTGCAGCAGGCAGGCAGGCGGCCGTGGCTTGGTTGCGCTACAGCAGCGCCACGTTCGGGGAAAGCGCGCCCGAGAGGCTTCTGTGGCACCACAAAGGTGCGGCCGAGGGCTGCGAATGAGCAGCCTTTGACTAGTGGACGAAGCGGTGTGTGTACGCTGGCCAAGTGCTACAATTCACGGAATCACAGAGTATTCTAAGTTAGAAAGGACCCATTTCGAGTCTAACTCAGCCGTGCGCAAGGACAGCCCGAAGAATCACCGTTCACTTGAGAGCATTGATGAGTAATTCACACTTCTTGAATCTTACACAGCTGATTTATTTTTTAGAAGGCTATTGTCCATTATTTTTTGGGGCAAGAAACTTAAAAACAACCCGTTACAAAAAAAAAAGCAATGCCATTTTAACATGAATTTTGTTAATTCTGGGGACAATGACTGGGAGGCAGCCAAAAGCAACTGATGGAAGAAAAAGGCATGGAAGATGAGAAACAGACATAATCCCCAAATGCTGGTTTGTTGTTCCATGTGTAGGCAAAGTGATGCGCTGGTTAGGGCTATTTATTGTGGCTATTAAATTCTTTGAAATGTAGCCTTCTATGGAGGCAGCAACCAGTGAGTAGTTGGTGCTAAAATAAAAACTGTGGTTAACTGATGAACAGTCTGGCCTACAGAGAAACAAATCCCTCTCTCCTTTTAAGGTTTTCCTTTCAGCAGGGTTAGGCGTAATGGATGTGTACCTCAAGTACAGCACACATGCTACAGCTTTTTCTGTAACCAACAGTAAGGCACTTTTAATGAAGAGGCTCTTTGAGCTGTGATAAGGAACCTGTGAGGGAAGACAATTTACCAGGGCCTGTAGCATTTTCAGAACTGTCCTGAGACTTGGCTGCGTTTAATACACCTATTTTTTAATGGTTCTGCGAATTGCTCTTGCAGGGACACCTTCCACTAGACTAGGTTGCTCAAAACCCCATCCAGGCTGGCCTTGAGCAGTTGCACAGCTGGTGTATCCACAGCTTCTCTGGGTAACCTGTGCCACTGCCTTACCACTCCCACAGTAGGAATTTCTTCATAATATCTAAACTAAACCTACCCTCTTTCAGTTTAAAGCCATTGCCCCTTGGCCCGTCACTACATGCCCCTGTAAAAAGTCACTCTCCTGCCCTCTTGCAGCCCCCTACCCATAGGTACTGGCAGGCTGCTGTATGATCTCAGGCCTCCCTCATCTCCTGAGTGAACTGCCCCAGCTCTCTCAGCCTTCAGGAGAGGTGCTCCAGCCCTCTGGTCCTCTGGACTTGCTTGAGCAGGTCCTTGTCCTTGTTGTGTTGGGGCCCCAGAGGTGGACACAGCACTGCAGGTGGACTCTCACAGAGCAGACCAGAGGGGCAGAATTTCCTCCCTCCTCCTACTGGCCACTCTGCTTGGGATGCAGCCCAGAACATGACTGGCTTTCTGTGCTGTGAGCTGTCATTGCTGGCTCATGTCTAACTTCTCATCCTTCAGCATCCCACTCCAAGTTCTTCTCCTCAGGGCTGCTCTCAATCCATTCTCTGCCAGCCTGTGCTTGTGCTTGGGATTGTCCAGGTGCAGAACCTTGCACTCGGCCCTGTTGAACTTCATAAGGTTCATACAGGCCCACTTCAAACCTGTCCTGGTCCGTGTGGATGGCATCCCTTCCCTCCAGTGTGCTGACCACACCTCTCAACTTGGTGTTGTTGGAAAATTTGTTGAGGGTGCACTCAATCCCACTGGCACCAACAAAGATTTGTGGGATGTAAGCTGATATAAGGTATGTGGTATCTATCTTATTGGGACAGAAAAAGTTCTACTACAGTTCTCTATTGTGTTTAAGACAACATGCTATGTGCCCAGATGGAAAAAACAAACTATAATGTGAAACTTTTTGAAAATATATTGTAAAATGTTTCAAATATGTTTTCCTGATGGCAAATAGTGCAAGTTCTTTCTAAGTTTTGTTCACTCCTTGTCTTGCCAGATGTGACATTTGAGCTATGGGCTGTGTGATTCTTCAGTGGAACCCCTTGGTACAGGCACCTGTGCTTTGAAACACACCAGACCTGTGGCTTTCTAAGGGTATTCACATGAAACACAAGCTGACAGGTTTCTGTCTCCTCTGACTCCATGACTTCGTGTGGTAATTTACCTTGTAAAATTTAACTTCCTTTTTATACAATTTGTTCAGACCTCTAAGGCACATTGGCACCTCTGAGCTGCCTTTGATGTTTTAGAGATACTATCTTTTGCTACAAAGCAATAAAAAATACCAAAAATATTTCAATTTATATGCTTATTATTGTCATAGGAGACAGTAGCTCTGGTCATGACACAAACTGCTGCTTTATTTGAATACAGCAGCAGTCCAGAAAATTTACAATGACATATGAAGCTCAAGACAAATGGGCAAATACATAAAGACAAAGCATCACAATAATACTGTGTCATCACTGGCCCAAGCCAGACTCTTGGTGACTGCTATCAGGCGTTCTCACTGTTCAGTAAATTGGCTGACTAGTTGTACATCCTCTGAGCACTAACACAGAAAGGAGGAATCGGTAGGAAAGTCTGTGGTTGATAGTCAGCAGTGAAATCGGATTGTCCGATCAGGGAATGCCACTCCTAAGAGTTACAAAATGGTAATGTAATCTCAGTTCCAAGGATTTATTAGGAATGAAGAAACCTCAGAGTGAAATTGTCTTTAATCTCTTCAAAAGCTGGAGCACAAGCTTGCACAAGTCAGTGGTTGTATTTACTATCTTTGGCCTGGTTCTTTACATGCAGCTGGTGCTTTGAAACAGACACGCATCTACAGCAGCTGCTTTTCCTTTTAAAACCTTGTTCAGTTTTACAACCCCTTTGAATGGATTTTGTCAATCCGTGAGTGGGACAAGGCTCAAGGGAGCTGTGTAAAGGAATGCTTCAGTAGATGGCACTCTCCCTCTGAAGGAGGATGGGCAAATACCTCAGCCAAGGAATTAGATGCAGTGAGAACAGCTTCATTTATGCTCTACAGAAATCACAGTGAATGCACATAAAGCTCTGCCTAGCTATGCAACGAAGTAACCCCTGGCAGATTTCCACAAATTTGGATCTATCATGTCCTCACATCTGGCTTCCTCCCTGCTTGAATGACTGTAGTCTGTTTATGTTCAGCTGAACTCCTCCTGAATTTGTAACACACACACACACACACACACACACACACACACACACACACACGTACGCACATGTATTTTTTATATCTATTTTGTGTATTTTGTGTATATATATGCATCTGTACCATATACACCATATATCCATATGTGTGTACATAGATATATATAAAAGAGCTCAGTGGTAATATAAGTTGCATACATTAGACTCAGAATTTCCAATTGTTCTTTCCCAATATTTTTTTTTCAAATTGTTTATTTTATTCTACAATTCTGTTAATGGTAGGTCCATTTTGAGAATTTAATTCCCTTGATTTGTTGTTGGCTTTTTGTTGTGACTATTTTCTGTTCTGACTATTTTATAGTCAGAAAATTTCATAGATCCAGTTTAAAGAGTACTGAATTAGTACAAGTGAGGAGGCCTCAGCTGCAGGTATGGGAACAATGAAGACCCGCTAGGCTATGGGGAGCTACAACCTTTTCAACCAAATCTGTTGCTAAACAAGCACCAATGCACAGCCATCGTGCATCTTTCTAAACTGTACAGTGCTTTCCTCACTGATGAACAAGAGGATGAGAGAAGAATATGAAAGAAATATGTATAAGACAAAGTTGCAATAAAAAGATTACATGGAACAAATTTATAAAAAGCAAATTTAATTAGTTAAATTTTAATTGAACTAATTAATCAATTTAATTAGTTCAATTTTTTAACACTTTTGGATTCTTGAATAATGTGAGTATATTCTTTTAATTTACTGCTTTTAAGTACCTTTTTTCTTATTTGACTGGTACACAACTACACAAGTTCTCAGTCACTGCCTCTCCCCTACACTCTGCAAAAAGCCTTTCTCCATTGATTAAAACTACAGGGATAACAGTATTTTTAAAATCCAGAACCAGGAACTAGGAGTTTACTACCATAGTTCAAATAAATTTGACTTTTTTCCCCCGAATATTTATGTCAGAGCCTGAGGGTGTTTGGGGGCCTGATAGCATGAAGAGACCCTAGGTCATGTATGAAAGAGGACTAGAAAGAGTATTTGTGTACATCTCTCCTGTGACAGACAACTTTTGAGCAGTCAAAAGTTATGCACCATTGCCATCTGGATAAGAGAATTTCTGTTAAAAGAAGCAGTTCAAGCACTGACATGCTGCATAAGCAAAATGGTAGATTAATAAGTATATTTTTTTACATTTTCTGAGTCAAAACGAAACAAATCTACTGTGAGTGTCAGGTGCTTAAGGGACTGTACCCAAAAGCAGCATTTTCTGTCATTTGCAGAGAAACTATATGCCAGATTAAATGCTGGACCAGTGGAAGCTTTCTGTTTAGCTACAGAATCCATCTGTTTTTTTGGCAAATAGATTTAAACTCCCAAATGCATTTATACAGAATTCCAAATAGCTTTCAAACAGTAAGGTTACTTCTTGGAAGTCTCTTTTGCACCAAAAACTGAATGGAAATGGGTTGGAGAGGCTTTTTTAACACTGTACAAAGGAACAGATTTTTCTTTCCCCTTGGAGACAAAAATCAAGATATTGAGTGTGGGACATGTACTATTTGAAGCATGTTCTGTACAGGAATAAAAGCAAAAATAGTCTAACATTATTATGGTACTACTATTTTTTTCCTCTTCTGCAAACTTGAGCTGACATTTTATTCAATTAATAAGGAAATTTATCAAGGTCATGAAACCAATCAAAAACATTTGATTTATAGTTTCAACTCTTATCTTTATAGCAGCTGTTGTGATTTCAGAGAATGTTTGAAGATCCGTGAACCGCCTTCCACACTGGCTTTCAAGTATTTGTTTCAAATCAAAGAACAATTGGCCTGACTGAGTCATCAAACTATGTATCAGCACACCTGAGTTTTATGCCTTCAGGCAAATTATAGCCTAATTTTCAAGTGTCATGCACTTCTTTAACTCCCACTTATCTAAAACAGAATTGCAAGGTCTTGGCATCTCTGAAACTTGTTTTTAAACCATTTTGGTAATATCTTCTTTACAGATGCATTGGGAAGCTGTTTTTAGTGTTCGCAGTACATTTTGAAATGTTTAGTAAGAACACTACGGAAATGCAGTCATTGCTAGCACATGTATCATTGAAACAATCCTGTTGTTTTCTCATCTCAGTGCAATACAGTTCAAGTTACCTTTAAAGAACCTCACAATTAACCATTACAGTTTATTAGACAGAGCAGAGCAAGAGAGAGAAGGAGCATGTGATGGGTAGCAGGCTTTTAGGATGAAAGCTGAAGGGTGGAAAATGATGAGCGAAGGTGAAGAGCAAGTGGTGGCAGAAGTAGGACCTGGCAATCACAAGGGTTCCCTATTTTTTAGAAGACCCCTACTGAAAGGATCCAGAAAACATGATGGGAAAATAGACATACTAGCCTAGCTTTTGATAACATTAAGAAGCCAGACAGAGATCAGAACTCAATGGATTTGCAGAGCTGGTCAAGGAAGTAGACAGAAAAATCAAAATCACAGTTCTTTGTAATGAATTGCATTATGTATTAGAAGCATCATATCTTTTGGTTTACCAGTGTAGGTAAGCTTATTTGTGACCGGTGGTATTTGTGATTAAGAAAATTACATCAAGAGAAAAAAAAGCAGTTGTTGGACATACCAGAGGGATTTGGGTGAGTCTGTTCATGAGTGTTTGGAGATGGCTGCAGAACAAAGGGTTGATTTTCAAACATGCTTTATTTAGAAAATAAAGATTCATTAAAGGACAGAGGTGAAAACTTACCAATAAATGTATCAAATACAATCATTAGAATAAATCCACCAAATCTATGAATAAGAAATTAATAAAAGTGATTAACTTTCAGCAGACTAGTACCTACAGGATCCCTAATTAAGGTGACCGTGAATCAAACCAGTTTTTACTGGAATCCTCAATATTACAAAAATCACCTCATGCTGCAAGAATTAAACCAGGGTCATTTGTAAATCTCTTCAGCCAAGGGTGGGCACATGTACTAGACTGGTGAATTAAGCAAAAGGAGAACTGAACATTTTCCTTTACTACCTCTTTCTGCATAAAAACAGCAAATAATTTTTGCATCCTCCCATTTCTAACTTATCCAGCCCACTCAGCAGGACTGGCTTGGCAGGAAGAAAATCGTGCTAAATTCATTTGGCCGCCGTCTTTTTTTTTCCCTGTTTTCTATTCTTGCTGATTTGCAAAGTCTCAGGTGACTGAGTTATAAGTTGTTTGTCCAACAGCTCCTTTGTTCTGATCTGTGCTTCAGCAAAAACTGGAAAAACCTGTTCGCTTGCTCTTTTTTTTTTTTTCATCTTCCTCTCTCCAATTGGTAGCTGCAGCTTGTACACATGCAGACAAGGTGGTGCCTACCTTTCATGTGGAAAGCTGCCTTACAAAAACAGGTTGCATTTTCCATTATCCCAGAGTTTTTCTAGTCTCATACGGGCTTGTATGATCCATAACCTAAACTCCATTTGCTCTCTATGAAATGTGTTTAGGTCATTATCTTACTTCTCTTCAAGTGAAAGGAAGGTGTGTCTCCGGTGCACTCATTTTAAATAATAATTTATGAACTTCAGGAGATCTGCAGAAACCAGCCTTGTGAAATGTATTTTTTTGGACACAGAAGTCTGTCTGCCTTACAGCATCTGTGCGTGGTGTGGTGTTAATATCTGTAAGACAGAACAAACAGTGAGGAGGCAAGCTAGTGCAAAAAGCAGACAAATTGAGAAGAAACTTTTTTTTCCATCTCCTTACTTTTCTTCTTGCTTTGTGCTGCTGCTGCAACAAGAATGGGTCAGCTATGTGGACGATGCATGCAGCTCCTGCGGGACTTCATAGGCTTTGTTCAGAGGATGTCCTCTGACTTGGTGCAAGGCATCAAGGAATGCTTAACTCTGATAAGCAATTGCTCCTGCTTAAAACAGAACAGCTCTAAAAACAGACAGCTGTACAAGCCCATCCTACAGCCTCATGAGAGAGTGACCGCACAGGAGTTTCTGCAGCATATTGAAACAGGTAAGAAGACTTTCTATTTCTAAAGGATTGTGAAAGAGCAAAGGGATTAATTTTGTGGGTTAAAAGCAAATTGCTATCTGCTCTGCTCTGGTATGGCATTGAGCAGCTTGGTGATGATGAGGAAAGGCCAGAACTACAGAGCATTTTCTTTGTGTACACGACACCAAGGGCTCAAGTCGTGCAACAGTTGGATCTGGGTAGAAGTGGTCAGTAACTTTCTTGCTCTGCCACCACTGTTAATATATAACCCATGTAAATATGTTTCATAAAAGTGAGTCCTTCTAGAAATGAAAGTTACTTTTTTGAAATCAGTCAAAAGGAACAGACAAAATTGGACATAGGCTTTGATAGGACTGGATGCTACGTGAGTGCTGATCTGTAAGTGGGCAGATCACAGTGTGATGTGCACAGTTGTGCACCTCTGTGTTGGCTGAACACTGGGACTTATGCTAGGAATGTCTGGGCTATACATGGGGAAGATCAAAGTCACCCTGGGACAAGCATCATTGAGCTCTCAGGATTCCAAGCAACCGTGCTTTTGTGCAAACGTTTGAGACATCAGGCTTAATCGCAATCATGGGATTCTGTTTGAATCAAAGTAAATGCATGTCTTCATCTATCTCCTTAACTTTACAGGTTATCTGCCTATTTCCTCTGTTTTTCTGTTTGTGATATCCTCTTTGTCCTGTTCTAGGATACAATATCAATAGGAAAACTTGGGTTTTTATTTCACTTCTGCAATCATCTTGAATGAGTATTTTGTTGGTTGTCCAATCTAAAAATAGTCCTTATCTTGAGATAAAGGGGTCATTCCTTGATTGGTTTTGCTTTGTCTCACAACTAATTTGGTATACTTTATGTTTAACAGCTTTGGGCTAAAGCTACTACACAAAATTGCATAGTCCCCTACTTTGGTTTGTGTGAAGGGTGTGGAACTACTATTCATTTACTTGTCCTTTTTGGGAACATGAAACAATCTTGTAAGGGGAACCAGGAGAGACATTTTTCCTTGGTGTGACATGGTTAATTCTATTTGAAATGATCTGTCATGGAATAACCTTTGGAATAATTGCTCTGGTGACTCTGGTTTTTGGGAACATGTGTGGATTAGCCTCAGATGGTATTAGCTGGTGCCATTATCCAGTGAATGTAGTGGGTCCTGTGCTGCTGATAAGGTTCACTGATTGTTGCACCTTTAGTGCTGGTTTAAATCCTGACATTCATATCTAGAATAGGAACAGATCTTTCAGCTTGTTATACAGTGGAGATCTTCCAGGGCTGAACTTCCTCTTCCAAAGTCCAGCGTGCTCCTGACTCTATAGGAGCCTGTCTTGGCAGTATCCCCGCACAGCTGATGGCTGAGATGTAATAAAGGGGAGGCCAGAATGGTTCCTTGTAGTAGCCACTGGTGTTCCCTGAAAATAATAAATGTGTGTTTTCCTGAGAGATCCTTTCCTCTCTGAGATCAGTCATTAAAACTCTGCTCTGTCTTGGATCCATGGGAGTTGGGGTACAGCAGCAGGAAACCTAGGGCTTCACTGACAACAGTGCACATGACAATGAGGGGTTTCAGGGAGGTCCCACTGTCTGTGACAGGACACATACAGCACCCAGGAAGCAGAACCAATCTGGTTGTCTGGATGGCCAAATCTTACTACCTAGACAAATGGAGGCAGGGAAGCCTCACAAAGAGAACCAAGACACATCCCTCTTACTTTAACACTCACCTTTTATTTTATTCCAAGAGGGAACAAGCCTATCCTCAAAACAAAATATAATAAACAAAATATAATAAATAGGAACAAAATCTAATAAGCAAAAAGACAGTGTTTGGGCAATTTGGGTGCAAGGAGAGACTTCATCATTGATCATCACACTCATCTGTTAACCAGGGCAGCAAATTTTGATATTTTGAGCAGGTGAAAATTTTGAGTGGTTTGAGTTTTATCACTCTCCCAGACAAAACCATATTTAGAAGAATCAGATAGATTCAGGTTCAGATAGTGAAAGGAACAGAATTAAATCACATGAAGAGATTTTTTGGGGTTTTTTTTGTCTAAAACCTTGCACACCCAGGCAAGTCCTTCCCTTTGTGTATACTACTAATTATTTTTAAAAATTATCTTTATATGAAGCAGTTCTGTGAAGCTGACTTGCCTAATTCTGAGGGTAGGAGTTTGCTAGTCTTGACATGTCAGCAACTTCTAATGGCTTGAGATATTGGCTGTGTTTTGCAGTGAGGCATGAACACTCGTGCTTCTCACATCCCTCACATTTCTTTGTCTCGTGGGACGTAATATCTAGATATTTTTCACAGAGATATTTCAATCATTATAGCACAGCTTTAATCTATTGCCTGAAAATATATCTTAAAATTGTGTGCTCCACCAGTTGATCAATCATACATTGCCTTTTTAACTTTGTTTCATTCAGTGTCCCTTTCCTTTTCCTCTCTGCTGCTCCATTCCACATATTATATTATGCAGTGACTTACAGAAGTCATGCATGACTGCTATTGCTTGATGACTGTTGTTGAACATCTGGTTTATTCGTAGGGGAGCTACCATACTCAAGAACAGGTAGACTCATGCTAGAAATTTAAGCCTGAGTCAAGCCAGTTTGCATGTTGCTATTGCTTTAAATCCTGTATTTCAATACCCAAGACAGGAAACACAGTGAACTTCAGATATGGTAACTTAGAAATATATACTTTTTCTATACTTATAAATATATGTAGAAATACAAAATAAATTAGAAATATATACTCTTAACTAAGAACACCACATTCAGTATTTTAACAAAGATTCAGAAAAATGTAGAGATTTTTGTGGAGAACAAGAACACCTGCATTTGTATTAGATAGCATAAAAGTGTCTAAAGGTTATAATTTATCTTGTTTCCAATCACTAGCTTTGTGAGCTTTACAAGAGGCATTGCCAAGGACAGGTTATTCCCAGTTCATCTATTGCTTCTGCTCACGGAAACGTGAATAAAGATAGATGGGCTTTATGGAGTACAAAAATCCTTATGCATTTGGTTGGCTTTAAGTTTTAATTTCTTTTTGTAAACTAACCCTTTACAGATGTAGTTAAACCTGTGCTGTCATTTTACATCTTTAGATTTTGAAATGTCTCCACTGGGAAAGGACCCTCTGGAAGCCTTGAGGACCTTATCCTTTTCAGAAAACCCAGGTTTACAGCAGTCAGCTGCCCTCTATTACTTGCATATGAGTCAGCACAGTAAGTTATCTCAGTAAGCATTAGAAAATTTTCATGTAATTATAAATAAAAATATTATTTCAAACTGTGAAACTCTTTTTGATTCATTAAGCAAGTTTTTTTTTTTGCTTTCATGCCATGTTGTTTGCTAAGGAAGCTGGAAAACTATCATTGCCACATAGGCAGAGTCAGTTCTGGGTTTTGCTATCAGGAGATATCTCTTACGATGATGAAAGACTGTTACTTATGAAATTGTTACACTTATGTGAAGCTCAGCAGAACCCAAAGTATTTAAAGTTAGTGTATACTGAATCTCCTAAAAGCAACACAGTCAAACTATGGTGAAAGGAAATGGACATAGTGACCAATTAATGTTAAAAATTATATACAGAAGAGGACAATACTCCAGAAGATAGATTGTAGTGAAAAGTTATGAAGGACACATTCTTCTTTGTTCCAAATATTCTGTGGGATCACTTAGCTCTTAAGGTAGTTTGTTAATAGTTAGGAGTCAGCCTAGATATCCCAAATAAAATATCAGCAAGAGTTTGAATTCTACAAAAAGGTAAAAATACTAGCAATAAGCAGGTTGCAATTTATTTATTTATTTTAATTTTATTTCAAAAAGAATATTCTGTCACTCGGATTATAGCTTTATCCCATGTATTATTTGCTGGATAAAAAGTGCAGGTAGCCAACAAGGCAAGGACCTGCTGTGAGGCAGAATGACTTATTTGGTAGCAGGGCACACTGCGTCCCTTCCCATGATGTTTTTGAAGTACTTGATTATTCAAAACCTCTTCAGGAAACTTGCCCTGTTTGCCAGTGGCAGTGGAATTTTAATGAAGGTGAATACCACTCAACCTATATATAGGAGCACCTCATGCTTAAGTCCATCAAGGGAAAAATGTGACTGTGATGAACAATAGGATTAATGAATATTGCCTCTCACTCTTGCAGTGAACATCCCCCTGCCTGTGGAACATCTGGAACCCTTCTATGCCTTACTACGTTCTGCTGACCTGGAAGTGCAGCAGATGTCTTCCTTGTCCCTTGTCAACTTCCTACTGGAAGGAAATAGTGAGTAATTAATGACACATCTCTCTTCAGGTGAAGAAGTATCTGTTTAGCTAGACTCAGACAGAAGGCACTTCTACACAAATCTAGATTCCTTTTTTTGTGTTCCTCATAGGACAAGTGTGAGTCTGATTCTGACTGCAATATACATAGCTTCTGGTGGCACCAAGATAGATCAGATCCCTCCAGCTACATTATGTAATGTGATGAGTTCTTGGATCTGTGTGCAAAGGCTGATGAATTATTCCCAGGCCAGTGTGGGAATTCTGTTCTCATTCTTGGATCTACAGACATTTTTCCTTTTAAACAACAGATACAGCTAATAGAAATAAACTCTATATACAAGACAGTGTTCATTTTCTGGTTATTTATGAACTGGACCTTAGTCTTAAATTGCTTGCAGAAAAAAAAAAGTTTAAATGCTTAGTACAATTGCTTCTATAACCAAAGGGGAAAATAGATATGAAATAGAATCTGGGAGATGCAGAAGAATAACTTCGCAATAAAGTTTATGTTGATAGACAGGGCAAGAACATGCCACACCTCATCAGCAGAGCCCTTGTTGCATCTACTACTGCTCTCCTGGTCACCTGGGCCACAACAAGTGCTCCATCCTGCAGTCCTATCATAGCAGAAGACAGGGTCAGTCTTCAGCGAAGCTGGCTTTTTTCTTTGCTTTCTTTCTTAAGGATTTTGCTGCAAATAATATCATGTCACTATTTACAAAGAAAAATGATACTTAAATGGTAGACCTCAGAAGAAAAAGAAAGGGGGGAGGGGGATTGCTGAGTAAGTTGTGAACGTATTGGAAACTGCAGTTGCTCTTGCCAAAATTAACCTGATTTGAGACCTTCTGGCCTAAAACCTCCAAACATCTGTTACAGTCTTTCATGCATCTGAAGGAGAATTAAGCAAGCCCAGCTGGAGACTGTGAGTGGCTTTCTGGCTGTTTCTATCTTAGTTCTATTTTGTATAATCGTAATGTAGATCGCCCAAGCAGTCAATGGATGATGTATTCTTTCCACAAAATCACTAACTCCTTACTTTTTTATTTGTCTATTTTTTCTTGAATTTTTGAATAGTTGACAAAGAATTAGTTGTCCAAATGGGTTTACTTGAGCCAATTCTGGATCTGCTTGAATCAGAGGATCCCACTGTCCAGTGTAATTCCTGTGCCTGCATCATGACTTTGGCTGTTTCAGGTGAGTGTTCTCTTTGCCTTTATCCTCAGCTGTGAATTCATTCAATTCTTCCATCATATTTTAAGATGATGCAACCTATTTGCAATTGGTTTGAGAGTCATAAGATGCAGCAACAAGTTTTGGTATTTCCACATCATAAATTCAACCTCCTGACATTCCAGTTATTTTTCTCAGTGTTTCTGACTTTGTGCTCTTATGATTACAAACCTTTTTCTGATTTTCATCCTAAATGTATGCATGACTGGCTTATCTTAATTAATGTCTGCATTGGCTTTTGCTTCAGGAGTTCTGTCCCTCTGATGTCTATGCTGATGAGGTTCCTTCATTTTACTAGACTGAGAAAGCCAAGGTCTTTTAAGACTCCTCTTGTAAGTGAGACTCTCCATTCATCTTCAGAGTCCTTCCGGGTATAAATTATATGTTCCAGGAATGGAACATAGCATTTGCATGTGCTGTATGGTGATACCACAGGCCTCAGGCAGTGGTGTTGTTACAGTGCCAAGATATAGATAAATGCTTCAGGAGTTCTGTTTTGGATTCATCTCTTCTGAAAGAGAAGTCACAAGAAATGTGCAGTATTTCAGCTGGGGTCTCATAACTGGACCTGTGCCTTTTATTGTGGCACATGTGGAAATATGTTTTATGGTACATCTCATGGTAACACTTGCAGGTTTGGTGATTGTGCCATGGTGATATGGTCATCCTACAGCTGACTTAATCACTTAGGCTTGCTCCTCCTTTGCTGCTATTTCCAGCAGACACCAAGTAATCAAGGCTCTGTACCACAAATGTTTCCAAGTGCAGATCCCTGCATTTTGTACAGGTTTCATTCTGTTTCCATTGCTTCAGTATTCTGACTTGTCTCTTATTTGTAAAATATTCTGGTCTTCCACTGCATTGACAGTTCTACGTTCGCATCTTTGTTTCAACTCTCTGATTCAAAGCACAGACTAGCCCTCATGGAATTCCATTTGTAGCCTCTTCCCAGGTGGTCATTTCCATTCAGCAAAATTTGCTTCCAGTTTGCTTTCAGTCAGTTTTTTATCCATCATGTACTACTTGCATTTGTCACCATCTTCTGCTTATGAATATGAATATTTCATATAATGATATTAATATTTTCCTGGTATCCAGACAGGTAAGTTCAGCCACAGTTACCAAAAGAGAGGTTATTATGTTAGTCTGTCCTACTCTACCTTGTGCAAACTTGTAGTTCTCCAGTACAAACTGTGTACAAGTCTGTAGAAAAGCTGTGTTTTCACATTTGTTTCCCTTCCTGTAGCCAGCTTCCTTCTCCAGCATGGGAAGGTGCAGTCTGGTGTCCCAGAAGGCTGAGGGAAGCATGATGAAAGTGTTAATTCCTCATTTAAGTATTTATGTTGCAAAGGAGGAGTGGATAAGCAGGATCCAACCACATGAAAGTGCTGATTTGCATTTTATACCACCTTTTTATTTTATTTTCAGGTTTTTAAACACTTCTCCCTTAGGAGCTTATTTTTAAGCATTGTACATTATTGTCAGGTTAAGAATTCCACATACTGTATTACTTTGTGTGGAATGCAAATTGCCTCATTTAAATGTCTTAATTAGTCATGGCATCACTAAACTTATAGGTACCTGGCTCTAGAAGGACTTTCTTTGTGTAGGATCACTGAAGTTAAGCCCCTAAAAATTACAGAGAGATGTCCCTTCACCTGTTTTAAACAGCCCACAGAGAAAGTGATTTGTTTGGGCACCTAAGGATGTTACTTAGTCCTGAAGACACTCATAGCCTTCTAGATGTCTAACCTGGAGTACAGGGGACCCTCAGCCACTGCAGATCCAGGCCACCTTCATTCCCTGTGGTCTTTTTTGCCTCTGCACACTTCCTCAAGCGCCAATGTCCTTCTGAGCACAAGTACGCCAAATTAAGCACTCAAAGAGCTTTCAAAGCTGAACATAGAGGTAGGCAGTCCTGCATAGGCTGGGTTGCTCCCTGGTGTTTGATCAGTGTTGAGGATCTCCGTCACAGTTTAACTAGAATTTAAATGGGCTGGATCCATTTATTTGTTTTTCAGACTATCTTCAGATACCAAAGCAATGAGACTAAAGCAAGAGGCAATTCTCCAGGGTTTATTTTAATTTTAGCTCACAGACTCTGGATATTTTTAAGTGTCTGCTTGAGAAAAGTATCTTGTTCAGTCATATCCTTCAAGAAGACCATTTATGCAAAAAAGATAAATATGGAAGCACAACCAAATTAGGAAGATCCTTAGATGGCTTTAAGGTGACTAAAATTCTGCATCTAAGAATGGTCTTAATTCTGTTGCAACAAGCATGCAAGACTATGTACAGAGTGAAACTGTTTAGCGGTGTTACTGCAGGTCATGTGTAAACTAAGTGTCTCCCAGCTGCAATAGGGACCTGAAAATAAGAACAAACTAACCCATTCAGAGGAAAACTATTTGAAGCTTAGTTTGTTCCAACACCAGCATTTGTCCATGCAGCAAAAGGACACATGCATAGTTGCAATTATCTGCAGCTTTTTAATCACTGAGTGAAAGTGAGTGAATCAGTTCTGAGATAAGAACTCAGAGTACTTCAGAACTAAATGTTCACATGTTGGGGGTTTAGGGGGGCCTGAACATCTGCTTTAAGCTAAAACAAGGAGGTTGCACTGAGTGTAAAGTACATTCAAACTTGTTCTGATGGGAATTTTTAGGCACACAAATGTCAGAGAGTGGAAAGAAAGAATTTATAAATTAGTGAGCTATTCAAACACAGCTTGAGTAGATGTTGATTTCCCCACTTTAGAGGAGTGTCTCAAACACATGGCTTCCTTCTAAAAGCATTCCAGGGGGTATCACTGGTTGCAGTGGCATCAGTGGAGGGACTACATTTTTTAAGATAAACAAGTAGTCCAGGACAGAAACATGATCTATCCTGCCACTTCACATACAGAGATGGCAATAGTTACACATCTTGCTGAGATAGATTTCCCCATCCAGTCTGTCATCATAAACTGGTAAAACAAGTGTTCAGGCACAATATCTGATAGAAGAAAGAATTTGCCCAAGTTTTGTCCAAATGTTCATAATTCCTTTTCTCAAGGTCAGGTTCTTTTCCACATTCACAAACATTCATGGAGTATATTGTGTACAAGAATAAGGGAACCAGTGATATCTAAATTTTTTCTTAATCTTTTTACTTCTCTTTTTTATTCACCTGAGTAGTTTGCATCACACCCATTGGAGTCATACAAAAGACTTTCTGCTTCTACTGAGAGAAACAGAAGAATGGTATGCAGGCAGATTAGATTAGAGAAGGGCTTGTCTATGAAAAGGACCAGAATATTTCACCAGAATAATAGCTTTCCACATGGAAAAGCTATTTTAAATAGATTACTCTTCCCAGAACAATTATTTTGCTCAATTTTTTTTCAGAATAAAAGTTATTTACTTGAGTATATACTAATAGGAAGACAGAAAATTACTTGCCCTGGAATATTAAACTGATACTCTCTGAACTATACTTGAATAAACATCCTGGCTAATCTGTCTAGTGAGTCAGTTTCTCACAATATAGGCTTTAGGTATAAAACTAGCAGCTTTGTTCTCATAACTCTCCAAGTTAGTTAGCACCTGAAGATTTATCTCATCCAAATACCTTTCTTTTTTTTTGTTCTGTCTGCTTCCTGTTTCTTTCAGCAAACTTCCACAGACTGGCCATTGTTTAAATTGTGCATAAATATTGTTAATTTTACAGAAATAAGTTCTTTTCTCACCAGTTTTTCATCCAAGAGTCCTAAGAGATTCTGCTGCCCTTTTTTAAGTTCTCCTTGTACTCCAGGATGTTGAATACAACTGTACAACTTAATACATTGCCATGCAAGGAATCACCACCACTTCAAAAAAGCATTATCTTGTCAAATTTAATTCCAATGGTTAAATCAAATTCTGTCCTTAGAAACCTCTGCACTGTTTGTAGATGTCAAGTGAGTAATACAGGGACATTCCAAGAAGGAACTTGGCCCTGAATATACCCTTCTAAATTAATTAAACCTTACCTGCAGTTAATTATGTAGTTTTTTGTTATCACACTGTGAATAGGTTGATCAGACATACCAAGGGTATGAAGCAAGACTCTCTGTTAACCTGTTAAAAGGATCTTAAAGATATTTTAATTATCCTAGTCAGAAAGCAAAAGCATTGAACCAGCTGTGATTTATGGCTAATCCAGAAATCATGAATTGGTTTCCTTCCTGTTAAGCTCTCAGAATTTTTAAGAGTTTCCTTTGAGCATGCAGAGAAATCAGAGAAGGGAACACCAAGGGATAAGTCCTGCTGGTTGTCCTGCTTGTGGTTCACAGTAAGATGGCAGTAAATATTTATTTCTTTCTCTGATTTTCTCCAGAGTCCAACCGAGAGGCTATTGGTGCTGCTAGAGGAGTTACACCCCTACTGTCTCTTGCCAATTCCTATGATCCCAGAGTCCAGCAAAATGCAGTTGGTGCTATTCTGAACCTAACACAATCAGGTATTTTCAGACTAATGGTTTACCTAAATTGCCAAAAGAAAACTCACTGATAGAAAAATAATCCTAAAGTTTAAGGCAAGAATAAAAGCATATCTGAGCAACAAGTTATTTCCTCTGCTTATGGCATTCATATTGGTACCACAGGTTGATGATTTAAGTTTAACTGATACAGGCCCTTTTTTGCCTAGTAGCAAAACAAAATAGCTTGATTTTCAAATCCAAGGGGCTAGTGTATGAATATTTAAACAATCAGTCAACGAAATAGGAAAAAAAATTAGCTATTTGTTAAAGAAATAATTTAGCCTAAAAAAATAGCAGGACATTTGGTGTACTTTAAAGCAATCTCAGGAGCTTATCCAACAAAGTTGAGCTTTAAGAGCTTTTCGCTTGTTCTGACTAACTCAGTGCTGGAATATGCTATGTATAACGATCATGGGTCAGACATTAAAGGCTCCTGGAATATCTGCAAACAGCTTTATCAAAAGTAGTACTTGGTCCTCTGCAATTATATGTAGACTACCATAATTAACTCTGAAATAAACAAGCATTAAATTTCACCTACCAAGACGATACCATTATTCCACAGAGCTAAACGATAAAGTCACGAGTAACATCTCTGAACTCTGTTCTGCAAGGAAACAGTTGGCAAGAACTTATACAGTTGGCTATTACATTTCTGGTATTATTCAGAATATTTTAAATAATTTGTTTTTAAAACACAGAAATCATAGTGAAGATTCTACCTGAGGCATTTCAGCTTCTCCAGCAATTCAGACTCTCAGAGCAGTTTTTAGCATAAAACCATCAAAAGCTTAATCAGACAGCCTGCTAGTCTTTTTGCTAAAATATCTGCATACTGCTACATTACGCAAGCTCTAAATGATATACTCTCCAGTCACACTGACTGGCATATATTTGGACAGCATCAGCACTCTTTAGAACCCAAGAACTGTGCACATCCCTTTTGAATGGTGCCTCCAGATGAGAGGGAGGGAAGGAGGAGACACTTTTACGTTTTCTTTTTAATGGCAGAGAAAATCCAACAAGTTCTATGCAAGGAAGGAGCCCTACCAGTTCTTGCCTTGTTGCTGGAATCTCCTGACTCAGAAGTCCAGGTATGACTAAAATAGGTCAGATTTTAAAACAGTAACATCGTGACTGTAAGGAGAGCACAAACCTCAGTATGCAGAAATGAAAAAGGGGAAAAGGAGGAATGGTTTCACTAGTGAAGTGGAAAAACATGGGAGAGCATCTTGGTGAAACTCAGCTCAGTCACATAATAAATATTAAAAGACCCAATTTGTCTCACTGCACAGGAGAAAGTTTATGATGCAAAATTTCTTCTGCCAGCACACATTAATGCATGCACAGGGTTGTTCTGTGGGTACCTTCTAGTGTTTTTCAGATCATCAGACATGATGCAGATAGGCCTCTTCCTCTGGGTTTTGGTTTTTTGTTTTGTTTGGGGTATTTTTGCATCCTAACTTTGATCATCCACTCTAAGCAATGTTACTAAGTATTCTGAGAAGACAAGTTGAAAAGATCTTTTTCTTGTTGTAAATATCTGTAAAACATCCTATTTTATGCCTATCACAGACACCTGTTTGTGATTCTGCACACTCAGCAGAGAGCTTGTCTTAGTGCAAAAGTGTGCTGATAAATAAACTATGAATCAGAGTTGTAAGCCTTACACTCTGCTAGTTTGTTTATTCAGTCCTTTGAGTAGCACAAATTTTTTTTGCCCCATCAGTTTAATTATCTCTACTCAGATTTTTTTAGGTTTCTGAAGGGGTGGACCCTCTGGAGTTGCTTTCTGCAAACTGTTTCTGCATTTTTAGATTTCTCTGAGATTCATCTTAAAATTTCCATCTCTGTAGCTCAACCTGTTTTTTGTAATTATACCTCCCTAGTAATAGATATGTGTATATTTATATGTATAGTCCTCCCTAGCGTTAATGGTTAGGACCTTTTGAAATGATCTCTTGGCATGCTAGGGCAATAGCTACATCCAACTTGAGTAAATCAATGTAAACATATAATACAATAGATGCAGATGACTTAACTTAGATGCCAGCAGCAATGTCATTGCAGCAGCAGAGCATGTTCCCAAACAGCCAGGGTCCTAATGAATGTACTACACGCCCCAGCAGGATTGCTGGAGCAGCTACAGCATGTTGTGTCAACCCTATAAACACCCTTAGGATGAAAAAGCATGTTATTTTCATCGGTTTTAAATCCGAGCATTTCTCCAATTTATTTGTATTCTCTTCAGTGTGTCACCACTGTGACCTTTCTCTCTATGTTTTTTCTTGGTTCTTTGCAGTATTACAGCTGTGCTGCCCTGAGCAACATGGCAGCCAATGTTCAGCACCACAAAGCCTTGCTGAGACCCAGTGACAGATTCCTGCTGCGGACACTGATCTCTCTCCTATCCTCTTCTGTGGACAAGGTAAAGCTGTAGCTTTCTCTTTGTGAAAAGACTTAGCATCCAAATAGAGCTATAGACTTGGGCTTCCAGTTTCAGCTTCACATCATTCTGTTCATCTACTGTACGGGTACCTATGCAGCATCTGTCCCATAAGAAAAGACACCTATAATAGAAAATAGATGGGTTCTACAAGGTCAATGTATGAAGAAAGCAAAGGGAAATTATTAAAGTTGTTCTACAGCCCTGGACACTTCTTTTAGACTAGGATAGCCTGTATGCTATTAACTTGAAGTGTCATGTGAGAAGTGCCCTGTCCAGGCTCTGTCTTTGATCACTGTGTGTGTGACAGAAGTTGTCTGACACATCTGTTGTGCTACTTGTTTTTTTTTCTTTTTGGTATCCGGAACTTCTACTGTATGGCTTCAAGGATGACATCTTGAAAATTTTGCTTTGTTGGAAGCCATATCAAGGAAACTTCAAGAAACCACAGTTCCTGGTGGAACTTGAAATTCTGTGTAGAAGGGAGGTGAAAAAAACCACAAAGCAAATGGGACAATTTCCCTTCATTTTCCTATAACTTATCAGATGTTGTAAAATAAAGCCAACATATGAACCCCATTCTTCATCAACAATAGGATGAATGATACTAGGAGGTTGAAAAAAATTTCATCAAAACTTTGGAAAAAAAAAAAACATGTGCCAAAACTTACTCTTGAAGATAATGTAAGAGCTTACTAGTGTTGTCATGTTTATTTTGTGTGCAATAGGCAAGAACATGCATTACTGAAACTGCTCTTTTTCCTCCTCTCTCTCATTTTTAATTTTTGGTTTTCCTCTTTGGCACAAGCAGGTTTCAAGCCAGGCATGTGTTTGCCTAAGAAATTTGGCTACCAGTGGTAAGCAATGTCTTGGAGACAAAGAAACTACACTATTTCTATCTCTCTCTGCCTTTCAGAGTGAGCACAGTGGGCTGGGAACCTTTCCTATCAAAAGCAAAGAGACATTTTCTACATTTTAACTGGATTTTAAGGGAAGAGGAAGGCGCAGTGCATATCCTAACTAAATCTGTTTTAGAGCTCCCAGGTAGCAGGGGAGTATCTGGAGAAAGTGAGAAAGGCAGCAGAGGTGTGCTTATGCACAGAGCCTCAGTGAGTTGCTAAGCTTTCCTTCTTTCTATGTTTCCTAAGCATTAAACCCAATTAGGACAGAATGTCTTCTGAAATTGCTTATTGAGTGGGGACCTGTCTTCTCCAAGGCATGATTCTGTCTATCATTAAATATAATTTTCTCCCATGCATTTATCATCTGCCTAAAAAACCCTATTAAATGTCCAAGATTCATTTCTATGACATATTCAGGAAATAGTGGCAGAGGACTGGCACACTCAGTGCTAAAGTAACAGACTCCAGGGTAGAAGAGAAAGAAGATTCATCTAGAAATGTAGAGGTGCTTAATTCTCAAGCAGTCACAATTATAGAGGAGCTGAGAGTGAAGGAATTGCTGTGCCACTCCTTGATGTGTTTGAAACACCCGGTCTGCTTGACCTTTTAGATCTGCCTCTCCATCTGCTGGCTGCTCTGGCATTGCCTTTTAGTGCACTCATGAGGTTGCAGGGGCAAGTGGGGTATAACAACTCGGTGGGATTGCTGGGCTCTCTTCTGGCTAACCATAACTCTGCAAGATAGGTGGTGCTTAGGAGGTCATTCTGTTTGTTCAGCAGAAGCTACCACCTTCATACCTGGCCTTATGCCAGTGACAGAGTCAGAAAATTCCTCTCACTCTTTTTTTTGAGGTTCAGACACAGACTGAGGGTGCCCAAACCTACATTCTGCCATCAAGCTTGTATTAATCCCTCAGCAAAAGGAGGCAGAACAAATGAGGGTTTATTGTTATAACTGAACATCTGGCATTGCCCCATCACATGGAGATGAGGAGGTCCCTTCTAATTTGATGTAACTGTTTGAGTCAGAGCCTGAGTTACTCCCTGCAGAGCTCTGAGCCCCCCTGACTTCCTTTGTTTTCCCACACCAGTGGACATCCAGGCCGAGATGGTTGCTGAGAATGTCCTGCCCAAGCTGTGCTCTCTCCTGGCCTCTGGAAGTGAGGATGTGCGTCGTGCCTCCATTGCTCTGCTCTGGATACTCTCCCTGCACCCACCCAACCAGGTATGCGAGATCACTTCCCAAAAACAGAGGAGAAAGACTGGTTCTGGCCACCACCGGGGGTAACACTCTGTTATGGCAAAACAGCCTAAGAAATGCAATATGAGGATGACCAAGAGACTCTGGGAGCCTTCCCAACCCTTCTCTCTCCTACCCAAAATAACAAGGCTTTGCTTACTGCATCTGCACCGTCACTAACTACCTGAGGAGCCATCTGTTGTGCTGAGGGGGATCCAAAGGAGAGACCAGTGAGAGAGAAGAGGGGGAGAGGGTGTCAGAGCCGTTGGATATATGGATACTGCCTTGCACTCCTTGCAACTCCCTCTAGTCCCTTCAGTCCCCAGATAGGTGTATGTGGGGGAGGACATACACAGCACCATGAGAGACTGCCACCAGGACGGCAACGAAGGAAGTTATTTCTTGGCTACAGAGCTCCCCCACCCACTGAAAAGCAGAGAAACTGATTTAGAGCACACATTTAAAGTGCATAAGTGCAGAACAAAGAGCAAACATACGTTACTCCCTACATGGACAGTGTTATTCAAAAGTGCATTTGTAGAATATTGACATATTTTGAATTAGGATCAAAACAATAAGGGGGACTAACAGAATTTGAAATCTTGTCTATCTTTAGTTAATGCATTAGGACTTTCACCAGGACTGTGTATCCTCATCTCCTAAGTTACAGAATGATTCTTTTGCCCATGTTCAGGGTCAACACCACCATTAATAGTGCAACACTAGCAAATACATGAAGTCTGACTACAATTAAATTACAGCAAGTACTGACAGATTACTCTTGTTTTTAAATAAACTTTTCTTTACAGTAATTAAAGACATCCTTAAGAACATAGATGTGAAAGGTTTTGGTAAGTGTTTTAAGCTAACAACAGCATTTGAAGTTAGTCAGAGGTTGGGTACATAGAGCAAAAATATGTGAGAACCTTTGCTGCCACATTGCTTCAAGCAGCAGTGATAGGGTCTGAATAGCTTCAGGTGGCCTTAGGTGCTTCTTGTGCCTGAAATACACTCAGCCTGATTGGGAATTTACTCTGGGTTTGGAAAGCTTGGCATATTACAGTTCAGTTGTCCGTTTGCAGACCAAAATTGCACCTCCCCTACCTCTGGGACGTGATAGGAAAATGGGTGAGCTCAATGCCTGGGAAAGCAGCAGCTAGAGCACAGAGCTATACAAGGCAGAGTGGCTGCATGAGCACAGAACATCCTCGTTGCTTGTCAAACTGCCTCATACAATCAAAGCACAATTTGCTCTCAACAAGCTTGCAATTGAAATGCATTAAGTTAGTTGAAGGCTGTTTGCACAGTAAATATGTTATTCAGTAGGAGACATTATGCTGGAACATGGTCTTCACTCAGTTTTGCTTTTCTTGTCTCCAAACATCATTCACATTTTTTGTTCTCCCAGGAAAGAGTACCCACAAATCCTTTTCTTCCTGGTCCTGAAACTTGTCTTTACCAGTATTTCAAATCCCTGGCCACAAAGAGACGTGGTCAGCATCAATGGGAACAAAGACTCTGCGAACTCAGCCTTGCTACATCAGTGGTGAAACAGCCCATCCTTCATGAGGGAAAAAGGGTCAGTAGCAGGAGGTTGGAAAGCAAAGCATCTCACTTTATTCCCCAGTGAGAAGTATCTACATCTCTAAATTTGTTTTAGCGAGAAAACATGGCTGTCCCTGACTACTGAATGTTGCTGCTTTGTGCGAGCGAGCCCTGGGCACTCTGAGAAGAGTCTGACCTCTTTGTATTCATATCCTGCCTCCCCATCTCTGTGCCTTTTCTGGCCTGCTTTTCAAGTCTTTTCAACGTTTCTTTCTCTAACTCAGGCTGAATTCTCCGTGACTGAAAAAGGGACTTCTCCATGGGAACAGCTGTTGGAAAACAAACCACTGAACAAAGCTAACCTTTACAACCAAGTCAAGTGATGCTTGAATTATTACAAATACTACCCAGGATACAATGGGGCAGAATCTGTCTGCCCTTCAGTTACCATGAAGCAAACCCCCAGGAATGCTTCATGGGAGCTCCTTGCCCTGCTTCAGCCCCATTTTTGCAATCTCCTGGTCAGGCTGTTGACAGAGATTCCCAGCAAGGGCTGGAAAATTTCCCTCTTTCAGAGGGAATTTTATTCAGTTTTCCCAAGGACAGGCCAACACTGAAACACTAAAGAAACAGGCTTTGTGAGAAAACAGTCTTTTAAGTCAAATTCCTTTGAGTAAAAGACCTGGAAGTCAGGGTCTGTCTATTCCAGATGGTGCCACTGAATCTCCATTCCAGGTACAAAATAACTTTGCCTTGACATTTTGCTAACTGGTAAATGGGATAATATTTACCTTGTCAAGAAATCCCTGTGTAAGGAGTATGAGTGCAGCATTGCAACTGTAAGCACACTTGCTGTTGGAATTTTTTTCCTTGCCTTTATTTTTTTTTTTTAATATTCAAGTCTTGGGAGAAGTTAGATCAATATCCATCTGAATCACTCAATCTATTTTTACTCACAGTTTTCTCGTGATTCTCTTGCACTGTGCAGAATTGAGCCAGAAAACAAAATCTGGATCTCAGCCATATTCCAGCCAAAAAAAGAAGTTCAGCAAAATTCAAGTACTGTCACTTGCTAATGTAGGTCCTAAATAAACAAAAGATCTTGGCGGGGAAGTCATTATATATTAGAAAGTTCCTTTATAATCCATAGAAAATTTCCTCCTCTCAGGTTGTAGCAAATCAAAAATGGGTACTGTAGTTGATGGGATTACATAGAAAAGAGGACATTTGGCCCCAAAAGCATAGAAGACAGTCATCAGTGGTAATTTAATTGGATTATCTAAAACTATATTATTTCTTCCTTTAAAGAAAATCTAAGGATAATTTACTGTCATGTCTGCGTATAGGATTCTTTAAATGCCCTGTGTTTAGGCATAGAACTGCCCTTTCAACTTACTTTCCTGTCTTATTTTAGGATTGCTGGTTGTGACAGTACTTAAAATGAGCTAAGTGAAGATGTCAGCTGGTATTAAAAGAAAATAAGATACACTTTTGCAATTTAACTTAAGCAAAGGAAAGATTAAAGCTAAACTAACTTTTAAAGACATCCACCTTTCAACACTGCTTTAGTGATCCTGATATTTCACAGGTTTCAGAATTACGTGATTTTTTTTGCAGCTGTGTATAGGACCAATGATTTGTTTTATCTTGAACTCCCTTGCTAATGTGTCTCAGTTTCCAAGCAGTACAAATAATATCATTCATTGTGAACAAACAGAAGAACTGCATTAAAAACTCCTAAATTCCTAAGGGAAGGAGACTGAATGAAAAAACACTCCCAAGAGGAAATCTTTTGCTTTTAACTGTAGACCTAAAATAAACTCTGTTGAAGTCAGGTTTCTCTTACACACAGCAGTGCCTCCTTAATCCATATTGTTATTGAGGTAACTACCTGTGCAGTAATCCAGACTCTGATACTACAGGACAAGAGTAATGGCTGCGAACTGAAAGAAAGTAGGTTTAGATTTGATACTGGGGAAAAAAAATCCTTACTGTGAGGGTGGTGAGGCACTGGAACACGTTGCCCAGAGAATTTGTGGATGCCCCAATCCCTGGAAGTGTTTAAGGCCAGGTTAGATGGGGCTCTGAGCACCCTGGCCCAGTGGAAGGTGTTCCTGCCCATGGCAGAGGGTTTGGAACTAGATGATCTTTAAGGTCCCTTCCAAGCCCGGTCATTCTGTGATTCAAGTAAGATTAATGGTAATTGGAGGAAGACTACATTCAGAGAGAGATACCCAGCAAAGTACCTCTAAAATATCATCAGACAGCAGAGAAATGTGTGTAAAGAAGATGTTGTTCAGGACATATTTACTGAAGAGGTGCCTGATCACAAACTGATCTAACCATACAACCCATTATTGTAGCCAGGTAAATTGCTGAGCTACTGCTGCTGTACTTCACCATGTAGTTCTGCCTTTCACAGCAACCCTGACAACCTCTCTTTCCAGTCAGGATCACACATCCTTCCCCAGATTAGCAATGACCCCAGTGAGGCATTTGATGGAAACAACAATAAACTACACAACCTTGAAGACTCCAGCTTTCCATAGCACATGCTCAATAGTCAGTGCAATCAGACCATACTTGAGAGAAGCAGCACTGGAGACAGCCACATCCTTGGTTTAAAAAAGCAAACTAATGCTCTTCTTGCAGAACTAAGTTTGATTTCTGCATAGCTCACTGCAAAGCTGTGTTGTGTCGTCCACACTGGATGATAACTGAGATACTGGTTGCTCTTCTCAGGACACTCTGGCATGTGCTGAGCTCCTGCAGAGCCTGGGGACGTTACTGGCAGCTCATAAAACAGACCCTGTGATTGTTGGACATACTGCTTGCATCATCAAAAACCTGTGCCTTTCCAAAAACAGACAGGTAGGTACACAATGTTTGTCACTGAACTATATCCTGTGAGGTTGCCATTGTGTTTATGTCAAATCAGCATTAAAAAAATTAATTAATTCTGTGGGTAATTAAACATATGCCAATTTGCTATATATTTTACACAAAATTGCACATATGAATAAAAGGACCATAATGAAAGGTAGTTTTATTCATATTCTCCCAATACAATACAAAAAAACTAATTAAAATAAGAAATATCTAATTTTTGCTATGAATGATGTGGTTACCTAATTTGACTGCATCATAGGTATAAAAAGTTCAAGCAAGAACATTTCATACTGATTAAAGGAATTGTTCAGGAAAATGTGAGGTCTGTTATGAACTGAATCTTTTTTTCTTGGCTCTCATGCTTCAGCTGCTGTTCGTTGTGAAACAGAACCCCAGCTATTGATGTACATTTTGCCTCTTTGGCAAGATACTAGCTATGCCAAAATGCTATCAAGATCTCTCTTGCTGACTTTGCTTCAAAATCCATATGCATGGATGCACTTCCTTTCTCCTTGCCTTTTAGAGTACCTTGATCAAACAGTACCACCAGTAGCAATCAATATTGAGGAAAAAACCTCACCAAATCCTCACTTCTGCTTTTACCACTTCCTAGTACACACTTTTCAAGACTCAGTTCTTTTTTCCCCCCTTTGTTCACAATACAAGTACTACTAGTTCCAGAGATTTAAACCAGACAGAAGGAAAATTATGGGTTTTTTCACTAAGATAAGAATTACATATATTTCTAATAGCTGTGACATCGAGTTTTGCAGGAAACTAGGTTCCCTTAAAATTAAGGCCTACAGTAGGAATAAAAATGGACCATCATTCAAGGTTTGACAAATATGGTCTTTTTTTGAAATACTTAAATTCTGTGACTTCATGCTGTTATCAGCTGGACCTGCTTTACCTTCAATAAAGCTTTATAGTGTAGAGAGTATCAAGCTCTCGCTGCATAAGTGAATAAACAGACATGAGTGGGAGTGCCAGGTTTCCAGGATCAATTCTAAGGAATGTTCCCTAAAACACAAGTCCTTGGCACAAGAGGAAAAAGGCAGTACTGTTTTTATGCCAGCAGGACAGAAACAGAGTGTGGGAGCTTAAAAAGCAGCAGTCTCAAATTCACCTTGAACCTCTAAGCAACAAGTTTAAAAAAGACAGCATAAAATGCAGCATAAAATGAGTATCAGAAGAAGATACTCCCTTTTGCTGATAGACACCTGAGCTCGCTTAGGGAGCCATGAGCAGCTTCCCTTGTTAGGACGTCCCAGAGAGCTGATGACTTCATGATTCAACTTCACTAGCAACCAGTCACCTCCAGCTGACTCATTCAGAACTCATTTCTTGGTCTCATTTTTTGCTTTTAGTCCTGGTCAGCACAGGCTAAGTCTCCTATCTCTTTTCAACTCAGTCTATGAAATATGTATCTCAGTACAGGTGATCTCTGAACAATCCGAGGTGATTTCACCTGGTTGTGGTAGAGCTGGGAGGAGACATTTCCATTATTGATGGTTTCACTTCAGTACTTCTGAAGCCCCCAGACACCACTAAACCACAGTGTAAGTGCTAAACATGACTCTCTCTCTTGTGGCAGAGAATCACTGAGAGCCGCTGTGTCGAAGGTCTCCTCCAGACCATGCTTTTGACCGACACTCAGGAAGACTCCCTTCGTTACGTGACATCCTGCCTTGCTGAGCTAGCAAAGCAAGGTATGGCAGCAACCCTCCATCAGTGGCTGAATCAGAGATGTGTACATGTCCTGTATTGATTCTAACAGGAGATGGAGCACAGCTGGACACACAGCCCAAGTATTTCCTTTTAAATTCGTTGTAAGTTTCAAGAACAAAATCCAATTCACTGGCAGGATACATGGGCTCCATTGTCTTCACTTTTGTTCAACTGTTTAAAATTCTTTACTCTATTTTTTCTCTTTTTGCTGAACTTTATTGCTGTACATGGCCTGTCTACTTCTATTTGTAACATTTCCCAGTTTCTCAGGCTGAAATAATTTTACCATTGCAGAAACTGATATAAAAGACTAAAATACGAAGTAGGTCTATATCTTGAAATTTTTTGCACATGGATTTTATCAGAGATACCAAATTGGCACTCATGAAAGGTACAGCACTCTTTATAGCAGAAAGGACGAGTGTAAATTTTCCCAACATGGCCCAGCATTGGATATTGTCTGTGAAACAAGTAATCTCTTTTATCTGGTGTAATGGCCATGCAGCTGGCAACACATCACATTTAATTTTGCGAGTGGAGCATGCTCCTGGAGTAGCTGCTGGACAGACTGAGCCCAATAGGCCAAGAATGGATCTTGCACATAAAGTGATTCATTTTTGCAGAACAAAAAGCCAACAAAATATGAACCAAATCCATGGCCTTACCTTACTGAGAGCATAACCTCAGAACATGACCCTTTATAACAATCTAAACATACTTATTAACCAAGTTCAGCACTTATTTTGCTTCTCCAGTTGCATGAAGGATTCACCACTTCAGCAGTTTCTGGCAGACCTCTCAGCTTCATTTCTTTGACACTGGAGTTCCTATCTAGAGACTACACTCTTACCTTTCTGCCTTCCAGAAGGAGCCATGTTACACATGGTCCAGTGGATGGATGAACCTTTGACAAGGTGCTTGGTGAGACTGGCCGGCCAACTGGAACATCCTGAGCCATCCTTTCATGCTGCCTCCATCATCCAGCACATGATCGGTCACGGTAACTCACATAGGATTAACTGTGCTTTCAAAGAGACTTGTGGCTGTCTGGAGTGAAATTAGCCTTTTCCCAAAGGACTGTCAGGCACTGAACAACCTTAAATATTCCTCTATCATCCCCCCACTTGGTCTCTACAAATTTTTCAGAGTACAAATGCCTATAGTCACCCCTGAAATAAAACAGTCCTTGAGTGCATGAGAAACTCCAGGGATGAAAGTGGACCACAGATAAAGGTCTGATTTACATGGTTTTTGCCTTCTTCAAGAACTGCCATTCTGCAGAGCTGGTCCATAGCCAATTCTGAGGTCCTTGCAAACAGCTTCAGTAGGAAGGTGGGAGACCATTTACATACTCCTCATCATGGGAGAGATCAGAACGTGTTTTCGACAAGGGTCACTTCAAACAAAGTTATATCTTTCTGTTTGACCTTCTTTCTCAGTATGTAAAATGTGATGGCATCCCCCACAGACAGCAGAGGCTGTGTTCCAAAATTTTAGAGTAACTCTACTCCCTGACCAGCAATAGAAAAATTCTTACTGAACGAAATCCTGCTGATATAATTCTAGACTAAATTAGCAGGAGCAGTGAAGTAAAGTGGTTTTAAGAATGTAGCCAAAATTTTTCAAGTTTCTATGACAGCGAATAAAAGAACATTATTTTTACCTGCAGAAAACAGTTTTATGCTTAAATACTTGCCTCATGCAGCTGAGCCTTTAAGACTTGCAAGAAAAAGGTGTTCTGATGATACTTGCAACATTCTCTAGAAAGGTATGGTTAGATTTTAGACATAAGAAAAACTGAAATCTGTGATGAGTCACTAGTAAGGGAAAATCCAAATCTGTTTCATTTCTGGCATAGAGGATTTGCAACAGAGCACTCTCAGGTAGTGAACAGAATCCAACAGCATAATCATCTAATGGATAGCTTCACCTGCCAGGCCAACTACTGCCAATCAGCAGACCCCTTGCACAGGGATCAGATTCCCAGCACAGCAGCCCACTCATCTTTTTCTTTACCTGAAGTATCAGCAGTATTATCAGAAGCTGTAGTACAGGGAAGTCCCTTGCCAGTCTTTGCAGTAATGTTGGTTTTAGCTGAAGGTGGATGAGTCATTATTGAAATGTTGTTACAAAAATCAGTTTTCAGAGTGCTTAAAGGCTTGTATTGATCTCCAGTGGTTCTCCCATTTACACAGAAAAAATGATGCTTTTATGCAAGTATCACATTGGAGAGATTCAAGCCTACCTCAAGAATTTTCTTACCCACCAAGAGGTCCGTTTTCAGCAGCTGGGCATCTCCACACTCTGCAGACTACGAGCAGGTACGTCCTTCCTGCCAAGGCTGCCTGCACCCATCAGCAGCAAACAGGCACTGCTTAGTAACAGAAATCACAGAATCATTAGGGTTGGAAAAGACCTCTAAAATGAGTCCAACCACTGACAGTGCAAACTTCTCCAGGGACTAGCTCTGCTCACTTAAGAAAACAGAATAATCTCAAGGGTAGCTGTTACCTTACATGTTTTTAAGCAGCTCTTTAAGAGTATCTCCCAATAAAGGCGGGAGGATTTTGTTTGTTTGCTTTAAAAGTAAAGGCATTCAGAACAGCAGGGAAACAGGACTTCAGGAAAATCTTATCCTATATAAGAAATTTTGGCACTAGATGCAACCTAAAAGCTTTTCAAGTGTGATTTAATTTATTTTGTTGAAGCAAGCAAATAAGGAAATTGCATGAATAGCTGATAGTAAAGCTGGGAAGTCTCACATCTTCATACTTCAAAGTCCATTACTTAATATTATGCTAGGTTAAGTTAGTCTTCTTGTCTTTGGATAAAAGTTGAGTACTTATGAGGATTATAATGTGGTAATAACTGTATATAGCACATATCTTTATGTATGTAGAGCCAAAGCCAAAACCCTACTATATCTAGGTAGGCAGCTGCAGCATAAGGCTGAATTTGGCAACTGGGATTTATACATCTGGATCAGGAGAATTTAGCAGCAATCTTGAATGGTTTTGGGGATGAAAACTGAATTTGTATGTGCTTTGTGTGGTGTTTTTCTGCTTTACCTGTAATAAGAACCACCAACCAACTGTATCTAACCTGAAAAATAAGTTTTCTATGCATCTGCATTAGAACATAGCAAAAAACAGCAAGTTGCCTAACACCTGTTATTCCTCTTCAGATCCAGACTTTTCATTAGCATTCAGAAAAAGCCAAATGGCCAAACTCCTTGAGCAAGTCCGTCAGCAAACAGAAGAAACTCAAGAGCTCCTTAGGGCAGCTATGTGCCATGAAGAGAGTTAATATTTAAGCCAAATGGCTTATGAAAACTTACCAGATCCAAGGGCCGGAACTTTCAGAGGAAACAACTCTTTTCCTTGGTTCCTGTAATTTTCCTGCTACTTGCAGTTTCACCATACAAGAGAGATGTCCCGATAACAAGAATTAGAGCAGGTCAAAACACAATTCATTGCACCTTTTGGCTGGCTGCTTAAGTGTGCTTGAGGACATTGCTACATGTTGAAAAACACCTGCTACGCTTGGTTAACCTTCCATGGCTTGTTTTTGGTTTCCTCACCCTCCCCTCCAGAAAAACCAGCACTGTATTAATGAGGTTTTATTCATGCAACAGGCTGATTCCACTGATAAGGCATCTCTCAAGTATGCAGGTCTGCATTCGTCTTTATTCTGTTTCTGTTCCATGTCCTGTATTTCAGAGCACACTCCAAGGACTTTAGAAAATAATTGAATCAACCCACACTATAAAGGTAAAAAACTACTAACACGTTACTACAGAAAGTAACTGCTGAGGGACAATTCTCAAAGTACAAAAAATTTGTAAGAAACAAGAATGGGTAAAGCCTTACAGCTGATCCTTGTCCACACTATAGGCTTTGCTCTCCAGCAGAAGAGCAAAGGCACATTAAGGCAAGGCAATGTTGCACAGAGCAAGTACAGAACACAGCAGGAACCATGAATAATTTGGGAGAGATGTGTTTAAGTGCAGAACTGTGTTCTGCAAATGTTATTCTTTCCAAAGCTACTCACAACAAGAGATGAGTGAAAATATTTGGCAAAATTAGGAATTTTTGTTATATTTTGATATTGATACTTCATTTTAAATGGAGTTAAAGAACAATAAAAAGGTATTCATGTTTAAATTCAACTTGTTTTCTTACACGTATACTTCCCATGGACAAGCAGATGTTCGCCATCTCCAGGAAAACTGGGTTCCATCATGTGTAATGGTTACTTGGGAAGACAGATACTGTAACTTCAAACATCCCCCTTTCCTCTTCCTTCCCCCAGCTTTATATGCCCAGCATCACAATGTACGGTATGGAATGTTCCTGTGGTCAGCTGGGGTCACCTGTCCCAGCTGTTGCCTCCCAACTTCTTGTGCAAGCAACCACAGGCAGGTGGGGTGGTGTGAGAGGCAGACTCTGGGCAAGTGCTGATGAGCAGTAACTAAAACATCCCTGTGTTACCAACCTTGTGTTCAGCACAAACCCAAACACGGCCTCCTTCGAGCTACTGTGAAGAAAGTTAACTCTACCCCAGCCAAAAGCAGCACACTGTCTTCTGAGGTGCTTCTGACCCTCTCATAACTCTTACGTGCACGTAGAGCTTTAGAGCTGATACTGGGTACAAACATGCAATAAAAGTGAGATTAAAAAATATTTTTAAAAGTTATTCTGTCAGTTAAGAGCTCAATGTTCCATTTTATTGTGGCTCAAATCTCTGAACTTAATTTTGGTGCTTGAGGGAGGCATTTTTGATAATTATTTCTGCAAATTAATATCTGTAAATATCTGCAAATTCTTTCCAATGGTACTGTTTGGGAAAAAAACAGAACAAAACAATGTCCCTATCCTCAAAAAAACAAAACAAAACAAACAAAAAAACCCCAAACCCACAAACCCACAAAAAAACCCCCAAAAACAAACAAACAAACAAACAAAAACAACCCCGAAACAACTCCCCCCAAAAAAACCCACACAAAAAATAAAAGTAAAAAAAAAACCCATGTAAAAACAACCAAAACCAGTGCAGTAAAAAGGCCTATGAAAGTGCAGAGTAGGCAGAAACTTTGGATAAAGCAATATGGCATTTTCAATATTCATGCGTGACAGGAATCTTGTTTTGAAATCCTATGCGAGAAATCATGTGCTCAGCTTTGGGCAGGTGGACTTTCTAAAACAGAGGACTGGCTGAATGACACACCTGGGAACAAAAAAATCTCATACTGCAAACCACCCCTCTGTGTGATTTTAGATCAGTTTCCAAAAAGAAACAGTGCAATATTAAGTAATGATATTAGAATCTGTATACTGTATCTGTATTCTTAGGTATTTAATCTAAAACATTATTTCAAGGTCTTAACAAGAAAGCAAATAACAAAAGATTCTTCATCAGGAATGAGGAGATAAAAGATATGAAGCAAACAGAGCTAATGGTGAGTAGTGCAGCAGTTGTGATGTACTGAAATAACTCACAGAGCATCATCCCTGTGAGCATCGATGTTGTGCTGTGGAGATGGGAGCACAGAGCTGAGCCTTCCCAGAGCACACAGCTCTCTGCTGGGGAAGGCTGCTGCTCCCAACCCTCAGAACAGCTGTCTGCACCTGCTACTGCTACCTCACAGAGTAGTTCCACCTTGCCCCTCATGGTACAAACAACACAACTAGTTGCAATAGCATCCAGAGGAGCTGGCCTTCCTCCCATACCATATTTTATTGTCAAAACCAACACTAAACAGAAGAGAAACTGTTTTCCCAGCATTAAAAGAGGTTTAACCAATAGATTTAAAAATTCAATATTAAATCCTTTTTTAAAATTTCATACACCTACTCTCAATTCCCTTGTGTTTATATTGTATGTCATGCCCTTGAAACAGGAACTTCTCGCTCTCATTTGAAACAAACCTGGATTGACTGTAATGGCAAACTGTTTTTAATCCAGTCCTGCTAAAAAAAAATCAAAGCAAAAAAAGTAAATGTGAGAAATAAAGCCAGCCCATTTTTCCACAAACAGTGAAGCAAATGTGCTGAAGTCTCCCCAAAAACAGACCAGCATAATTTATAACCAATCCTAAATAGCTCAAGATCAACACAATTTAAACCTGATCCTAAATGAATCCTAAGACTTAAAACTGAAGCTAAATGTAACTGCGTATTTTATTGCTCTCTTTCTCGTCGCAAGTGACTCTGTAATGATTTTAGTAAAGAAATTAGAGAAAATCTGAAGCAAAATTTTAAGCAGACCATGAGTAGCAAGAAGAGTTTTCTATCAGAGATTGACTCTTGCTTCAATTATGCGAGAAAATGAAAATATAAGTAGAAATAAATATTTCAAACAAGTTTTATTTGGTACTTACATGCTATATATAGTTTTAAAGAAAAACTACATATTTTGGACACTTCAAAATATTGTGGCTATGTACATGGAAAACTAAAGAAAGCAAGAAAGGAACCCAATTCATTTTACTGTGTCACAAGTTACTATTAAAAGCACTCTGACTGAATGGCTGTTTTTTCCCTTCCATAAATATTCTGGCAGATGAAGTCTCTTTCATTTTATTTCCATTGCTTTTGTCCCATCTCCTCTATAAGATGAACACTCAGCAGCAGCAGAAATTTCTTCAAAAATCCTTCGGCTTTTGTCTCAGAGGATTTCTTCTGCTAGCACAGACTTTCTGCACAGCTTCATAGAGACCTCACTCAATGCTCACCAGAGGCAAGTGCAGGAATCTTAATGGTAAATTCTCTGTTAGCAGGAGCTGAGAGCCCATGAACCTCCATTTCCCCTACCCAAGGATGTTCTTACTGATTCAGAGAGCAATGCCTCAAGCCTTTGGCGATGCTGCAAAGGCAAACCCAGAGCGAGCTCTGCCTCCAACAGCATTGTTTAGCAAAGCACAAAAACGTGCAAGATTTTACAGTTCTGCACAACAGCAACCAAAAGTGTGGGATGGAACAATGAATGACAGTAGAAATCAGCATCAAACTAAAGAGAAAGCAACCTGCATCGCTCCTCTTATCACTCAAACTGCACTGCTTTATAAAAACCACACACTACATATAAAAGCACAAACAATGACCATTTTCCATTTGCTCTGAAACGAGCAAACCCCAAAAATCCCTGAACCTGCATCATCATCCAAAACTCAAATATCCCAGGTTTCACACAGTCTTCAAAAGTCTGATAAGGCAAAGGAAAAGTCTTCCATCATTGGGAACAGCAGCAATTTACAGGACTCAGAACAAGGTATTTCCTTGTACATGTGTGCACACATGTGTGCACATACACATCTTTTATAGTATTGTGAACATGGATGTAACTAAAAAAATCAAGTTTGCAGTATCTTTTTTACCACATTTGTCTAATTTATTCAATCAAATTATTTATTTCTGTACTGAGCAAAATTCATAAATACATAATCTAGGAGAACAATAGGTTATCCTCTTGTCCATGAAAAAATATCGCTTTCAAATTTTCACATTTTAAAACCTTTCTTGTTTTGTGTTTTTAGAGAAAACGTGAGAAGATCATAGTGATATCTCAATTTACAGAATGTCCCTGTAGGAATTACATTTACAAGAACCTGATACAGAAGCCTATAGTTCGCCCCCATAATTAGAGTTCTCTGCAATAACATTTAAACCAACAGGTTTAAATAAAACACCCCATTAACTCTACTTGTAGAGCAATGAGGCATTTATTTTTCAAGTATTAGAACCATAAAGTGTAAAAGATTCTTTGCCAATTTTACAATTATGCCTTTTAAACCAACACCCACCTTTTTTAAAAACAAAAAAGAATCAGTCCCACCACCCAAATCAGCCCGTTACTTTCAGATTCCAGTGTCTTGTGTCTTAAGGAATGCAGAAATATTAATTTACTAACAAAAAAAGCTTGTTGGAAATAGCCATATTAAGTAACGCACGTGAAGCATGATTTTTCTAGTGATGAAAGCTATTAGAATGGTGATCCAAGTCTATTCCCCTCATTTCTTCTGCTGGTTTTACTAAAGTCCTTCCAAAAAAGATATTCAAGAAATCTTTAAAAAACTGGAGAGAAAAAATAAAACACTCCTTCATAGCATGGAAGAAACTCCACTGACTGCAGAGATGCTCATATCACCTTTGGTTCTTCAGAAGAAACAATCAGATCACTTCTAAAACAGAAGGTAAACATGAAAGGTCAGAGTGGCAATTCTTTCTTCAAAATGTTAGGTGCTTATGCAATTATTTTAATGTGAAATGATTTTCCTTACATTTTTAGGCCAGAGAATAATACAGTGCTATCCAATTTAATCTGCTAAATCAGTATTTGTTTACCTAGCATTCTTGCAAAGTTATGATGTAATTCAGAAAAACCCAGTGTCCTGGAAATCATCCCTCGATGCCTGCAAGAACTTGATGAGGAAAGCACATCCAGAATTTCAAAAAGTAGTTTTTAAGAAGCAGTTACTCCCCTTCTGCATGTGCATGTCAAGCACTGCACTTGCAAAACTGGAACCCAACTGCTGACCATAAGGTCAGAACAGCAGCTGTCACCTGTCACTTCTGCTTGAAAGCACAGGGCAAACCTTTCCAAGCAACTTCAAAGGGCACAAAGTAAAGCATATGTGAGAAGCCCTCATACAGGAAATGATAAGGCCTCACCACCATTGCACTGCATCTGTATGTGCCCAGCATGCATAGCTTTACAAAGAGACGTGCTCTTTGTATTGATTTCTTTAAAATTTAAACAAATTAAATTTGTTTAAAATTTAAACAGAATTTAAATATTAAAGAAAATAGAGTTCAAACATCCTTAAATGAATAAGTTTATCAATATAAGCTGATTGACAGCTCTGAGACCTCTCTCAATTACAACAAATTACAAGTGTTAGCGAACCACAGCAAACCTACCTGCTGTTTGATGTGTTTGAACACTATCTACCTGAGGCAAAAGAGTGCCCTTATCTTCAAAGGCTAGAATTGGATTCAAAGGAATTTCAGGACTGTTGCTTCCATCATTGTTCATAGCATCCAGCCGGGATGGTTTAGAACCAATAGGTAGGTTCATGATCTCTTCAAAATTATCATTCTGCATAGACATTCCATTTTCATTTGCATTCTCCTCTGGATTGAGATTGCTGAAAGAGAAACAGCAATTTTTCCTTATGTACTTCATCAAGAACAGAAGTTTAGTCATCCTCAAAGCAATAGTACAAATGGAAAAGAAGTCTGCATCAATCCCAAGCATTCTTTCAGCCAGTGAAAACAAAACTATGCTTCTACCACAGTAGGAAAAATTGGTTTTGCAGCCGAGTACCTGGTATTCCTTCCCTCAAAGCCATGGGATAGTAGTTACCTTTGGCTATGTGATAGGGTGGACACTGCAGTCTGAGAAGCAACTGCAATGGGAATCGGTAAGGAAACCTCTGCAGCACCTGGAACCACCCACATAATGCAATTTACAGCTCCTAACATCTTTTTCAGATCTCATAACCTTTGTTGTACCCTTCCTCTTATTGCAAATCAATGTAATTTCCCTTGGATAAGATCACTGTTATTTTTATTGTTTCTTGGATCACTTTCTGCCACCAGTTCGGGAGCAGCTTCTTCTATATGCCACTTATCCAGAGGGAAAAACTCCCTTTTCAATATAGTGCTCCTTTCAGTCCCTTCTCCCATACAAGATCTTAGGGGCCATTTCCAAGGCACTACCCAGCTCCACACTTCTCCTGTTGATCACGTCCAAGCCAAAAGAGCCCTCTCCCAGAACCTCTTGTGAATCTGGACTTTCATTTTCCATCTGCCATGTGACAGAGGTACCTTATGAGTGAGCTCCTGCACACCTCCCCCATCCAGAGCAGCACAAGCACAGACACTCTGCATTTACACATACTGTCCCCAGATGATATTGCTCATGTCTCGCAGCCTTGGGCCTCCCCTCCCAACCCCTTTATTAGGTGCTGCATTGTCAAATCCTTCTGATTCTGCGGATGGCATGTCCTACCCTGCCAGAGAGGAGAAACTAAGGTGCTACTTCAGTGAACAGGATGACAGCAATGGGACCATAAGCTCCTCAGGCAAGAGAAAGTACTCAATGAATACTCAAAAATCTTGTGATCTTTCACAGGCTCTTTCCAAAGCCCTCAAACAGTTAGATCCTGGCAATCCTGGGTACCTATTCCCTCTTCGGGCCCCATTGCAACTGTTCAGGTTGTTTGGAAATGTTTTGGCCACAAAGGCACAGATGCAATTTTCCTAGATTGAAACTTGGCTACCAATTTCCTCAGGCCATTTTGCAGAAGGCAGCTTGGTTTCACAGGCTTATTTTCTGACAGCACATTTACTAGTTATAAAAAGAAACCTGCTTGTAATTGGCAGACAGTATATTTTCATTTGCCAGCTTCTTTGTACAACTTTGCACAAACAATTAAAGAATTGTTTTACAGTATTCCCCAAGAGACAAAAACCAATCATTGCTCTTTTGAAAGTGGCAGTGCTTTTTTATCCAAAGCCCAGATTTCCTGTGAGAATCACATGCTGGTGTTCCTATCAAGCCTTCCCAGTTTTTCAAACCATCACCAGTTCTTTTTCAGAAAGGCACTCCCCTTTTTTTTCATCTGTGGATACGCTGGGCAAATTTCAAAGTGAAAATATGTTTCACTGCACTGAGTTAGAGAGCAGGCACACAAACCCTGCTGGCTGCCACCCTTTTGTGCCAGAGATCCACATGTGTAAGAGGAGGACCAGAATCTGTGAAATGCTTTAGGACTATTAAAAGCTGCTCTGTCATGTATGGTCATTAGTTCATTATTCACTAGAAGGTATCCTGTTATTTACTTTATCCCCATTATTTACTTTATCCCCATATACTGCCAATAGCCATATCAGAGCTAGCACAACATGCCAAGTTTGATGAATGGGGCTAGAAAGAGGTGGAAAGAGAGCAACTGCTCATTCATATAAATTAAACAGCACAGTAGTTCAACAAGTATTAGAGCAATGAAGAAGCCTCTTGCTTCTGCAAACAGAATTTTTCTACCCAATTTATCAGCTGACTTAGTAAATAAATAATTCTTCATAGTTTATATTTATGTGCCATGGCACTGACAGTATTAGACATGGAATTAGAGCATAATTCATTCAGACTTGAACAATGTCTTTTGAGACAGAAGAGTCTACAATCACAAAGGGGGTACAGAAAAGGAAATCAGGACTATAAATATTCTAAATTTTGTGGTATAAAATCTTGTAGATTCTATGCTGCTTGATCCACCTAAGGACTGGAGGAGCAAATTTAGACTAAACAAGGGAAACAGAACAGTGGAATTAATTTCCAGTGGACATCTTAGAGGCCACAAGCTCAAAAGGAGATTAGATGAATTCCTAGGAGATTGGTATGCCCTTCAGCTTCTGGTAATTAGCAGCTTAGGGACTACTTGAGCCTATGGTTGCATTTGGACCACAATGCTTAGAAACCCTTCATTGGCCAGAGGATCTCCTGGTAATTACCTTTTTTTCCCTTTACATTGTGCTACAGGCCATTAAAACAAAGAACACAAAAAAACCAGAAAAGGTTTTTGACCTGCTACAGCTGTTCTTACTGTCTTATGTTACATTCTTAATGTTGTCTAAGTGTCCAATGCAACACCAGAGATATCCTTTTCAAGCATACAATACTGCAGAAAGAACTGGATAATTTTGCATTCTAACATATTCCATAAGTGTGTGTGTAGCAAGACACTTATGTAATAGAGGAAAAAAAAGTTGCCTAAGTTGTTGAGAATGCATTTCCAAACATAACAGTCTTGCAAGCATCTGAAGGACATCTCCATGGCAGCTGAAAAGTATCTCTGCAGCTTCACATTTTGACCTGGACACATCAATATTAACAAGATGAACTGGAGGATGTTGGGAAAAGAGGAGCCAGCTTAATTAAAGAAACTGGAACATCCAAAAATTTAAAATTACTGAAAATTATATCTGTTGTAGATATTTTTAGCCAAAACTCTATGTAGACACAGCCTGAAATTAGAATTTGAATAAAAAATAAGGAAGGCCAGAATTCAGTATATCTGCTTCCGATCATTCATCAGAAATCAACACTGAATAGGAAAAACAAAATACAGATTTGCAGGCCTTTGAAAAACACTAGCATATTTTCACAGCTGCTATTTCTGATCTGAAGGAAAATGTCAGTCACCTCATTTATTGAGAGGATTTTTGCAGAGGAGACATAGACAGACATTAACAGCAAAATGTATCCCAGACTTCTGGATTATTTAAATTAATGGTGCTTATATTTAATCCACTGAGACACCAGCACTGAAACCAGCCAACAATGAGGGGCTTTCTTTTCCACGACAAGATATGAAGGCAATCACACAGACCAACTGTATATTTCTAAAAACTGTTATCTAACCTACCCAGACCCAGCTCCATGCACCCAGGATGGAGACACATGAGGTGAACTGCACTCACTGAGGTGTTTGCACTGCATTGCAAGTGTTTGTAGACAACAGCACAGAAAAGAGGAATTACAGAGTAAGTACTGTAACGAAAGTACTGTCAACATAAACCACTGTAGTGAAATAACTTTTTCTAAGAAGCAGCAGGCATGATCCATCTTGGGCAAAGAATTAGGGCATGCAGTACAAGCAAAAAATCAGTAAGTGGGCTATGGATTAGGCAGCTGTAGGGTTCTGCATCACTCCATCCTCTCACTCACACAAGCACATGACACAAGTTCCCCAGGTAACAGCTTTTTAACTTCTGGTCAGAAATCTCAGCACTCTTGCCCTTAAACATGAAGTATTTTTCAGACAAAAGACAAATCTTGCTGAGGGCTGGAGTGAGGTGCTCACTCAGGAGACAACCTGCACCCACTGCCCCTGTGTGTGCTACCAGGTCAGGTGTATCTGGATGCCAGACAACCACAGCACACAAGATGTAGTAGCAGTGGGGTTGGCACCTGTGGCTTTTACCATGTGACAAAAATCTGTGGGACACTACCAAGTGCTTCATTCAGGCTTCACCTTCCCAGTCACTGTGGGTGTACCTCTGAAGCAGACACATTCCAACCTGGCATGCCAGTTTTCCCTTCCACAACCTCACATGTGCTTCCTACTTTTGCCAGAGTTCTTCAATCCAATTTATTCATTCTTCACTGTGGTCATTCTGAGGTTCCTTACACACAGATTGTAATGGTACAGGACAGCACTCATTAGTGTGGAACATTTTATATTTCAAACATCAAGGTGCTTGTAAGGCTGGGAGTGATTAACATTTTAATAGCCGCCCAAGACAATTATGAGGCAGCTCTGTGCAGCTCATCTAATGCACCTCAGTGTCACTGACAGAACTTCCCTCAGCAGAAGCATCCCTGTCAGCATGACAGCAGGCTAAGATCCCCCAGGCATATGGAGGGATAGAGAAAGGGCAAATTCCTCCTTCAATTAGTGCCAATCACACCCTGAAGCATACTGTCCATTACAGACTGCACAATGGCTTCCCACATTCAAGTTTTTCTACGCATATTCTGGCACTACCTGCATAAAACATGAAAGGACTGCGAGATTATTTGGCTTTCTGCATCACTAAAATTAAAATAACTGACAGCTCATGCTTATGTAATGGATGTCACTCAGTTCAATACTGAGGTTTCAAGCTTTTCAGCAATTTCTCAAAGTCTGAGTGGCTTGCTTCGTGGCTACAGAGAGCTCCCAATGTATAATATCTGCCTCCTCAAATACTCCTTATGAGGAACAAAGGTGGTTTTTTTAAATGCATAACCAAAGTGACTAATCCTGTGTCTCACACAAAGGATATATGTACAACACCACTTGCTAATACTTCAAGCAGTTTAGAAATCAAAACATCTAGGCTGAAACCACAGTATTCATTATTTGAATTAAGAAAAGCGGTGCAAGTCCAGAGTGGGTTTTATGAAGCTTAATTCAGGGAAAGAAACAGAAAAAAAATTCCTTTTCCATTAAGTTTCAATAAATGTAATAACTGCTGCCAAACACACTGTTCCAAACACTGCAAAGAACATGCTCTATTTTGTAAAAAATTCTTCCCTATCATTTAGCAAAAATCAGTTACTACTCCTTGAAATACGATCAAGTTCTTTCCTTAATAGAGGAAAAGATAAAAACCAGGAAACAAGGCAGATTGAACAGTTGCTTCTTATTTAATTAACGAACTCATGGATCTGAATATAATTTATTATTCTAGCAGCCCTCTCCCCCAGCCAGGGCTCCTCAGTGCCTCCTGGCAGTGTTTTACCTGTCCACATTCCCGGGGGGCTGGTGCGGGGGGCCCCCGTGCATGTCGGTAGCCGCGGTCCCGTTGTGCGGGGCTGGCACCGTGTGCTGCAGCTGGGGCCCTGCTGCCGGCTCCGGGGGACATGCAGGGCTGCCTGCGACTGGGCAAAGAAAACAGGTTTGCATTAAACCAAGCAGCACCATCTACCCTGTAGACTGGGGGAAAATGTTTTCTACAAAAGCCAGCACAGCCAAGGCGAGTTACAGTTTTAAAAAAATACAGGGTTCGCACACCCCTCCCCGCCCCTCTACCCAACTCCATCTCCTTTGTCGCCTTTTTGGGCACACAAACCCTGTTTCAGGTCCAAAGTAAATGTCAGAAAGCCAGATTTCAAAGCCATAGCTTTGTGAACAAGAGTAAACATTTTACAATCATATGCACAATTCCAACATATAAGCCAGTGGGCAAAAGAGGCTGATATCTGATAGAATGTTATGCTGGCACTTTTCAAGTAGCAATAGGGAATGGAATAGAGCAAAACTTGGATATTACTAATTCCATACACTACTATTTCTTGATTCCAATGACTGAAAAGGAAATCAAGAGAAAAAATATCTCCATTGGGAAGGACACTTCCTTCAATAAGTACCAAATGACTACTATAAAACACTGCAGAGAGCAACATAAAATGAGATTACCCTGTCCCTCATGCCAAGACCACGTAATACATGTTTCTGGCCTGCCTTGTGGTTTTCTTTTAAAGTACAACTACAGCCTTCTGCATTGTATTTAGAGTCCCTCTATTCATATTCAGGTCAGTAAGAGGAAGCAACTGCACCCCACCCTGCTAACATCTGCTACAGTAATTGCAAGGACAATTCAGTATTCATGGGCTTGGACACATTTATCTACATTACCCAAAACCTCATCTGGTAAGCCCCTCCTTCAGCTGCTCATTTTCACTGTACTCCAAATGTTTGGGCTGAAGACTTTTATACTGAATGTCTTCATGTGATCTTTGGCCAGTTTTTATATGGAAGATACTAGAAATAGAGATTTCTGTGCTTCTACAAATTGAGTAACAGGAAAATACATTTGCTTTAATGTTTAGAAGGAAAAAGCAGAAAAAAAAAGAAATGTGGAACAATCTCATATTTTTGAAGCAGAGGCCAAACAAATGACAAAAAGGTGATGGATTTTTTCCATTGTGCGATTTGGCCATTCCCATAAATGTCTCCTCAGCTTTTGGCAAACAGTAAGACTAAAGAAAAAATTTTAAAATCAAATTGTTTGTGGAGAGTCAGGCAAATTCATGTGGTTGAAATATACCTTTAACTCAACGGTACATATAGATAATGCAAAGTCAAACAGTAGAGCAGCCCTGAGGCTGAGAGCAGTTTTCTCTTTATTCAGTCCTTCAAGGACTCTGGCCTTTCCTTGGGCCTGGGGAAATGAAGATCCAAAGTTTCCTCTGCCTTAGGAAACTGATAGAAGACTACTTTTTGTCTATCTCTAGAGGGAAAGCACCAGCCAACAGTTGTGGAAGCCTTTATAGTTTCAGGAATTTTTTAAACGGTTTATAACATCTTCAACAGTGCCCAAAGACAAAGATGGCATCCCAGATGAGTCCTGTATCAGTAGCTCACAAATCTTTTTCCCCTGAGATAATATGCACACAAATAAGAAACACAGGTAATGAAATTTGCATCAAATGGCTTCCTGACAGTTCTAATTATAGCGTTCACTTTAAAAATCACGAAAAAAGTCATCCATCAGTCAGTGCTGCTATCTTCCCTGTTACTCAACCCAAATACAAAGGAGAAAAAGATTAATGTAATTTAATATGTTATGCTACAATAGGATAAGCCATTTGATAGCTTGACTTCAGTATCTTTAAACAGTGCCAATTCACACCTGTTGATTGTTGAATAGAAGCTACATTTTATTTTTCTTCCTTTATTATAAGCATATAATAAAGGGAAAAAAATATATATTCTTATATAGAAGATTACCTAAAAAGAAATAGAGGGAATGGAGTAGAAGGAAAGCATAAGAGTGTGGGTGTGACAAGACTAAGCTTTTACAGTAGCTCAATTTTGTCAAAAAAAGAAATAAAGACCAAGTGAATAAGGCAGCAGGTGTGGAAGAAAGAAGTCACAGGGAGATATTTAGAACAATAAATGCTTTGTTTTAATGACTAACAAGAAAGAATCTTTTAAGAAAGTGGAGTAAATCTGCAACAACCACATCTGAAATAATATAAAAAACAAAATGTAGAATCAGTTTATTTTGTGATCCAAATCACAAAAGGATTTTTTCACTATATAAGTAATTAAACTTACTAAGAAAATTCCTTTTGTTAAACACCAATGTGACAAAGTTGCTAAAACATTGGACTCATTTAGTAATGGCTAACTACCTATACAGAAAGCCTAAATAATTAATGTCTGCTAAGATTTCATTTATATTCCTCTCATAGTTTTTATTACTGCAGTTAGTGTGCCAAGTTTCAGAACCATTTCTCAAATCATTGTGCTCAGTAGGCATTTATTCACCTGTTGTGCTCAGGGCACAGTTAAACACAATACCTGCTTCTCCAGTAATATTTGCCTTTGATATATGTCCATTTTGCTGGTCATTGGATTTCTACAAAGGAAGCACAGTTTTGTAAATTAAGAATGGCACTAGGGAAAAAAACAGAAACATGTTCAATATTTACATATGTTAAGTAGCAGCACTGACCTTATCTACAGCTTCTACACGCCTAGTTCTCTTCATGATCTCCTCAAGCCTCTACAATGAAATGTAAAGGAGTAAAATAATGTTTGGTGGCATTAATTTGAATATCTTTCTCCCAAACCACAACCGCTTGTCATTTATCAGCTGTATCTGTTTATTGCAAAAAAATGAATTATTTATTACTGTTGGCAACATTCCCTTCATTGTCACATCAGGGCAATGAGGACTGCAGCTTTTCTGAGAGCACATTTACATCATCTACTTCCTACTGCTCAGGTGGAAATAGACTGCTAAGGCACAACCAGACACAGTTTCTCTGCGTGGACTGAGTTACCTTCTTCCTTTCCAAGCGCTCTTGCTCTTCTCTTTGGAAATGCTTTTCACGTTCCAATCGAATCCTCTCGGCCTCTTCCCGCAGGCGAGCTTCCTCTTCTTTCTGTGTTGGTGGTAAAAGAAAAAGAAGAGAGGAAAAACAAGTGAGGAATGACAAGTTTTATACTCTATATCGAATTATGTGTGTCTACAACACCCTGAAAACACACTTTTGGAGTTTACAAGTCACCAAAAATCTTTTCAGATGGAATTGCACATTTCTTTATTAATTTCCATGTTTTGCGTAGCATTAAGAGAGAATAACTAACAATGGACATCTTGTTTGGTTCTGTGCCTGCTCCAGAACACAGCAGATGACAAATAAGGAATAAATTTTCTAGCCTTCAGCCTTAAAACAGCAGCCAGGAAAGTATTAGAGAGATCCATATTTTGTGTGGTGGATATTTTTGAGAGTAAAACAAATGCAGTAGAATGTTTTGTTTGGCCAACAGAGTAACTCTTTAATGAGACCAAGGGCAAACAGCCACAGGCCCATTTGCACAAACTTTCCATTTCTGCTTTTTTAATGAAATGCAAAATTTATCTGGAATATACTGTAGAGGGGCCTTGCTCCTTGACTGGGACACTGTTATATGATGGAACTACTACAATAGAAAATTTTTTGCATCTCTAACATCCAAAATAGCCTAGGCCTTGTGCTATCTTTGAGGGCTAAATTGAGTTAAACCTCAGTTTAACATTTCAAAGAAAATAGCACAAATCTTCTGGAAAAGAAGAATGGAATTTCTCAGCCATATTCACTAACACAGTCCTTTAAGCATTTATTACCAGAAGCATACATTTATACACCAGAAGAAAAACCTTGTGTCTACAAGGCAAATTGAAGTGTTGGACTGTGGAAGAACAAAGCACATGCAAGAAGTAAGAGAACATGTGAGAAGAGAAGAATCCTATCCAGAATGCTTACCATAGAATGCTTACCTCTCCTGAAGTCAGTAAACCAAGATTAGGCCCATCAGAAATGAAAGCACTTGAAAAACTTGATTTTCATTTATTATGTCTTTTGGCTGATTTCTGGAGTACTGGGCCAGATAAAAGTTCTTCTTGGTTTGATTAAATCTACCCCTTTCCACCAGCCCCACACAAAAGCAGTATTTGACACAGGATTAGAATTCAGCAGTACTATATCTCCAACGCAGTGAATAGTTATCTTTACATCTGGACTTGCTATAACTCTTGGGACAAAGAATTCTCTGGTATAACAGCATTTGTCAAAATTCCCCAATTCAACTATATTGATCTTGTCATCCTGATTTACGAGGAATAAGAAAGGATTTGTTCAAAATACATTGAAAAGGGAGAGAGGGGAAAAAAACCCCAAAACTCAACTCCCTATCACGTTTTTGTCAAGTAGAAAGATCTCTACTCTTTGAACTACTCTATGGAACGAACTCTGTCCCAACACTTTTCAGATAGCATTTAAATTGTAGATATTGCTCTAATTTAGGAAAGAAGTGCTGCTACACCCACTTTGCTGCCAGCTAGACTGGCCCAGGAATACCAAGAGGGAAGCATACTTGTTTCTGAACACGCTCCATCTCTTCTTTCTCCTTCTGCTCTCTCTCTTCTGCCTGGCGGCGCAGCCGTTCCTCCTTTTCCCGCTCCTCTGCATCCTTCCTTTGTTTTTCTGCTTCTTGTCTGCGAACTTCCTCTTCCTCTCGGCGAGCTCTTTCTTCAGCTATCCTCTGTGACAACTCCTCTTTCTTTTGTCTGCAATCATTAAATAAGCATAAGAAAAACAGGGAATAAAAGTAGGAAGAAAAGCCAAATGACCAGGTTCCTGATCCAGCACTGCTGTCCCAAATTGATAAAGGGTGCACTGCTGCCCTATTCCTAAGCTGCCTGTTCTGCTTCCCACAGGGGCCAAACATGAAGCCCTATGGAATATAAAAAACTTCACAATTCAACACCAATACTTTTCCAGCACGCTTCTGCCTAATCCATGACTTGCATACTTTCTAAGTCAGAAACAGTATCTTTGATTAATACATTTTGCTTTCCTTTCTGGTATAATCATATTAGAAACAGTAGGCATTTTTGTCACCCATCTCACCTCATGGCAATGATTACTCCTTGATTTAAAAAAGTATCTAATTCTGCAGATTTTTGAAGGTTACCTCTCAACCTTACTAATGGCCCCTCAAATCCTTGTGTTATGAAGCGAAGTGACTTTTCCCTTCACCTTTGATGTTTCTCGAATTATTTAGGACTTTTTAGCGTATCTTCCCAGCTGAAGAATCCTTAACTGCTTAGTAGATTTTTATATGGGAACTACTTTGTGCTTGTGATCTTCCTTGATGTCCGTCTGCACTTATTTTTCTAGTTTTACTAATTTTACAATTGCAAAGAAAAAATAAAAGTCAACATTCAAAATGTAGATTTATCTTGGGCCATTCAGAATGACATTTTCATTTTGTTCTTATTTTCTATTAACTTGTAACAGTTAATTTACTTTGTCAACCATGATTCACCTGATACTTCCATATTTTCAACTCCAAAAAGATCTTTTCCCTCAAAAATAATTCACTCAGAGACCAACACCAGTAGTCAAGTTAGGATTATTTCCTATTCCTACATTGCTTTATGCTTATTAGTACAGCAATTCAGCTTATATTTTGTAAGATATGTCTCAACCTGTTCACAACTGACTTGAATCACTGGAGACCAACATCATCTCACTGGCCTCAACTCCTTTCAAGTTCTTTTATGAAGGCACTGCGCAGACACTGGAAACTCCTTTCACTGTGAAAGCTGATTATTCTTTACTTTTTATTTTTGATCTTTCTGACTTAGTATTTATTCATTGTATTACTCTTACGCCACAGCAGCTTTTTTTCTTTAAAACTTTTTTTGAGAGAGTCAGTTTTGGGAGCCTTTTGGAAAGCCAGGCTATTTTAACTAGTTCTGCCTTGTTCCTATTAGCAAAGTGGTTAAAGAAATCCAACAAATTCGAGAGGCATGGCAGCCCTCTGAAAAACAACAACTTGTGCTATAGCCAGAGTCATGAGTATCCAGATGGGCTACTCATTTGCTATTAGAAAGTGAGATGTAACATTAATTACGCTCCAAAACTTTTGGGAGGGTATTGGTGGTCTCTTTATTTTAAACAGGAAAACAAAGAGGTCTAAGTCACAACATCTGGACATCTAAAGCACCACCCACAACAGAGATCTTACAAGTCAAAGTAAGAGACTCTGTGTCAATTACAAAGTTGAAAACAGCAGTGCAGAGTTCTCTAGCTGGAATAAAAAAGTGCAGTGTAGTTAATCTCTGAGGAAAAAACAAATCACAACTGCAAGGATCTACTCTCTCCTCCTGACTTATTTTAAAGTTCTACTTACAAAAGGTTTTAACCTTACACATCTGCTTAGGTATATATATTCCACCAACTGAAAAACCCAAGAGGAAAATATGGTTTTGGGGAGGAACTTGTGCCTTCTGCACTTCAATGCTGCGCTTCACATATAACAATGTAACAGCAGAATACACACAACAAGCTGCTCAAAACATCTACATACTTCACTGCAGAGGCCTAGAATTACCTTTCAAGCTCTTCTCTCTCCCTCCTTTCCTGCTCCTCCCGTTCCCGCTGCTCACGGGCAAGGCGCCTCTTTTCAGCCAGCAGCCTTGTTGCTTCTTCAGGGTCAGTTGTACCTGCAGAGGGCTTGGGCAGTGCTGGGGCTGGAGAAGGAGTTGGTGGAGCAGGAGATAGGGATGGGCTGGCTGCTGAAACAAATGGGAAAGAAAATTAGTTTGTACAGACACAGTAGCCAAGATGTCACTCTCTTGAAAGGAACAGAAAATACTTCTAAACGCACTGCGAAGTGTGTTCAAGATTATGTGGTTTTTTTAATGATTCAGGGGAGGAAAATGTTTCTAGATGCCAGAGGTTCACATACTTCAGGGAAGTTTGGTTTTGCAGAATATGTGAAACCATCTGCAGCTGAAAGTGTAAGTCAAGTTTTCTGTCAGAACAAATGCTGACAGGTGCTTAACAGGAGTTATGCTGACTCAGCAAGTCCCTACCATCACATTACTTAAGCTTGCCCAGTTCTGTTTGAAGAGCAAAAATAAAACATTGTGAAGTTATATTTTATTCTGTATGATCATCCACATCTGAAGATCAGAGCCAGAATTTTTGGTGATAGTCAATTTTGGTGACTTGGTGATCTCAAACATCAACTGCCTGATGTGATTTGCACCAATGGTAGGACACCAGCTATCATCAGTTATACAGCTGCTCCAACCTGAGGCAACTCATGGAACACACCTTTTTAAATTTTGCCACTTCTGGTGAACTGTGGCTTGTGTTCAAATCTCAGTAATGCCTTCATATCAATTCTTTATTCAGGGCCAGCTTTGTCCATGTGGCAGAGAAGATATTACAGGTTTTTTTCATATTTCTGTAAGCTTGCCTGGCATTCTCTAGCACAGGTACAGAGTGACTTATCACCTTTCCTCTAGACACCAGGGACCATTACCAACGCACAAGCTAATGTTAGGAAGCATTCCCAGAGTAATTCCATCTGGTAATGCAGGCAAACATGGAGAGGGAAGACTTTGTACGGTCAATGAAATCAGATTCTGACCCAGTAATATATATGTAAAATAAGTCATAAGGAGCAGCAAGCAGATGATTATAAATCTGCATTTCTAACCATACACTGGGATGTGACAATTTTCCTAACCTCACTAACAACTTCTAAAGATTGGTCTCCTCCCTGATTCCCCCCTTCCTATACCTCATCATGTAAACAAACATAAATTCATTTGTTTTCTGTGCTGAATTCCCATCTGTTGACCACTCTGCTCTCCTCTTCTATCAGCTAAAAACTACAGAGGTCTTTCTATAACTGCTTCAGGGCTTTGACCATGAATTTAAATGATGCTTCTTCACCAGTCATTCAAAGAGTGCCAGTGCCTGTTCTCTAGCCTTGAGGTGAGCTGGCACAGTTTTGCCCTAGTGCAATGGAGCACTATTCTCTCACATTACCAAAACAGGTATTCAGCCCAACCCCAGGGAACAGTCCCGAGTTGGGCTAACCTCCAAGATGTAGCTGGGAACTTAGAAAATTCTGGGATGTTGAAATATAAAAAGGTAAGCAATTTGATCACTCTGAATCTTGGGAGCCATTTAGAGCCATGCTCTTAGTAGCCTTGGGGACAGAAGGTAAGAAAATGAGAGGCTGCAATTACAGCCTGGATCAGAAACATACCAGAGAGCCTTTGTAATTGTAAACAGTATAAATGACAGAGTTCCTGTACCTCAGCCCTTTTTAATTTACTAACACGGGCCAAGGCAGGGCTGTTGCTTTGAAGGGAGCACAGCTTTGTGCTGCTTGGAGCTCGCTTCTTGCCTCAGGCGCTGAAGTTGGCAGCATAACAAGCAGCTTAATGCACACCTGCCCTGCTGTCAGAACAGGTAACACCCAAAAGACCTTTAAAGCTTCACTGGCATTAGTAAAGTTGTGTATGAGATTTGCCTGCAAAAGCTTGAACAGCTTCACCAGCAATTGCTACCTGCTGACCTCCTGGCTTCTGCGAACACAGAGCCAGCAGGCAGCTGAGCCAGACCAGTGAAAGGCCAGTGTGTTACCTGTAGGGAATGAGCTGTATTCACCTGCAACACAGTCCCAGGAGAATCAGCAACATTCCTCTAGCCCCAAATGCTGTACTTGCATTCTCTAGATTCTAGAATTCTCTCTAGAATCTAGAACTCTAGAATTCTCTCTAGATTCTTGAATTCAACCAGTGACTAAGTTTTGGTAGCTAGAACCTCCATTGGCAGTACAAAGCCATCCTGTCACCTCATATGTAAAATCTGCCTGAGCTCTCCATCTTTGGTCCCAACCACCACCTCCTCTGGCTTTGGGAAAACACATTCAATTTGAAGGGCTGCTCACCGCTTTGACTATAGTACCCTTCTCTTTCATTTGTCTCCACTTTATACTCTTGTTTGTATTCTTTGATATGAATACAAACTGCTTGACTTTTGAATACCTTTATCACACATAACCTGTTTCAATATTAAGAGATCTTGACACAAACTCAAATATTGACAGATGCTGCAAAGAAGTGGAGCCTCTCTTCTTCCTGAACTAAACAGTCAAATAAGCATGATGGTTTTTCTGGTCGGCACCTTGTACCGGAGAGCTACAACTTGTAAACACTTGCAAAGTTATCTCAGTGCTATCTCTGAAATGGTCTTAAAAGGAAGTTTTCCTCTCAAAAGGAAGCAGGCAAAAGATAGCAATTAAATCTCCTTTGCATGCCCATGGCCAACAGATACATCCATTCACCCTTTTTGTGGGGTTGCACCTTCTGTAGTAGGACCTGGGTATCAGACAGGAACTACTGTAACAGGACTTAATAAAACACAAGAAATCAATTCACATGAGGTTTTTTTCACAGAACAGCCCCATACTATACCTGCTGCAGTTGAATGCAAGATTACTAATACTTAAAAGTGTTATCTGAAAGATACATACAGGCAAGTCTACGAATTTTAAGTTCAGAATCGTAACTAACCCAACTTGTCTATCCCAGTGGTCACACTGGACTTTCTGTCTCATCTACAAGACACCATTTATGCCATATTTAGAATGAACTAAATTGTCTGCTAGAAGAAACCTGTATTTTTTTCATTTTCAGATTTACCTTTTGCCCCTTCTACACTTTACAGTCTTTTTTTTTTTTGTGTGTGTACATCCTTTTCTGCATTGCTACTTTTCAAGGTTGGTAGGGTTTGGTGTGGGTTTCTTGTTCACTGGTTAACTATTTTTAATAACTCATTTTCCCTTAAAAATTCTCCCTATTCCTTTTTACTTTTCTCCTTGGTTCTTTGCATTCCACTGTATTCTGCTAATCTCTCCTGTGATATGGTTCTCTTTCAATATTATACACAAGCTAGCAGGGTTACCAGCACAAGTGCACTGTGTCTAGCAGAGCTGGACATTGTCACTGCTCACACACCTTATGTGATGGCTTCCTGTACCGTCTTCAGACCATTATTATTCTACTTCAACAGCTTGTAAAGAAGTTATGTTATGATATGGGGGACAAAATTCCTATCCAAAAGGGCAGAGAAGAGGCTTGTGAAGCCATACTGTGTGAGGCAGCTTGGCATGTTGTTTTCTCTTAGAAGCAGGAGGGCTTCAACCTGCCTACAATTTCCTCATGATGAACATATATCAGCAGGAGTGTTGCGAAGAATTCAGACTAACCTTTGACAGAAAAATACTGAAAGCTACATCATTTCAGAGAAAGGGAAGGAAAAATATAAAACATTCCTTAGCCTAAAGTAGGATGTCTCCTTACCTTGAGTTAGCTGTGCTTGGACAGTGAGCTGTTCCTGACTTGTGGCTTCTTCAGCACCTGCTGAAGTTCCTTTGCTCTCTTCTGTCCTCACCTCATTGGCCTTTTCAGCCTCCTTTTCTGGTCTTTTCTTCTCACCCTCTGGTTTGATCTCTTTTTTGACTGGCCGGATGTTGCCAGGAGAGGGAGGACGTGTCTGAGCAGAGGAAACTTTGGAGGAACCAGGTGGGGAAGTTATCTGCTTGGGTGTGCCAGGCAAAAAAGGCAAAGATTTTGACGCATGCCTGTGTAATCAAAGAGTGACAATGCTGGTTTCCACTTATATATCACTTCTACAACCATAGCAGCTAAAAATAAAACCACTTCTCTGTTTCTCTAGCAAGCAGGACTGCTAGCACAACTGATTTGGTTTCATGCAAAATGCCTCTCTCCAAGTCTCCAGATGTGTGAGCACAGAGCCCAGCCAGGAAGGAAGAGACCAAGTATTTTCCTTCCCCTTCTCCAGAGCAGTAGCAAGATTTTTTTAAAGCGGGACTGTCTTTCCTTTTTTTTTGCAGAGACAAAACATCTACATCATCAAATACATTTGCCCTGTTTCACATTTGATTAATAGAACAATCAGAGCTGCCTATAACTCATGTCCCGCTAAGCATGTACTTGACTTACCAAACTGGAGAGGGAGCTGATGATCTAGCTTTGAGGCTGGAAGTAAAATGACCTCCTTTAAAGTTGGCTGAGAAGCTGGATGACAAATGGTCCTTTTCTCTTTTGTCAGTCTATAGCTCAGCAAACAAAAAGACAAAGTCAAGCCAGAGTTCACACAGCTAAAGAAAGCAAAGCAAGCTTAGTTAAGGATGAGGAGTTGGGGGGCTGAGAAAAGCAGTGCTGAGTCAGTGGTTTCTACAGCTTGTTTAACAAGTTCCTTAATATAGCTCCTGTAACCTGAAACCATCTTTGTCAGTAGATGTGCATTTGACAACAAGAATCCTTCTTAACCATTCTCTCCTGTCCCAAAATGTAATGGACTAATTTGCAGAGGCTTATTTTTACACAGGCAAAACAATTACCTTTTATAGTTTGATCTTTGCTGACTGCCACAGAGTACATTCCACTGCTTCCCATAAACACAGGATTTCTTTCGAAGAAAAGACAAAACAAACTCCCCCTCCCCTTGGCTCATACTTGGTCACAGTCTTTCTATATAGCACAATATTTTGGATTCATGCTTACAAGTGAACACCACAGATGTCCTCAAAGCTTCCAAATATGGTACACCAGTTATCCTAGTCTTTCTTTTCTTGCATGATTTTACTGCACATAGTTTTTGCCATTGGTTCCTTATACATGATAGTGATTTTCTTTTTCCCTCTTTATTTTTAAAAAATAAAATCCTAAGTTGAGAAACATTTCTAGTAACTCAAACCAGAGCAGAAGGTAAGAAGAGCTACAACACAACTACTGCTTTAAGGGAATATATCAGAATGTAGGTATCTATACACTCCCTATATTTAAGCGTAGATGAAAAACTTCATTGTTTTGGTATAATAAGCTCAGACCCCAGGAGTCTGAAGAATAGGAATACTGGAAGTACACTGAGCTGCCACTCAGCCAGCATGATGCAGAGGCTGCTGCTCACCACCTTGGCTGGAGCTTAAACACAATCCCTGTGTCATGAGGCTTGAGAGCCTCACCTGCTGAAAGCTGTGCAATGCTTGTCCCCTGAACTGAAAGCCAGGTTAACAACTGGAAAAGACAGACTGAAAACAATTTCATGAGCACATGATGTGCTAAGTTATCAAAGTAAACACAACCAGAACAAATGCACTACAATGAACGTGAGTTTTGGCTCGCTAACAGTAACTCTCTATTGTAGCTACGTTATTAGTACTGAAAGCAGAGCATCAGAAAATTTTTCCTCATATCATAAAATAAAAAGCTGAATTCATACAGAAGTTTGCAGAAGCATAAAAGATTCTCCACATCACACAGGCTACTGGAAACACCTCTTAACTCACTCATTTTATATTAACAACAGTTTTATATCACCTCCTCCACCAAAAAGTAACAACATTTCTTCTTTTTAACTTAGAAAAAGAAAAGCCAAATCCCAAACCTCTTGCAATCAGAAAGACTTAAGAGGAAGAACCAACAGGCCATGCTCTATGCACATGCTAGGAAATTTCTCTAAAGATACATACTAAGGCTATGACTTAGCTTAAACTTCAGTATACTATCCCACTGCCTGAAAGATTAAGTAGAGGCTACGACTCATGGCACTTTGATTAACAGTGCTTCCAACAAGAATGGCAACAGCAGCACTGCCTCTTGACCTTCTGCCCATCAGGCCAAACGAAAATGCAAGCACCTCTTACACAATGTTTTGCAGAGATTACTTCAACTCTTCTCACACTCTAACTCAGGTTGTAGAGTACAAGAAAAATATAACTGCTCATGTTCAGCAAATGAATTTCAACTGGGTCTGATTGCATCCCACTGGCTTGGAGCACAGTCAACACGAGTTTGTTCTACTGTTTCGATTTTCCTAAAGCTCAGATCAGCCCTAGTACTGCTATTAAATCATTCAGAATGAACAGTGACCTGTGGAAAGCCTTGCTTATAAACCATGCTCCTAAACAAACTTCTTCCTTCCCCGTGAGGAAAAGTTTACTAGCCTTTCTTAGGTTCTGGTACCTAAGAAAGTACAGATGAAGTGAGAGTACTCTATGCACTTGTGGACAAAGACATGTGAGTGCATGCTTTTCCTCCCCTCTTTATTCTAGGGGCTCAGCTGAATTTGCTAGATGCCTCAAAAGACATCAAATTCTGGAACCTTTGTGGAAACAGCCTGCTGGGAAAAACAAGTTCCCCACTGAGGAAAAAATGGCAACACCATCTTGGGCCTTAAAAGGCAGCAAAGAATCCACTTGAGAACTGTGACTGCCTCAGTGCCTTGTGAGAAGCTAAGGCATCTACTCTGCAAACACAGGTGTTTGGAAAACATCAGTGCTTTTCCACACGGATTCTTTGGTGCATACTCAGGCTGCACCACCACATAACATAGCATGTTTCAGTTAAAATCCAGCCAACTATGACACAAACTGGAGAGGTGGGGATGGTGCAGAGGAGAGGAAGTATCCCTGCAGCTATTCCAGTCCTCACAACCAGTGCAGTCAGATGGTTATGGCATGGGACACCAAGGACACATTGGCTGCCAAGCTTACCCCTGCAAGGTGCGTTGTTCTCCGACGTCCAACGGCATCGGTGGAAGCATAAAGTTTTGCTCTTTCTCCTGAATTCCTGCAGTTCAGGGCCTTGTAGGACAGAGGGCTGAGGGGGCTGCAAGATGCTGAACGGGGACAAACGGGGATAACTACGGTGTTGGTTGGTTTTGTTATTTATTAGTTTTAATTACAGAGTAGCATTGGAGAATTGACAGAGGAAAGCCAGCAGGAACAGAAACGACCGAGAAAGACAGAAAAGAAAGAAGGTATTAATACACAGAGAAATGACTAAGTATCAAATCAGAACCATCATTTGACATGTTAGCTTGGCCACACATACAGTAAGGATGCAAGTTCAATAGGTGCTCATGCACTTTTCCATTTGTAAACTAATAGTTTCTTTCTAAAAAATTAAGAAATATGCCATGATACTGGGTAGTAGATAGTATTTTCCTGTTAAGCTTTTGTACAACTGGTGGTTCTGAAAAAGCAGTAGAAACAATCGCTGCTCTGACAGATTAGCTTAGTAGACACATTGAAACAACTTTCAATTACATTCAGAATAGAAAACAATCAAATGAAATCAGAATGCCTACGAACTGCATTGGAAGTGAAGAGAAATTAAAGGAGACATACACACAAAGATCAAAACCCATTAACAATACAAACGAGTTTCAACTAGGAAATCAATGAAATTGCAGTCTACAGCTCGCAGTAAGTGATATTTTTTTTAAATTCTTCCTTTTCGGAATATTTTAGCCCATTATATTTTTGATACTTCTAGAATAATAACTTACTCAAATACATTCTCAACAGCAAACTATTTTATGCATTAAAAAAAGCGGGCTGACAACAACAAACGAGCTTGGAAATTAGTTTTTGAGTAACCAGGATGGCAGCTTGTGTTGGTCTGCACAAGCAAAAAGACTATTACCAAAAGACCTGACAATAGCAGGTATCGGATATACAGTGCTCTGATTTTATCTTCAAAGAGAACTTTAACTGCAAATCATATCACAGGAAACTTCTTGCAGCAAAGTATTCTTGGACTTTCTCTTGATTTAACTGAAGGAGAAGATTGGGAAAAACTACATTATTAGTGCAAAGTTTTATTTTTCTGCTCCTGTTTGTCTCTTCTGGTCATTTAATTGAGTCTTAGCACAATTACTATCCAGCATGTCACTTGAGGACAAAATAGGGGCTCTATATAGTATCTTTCCTATTCCTTTTTTTTTTCTCCATGTCAAAGAAATTTACATCCTCTATTTCCTTAATGAAAAGCCAAACCAAATGAAACCAAACCAATATTTCTTGCCTGTATATCCCTCTCTGAGCACACTTGAAAGAATGCAGTTCCACATACAGTTAATTCTTCTAGTCTTACAAAAGTACAGCTGCTGCTACAGGAAGAGCTCATAGACTTAACAGTACTAATGCTGCAAATTCTCCTGTACCAAGAGATTAACATTATGAACAAAGAGTCTCATGTAAGTGTTACAGCAATGGCACTAATGCTTGCCTTATAGTTCATAGGGATTTATGTTTAATGAGGAATTATGACTAACTTAAAAACAAGCAAGAAACAAGAAAGCAGGGATTTTTGTTTGTGTTTTTATTTTGGTTGAGGGCATCTAAACCAGATAGGAGGCAGTGGCATGATGCTTTATATACCCCTTATCATTTATGTGGCTACTGCCCTGTGATTCAATTCTCCTTCTGCATGCTGATTATCTGAAGTTACCACCAAGGAAGTGGTAACTTCCAACACAAGTATTAAAAGAGAAACAGTTAATTTTCCTTTGTGAAGCTGCCAGACAATGCTTCAGGCAGCACTTCCAATGATTCATGTACTAACAGGATTACATCTATTCAGAGGAGCTTTTTGAAAGCTATTTACAACATATTTTGGTTTCGAAGGATTTATTTAAAAAAAGATCCAGATGTATTATTATGCTGGATATCCCTAATACCTCCTTAAAATTTAAGGACATGAGTACATATTTAACTCAGTTTGGATTTTTTACATTGCAATTTATTTTTACAGCCAAAGGGCAGGGTAATTTTCTAGGGAATAATGGCAGGCTGGGATGAGTGGAGTGTTCAGAGCACAGCTGTGAGCCACTGCCATCACTTGATCATTAATCTCCAGGAAGCATCCCATATAAAGGGACTGAAGTTATTGCTCCTGGAGAATAATACCTGGAAAACAATGAGCAGATGGATCTTCTGGTGGCATAGTTCCAGTTAGCACAGGCAAGGCTTTTCAGGGAAGTGCTTTAGACTGAACTGAAAAATCAGTCTTTCCTGCTTTTTGTAGCCTTTCTCAATATTCCACTCAGTTTAGATTTGGTTGTGCAGTATAAACAAAAGCAGTCATAAACAGGTTCATGCTTGCTCCAGGAAGGTAACCACTTACATGCAGCCTTATCAACTATTCCCTCATGAAGAGCTGAATTTCCAATATCCTTCTTCATAGGTGATATTAAGTATTAATTTTACAAGCTATTGCTTTTGAAGGGTAAAAAAGAATTCTGTGCTTGTTAATTCTACTATTTGCAGAATATCATCCACATTTTTGCTCCTACAGCACCACCCCTGTGGAAACGTACCACAGCTTAATTAGTTATAAGAGTTCTTAAGTGAAAGCTTCTTTAAAAGTAATCTTAGCAGATCTCTGTTCCTTCTTACCTTCTATGTTCTTTAATTAGAATAAAAATCCTGTCCACATCAGACAAGAAAGACTTGTCTCGACTTATAATAATATATTGCTGCACGTGCTGAGGGTGTAATGGTAAAGTTCCCAGTGGATGATTACAGAACATTCTATTATAAAACATCCTATGATAAAAGAAGAGGTAGCTGTCACCTGCCTAAAATACATGATAAGCAAGCATGCCCTGGTTGTATTTGGAATACAGTTTTGACTGGGCTTTCAATTACCACCTAGTGATATCATCACATTTCTGCACATTAATTTTCCCTCAGTGAGTACTATCAGGGAGCTGTTCTGGGGTTGGCAGACAACTTTACAATTATTATAACCTCACTAAACCTGCACATTTAACTTCATAGGTAATAAATGCACAGTAGCCAGGGCCTATCTTTATAAAAGTCTAAGTTTCTCCATGTGGGAAGTGCTCTGGTAGGGACTGAAACTCCTTTGCAGCAAGCAGCTCACAGCTTTAGCAGTGGATGTGCTAAATCAGCTCTTTCCAGCTAGGTGTGCGTTTCCTTAAACAGCCAAGGCCAGAGTGATGTTGTTGCCTGCATGTTTTGTATGTTATGTTTTTATTCATTTATTGCATTGATGAAGAGGCACAAGTAAGAAAGAGTTAGTAGGAGAAAGAGAAAGAGGCATAGCAAACAACTGTACAGGGAAGCTTTCATGCTGTCATGCACACTAACCACGGACGTTCAAGTTCATTCTGGGATGCCACCATACACCCATAATCAGATCAGTGACTTTACAGCATCCGGCAGGGAATCTGGAAAAATAAGTGTCTGAGACATGAAGCCTCTGCTGTTACAGGATTACCTGCATCTCCAGACAATGCAGCTGTGCTTTTACTCCGAGCCAGGAATGAGTGTGTGGGCGTCAGGAGCCTGCTAACGATGCTGCTCTCCCATGGGCTGAGCTGAAGACGGCGAGCTGAACATGCACCATACAAGCAAGATGTTAGATCAAACACTTCACAGATAACCACATGCTGCAGAGTGTTAGTACTCTTTCCTCACCACTGCATACCATGAAAATCTTGAAACTGTCCACAGTAGTTCAGTGTTTCGCATTTTATTATTACTCCTCTTTAGCAGAAGAATTCCTATAGAAATATGTACATCTGAACATTTAATTTATGTTACTGTCTGTGGCATTTATGGCAAATTGTTACCAAATGAGTACAGATACTCTGCACATCTGCCACATTCCACGTTAGGAATGACAGGATAATTTCCCTACTAGAGGAACACTTGCCACTCCTAAATATAGACTTCAACAGAGATGTTTGTGTCCCAAAGGCTTCCTACACTAAAGATATATAGTCTTCCAGTTACACTTAAACACCTTCCAAAGCTTTCCAGCCTACCTAGAAAAATGAAAGAAGGCTGCTCACTGCTATACAGAGAATTGTCTCAATGAGGTTTTATCAAAGCACTGCAAAAGGACAGTGTGCCTCAATTGCAGATATCAAGCTCAGCAACTGCAGTTGTCTCAGTAATAGGTGAAGCCACAGAAAACAGTATATATATTTGATCATTCATTCTCTGTCCACAGATCCTGCTAATGATCAGTTTGCAGGTAGAACACTTTTCAATAGTTGCTCTGTTTTGAAAGTGCAATACATGTTGACCTGGCTGCAATCACACTGCTACTTCGCTTTTCCCAGTGTTGTCTAATGCAAACATAGCTTGTCAATATAATCCTTTTATCTTATAAAGTTTCTTTACTTTTTTTTTTAATTTAAATTTATCGTGGCAAAGCATTAACCAGAAGAATCCTGTAAGTTACTTTCTGTATTGAATTGATATTTCTTTGATATTCCAATGCAACAAACTGTTTCATAATAACTATCACAAGCCAAAACATTCAACTACTTCCCAAAGTAATTCATTATAGTAAGCTTACACTATAGCAGTAATCTTGATATTGCAAGCAAAAGCAGGTCTTTTTACACCTCAGCATTCATTTACCTTAGTTTAGTGTTTACAGCAACAAAACTGCAGCTTGAATTTATGAGGCTCAATCTCTATAACATTAATTGAAGTGACTGGCTGTAACAAACTTGACATTCATTTGCATTTTTAAAGGAAGAAATCCATCACTTTTAATAGACATAAACTCTGAATCTGTCTTTAATCTACTCCTTGCTGAGCCCCATGAAAAGAGAGGCTGATCTCAATCTCCTCCTATGAAAATATAATTGCTTAATCTGCCCTCAGTGCTGTTTTGCACTTCTCAAATTGCTCCCTTAAATTCCAGTAATGCAATAAGGGGCATTACTATAGAAATATAGGACTCTCAAACACAGCAGGCTCTTTTCCTAACTGTCCTTTTACACAATGTACTATTGCCAGAGCTTTTTGGGATTAATGGCTCCATTCTGCAATGGTAGAGATCATACAGACACACAAAATACCCTACAGAGACCTCCATTACAGCACACATATTATCATTAAGCATGCAGTTTAACAATGAAGAAATCACAGAGCTACCATTAAACTGGATGCAGTAATGGCCAAGTCTTTGCTTCCTCTCATCTCCAGGCCCCATGCTCAGTATGATCACTGTTTAAAGCTACTGTTGCAAGACAACAGATTCTTTTTTGCGTACTCAGGCTTCAGTAGGTGAGGCTCACAGGTATGACTGTGGATGAGTTTGGAGAACTCTTCTACTGTAGTTTAACATAAGGATCACACAACTTCAGAAACAATCCTTGATATTTCAGGCCAGTAAACCAGTACTATATACACTATCCATTTTTCAGTATTTATCCTTACATAATAAGTGAATGTAACTATGTAAATACAGCCCTGTGGGGCAGCTGCAAGCCTTATGTCACTATATAAGCTTATATAAACTCCCAGAGATGAAATAATCTCAAGAGGACACAGCTAAGAGACTGATGATTTAGAACACCAATGTCTCACCTATCTCATATTCCTCGCCTTAAAGATGAGTATGGTTTAATTATCTTGGGCCCTAACTCAGGGGAAATTGTATCCACATCCTCTATTGGAAGCAATCCCGTGTCCACAGCATCCAACTGAAGCACTGAGGCAGTGTTTGTGTGTGAGCTAGTTGATATGCACAACAGTGAACTAAAACCAAAAACTTTCTTCTCCATATAAGCAATAGGCCCAGTTCGAGATGTCAAAATAGTTTTAGCAGGACCTTGGAGTGGAGTCACTCTGATTCTCTACAATGTGTTTAGATCAGAGTTTGTTCAGATGCACCTTGGCTTTGTGGGCCAGGGTCATCACATAATGAATTTTCCAAATGCACAGCTACCTGAAAGCATCACACTTCACACATTCAATACATATTTTAACAGATTAGCACCACCATTCACCTAGAACAGACAAACTTTCCCCCACTGGGTTCCAACTACAAGAGTATTAATATTAAATGCATTGAACAGCTTCAGTTTGATGCCCAAACCACACTGGAGCAAAACTGAATACCAAACAAAGAACATCCCAAAATAATAAGATCAACTTTAAGACAATGAGGTCAGGGATTTCTTTTCTTGCTCTTTTTAATACCTCAGGGTGATGTTTTCAAGATTTAGTCTTTCAAACCATCTGACAGACAAAGGGAAACAGTATTTTTTGTTCTCATGATGTGTTAAGCTATCACTCTAAGGGCTATTTCATAGAATTATAGAATGGTTTGGGTTGGAACGGATCTGAAGGATCATCAAGTTCCAACCTTCTTCTCATGGGCAGGGACACCTTCCATTAGATCAGGTTGCTCAAAGCCCCATCTATTTTGCCCTTGGGCATCCACAATTTCCATGGGCAACCTGTTCCACCTGCCTCCTCCAAGCTATCTCACCAGCCTAAGAGTGAAGATTTTCTTCCTAATATCCAATCTAAACCTTTCATTTTGAAGCAATTACCTCTTAGTCCTATTACAACATGTCTTTGTAAAAAGTCCTTCCCCAGCTCTCTTGGAAGACCCTTTTGCTGTAAAGTCTCCCTGGAGCCTTCTCTTCTCCAGCCTGAACAAGTCCAAGTCTCTCAGCTTTTATTGCTCCATTTTCACATAGGAAGCACATTTGTGATAGGCTTGCTGGTACAAGGAAGTACCCTTATCCCCAGCCACAATCAGGTTATTTTTAACAGATGAAAGATCTTTACAACCCAACTTGTAACTAAAAAACACACAAAGTTGCAGGGTGCTGGCAAAAGTAAATTGGTTACAATCACCTGTATTTGTCTTCAGGATATACAACCTGAATACTGGAAAGTTGTCTTAGCAGCAGCAGAATAATTTGCAAGTAAGCAAACAGCAGCATTTGATTAGCTGTAGGAACAGATGGGAGGCAGGGATTTAACAGGCCTTCTGATGAGCACCATGAAGGAGACTCTCATTGATAAATGTTGTGTTTGCTTATACACATACACAATATGGTGAAGAGTACGTAGGGGGAAACTGCTCTTTCTACAGGAAACAATACTGGAGCCCCTGAATGTCTTCTATAGTGGTTGCAGAAAACAGTGATGCAGTGATTGAGACAATCATCTGCTTGAAAGAAAAATCACTGCAGAGAAGGGGAGGAAAAAACTAGGGTGCAAGTTTTGCAAAACTTCAAGTATGTAACTCATACCTCATGAAAAGTAGTATCCCTTTGCTAAGCTCTCCTTAAAGAGCAGAACTGCCAAAATCTACTGGTCAACAGCAGTTTTCTCCAGTTGAATATGTGTTCATGTTCTGTTACAGTTTCAACTATTCACTAACTACAATAACATAAAAGCATAATGAGAAGCATGTTCTAGCTGCCCGATTGTACAATTGTGATAAAGAGCTATACAGTAATACAATGCTTGAAATGGCAGCAACCAGTCTTGTAGCCAATTAGTTAATGAAAACTTTTGTCTTTTGCTGCATCAAAACAAAAAAACAAACCTGTCCTTCAGATGATAAAAAGGTGCTGCACAACAGATGACAAGTTGTTGTTGACAGCTATAAGCCACTTAGTAGGTAAGCTTATCATCCTTATCTCCAGCTCACTGTTTTGCAGGTAGGAGTCTGTATCACAGAGTGTGTTTGATTGGGTGCCCTCTGGAAGGTGAAATGGGGAGCAGGCAGTCACAGCCTTCCTTTAAGCACCCGCCTTAAGAGGTTGAGGCCACTGGAGAGACTAGTGGCACTTCTCCAGATACATGGCTCAACTAGATTTAGGTATCTGACTTTGCATGAGAAAAAGCATTTATAGCATTTGGATTTACTTTTTGTCTTGGAGCCTGAAAAAGTCACAAGAGACTCCTAAAGGGTTCTGTGCTGTTTTAGTAAAAATGCCAAGGAAAAATGCCTCAACATTTTAACAAATGGCCATCACTTCCATATTCCTTTTTTTCCCTACCATTAGACTGCCTAGTATTCTGTTTAAGTTCTCCTGAACTTGAAATGGGTGGCAGAAGCTAAAACACTGTGTTACAACCCATAAGAGACTGTCCTTCATACTTAATGCCTGCTGCTGTTCACCTGCCCACTTCACCAAAATCCTTCCTCAAAAAAAGTATCTGGCAAAGAACAGCAATCATTTGAAAAAAAATTACATACCTGAAAAGCTAATAAAGTTAAAACTGTCTGGATTTCAACATTTAGAGCAAGAAATGACTAGTGCTTAGGAACAAATTATTTCTTAGGTAATACTGTATTTTTCACAAGTTACCAGACTGGACTACTAGGTTTGCCCACTAAGATGAACATGGCTCATCCAATCAACCAGATACACACGTTTGCTCAAACTTGGAACTTGGTTAAGACACACAAATAATGACATCAAACCAGACAACACAACTAAAAAGTCCATTTAAAAAAAATTAAAAATAATTTTATGGATTGAAATGGGACAGAACTCAGTAGAGGACAAAAAAAATCCCTACCAAGTACTTTACTGTAAAGCTCTTTGCACAAGTTACACAAGAGACATTCTTTTATAAAACTTTTAAGCTCAATGCTTCAATCTCATAAGTCCTCAGAACAGCGGCAGAAATTCAGCTATGTTAATTTTTAAAAGCTTGATGGTTTGTCTTTTTTCAGACTTGTAAACACCAAAAATGTACACTGAAATGAAGCAATCTTTGAGAAATAACTGGACACAAAAAGTCAATAAACAGACAATATGAAAAACATCCACACCTCTTCCATAAAAATAACCAAAATGGCAATAAAATCAGAAAATGTAATAAAATAACTGCTTGAAAGCTTCATGCAACATGTTCTTAGACATTCAAGAGCTATTACTGAAAAAAAAGGAAAACAAAATAATGACAAAATGGTCTAATGCAAATAAAAGGTCACACATGATTGCATGCACTATGGAGTGATGTATTCTTTCAACAGTTGTACCTCATTTACTAAAAACCTGACAGAAGCACTGCTTTTATAATTTGCTAAAGTAGGATTGTTTAGGTAAGTTCTCTTGTTTTAAAAAACAAGAATTATTTTTTCTCACAGGAAAAAATGTTCAACCATTTACTTGTCACATTTGAAGTCTTTCCACTACCACTTAGATGAAGTACAGAAAACGACTTCAGAAGCTTGTTTTATGTGCAAAGTAATACATCAGTATAGAACATTCTTTCTTGCTCCTCTTTTAATGCTTTTTTCTTCAAAACTGTACCTCTGTCTGGAGAATTTAGTAATGTTGCAGATGAGGAGGAGAGCCGCTTGTTTATGACTGGATCAACATGTTTCGAAAGGTTCATTGTTGAAACAGACCGCCTGTCTCGATCTAAAACAAATGGAGATAATGCTAATTGACAGCCCACATGCAATAGTGCAAGTTCCTAGCTCACTAGTGGGAGGAGGAAAAAGGACTAGGTCACTCCTGCTCTACCACAAGAACTTCCAAAATAGAATGGATTTCTCAGCAGACGTACAGGTGACTCAAAGACTGGGCACAACACAATTTAAGCTTCAAATGTGTAAAATATTCTATTCATTATCACTCAGTGGGTTGCAATCTAGACTTTCAATATTGTCAGAAAATATTTGCTCACAAGTTACAATAGAAAGCTTCATGGAAGGACCAAGATGCTTGGAAACACAAAGTTATTCACTAAAAAACCACCCTGCCATCTGAACAAAAGGTGACAGGGCACGTTACTAGGCAGATGGTCAATATTGTGACAATGGCATGCTGAAAGATTAAGGGAACACTAGTGCACAAAGGAAGTGAGGGTAAGCACAAAAGAAATTAAAAGATTTAGTTAAAAATCCCACAGTTACGTGTAAGTTCTAAACCACCTACCAGAGTTATTTTCAGAGTGCTGAAAATCCAGCTCAGCACACACCTTAGCAGATATAAAAATCAACCTCTGTGGAAAGTACTTGTAACGCACCTACTTGGCATACATAACACGAAAAGTTTATAACTTGATTTCAGTTTCTCTACCTTTTAGAGCGAATTACATCATTTGCACAACTGCTGCAGTCAGCATCTGCGTCCTGCTGAGGGGGTGATGGTTACTTCAAGAATAGAGACTGCACACACTTTGTGCATATGTGTGCCACAGAAAGTTTGCTGTGTCCCTTCTTTTCTCTCTCTCAAGAAACACCTCAAACAAAAAGAGCTCCAAGCTCCGTGCTTCAACTACACATTCCCCATTACAAATTTGCATCTAAAAATCTGAGACCCAAAAGATGCTGTGAGAATCAATTCTGCTTTTGCTTACATTTTAGCATGTACTGAACCTCAGCACGACTCAGCAAAGCACTCAACCATGCTGAAATGCAATGAGGCTTGAGCCTATGCCTAACTGCTCTGCTGATTCATAGTCTGTGTGTGCAAAAATGTGTCCCTACACTGTTTGCAAAGCAGATGCAAACTCAGGACAATGACAGCATTAAGGATGCTACTGCTGAAATATTATTTGCCACTGTTTATTTATGACAAATGTATTAAGATTGTATTTACCTGTTCTGTCCCAATAGATTAAATTATACTCACTGTGTACAAAAAAAATTCATAGAAATAAGAGTCTATGAAAAATACTTTAATTCTCCCCAGATCTATGAACTACATAGGATCCACTATAACTCGTTGGACTGAAGAAAGATTCTCCCTACCCCATGTGATTATTTGCTTACTTTAATGTTAGAATGACTTGGTGAGGGCATAGAACTGGTAGACTGAATACTGGGAGGGGAATAAAACTCAGAAATGGGTTTTAAAAAGGAGCAAGCTAAATGTTATAACTAAGAAAAAGACCTCTGTAGACTGTCAAGACGATCCCAAATTGATCTATGGGGTAAACTGGAGAATGCCCTGTGCAAGTTAGTACTGGACACATGATGTTCAGACTTCCTGAGAACAGGAAAATTTGTGGGAACGGGATGGGGATCTTGATCTCATGAATAATCTGCCACTGAGAAACTACACAGTGTATCAGTACAGCCATAAAGCTTCAACATTTGGCAGAAAGGATGTACTGCATAAACTGACTTCCTGAAGATGACAAATGACAATATTGAAAATCACCTCTGTTGTTAGGCATGACAACATTTCTTGTGTCAATGAACCTTATTTAAATGAATGACATTCAGCATAAGGATTTGCATATAGGTGTTGGCAATACGAATCCTATAAATGTAGAATAGGCCAAATGTAATCCATTGCCTGGAAAATTGCTGCTTTCTTTATCCAAAAAAAACAAAAAAGAAACAAACAAAAAAAAGGAATTAAAATACTCATAAGCAACAAAACAGCCAAGGCAGCTGGTTATGTGTCTGTGTTCATGTGCAAAATTGTAAATCCTACGTGCCAAAAGGGTTTTAGAAAATAACAAAATATTCAAATTTGCTCTCCTTGAATTCCAGCAGATAGAATATTATGCTTCATTTCAGTGAATTGTGCCAAATCTTTAGAGTCAGCCAGCAGTAACTCTCCACCAGAAAGATAAATAATAATGAAAAATCTGGTACTAACAACAGTTCTAATCTATCAGCATGGTGTTAAGCATGCATTGCAACTACATGAGGGTGGTTTAGTTACTGGTGATCTCACTTCCTGAGCACTAGCTACAGGTGAAGGAATAACAAACCACAGCATTATGTACCAGGTTTTCTAGCACCACCCAGAGAATTGAAGTGGTGCTCCAGGCCTGCTAAATCGAGAAAGGTGAATGATGATTCAAAATAATAACCTAGGGACAGAATGCAAGACAATGATTTTTCACAGAAAATAAAATAAAAATCAAATAAGTTATACAAAGTTAAGCAAAAAATTAACCTTTTATGAAAAATAACTGTTTATTGAAATTATATATGACAAAGATTTCAGAGTATTCTTTTCTCAACTTTTTTTTCCTCCCCTGATGAGAGGTTAGACACATAGAAATTAGAATAGGAAGTAAAGAACTTAAAGGATTACTTCCTGTTGAAAGAAGTAAAGGAAAAGTTCTCTTTTGGGAGACTTGATTCATATTAAACAGGGCATATACACATTAATGACTGGCAGATTAAGTTAGAGAAAATATTTGGGCAGAAAAGCATATAGCTAAAATTCACTTAATTTGCCAATCTTTAGGGGAAGAAAAGGGACTTCTATTTCCCCAGATTTTAGTACACAGCAGAGATCTCTTATTACAAAGAACAATTTTCCTTCCTCATGGTCTACTTTAATCTCCGTATTTGGTCATTTCCACCAGACCTACTTTTAGAGGCACAAAGCTAGCATTTGCCACAGTAGCTCATATCACAAGATTGACACAGCACAAGCACACCCACGTATATATACACACACAAACAACAGCAAAGCAGCAGGAGCGAGAAGCTGTAGCAAGGTAGTTACAGAATAAGTCAACTCCCAAAACAAGCTATAACTTTTGTTCAGATTTCTTTCTCCTTGTTACCTTTTTGCTACACAAGAATGTCACAAACATGCCACTGCTAGCAATAATAGGACCAAGAGAAAAGAATTCAAACTAACATACACTGAAACATCCTTCCTTTCAGAAGAAGAAAAGTAAATTCCAGTTGACTGGTGGAGAAGGGAAACTAGCAAGCAAAGCAAGCCTCCCTCTTTACCTGTGTTATTAATGCGGTTGTGCAGTGCTCCTCCCCAGGACCACCTGTTTTGCCTTTGTTTTGGCTTCTGGCTTCTTTCAATTGTGCGACGTACAACAGCTTCATGTCGTTCCTTGAGTACAACAGGATAACACATTTAGATACTACTGGGTTCTTAACTTTATTATCAAACCTTGCTACCCTCCATCATATGGACAAAACCAAGTAGGCGTCTTAGGTCTTTAAGCTTATGTGCTGCCTACTTAAGACACACAGACTAAAACAAAATTAAGCAGCAAGTAAGCCATAAACAAGTTAGAACATTAAATGAAATTTTGAAAAGGTAAGATCTGTTTAAGTGGCCCTGCCACTACACAAACACACCCTAGTGCTACTTCCCATGTACTAAATACCAGAAGAGTGGGAGACTTAGGAAACACAACACCCACAAGAATAAGGTGGCTTACATAGGATCACACTGCCCATACTTCCCAGTTTAACTGGGAGACAAATCAGCCAAGAGCATATTTCACCGCACACTCATTTCTGAAAAGGTTTTCTTAGGGCAACTTATATTTAACTAGCCTTAAACTGAATGGCTAAGAATTAACAGCTAACCATACAAACCTGATCCAAAATGTTTTTCTGCATGAGTTTGCACAGTGCCATACACAGTAATCCAGGCAGGCTCAACTTCACTGCATTTGATTCATAACAGAAGCAGTACCTGTGCAAGTAAGGCTTAAAATTCTTCCACACACTGTCATACTGACCATGGCTCATGTTGCATTGTCTACATCAGCTCTTAGAGAAAAAGGTTGATAGTACTGTATCTTAGGGCAAGAGAAGTTGAAAAGCTTTTTCATGACATTCGTTCTTACCTTCTCTTCTTCTAGTTTCTGCCTTCGCTTTTCCTCTACGGCAGCTCGCCTTCTCTCCTCCTTTAGTCTCTGCTCTTCTAGCTTCTTCCTGCGTTCCTCTAGGTGCTTCTCATAATGTTGCCGTGCTCTCTCTTCTCTTTCTAGCCAGACGGATTCTCTCGCAGCTGTGAGAAATGAGAAATAAAAGAATTAACTTGCTTTATGTCATTAAGTCTTTAATACATTTCGAATAACCAAGGTAAATGGAAAGCCTTTTGAACTCTCTTTCTTCAGAGATACATAATATCCTTATCTCTCCTCATGTATTAAAATGTACCCGGGCCACACACTGATTTTATCTAATCTCAATATATTTATTATGAATTACCAACAGTTTTTGAGCAGACAGTTTCTTCAGGGAAGAAAGAATTTTTTGCCAGCTTAAAATGCCTAAATACTGAAGTCAGATGCATGTGAACAAACTTCTGTTACATAAACCATGCTAATTCTCTGTAATATTTTACTGAAAGAAAGACAATAAAAAGAGAGGTGAAACTACCATAACTTTCACCTTTATTGATCAATACAGATCTCTTATGGTAGAAGTGGCTGGGATAACAATTCTAGCACCTGGACCAATAGAAGGAAGGAAGTTACCCAACAAAGAAGTCTAGAGGTAAACATTAATCTGTCACATAATTCCACTTACACACAGCTTCAAACAACATGTCTCAGAAGAGCTAATCAAGACAAATCAAGAAGTCCTACACAGGACTAATTTTTCTCCCTATCAGGGTCTGAATTTTCATGAAGTTTGTAGAATGCAGGCTCAGACTGCAGTCCACACGAAACCATTGATGCAAGATACCCTGGATCTCTCCACACAGGTGCCTTGAAAGCTTTGGGACCCAGAGTGGAACAAGATTGTTCCCTTATGCAACATCATATGTTTGCAGTCTAAGTCAGTGCTACCATCACACAGGAAATGCTCTAGACTCTTATAGAATCCTTTCACTACAGTGGTACAAAAATTAATTAAAAAAATCCAAAATCCAACCAAAGCAAAACAACCTACCACAAAAAACCCTGAAACCCAATGCAAACATCCTGTTACCTAGACCCTGAACACACTAAGTAACCCAAACAATGTACTTGTTCAAAACTGGAACTCAATCAAACCCTTTTGCAGAAGATTTGAAAAATCTATTATCTTTGAAGGAGCTAAGAGCATCTATCTAAGAAGCATAATTGCATATATCTCATGAAAATCCAGCTTGCTGTAGCATGTCAGCTTTTAATGAATAGTCACTTATGTACAGACTCTACTGATCATATCAAGACGAGCTGCTGCTGTGAGCCACAAGACTTCCACAGATCCTGCAATGAGCTGGCTCTTTTGTGCCTGGAATATGCTTACAATGGCAACCCAGTACAAAAAAGCACTTTGGTGGTCTACTGAAAATTAATAAATTATGAAAAGAAAAAACCCCAAAAAAACCTCAACAGCTTTCTTAACTGATGTCACTGGAATATTAATTTGCCTATAAAAGACATGGAGATTATTTGTTCTTGCTTTTATTAATGTAAATGGCTAAACTTTCTTGAGACACATGGTGATTTCCATAGGATTCAGTCCGTCATGCTGTTTAGAAGAAGTAATCAAAATAGGACATTTGAACTTTTAAGACTAAATTCAAGAATAGCGAGGCTAAAAAGATATTTATGCACGTTCTTAGTTCTGGTACGACAATCAGAATGCTGGACCTCTGGACAGAACACTTATCTCCAGCTTTCTGCTTTCTCTGAGAAGGGGTGACAAAAATTACACTTCTGTGATACAGCAAGACAGCTCAATAACAGAAACAAGCATTAGTGAGGGATTAACCCAGGCAAATGGACGCGTTTGACTGGAATAACTTTTAACAAAAATAACAGATCTGATTCAAAACAAATAAAAGCTATATCTTTCCACCTTTAGGCTACAGGCAGAAGACAGCAGAAAATATGTGCCCACCTGCTAACATAAGGAAGTTACTAATTTTATGCTTAGACCAAGTATTTAACAAATACATGAAAGTATGATTTATGATACATCTGTTTGCTGAAACACGTGTAATACCTATTTTCATTAATTTAACTTTTTTCACAGATAGAGATATAATCTTAACTACTTTTGATTTTTTTTTCAATTTTCAATTCCTGCATTTTATCTTATTAGAGAATCAAAGGAGAACATCTGCTTTGTTTACACTTCTTCCTGCATGCACTACTGACATTCTTCTGTGAACTTAAGGGCTCAGTTTTTGTCACCTATAAGGTAGGAATATACAGTGGCATAAGTTAGTGCCCTTAGATATATAAGGATATCTTAAGGAAAAATCAGAAGTTTTGAATATTTGTTTTTCATTCTTATGTCCCTATTTATGAATTTTCAGGAACATTTTCCTGCCACCCCAAACAGATATGAAAAAATTGTCTTGTAGTCTAAAAAGTTTACTCTTTAGACCTCTGCTCTAACATAAAATATTTTAAAAAATATATTAAGCTCTATTCTGGATACACAGGTTGCTTCTAGAAGCACAGCATCAAATGCCTTGCTGATAGAAAGAATCAGCAGATGAGCCTACAGGAAACTGAAGATATCTCTAGAAGGTCTCATCAACCTGAAAGAGCAGCCAATTTGAGGATGTGGCAGGGAAGAATACCAACTTCTATGATGGTGTCTCCAGAAACTGTGCCAAGACCTATGCCTGGTGCTGAGCCAACAAAGAACTCCACTGGGGGTATGGTCCAACAAAAAAGCATTTTCTCAGGCCTGAGCATTAACAGGTTCATGATCCTTCTCTCCCTTGTAATATCTCACATTGTATGACAATGTGCAAGATTCATTCCAGGAAAGTTTGGTCACCATTCAGATAGCACCTGCATGCTAAAAGCTTAAATTCCATTGGAATTCTTACATTAAAGCTGGAAAGTAACAAACAAAAGTCACAGCCTGATCCATTTTCTATTCCATTCCTTAGTACAATCAATATATTTGAACACAGTCATGTGATACAAGGACACAAAATTAGAGCATAAAAACAGGATTTAGAAATTGAGCCCTAGACATGCTGTTCAATACCTTCTGCTTGTTTGCAAACTAGAATGTTGGGTTAGATTACAAAGCAACATAATTAAGGCTGTGTTTCTGACACTTCTGAAGTGAATAACAGCGAGAGAAAACAAGGTCAATCAAGAAAGAGACACTCCAATATTAAGAGACACATAAGACTTGAAAACAATTAATTTTACACTGGAATTAACTAATGTAATGTGGAAGATGTTAGCTACAAACCATGCATATTTCTTTCTTGGAAATAATTTTGTAGTTTCTTTCCCCAGCCACACAGATTAGAACTATTCTTTGCAGGGGTTTTAGGCAGTGAGGGAAGGATGAGCATGTACTAAATGTCAAAGCCTTTATTTTCTGTTTATCTCTGTGAAGCAAAGAATGTGCCCCCAGATTCTCTTTTTCCTTTGGTTTACTGCCTATACAAAGGCAGATCAGTCTAGCACCATGCTTTCTCAGTCTGCCTTTTGAATCCACCTCAGATGGACAGCTCATCTGAACCAAAATCCTACAGCCTCTGTCATGCTTTCCAGCCTTTATCTTTTCCAACTTTACAGCACTGACCTCAGGAACAGCTTTCTCCTCTGACTGCTCTTTCCACCTTTGCTCACTGCCAGCCCTGCACTGAGGCTGTGATTGCCCCCTTGCTGCATTAGCAGTAAAATGGATCAGTGATGCTTTAACCATACCTAAAAATGGGGACATTACACAGAAGTGGCTGACTGAACAAATTAGAAGGTGAACTTGAGAGCTGTAATTAAAGGCGAAGTTAATGTGAGATTCTCTAAGCCAACCTTTCCCCAGTAACCACGCTCCAAGGGACATTTATCACATAAGTTTTTAAACTAGTCTCCCTTAAAAATTGTTTTCTTGTTTTATAAACCCTTCTGACATTCAAATTCTCCAAGGAGATCCCAAAATTATTCATATGCTAGGGTCAATGATTCCCAGTTTCTGTGGGGCTTCTTTCTGTTGGATAAAGTTCTTCCCCCAAGTGCCAGGGAAGAAAATAGGCCAGAAGGAATTTACTCACAGAAAAAAAAAATTGTAATTTTTACTAATGTTATTATTATGACAGTGATCACTTTCTGTGATGTTTAAAATACTACTTTAGTGCCTATGCATTGTAAGTATTAAGGATTTAATTAATTTAGTACACTTGAAACTCAGACATATTCAGGAATTAAGATTAATCACTCTTTATTTAAGGAAGTGTGCTAAGTCAAAAAGCAGTATTATCATCTTTTGTTCCCAACACCAGAAACTAAATGAACCATGTGTCCTTGTCAGGATCATAATTCTGATTAAAAAAAGATCAGTCTTCAAGCAGGATTAGCGTAGATAAACATGCACAGAAGTGAGACTCAAAAAAGTGAGACTCAGTTTTCTCAAGAACCAGGGACCAAGATACTGCTAAGTAATAACAAGAAAATTCTTCCTCTTTGCCACTAACTAAGGTTACCAGAATGAAAACCATTTTAAAATCCCAGTTATTTTCCCTGTTGAAAAACACATTTTGATTTTCTTTCCAGTTATGGAGGACCAGGTCTGTGCTCTGGAACCAGACACTAACTGGCATGGAACAAATTTCATCTCTACTACTAAACTTCTACCCTCCAAAATGGTGACAGCACTTAATCTGCGCATGCAGAAAAGCCCATGGACCTTCCCTGCCAATTCCCAAACTTTTTCTGGGAATCAGCAAGCAGACAGCTAGTTGGCTGGAGCCAACACCCTGCCAGGATCCATCATAACAGCTTTATAGTAAGAACAATTAAGTTTTAGCATCAGGGAATGATCTTCAACACTGTTAATTTGGCAGTACAGATACAATCAGTATGGCAGATAAGGGTAAAGCCCACATGATGAAAAAGCAGCAGTTTTCAGTAATGTTTTCCAGTTTGAGCAAGCCATCTACCATAGCTGCCTTCATAAAAAGTCAGTTCCAACATGTTTGTGTCTCAGCATTCAGTGCCAGAACACAGCTTCTCAGCCTGACATATGTAAGAGTGCGACACCTCCCTTTGTTCTGGCCTCCAGGAACAGAGCCATTTGACCTACCACTGCCTCTCTTGGGACTTCCATGTCGCACAATTCAAGAGGGTTAGTCTCGCATAGAGAGATCTTATAGCTTTGTTTTCAAGGACAGATGTTATGTTTTATGCACAGGTGCTATGCGAAAGAGCATTAGTGGAAAAAGCACAAAAATGAAAACATGGTTACTAAAGAGCAAGTGACAACTCTGGAAGCATTACTTAGAAAATCAAGTAAGATCACCCTAATAATCCTTCAAAGGCCTGAATGTGATATCTGCAAAACACACATTACCAAATGGTCAGGAAATTAAAAAGATTGAAGCAGAAAAACCTCCATGAAATTGTTATAACTTAGTCATGAAAAAGGAACTGCACAGAAAAAAAGTCAAATAATTAATATTTGTGTCCCTGTGTATCTTCAATGTTACCTAAAGAAGAGTCTGAAACAAAACATGAATATACTAAAGGTGAAAGGGGCATTTTTTGTAGAAGCTTCTTTATCTTTTCCATTAGGTGGCTCAACATGATCCTCAAGAAACAGCAGATACCGACTGTCCCAACACATATATGTGCCCTATATATATATATATATTTAGACAACAAAAATGAGAGCATTTCCTACTCTCTAAGCACTCATTAAAAACAAGACTTAGACACTCAAATGTGCTAAGTAGTCTAAGACTGCTAAAATATTTCCAGGTGCAAGGAAATCCTCAGGAGTTCAGAGCACATGCCAATCCACCACAAGAAAGCCAAATCTATTACAGCACAGTGGAACTTGAAAAAAATTAGAACTTGAGAGCAAAAAAAGGGGAAAGATAAATGGTCTTAAATCAACTCTTCTTTAATATCAGAATATTGCCCAATAAATAAATATAATCCTTATTAAAGTGATACTCTACATGTCCTTAACAGAACAGTCAACAACTTAATTTTCCTGACCTCCAGGAGTTCAAGTTGCTGAAAGTACAAAACAAAATTCCTACCAGCTCTACACCTAGAGAATTGAACCCTGTCCTTTCCTTTTTTTAGAGCAAAGAATAATTTTATTTGAGGTAGGACTGAAATTCTGAACTTCTGTATAAAAAGAAGTCTTTGCTAAACCTGACAGATCCCCTGAATCAAAAGGAAAGGAATTAAGTTTAAATCCAACCTAATTCTATTGAAAAAAATTAAAATTCCTTCCTTCAGTTGCTTTACTGTTGCGTGGCTGATGTCCCAGTATTAACAAAATCCAACTCTAATTTTTAGCAAGACACATTTATGTAACAATATTATACAACTTAATGTTTAAGAGAGACAGCTTAGGAATTTCTTTGCTGTGGTTCACATGACATGAGTGACTGATTATCTAGAATCTGCACTAAATGCACTAGAAAAAAAAAAGAAAAAGTTACATGCTGTTGTAAAAATCATTGCTCTGCTGTACTGGAACACAAATCTCAAGAGACAGCTCCTAAATCATTGCAGACAAATATACAGATGAAAGTACAATGCAACTTTCAATTTTCTTGTTAGTTCAAAATATTTCTCCAAGCAACAACACACAGTACACTCATACATCACAGGGACATGCAAAACTCTCCCATGTGGAAATGAAGGATTCCACATCAACTTACAAAAACTCCTGATGTTGCTTTGATGTTGCTTTTAAAACACATCACACAAAATAACACATTTGTCAACAGAAGTCATATCCTTCTGGTATAAAATACTCACTTATCAATAGCTAGAAAAATCAGAGTTGAGTTAAATTCAAGGAAAGTATCTTTCTCTTGCATTTGACCAAAGCATTGTTATTATACAAGGACAAAACCTGAGAAAAAAAGAAATTCAAGACATGGAACCATCATCTGTGAATAATTAATTAAAATGGGCCAGTAACATCCATTTGCTCTGAAACCTGAAGAAACTAAGCCTACACATACCATCAACCTCAACTCGAGGAGCAGCTTTTCAGGGATTATCAAATATCCTGTCATGTTACCCCTTGAGCAAGCCAAAACTAAAGCTTTCCTTTTCCCCTCCAAAACAATCCTAGTGATTCATGCATGGCTACTGCAATGTTATAAGGTGCTGTAAACAAGGGAGGATATAAATGCTATCAAGACCTAGGTGACTATTAATGATGGCTCTTCAGGTTAGAAGAAGCAGCCTAATTCTGGCTGGAGTTACAATATAGTTCAATAAACTTGCAAAAATTAGAAATGGGAAATAAAGAACTTCTGTTTCTCAAGCTCTTAGAACAATTCAGCATTGAAAGAAATCAGAGTAAACACATAAAAAGAGGAAATACTTGTATTTCCCAATCTCCCAATTACCACAGAACTTTGTGGCAGTCAAGCATTTAAATGTTGTTCAGAAAGCCACCAGTTTGGCTTCACATAATTCTTAATTCTCTCACCACCATACTCAGTACACTGCCCATCAGTAGTCACTTGTTAGACACCCTTCACTATTCACTCAAACTGTGTTATACTTATGCAGGCATAGGTGATATAAGATATTGAGCACATCTATTTGACACCTACTGAAGGTTTGACCTGAAAAATGTACCCCAAGTATACATTAAAAAATTCGAACCATACATTGGCAACATATTCTTCAATTCTATTTTATGGTATTCAGCATTTTAATCTTAATTGGTAAAATGTCCGAAAACTTTAAAATTCCATTTACATCGGCTAAGTTCCCTTGCATGATTTCAGAATTACACCTACTTTTCATTCACATTCATAAAACAGGTGAGAGATACAGTACTGATGAACTTAAAGATTTACTTTAAAGATATGGTAGTGTATCTGAGATGACACTATCGCAAATCTAGCACTATCATTTTGCTGACCGCCCCTAAAAGTAAGCTGGCAATAATGCGGCATGAAGCTGATAGTCCAGTAAAAACAAACAAACAAACAAACAAACAAACAAACAAACACCAGAGGGGGCCTTACCTAGCTGTTTTTCTCTCTCTTCTCTCCGTTCTCTGGCAAGCCGCTGCCTGTCATCGACCTTTAGTACTGTTGGATGATCTACAAATGGAGAAAGAGGAGTATTAGGCACATAGTATAATATCAAATACTACCAAACCCAAACTTAAAGGAAAATGGCTGTTAAACAACTCTAATTATTCTGTCAAAATAGATAATGTTTTGAGAAATCCATCTTATTTTAAAAAACCCAGAAAACTGATCATTAGAATGCATTCCTATTTTTTAAGACATAAATACTTCTAAAGAATCAACTAAGAGGTGACTGCAGATGCCCAGCAAGACTACTGCTTGTGAAAGCCAAGGAAGAAGCTTTATTTTGTTTCCAAGCCTAAAACAACTTGACTTCTAGAGAGCATTTTGAAAAAATGCTGTTTATTATTCCATAATGTCTCTCCAAAATGCCTCCATAGGAAAGGCTATTATAATAAAACTTTGTCTTCCTCTTGATATTGCCTCAGAGCAGCTAATAAGCCCTATATCATGACAAAAGAACCTCAGCATCCAAGCAAAATAGGCTGAACCAAAACACTGATCCGGCTGAGTAGTTCTAAAGCAGTTCTGGCTGAGCCTCTGGAAAAAGCATGATATTGATCTCAAAAGATGTTTGTGTGCACATGTGTTAAAAACTCTGGCAAATATACTAAAGGCAGTGAGGCATCACATGCATGGACTGGCATAACATGAGTCAAGATGAGAGCTTTAACTATTGTAGATTGAAATTTATCTACATGAGTACTCCACAACAGTCTGCAACTGGCTGCTTGGATCACAGCAGTAAGACTGAGGATAACATGAAAGATCTGTGTCAGAGCCCAGGTCTGACTTTAAAAATTCAGGTTTGGTTGGAAAACATCACTCGCTCAATGATGGTTCTGGAAGACAACAAAGTGCTGAACAGCTAGCATCCAACTTCCAGTCTCAGCAATGGAGCTGTTCCAGACAGAGAGAACAAAATCCAAGTTAGCAATTCATCTCAGCATGCTGCCAAAACTAATTTCCTACTCAGCCTATTCTGTTAAACCTGGAAAGCTCTTAATTTTATGGGTTTTTTTCAGTAGCACTGAAAAAGTCTGCTTTGCATAAGAACAAAACAAACAAAAAACCCACAGAAAAATCAAAAAGATTTCTGGGTATAAATAAATGGTCTGATTTATTTTGGTATTGAGGGGAACTCAGTTTTGAAGTATTTTAACATAAAGAGCTATTCGAAGACTGTCATCATGAAAGTACACAAGACAACAGAGCCTTTTCATTATTCAGTGTGAATACATATGTAATCAACTTGTAAAAACATGTAGAGTCACCCTACTTGTGTATAGGCTGCATACCTATGAAAAAAGTTATTAGCAAACAATACAATGGATCATAAAACTGAGGTTAAAGATATTTGCAAAGTAAGTCCCTGAAGTGAGGCTGTGCTAGACTAATTTTGATAGATATTTGCATTAGATAAAAAAACCCAAAAAGTGCATTTCATCCTCTAACAGAAGTTTCTGCATAAGAATGACAGGATTTCTTGGGTGAACCAGTTCACCAACAGCTACCACACTTTAATTACTCTTGAACGCTAATCAGTGAAAAACTATTATCTCAACAACTGTCAGACTAGAGCCCAAATTAAGAGTGTTAATAGCAGTGCAAAGTAAAAGCTGCAAGGAGCAAACCCATTGCACAGCTGGCAGGAAGAACCTTCAAACACAACAGCCCCCATGAAGGGCACAATAAGTGAAAAAGTCACTGGCAAAGGTAATCTGTTACCCAGCTGCAGGTCAAAATTTCAATGTTGGCTGACTGGCCCAGAGTGCTGCCATTTATGACACTGTGCTCAGCCATGGCATGGCAGAGATTTGCCCACTGCCGGGTGTACATCTGCATTTGGCTGATGTTCAGCAGCGCACTGACTCACACACAGTCCCTTCAGCATGCAGACACGGGTCAAAAGGATAATAATATTCCTTCTCTCTGGTGACTGGCACACAAGGTTCACAAAACATGAATTTCTGTGGCATGAGTAATTAGTGCTTGTGGAATAATGCACATTTTCCCTGGAAAACAAGGATTCCCTTCAAGGGCTGTCAGCAAAGTCAATGTAACATTGAGTTGACAGAAAATGATGAGGCACTGGGGAAAAATGTAGAAACCTGCTTCTTTCAGAATACCCTTCCAGTTGGGTTTTTTTTTTCCCTTTCTTGAGAAGAGAGATTTCCCTATCAGAGAGATGCAACAATTCTTCAAAGAGGCAGGAGGGTTACATGGACAGGCAAACTGAAAAGGTCTCCCTTAAGAATTCCTAATTATAAGCAATGAAGGAATAAAATAAATTTTTAAAGTTGCCCTCTGCCACTCTGTTTGAAGATATCCAATTATTTTTTCCATATCATACACCTGATAGTGTTCACACAAGAGCAGCCCCTCTCCCAACACCCCAGGATGTTAGAACAAAATCCTAAAGAATTCGCATTAAGTTTATTAAGTTGCAGGCTATGCAGAGTGTGTGTCTTCAGTAACAAGCAATTTTGCATACATTTGGGATCACAAAGAGCTAAATCAATATTAGCACAAAGATGAGGGTAACACCTTTGTAGCAGACCATCATGGCATTTGCTCTGCTAGAAGCTGGAGCACATATTATCAGTGTAAGACTTACACTGACAATTAAAATGTCTTCTCTAAGTCTTCAAAATTATCCTTCATAGTCTGGCTATAACCCCAGCCTCCAACATTTGCATTCTGAATCCAGATGTTCTGTTGGCACCTCCAGTGCAGAGCATCAATAGTTTCAAACTGGGGCAAAAGAAGAGAGTTCACTGGAACTGCTCCCCATTTTATTTCTCACATCTCTATTCATTAAAAACCCACCAGGCAAATACCTGGGGGATTAGCATTCTTCTTATTCAGTAGGAATACCAGGACAAACAAAATATTTTGTACTCTCTTTTGCTCATATTCCTCATCAGACCATAAGCTTTAAGTTACTGTGAAAGGAAATGGGAAAAATGTCAGCTGCAACAAATCCTGCAAGAATTTCTCATTTTTTAGAGAAATAATTGCCAACTTGGCATATGTAAAACCTAAGAGACAACACTCCAGGAAGACCCACATGCTGCTTTGGAACTTGCAGTCTGGTAATGCTGCAATATGTGGGAACTCACACTCAGCAATCTATTTCCTTCCACTTATGTAACAGGCATAGAATTAAGCATCTGTATGATAGGGATGTTTGGAGAATAAATAAGCCATAGTTCTACATAGGAGAAATTAGTTTTGTACCTGCTGCTGGAAATTAAGTCTCTAAATTCCATATGAAACAGTATTTAGAACATTTAGTGTGTGATCAAAATTAATTTTAATATGTTAATAGGTAATTTTCAAAACTTAGAAGCTGTGAACAGTATTTTGCAGAAATTCAGCAAACTGAAACATCAATAGGTTTTTGGTCCCTAATGATAGTAACAAAAGGAAAAAAAAGTTTCTCAAATCTTCTATAGGACTAAGACTCGACAAACTCTTAAGTAAAATTGGTATCTGTAGAAATTAAGTTCCTAAGTTAACAATTGTAATATATACTTTGTAAATATGACCAGTTTTTGTGGCTCATACTACCAGCTCCACTCTGCCTTCCTTTGCTCCAGCCCCATGAATTTTGGATTCCTCCTACACACCAGCATAGATGAAGGGAACATTGGAACAGCTAGGACGCCCTCCTGAGAAATGAAAATTGGATTAAACTGTTGTAGAATAAAGCACTGTCCACCACAAAGAGCTGTGGAAAAAGGTAATATTCTCTTTGTTTTCTCCTCCTTTTCCAACACTATCGAATTGAGAGCAGCCATGATTCCTGCGCTCTGTGCAGGACCCAGCGTGCCTGGCAGAGCATGCCAGGTGTGATCTGAATGCAGACAGTGCTGGGATTCCTTCCCTCTGGGGACACAGGCCAAGGCACCCCTTTTGGGGATAGAGAAAAGTCTGTCAGCACAAAACAGTCACTGAGTGCCAAGCTGTCAAGGAGCTGAAAGGGGGATGTTACAGTGGGCCTGGTCCTCAGCACCACAAGCACCTCTGCTTTTCCAGGCATCTAAGCAAAATCACTATTAACTGCATACTTGAACCTTGGGTACCTGAATTGCAATGCAAGCAGAATTTAGATATCTAAGTCCTCTTCTGGATCTTGGTCTAAGCATGCAAACGGAACAGACCCGTGACACCAGGGACTACAGTAAGGTTTTTAGCACGTACATTTTCAACTGTGTAAGCGAACAGTGAATTAAATCCACACAATGTACCCGTGAGGTACAGTGAAGTAATGAGAAATATCTGCCCACTGCATAGAACATGTTACAGAACATGGCATGCTTTGTGGTAAGTGAAGAAATGCCTGAACAGAGGCACATTTATACAAAGCTGCAAATATTTGCTTACAGCAAATAATTCTCATTCAAGCACAGATGCAAATACGGTGGCTTCTGTTGTCTTTTCTCACTTCCCAGCCATCATTCCTAAGCTATTCTAAAATGTAACTAGATTTTTCCAGTTTTGCTTCTTTGCAAACAATCACATATTCCAGCCTATCTAAACATGAACAGTCACTGATACCAGTTTTGTCTGAAACAGTAAGTGAGGTACAAAAGCAACAAACTTTAGAAGTTCCTGTGACAACAGCTGTTTTCCATGCACCATGGAGGCAAATAGCCTCAAAACATACAGCATGCAGAATGGTGTACCTGGTTTAGTTCCAGCATTGCTTTGTCCTGAAGTGACTTTCTTATCTTGTGTTTCAGAACCTTCAGTTGCTAAAATAAGGAAGAAAAGAAGATATTAATTAACCATTTTACTCAGTAGTAGGTCACTCACCTTACTATATTGAAACTTAAATATTGCTGTATTCCCTTTAAAATCAGACTGTTCCAAGATGTCACCTTAATGCCATTCTACATCATTTTGCATTAAAAACACCCCAAAAGCAGAAAGCATTCGAGCCACAATACAAGTTCCCAATTCAAGTTGAAGAAAGAGTCACAAGAAGATTTCATTTTAGCAGTGTGTTTTGATAAGACTTATAAGATGACTTGCAGATGCCAGGTTTCTAAAGGTATGGTACAAGATACTTGTAAAAACTTCTTTACAAATTGCACATCCATAACGCAGGACTGAAGAGGGGAGCATTAGGGACCTGAATGAAATATAACTGAGGAGATATTCCCATTATTTGCAACAGACTTTTGATTGGGCCCTACCAGCCTAGAACAAGATCTAATTTTGGAGTTCTGAATGCCCTTTCAACAACTCTTTATAAAGAAAAAAAAAAACAACAGAAGATCCATTACTATTATTCAAATCAAAACCACATCCTTGGTTCAGCATCTATCTCTAACTAAAAAAAAAAAAAAAAAAAAAACAAACCAAGAAATTAGATGCCAGGATTTTTTCATCTTACTACTCATCTTTGTACCCAGCAGTTCCACTATAGGGGTGCTGGAGTCTAGAACACACCAATCTGAGAACAGCCTAAAGGCAGACTGCAAGAATTCTAAGAAGCCCTCCAAAAACAGCTTGAAAGTATTTGCAGGCAGGGATAAAGAGACAGTTATAAATAAAGCCTAGGGGATGAAAGACACCAATTCATTTGAACAAAAATATCACTAGAAATGAAAGTTGGAAAAAAACCCTGATTACTCCGGATTTAAAATCTAAACAGGCATTACTGTATTAGATCCACTTTAGAAAACATAATTAAAACAAATTTTCCTCAGAAGGCTCCAAGCAATTTCTTATGCACATCAGCTTTAACAATATACACTCAGCATAGAGTACCTCAGTGAGTTCATTCCCTTCATGGCCTCACAGAAATCTTTGTTTCCCTGCTTACCTCCTTCCACAGGCATGTTTCAGGATTAACACAGAGGGTAAAAGGTAGCAGGAAGAACCTGTATGCTACACATACTGTACCTTTTTTGCAGGGGAAAGTTGGGTGAGGGAAATAGAAAAAAATGCTGTTATCAAATGTTTCATGTTCAAGAGTAATGTTTTGCCAAGAACAGTGTTCAAAAATCACGTCATCTCACCAAAAAAAAATTGTAAATAATTGTCAGACAGTGTTCTTCTTGATGCCTGTATTGTCTCTTGCAAATAACCACTGTTCAACTTTAAAAATACTGATTCCAAATGACACTAAGAACTGTAACACCTTAAAGGCAGCCCAACATAAGATTTTAGTATTTGCCATTTTAAAGGCCTTATACAAAAGATTAGTGTGACCTATGGGCAGATGGATTGATTTTTGACAAGATAATTTGAGCACCCCTGAACTCTTGCACCACCAGGCTTGGTAGGATCTACCATTATAAAAATCCATACCTGGTGCTGGAACAAGTCCAGAGAAAGCCAAGAGAGTTGGTGCAGTGTCTGGAGCACAAGTGCTGTGAGGAGCAGGGGATGGGGCTGGGGGTGTTTAGCCTGGAGAAAGGGAGGCTCAGGGGGAATCATATCACTCGCTCTGAAAGGAGCTTGCAGCCAGGTGGGGGTCAGCTGCTTCTCACAGAACAAGAAGAAACATCATGAGGAGGAAATAGCCTCAAGTTGCACAAGGGGAGTTTTAGACTGGATATTAGGAAAAAAATCTTCCCAGAAGAGTCGTCAGGCATTGGAACAGGCTGCCCAGGGAAGTGGTGGAATCACCATCTCTGGAAGTGTTTAAAAACTTGGGGATGTGGCACTCAGGGCCATGGTTTAGTGGTGAACATGGCAGTGTTAGTTTAACTGTAAGACTTCATTTTAGAGGTCTTTTCCAACCCTAACACTTCTGTGATTCTAAACTCGTTACATCTTACCTCTCCCTCAAATTTAAGGTGCTTGTAAAACAAGCTTTTCTCCTGCATGTATCAACTATTTAGAACAATCTCAGAAAAAGTCCTATTGTAGGAGTCAAATTCCCATCAGCCTGGCCTAGGCTATCATCTAGAAGAGGAAACTCATAAAATAGTAAAAATACTGTTTCTAAGAGCTAGAGAGTACACTGATGCTCTAATAGTGTCAGCACAAATTTCTTTGCATCCTTCATACTGAGTATGTGCGTTATTTTCCACAAGCGCTGCACCATGGGATTATGCAACACTCCATTAACTTCAAAACTGTGGTTTAAATGCCATCCAGAAAATACACTTGCAAAAAAGCTTAGGTACACGAAGTAATACTTTTTCCCCATATTTCCTTGTCTAACATTTCCTTGGAATATTTTTTGACATGGTTTGAATACACATTCATATGACCACTTATCTGACAAGTGATGAAAAGAACAGATGGCACACCATGAATTTTAACGATGCTGGAGATCAAACAGGAATTGGCACAAGCATTTAGTAACCAGTGTAGGTGTGCTCCCACATAAAATACCTCCTGCTCTAGGATACAAACAGATTAATCAGACAACTAAACATCTAAAATCCACACCTAAATATTGACAACACCAGTTTCAATACCTAACAGATGCCAGAAGAGATATAATTTAACTACCTAATATTTGCTCTGCTGTTTATCTTGGACCACTACCTTTTCATAAGGGAATAAAAGTTGCATAAAGAAGTGTTAGAGATGGATTATTTTCTGAGAAGCACAGCTGTCTCTCTCAGCTCTGCCATTACTATATGGCACAGCTTTAAACAGAAAGCTGTACCTCAGCTTCTCTTTGTGGAAAGAGGGGAAAAAATAGGGGGGGGGAAAGGCAAGAAAAGATGTATGTATTGCTACTGAATAATATGCATTTGTAAATGCTGAGCTTTCAAGTAACACCAGATGCAGCACAGAATTCAGCATATATACCAGGGGCAGAGCTGAAAGGGATCCATAAGGATGACTAGTGCTAGGGAGGACCTCTGCAGGCTCTGCTTTGCAGCTTTGCTTTGAGCCAAGACAAGTACAAAACTGGCAGATTATTCCTACAAGAACAGTTTTGTATTGGAAATGAAATCTATTTAGAAATCTCTGATCAGTTTCAATATATCTATGTGTTCACAATCAGACAGGTTTAATAATACTTCTGTTACCAAGATAAGTACAAGCTCTAGACGGATGGACAAAGGAATTTCATAGGATGTCAGCTCACCCCATGTCTCACACAGCCATTATAATTACTGTAAATTCCTACAGCAGTTAATAATCTCTGTACCAAGTACCAGTACCAAAGTTTATTTCCTAAAATAGAAAAAACCCACTTTATGATAGCCAGAATTACTTTGAAAGAGCTGTTCCATGATCAGCATCTGTCAGAGAAAAATGCCTTTAATAACCTTACAGTCTAAGGTGCTCCTCTTAAAGTAACAAAACCAGTTATCTCCAGCTTGTCCAGAGGAGACCTCTGTGAGCAGAAGTAGGAATTGCCAGCAGTGGGAAGCAAAACAAACACAAAGAGAAAATTTATATTAAAAATATTCAAAGTTGAGGAAAAGGCTCATGAAAAACACTGAGAAAGGAGGAAAACTGTAAGCTTTTAGTGTTTCTTTACATGCCAGATAAGTGCTGGTCAAAGAAGACTGGCCTGAGAGACAAGGTCACATATTCAAGGAGAAAAACTTCGTTGAGAATTAGAGCCTCTGGGAGGATGTGCTGGAAAGCAGAAGGAACATTCACCCAGATGCTGGAAAAAACACTGAATTCCAAACATTGAGAGACAAAGCATCACACTGGCATTTTGACAGGCTTTTTTAAAAACACAAGAGTTGTGCAGAATACAAACACTTGTTTTTCAGCCTGTGGCACATCAAGCACATATTTGCACAGTGTGAACCAGCTATTCCCAGTGAGGTGAATGGCAAACCAAAGGCCCCACAGCAAGGCTGAGGAGCTGGAAAGAAGATGCTTAAGCTCTGTTCCATGGGAGAAGGGAATCAGCCACAAGACAGAGGCAGTTCTATTTCCAGAAGGTCTCTACCTCCAGAAGTGTAAGTCTCAAGAGATTAAGTGCAGTGTGAAGGGGCACTTGGGGAACACAAGCAAGAAGTGCTGCTGAGACCTGTGCCAAGGTCAGGATGTGCACAGCAGACCCCTCAGAACTGCATCCTAGCCCGGGTCTGGAAAAGGGAGCTGTGCGAGGGCTGCACAGCTGTGGATGAGAGCACAAGCACAGGAGAGCCCAGGCCTGCAGACAGCCATGGCAGTGCAGGTACACCTCTGGGTACAGGGTGCCCTGAGCACCAAAGGGGAAAGACCACCCTCCAGTTTCCCGCTCTATTTCTATAAGTGTGAGAGAAGTTACTGAGAAGCAGCCATGAGAAAAAAGAAACAGCTAAATCAGAGGAGGAGGGATTACAGGGAAAAAAGAAGAAAATCTAGCTATTCTGTACCTGCCACTTATCATCTAATCCCCCTGGTATGACTGAACAACTACTTTTTTTAGCTGTCAGAGAGTACTGGGTGTGTGTGGGATGGGGAAGGCTTCAGAAATGACAGCTGGAACAAACTCATGCCTCAGTAAAAAAGTGCTGCCAATACATAGCAGAGGAAATTCAGCATTAAACAGGGAAATTTAAAACAGAGCTAACTGGGAACTGATATATTCTTTACTCCTTAGCATCTAATCCTGGTACCTCCAACTACTTCCTTGTGAACACTGCTCAAAAAAAAAAAAACCAAATAAAAGCCCCACTCTTAAATTCCCTCGTTTATTTTATATAGCATGTCATACCTGACATGCACAATATAAAAATGCATAGTTAGAATTACCCAGAATTAAGCAGAGAACAGAGTATTCTAAGTTTGTATATGTAATAAAGAATTGGGGCTAGTCTAGAAAGTTATGTCTAGACACTGGGAACAGTGGCTAGCTAGCATGTCAGTCAAGTCAGAGGCATTGCTGTGCTAGGTAGAGCGTGTTGAAAGTGCAGATACAGGTCAGAGGTGACAGAATTTATTATTTATTAATTCAGAAACACATTAAGACCAAAATCCTGAGTACCTGGCTCAGAATAAGCATCTGAGCATTCAGCAACTGGCTGTTCTGTTCTAAGGCAACATCACTGAAATTTAAGACTAAAGAGTCTCTTTAATGGGAAAACTAAGTTGTTTATCCAAAAAGCAAATTCCTGTGAGCCATGATCCAGGAGCTGAATACATGGGAAAGCAGAAGTCAACACAAATTAAAGTTTTTCCAGTACTTGTGACTTTTGCCTCTTCTTACATCCGTAGTTTATGAATAAGACATGCAAAAACTACTCTCCATATTTACAGTAAAAATATATTTTGCAAGTCCTTAGAATTTCACATTCTTTGTGTTATCAATACTGTCTATATGTATTTAGACAAACATTATACTAAGTAATATTTTAGTGCAATTTATTGGTTTAGAGTTAAATAATGCATTCATTCCATACTTGCACCCCATGCTTACTTTTTATTTGCATTTTAAAATTGCAATCTGAGGAACAAAGGACAGCAATCTTTGCAGAGATAAATAGGTCTCAAAGCTCTGTGGCTGGCCAAAAATTACTAAGATGCATGCAGTACAGCTGATAGATAAAAAGGTAAAAAAAACAAGCATCTGGATGTTTAATACTAAAATCTTCAGAGTAAGTCAGGACAAAATTATGATCTGCTCTCTTCTTCAGAGTTGCTGGAGTGGATAAGTTGTAAAGAACCCCATTTAAAAACTCATTTGTCAGACACTAGTTTTCAAAATCCACTTGTCAATAATGACTCTGAAACTTCCCCTCAAGAGGAGAGTGGGGTGAGTGTTGGCTTGGAAGCCTGTTCCAGCACAGCTGGAGACAATATTTTCCAGTGCTTCTGCACTATACTGAACATTGGACAGACCAAATTTCTTATGCTGCTGCTTCTACCATCTGTGTCTGAGCTGAACACTAAGTCAATGGTACTCCTCACTGTCACAGCATAAGCACACTGGAGCACTAATCTTGTTCAGGGCCTGTTACACTTTTCAGAAGATTATTATAAAACAGTACCTTGAGTGAACCAAAATCACACTGCCACCAGCACTGGCTTTGCTTTATAAACTCCTATGCGCACAAACATAACTATTACCAAAGTCAAGTCCTTCAAAACAAGATAGGAGGGAAATTCTCACCTTAAATTAATACATGCTACAATGTGACCCTGCTGAGAGGCTTGAAAATGGATTAGAGACCCAAACACAACAGTTGGTACACAAAACCAAAGTATCTCCTCTCATCACCAAAATCCATTTATACAAACTGCACAGAAGAGCTGTGTCCAAGACAGTTACTCTAACACTTCAACTGTATAGGAGCACAGCACTACGCATTGGCATTTTATCAGTATAAAACAGCTCCTCCTTTTCTCCCTTTCTGTAACAACTTAGAACTTCCCTTCTGCACAGGAGGTAATAAATGTGCCTTGCATGTTGCTGCTGGCCTCCAAAGCACAAGCAGCCTGACAGCAGTCAGCTCCTATCCACAGACATTTTGAAGCAACCTCCATCCTTTAAAGCCCTGCCTGCAAAGCCCTTCCTGTGTAGCAGATGTGCTGTCCTGCTAGTTGGCAGATGCTCCCTGAGCAGTAGCTGAGGACAGGAGCAAAAAGGCACACTAAGAAACCTTTGCTAACACTTACTATGGACAAGGAGCTTCCTGGTGCTTCTGGGAAGGTTCAGTGACCAGTTCAAGAGACAGGCTCAGAGCAGTGCTGGAGGTGAGCTCAGATCCTACAATTATTTTAGTGCAACAGGATGGCAAACAAGGGAAATACCTCTGGAGATTGGAGGACTGTAAGACTCAGCAATAGGTTGCAGGAGGGACAAGGAGAGCACAGCATGAACATGCCTTTTGCAGAAGCTCACAAGAGATGTCAGCTTTCTAGGGAATGGGGAAACCAAGATACTGATGGTGCACTGACTGTCCCTTATTTCAGGTTAATCCTTTGGGGAAGGGCATACAAATAGGAATACAACTGAAGCATCAGCTTGGAAATTTTACACATGTACTGTCCATTCTATTCCACCCAAAAAAACCAAGCCTTCTTGAATGCACTGAACACCAGGTTCAAAAGAGACACTAGAAATATTTCTCGAACAGAGCTACCATTTCAGAAGAAAAACAGAAACGCATCAAAAACGACTCTTTCAGGCTTCTTAATTTAAATTCTTCAGAAAACTCTTGGAAGGATGGGTAGGGCTATACCATCCAATCAAAATATTTTTATAATAAATTTTTGTTCTAATTAACAACACAGATAAAATTATTTCAAGAGATTTTCAAGGTTTTGCCAACTATTATAGCAGTGATAGAGAAAGGATCTGAAGGAATTCTGCAGAAGGCCTGGATCTAATGCACTCCAGTGTGTTAAAACTAAAAACTAGATTTCTGTTTTGAAACAATAGAGACTTGTACCTAATTCTGGTTAGATGTCAACACTCAGATTATCTTGTTAGGGGAAGTAGGTTTAAGTGATTTCTAAATGAACTAAGGTGAAGAAAGAGTATTTCCAGACTACAGACCAGTTTGCTATTTTTAATACAGGTAATACAAGTCTTCACAACTTCAGATAAAAACTTTTTGAAACTTCCATCATTAGCAAATGGAAAATGCCTGTTCTTCTACAGTCTAAACAGCAGTACTTAGAAAGTACATTTGCAGGTTGGAGGTTTGAGTCAGAAAAGTGACAGAATATCTGTGTTTCATTTCTATTCACTGAAACATGAAAGCAAAGTTCATGCCTTATTTAAACATGCCTATTAATTAAGTTTATATTTAAATATTTTCAATTCTTAAAAGTCAATGCTTTAGTAGATCTTTTTATACTTCCAACAGTGTGGAACTTACCAGTCTGGTTTGCAAATATAAATAAATTATATGACACCAAGCTGCAGTGACCGTCCCAGTTCTTTTTGCTCTGGCACTTATCACAGAAGTCTACACAGTTGCCAAACAAAGCACTGTTACCAATGCTTCCCATCTCTAATGTCCTAGCTGAGCAAAGCAGAGTGAAAACTCACCAGCATTAGTGCTTATTCCTCCCAGAATGGTATAAAACTTGCATTGCTTTCATCATATAGACTAGAGAGATAAACACAGCTAATTCAGCGCTCAACTGTAAAACATTAAAGACAGAAGCACAAATACATTTATTTGGAAACAATACACAGACATAAATCTGGATGATGCAACTGGCTATAGGGAAAGGGTCAGCTTTTTTTTTTTCTTTTAAAGATTAAACTTGTATAACTGCTCCATTGGGAGATGCATATTTATAAAAGATTACTTTTAGCTGACTACGTCAGCTTTAAAAAGCATTGTATCCTAAAATATTAAACAATGTAGAAGATACCAAACCAAATGCCTTTGTAGGGAGAGTTAGAATCTCTTAAGGATGATAAAAAAAACACAGAGTTTGTAACAGCATTTTTTAAAAAGGTGACACTCATATTCTCTGGATAATGACATTTCATTATTTCGCTGCAATATAAAACAAGGATACTAACATGAAAGGAGCCCTGGAAAAAAGGTTTTCTGCTGAAAAAGCGTCTGCTATGAAGCCAGTTCTGCAGCTGGCCAGAAGGCTAGCAAGCTCACCCAAACACAGATGAGACACGTGAATGGAAGCTTTTTAATTACACATCACCAAAATGAAATCAGAAATGTCACTGCCTGAAGGCATGCAGGACAACCGCAGTTCCAGACAGCCAGTAATTTGTGCTGTGCAGCCTGTCTTAGGGCATGAGCTCTCCAAACACCAAAAGCAGGCAATGTGCAAGATGCAGTGATTTATTTGTGAGACTGTTACACAAGGGCAAACACCTTCAGCCAAGGTACAAGAGTAGCAGATGCTTCTCCTCAGATTTCTCACTGCTGCAGGCAGCATTTGCTACCACGATGTCAGAGAGATTCCCATACCCAGGATCAGTGTCAGTGTATTGCTGCAGTAGCTGTACATGGAAGGTCACCTCAGACATTATGAAATGAAGCACCTGTACAATTTTCTAGATGAAAAACTCTTCTGGACTTAAACCAGAGATCATGCTCCAAACTATGAGGTAATTCCTGTGAGTAATTCCAAGGTACAATGAAGCTTACACCTACTGCTGAGAAATGGAGAATCGGGCACAGACCAGCCTGCTTTCTGTATCACACCGATTCCAAGGTGAGATTGCTTGAATTGCAGAAAGAAACTTGAGTGTCCCATTATTTGATACCCTCGCTCAGAGGGCACAGTGATCAAAGCATATTGCAGCCTGTGAGTGTTAGTGAGATAGCAACTGCAGCAGAGTGTGGGCATGGAGAGAAAGGGAAAATGGATACATTGCTCTATTGAGCAATTTGATCTTGAGATACAGTTATTTTTGAAAACAGTGCAATCTCTTTAGTCTCAAAGAAAAGAGGACATAATCACTTCTCCCTGCTGAAGTAAAATAAAATGAAACATTCTTTTGATGCAATACATATTTTTAATTTAAATGACTATGCTACAAAATTAACAATATCTACTGATTAATTTAGGATACTCCTGCCAACACAGAGCTTTTCAGACAACATAGTGCTTTCTTCTTGCCACCCCACTGACATACACAAGTCACCACATCCCTCCTGAACTCAGTGCATACCGATGCTTTCCTCTATGCTTTCAACTCTTCTAACTTAGCTCCATGTGCACTGAAGTTCATAGTTACCATCCCAGTGACTTCATGTTTTAGACAGAGTAGGCCCATAATAGTTGTTGTTCTGCCCACAGAAGAACAGGATGAATCACAGAATGGTCTGGGTTGGAAGGGACCTTAATGATCATCTAGCTCCAACCCCTCTACTATGGACAGAAACACAGTCCACTGGAGATCAAGTTGCTCAAAGCCCCATCCAACCTGGCCTTGGACATTTCCAAAAATGGGGCATCCACAACTTCCTAGGCCACCGGTTCCAGTGCTTTACCATCCTCATGTGAAAAATTCCTTCATACATGGCAGCATACTGATCATTCAAAAGCAAGGCACTACTCTTTTTCTGTGTCACAGTAATTAATTCCTATCTACAGCACCAAGTGATTCAGTTGCCCTGTGGGGACGCCCCCTCCACACACACACCATTTTCAGGTGCAGTCTCAATGTGCCCTGTGTAAGAACAAACAAGTGTTATCTTCACCGACATCCAGATGCTGAGCCTTGCCCTTGCCAGGTGAGGTTTAGACCAAGGAAACTAATGAGGTTTTAGAACCGCTTTTTTCCATAGGTAGGAAATTCAGATTTTTGCTTGAATAATCTCTCTCTGCTGCATGTGCAGCTGCAGGCACACTCTAAAACTAGGGCACTTCAGCATTTTACACACACACACAAGAGCAGCTGCAAGAGGCGTAAGACACTTAACAAATGAAATGATATTAACTTTTTAAGCATAAGAAAGTTCAAAAATAGAACTATTCTCCTTCAAAGCCTTCTTTCTTTGGTTACTCTGCACTGCCACCTTACACAACTATACAAGTGAGACTAGAACAGAACTCTCCCACTGCATTTAACATCTCCCTGACCTTCTGGGTAGCTCCAATCACTTTCTTTCTACAGAGCTTCAGCCAACAGTACAGCAGCTCTCACTGGATTCCAGGTAACTGGCCTGCCACACAAATGACAATTCCCTCACTACCCATACCCATTAAAAGACATCTACAATAAAGCTTATGAGAAATCCATTATCCAAGATCTCCCATCCTCTGCTTTCAATTACTTTAAACTCAGAATCACTGTATCTGCTGAACTAAGTGAAGTCCTGGCCTTCATCCCATAATTGCTTTAAAGCATCTTCAGCCTCATCCTTTAGCATCTAGGAAGAAGATGGGGTTGCAAGAGAAACTTTGTTCAATTACCTCATTTGGGAGAGAATTAATGGGCACTCATCACAATAAGAGAAACAGGACATTTTCAACCCAGCCTATTGATTTAGTGGCTATTTTCCTTAGTCATAATAGAAGTACATTTGCACAAACAGACAAGTGGTTTTAGACTGAAAGTGTTTCATACCCATTGTGGTTTAGTTTCACAGGACAACTCCCAAGAAACTACTCTGCACAAGCCCTGACAACTGCCTTTGGTGAGATCTTATCAAACCTTCCACCAGAGAACGAGTTAAATTAAAGATGCTCAAAAAACAAGAAGAGAGGATGGGGGGAAAAAAAGAAGTATTATTTAATGCTAACAGTCTAAGGCATTAGTACTCCATGCAAAGGAACATGGGGTAAAATTTACTATAATTAGCTATAGAGCTGCAGAGTTTTCTGTAAGATTCAGCTTCTAAATAAAATAATGAAGGAGCACACCCTTTTTTACCAAGAAAAAGTTCATTGCCATATGGGTTTCATCTCCTGACTTGGCACCCTGAACTGAATGTGGGAGAGCCGTGTCAACACCAGAATCCGCCTCAGGAGTTTGACTTGGCTGAAAAGCCACGTTAGGCATTACACTGAGATAGCTACACTGCTCCTGGTACCTAATTATCTTCACACAACAACACTTTAGGCCACTTAGATTTATGCCTGGCACATTTGCTGCGATTTCTCTTCCAGACAGATAAAATCTAGACTATCTACAAATTAGTGGGATCAATACAAGTAACATAGGTAATCACTGCTGCAGGTTTTCTTGGGCAAAGCTCCCTGTAGCTCAAATTTTGTGGAGATCTTCAAAGTCCTCCTTCCAGCCTCAGGAAAATAAAACATGAATAATGCCTGCAAATTGCTATAGCAACAACCACCTCTCAACTAAAGACAGCAGGAAGATTCACAGAAGCTGGGCTTTGTTTATATAGCCTACTCTGTACAGACAATTATTTCCGAAACAGAACTACAAAGGCTCCGTGCTGTTATTTAGCAGTTGAGCTCCTGGATGCACACATTCAAGCCATTACTCTAATTCAGAGTACTCTTGCCTGAGGAAAACAGGCAGTTTTCTGGTAGCCTGCCTCTGCCTCGCTGGAAGGGATGCTGTAACTACTTAGAGCAAGTGCAACACTCCATTTGCTGCTTCTTCTCCTGTTCTTTTTATATAAAAGATCTGTGCTATGACTGCAAGTCAAATAAAATGAGCATTTAGTGTGGCGCAAAATGCATGTACACAGAAACAGTGCAGCAAAAAGGAATGTTTCCTACCATTGCTGAGCAGGGAACAGAGCTGAAACACTGACTTAAGAAAATATATTTCTGTTGCATGACTTATCCTTAATCACTTCAATCACTGTCAAAAACAAAAGCTGTGCCAGGCCCACACTATCATATTAAAGGAGGCAGAAGACAAATATAGCTAATAGCAGCCAAGAGCTCAACAAGATTCTCAAGACACCACTTTCTGGAAAACTTGTGTTTCAAAGTAAACATCATAGGAAACTGGAAAATTTATCTTCAATACAGGGAGCTGCTCTTTACTGCTGTCCAGCTGTCAGGAAGTAGGGCTTCCTGAAGAGCTATGTACTGCTTGGCAGAAAGGCAGCAGATTCTAATTGCTAATTACAACGCCCCATGCACAGAACTGAGTCTGCACAAACAATCTTAATAATTCCTGAGCTCCATGTATTTGGAGAAATTATAACGAATGAATATGGTGTTTAGGAAGCTAAAGGTATATATTTCAATCAGAAGGTATTACATGCAATCTTTAAATAACACCGACAGTTACTTTAAAAAAGTCTTTATTATGAATACATCAAATGGTTACTAGAGCTCTTTGGCCTTTGTTTAAGAAAAATGCAACACAAAAAACAAAGTATATTTTTTACTCAGGTCTCTCTCAGACCTGAGGCTGAGTGTCACACCACTAAAAAGTACATCTTGTCTCTATACACTGCCATCCCACACTCTCCACACAAATCCACAGCCTGCAGAAGTCTTTTAAAAAACCAAACCTTGTTTCTCTATAGGATCTCCATGGGAAGGTGATTTCTCTTAGACACAGACCACTCTATTGGCAGCACAAACATTTGCCCTAAGTCCAGTACTACAACAGCTCTTTGTATCTCATGAAAGCATAAAACATTCGAAGTCCACGAAGGTTCCCTTTTAGTTCCTTAAGCATCAGTGTCGTTGGCTTTCCAAGCAATTGCTTGTTAGCTCTCCTGGTGATTCCATTGCTGGACTATCATAATTTGCAGTTCTTAGGCCTTTGGGGACATAAATTTAATTTTTTGCCCCTCTACAGTCTTCAGAGAAACCTTTTGTCTCTGACTGAGTCGCTTTTATTTTAAGCATGTTCCACAATTTCAAAACCAATCTGAAATGATTCAGCCATATTCAGGTTAGAACAACCACTGAAAATTATGTCTTCTGAAAAAAACCCACATGGGTGGTTGCTACTGACAATAAATCAAATCCAACATTTCAGTTTTTTAACAGAAGTAAGAAAAATCTTTCCTTACCCCCTTCACTGCTTTTAGTTCAATATATATATATGTAGTCTGTATATCCAATAAATCAAATAGGGTGTTTAAAAAAAGTATTACTGTCATTGTATTTGATGCCTTATTTACTTGGAGAAAATCCACCATGGTGCTGTTTGGATTGTGTCTAAGAGACAAAACACAGAATAAGTGTTAAAGTTGTTGCCTTGCTTTTCTGCTCTAATTTTTAATTGGTTTATAACGATGACACGACAGAATATGCAACCTAAAACATCTGACTAAGCACAGCAACATGCTGTAATCAGAAGAAATCTATTTGCCAACAAGTTTTAAGAATAAAAAACAAACCCAGATATTATTTCAAACTAAAACCCTCCAGTGTTCAGTATTTTGCTACAAAGGCCTCTCATTCTTAACACAAAGATGTGCACAAATCTTTGCTTTTGGACTGTTTCTAGTAACTCAACTACAAACCCTCAGAAGATATTTGAAGTTTCCATTAAGCTGTATCATCACAGCCTCAGGTATGCAGGGCTACTGAGATAGATCAAAGCCTGACTTCCTCCACAGTTATTTAGCCTTATTGATGGGAGGGCTATTAATTTCCAATAACACAATCACATCCTTAATTACTTGATAGTATGTCATGTATAAATTGTATTAAACAAGGTGCAGGGTTAACTTTCACACTGAGATTTCCTAACTTTTCAGTTCTTGAACTTGAAACCCTAAAAGTTAACCAAAAGCTTGCATAATGCACTGACATATATCAGTCACCAAAATTTAAGAATATACAAGCATTAAAAATAGGTAACTTTACATACCAGCAAGATTCCTTTCCACTAGATGCCCTCCTATTCCTCTTATCCTACTGAACAACATATTTGGCCCCTTTCCTCACTTTACATCCTTCCTCCATGCCTTCTCAATCTCCTTCTCTTGTTCCTGAAGTTGCTACACTGCAACTCTCTTCTCTTGCCATTCTCCTTTTTACCCCTGTAGTTCTCTGCGCAGAGAGAATTGCTCAGATTGTTCTAACCCAAACACCTCCTCACGCCCACCTCTCTCCTAGAGGCATCACATCACTTTTGCTGCAAGGTAGTAAGCCAGCAGGTATCTGGGCAGTACGGGAGGAAAACAAGCCTCTACACTCCTAGTTGGTGCACCTGGTGCAAAAGCTGCCTGCAGAGACTGGGACTTTTTTCTCCTGGCTGCTTCTCCTCAGACCCCGGAGCTCCAGGGAGGACCATGCTCGACTTATTCCATGCTCAAATTATTCGTGAATAATTTGAACACTGATTAGACCAAAGCATTTGAGAGGAAAGGCTGCTGCCTCAGTTCAGCCAAAAATCCTGGACAGAAATATAACACTCAAATGCTGAATGCATCCCTGACAGGCATAAGCTGTGATTCTTTATGCCACTAATTTGAATAGATTCGCATAAGGTCAAGAGGAGGCGTAGCTCTAAAACCAAATTTATACTGTTCCCAGTTTCAAATCTTTTCATTAAAGCCTTGTGCCCTTAAGCCATCCCTTGAGACTGATACTAAGATTTTTATTTTTTTTCAAATAGCAGAATTTCCCTATTTCTTTCCTATGTCTCATTCTTTAGAAATTGGTCCACTTGCTGATGATGAAGAAAACAAGAAGTAGGGAGAGAACCTGGCAAAAGAGAAATAGAGGCCAAACCATTTAAATCTATCAAAGTTGTAAAGAGACTGAAACAAGACTCTTTAAATGGGAAATGTTATGCAACCTTTATTATTTGCCATCTGCCTTGTAAAATTCAAATTAAGCATGAGAACGATAAAATTCTCACTTGGGGTTATTTTATTATGCAAAGCATCTTGATTTTACAACCTCACTGAAACGCTTCATGGAACTACAGCTCTTTAATACAATAAAGTGGCCTCCTCTTTATCGTGGATTGAGAAAACAAAGAATTTAGACCTCTAAGCCACACACTTCATGGCAGCAGCCCAGCCTTCACAGACCTACCAACAAAGATGAAGGATTCCAATTGCTCTGATAGCAATGCTAAAAATAGAGTTTCATGAAAAGTCTTTAAATTTTACCCCAGAAACAATGAGGCCTTGTTAACAATAATGTATATAATGTTTTTAACATTAATAATATATTTTATATATTTTATATATTTTGAGTCCTTGCCTTTAAAGAGTTTTACAAGAATTGGTAGACTAAACAACAGTGTACCAAGTGTACCTCTAGAGTTATTTTGTTTTAGACCATGTTTTTGGTTCTGATTCTATTGTTTTGTCAACCAAAAGAGAAAAAATGGACTGTCTCATTGGGGTGTTTATTGCAAGTGACTTACATCAGTACCACACTTCAAAGGCAACCTATTGCTCTATGATGCACATCAAATATTCCACTTCAGCACAAAAAACAAAGCCTCGCAAAAATGTATGCATTACATAAAAAAGGAGAAAATGGATGCTGCAATCACAGTATTTGACTCTATGCAGAAATGCATTCTTCAGCATATTAGAGTTATATATCTGAAAGCCCTGGCAGATTGTGCTGGATGCCTGAGACAGCAGGTCCAGTAAATTCAGACAGGCTGACCACACCTCCCTTCTTTCCCTTGAACAGGTGAAACAGGGATGGAAAAGTGCTCAACACTGCTTCACCTTCAGGCAGGTCACTCAGGCACTGTCCTCCAGGCTTCCCCTTTGCTCACAGAGACAGTGGTTTGGAGGCTGGTTGCCAGAGCCATTAAGCCTTCTTGTGTGCAACCAGCAAACAGAACTGGCTCCATACCAACACTGCAATGGCTCCTATAAATTGCCTGCAGGATCCCCACACTCCCCTTCCTGGCTAGACTAAAGTATAACTATAAAACTTTGGTTTATATGGGAGACACACACTGAGTTTTGTTGCACAAAACTTGGGACCACATAGATCAGTTACTGCTTGAATCAGGCTGGTACTAAGTGCTTCCTGGGCTCCCTGTATTGCACTGTGGAAATTATTTTTAGGATGCAAATGGACTTATCTAAAAGGCTGTTCATTAAGCCTTGCCCAGGTGGACTGCCACTCCACAGGGAGACAAAACTCATCAAACCTGCTTCAACCTTTCATAAAAGTATTTTTGTGGGTAGTGAGTAGCTTACTACCAGTGAGGTTCCAGGCTACAAGATTATTAAAGCTCTATGGAATGTGACCAAAATAACATAATCCATGCCCACCTTACTGGTTTATCTTCATTCAACACAATGAATATTTCAAAGTCAATCACTCTCAAGCATGATGCTGCTGTGTAAGAGATCACCTTGCTTCACAGCCCCTTGATCAGCACAGCCAAGCAGAACATCGCTGACCAGGCTCTGTACAATTAGGACTCATATCACAACTACATAATAGAGGACACAATAATAAGATGCACTCTGTATCTTTTCACAACACTCTAAAACATTGCTTCCAGCAACTGGAGTGCCAACTAACTTATTTTCATTAGTGCTTACCTATTGCTCGGCCAGCTTTGCAATTAAAACAAACAAAAACAAAATAAATTTGGCAGCAGATGACTTTTTACTTCCAGCAAGCACTTCTCCTGCTTTTAATAGAAGATCAATGCCAGAAGCTGATGCAACTAGAGACACTCTGCAAAACTAAGGTTTGCCAGACAGCATTTTAAAGGTGCCCTCAACCTTTTCATCACCTACCAGTTCTTGTCTGTGAGCAGCAGGTCCAGCAGAGCATGAGTCCTAGTCAGTTCACTGATCACGTGCATCAAGAATTGTTTTGGAATGTGTTAAACTCATCTCCTGGTTTCTAGCACCCAGCTGCATTTCCCTTCCAGAACAGTGTTTAAGGGACGCCCCTGAGTACTACAGCCTGAGGCTCCCTCCAGCTACCTAAAGGCAGCGCCACCAACATTTCTGCTGGCCTGCCCCAGATTGGCCAAGCTCCAATCATTCAAACCATTCCTTTACAGAGAGCACAATCCCTCCTCTTTTACACTCTGAGACTAGCTCAGTTGGTGAGAACATGGTGCTAAAACCACCAGGGTCTGGGGTTTAATCCCTGTATGGGCCACTCACTTAAAAGTTGGACTTAATGATCCTTGTGCGTGTTTTCCAGCTCAGAATATTCTGTGATCTGTGACCTGCCACTCTGCTTTTTCTCTTTTCACCCAGTAAAGGGCCTGAAATACCTCTTGTGGCTCTTCAGCTGACAAGTCCCACGCTATGTATGGCCTGATAACAAGCCCGGGGGTGGATTCTCTCACAGCTGAGTGTTTGCTCTGCTGTCCATAGTCTGCTTTGCAGCACAGATCACAACAGATAAATGGGAAAAATGGTATCATACTTTTAAAATAACTTTGTTTGGGAGTATGTTTGAAGGGGATCAACAGCAGTTTTACTCTAAGGCCCAGAAAGCAGAAAAATAGATTCTGAAAAAAAAAATGAAGCAACAAATACACAAGCTCGTCCATCTAACAACACCATAAAGCTGAATATGAATTTTTTTTAATGTTAAAAACAGACATGTGATCTTCAGAGAGGTCTTGGGAACAGAGAGATTGGGAACTGATTGCAGCCTTCATAATAAGACAAATTATTATTCTTCTCAGTGCTCTTACACAATACAGACTATTTTGGATGGGAATTAGGCTGCCTGTAAAGCATACAAAGCCTCCAAACTACCACAGCTTTTCAACAGACTGCTTTTTTTAACTATTTATCAAGAGGATCACTATTCTTTGCCAATTTTTGAACATTCACACAGCTTTATAAATCTATCAGATTTTTGGACAGATCTTTCCTTGGCATTTCTACCACCTTGAACAACAGCACCTGATTCAAGGCAGCACTACATCAGTGCCACTATGCAAAGCCAGAGAGAAAGAGAACTACCCTCTATTTTTAAAGTTCCAAAATTCACTAACAAAAACTAATGCCAAACCCACACATTTTCAAACTACACAAATGAACAGTAATTAGTGTCACAGTGAACTAATACTCATACCTGCATAATTAGCAGTAGGTAGTCCTAGCTGTCATCTCCTCCTACCCTTCTGCAAATTAGGAGCAGTCTAAATTTAGCTATACAAGTTAAACCTCCCGCTATTGCTACATATAAACTGGGAATTATAACAATGTATTAATTATAAGCAATTATAAGTATGTATATACTTAAATATATTTAAGTTAATTTGAGATAGCAGCAAGAAAATAGATTAATTTGCACCCTTTATAGAGGTTTATTTTGTCTACATTTGATTTTATTTTGATGACACAAACAGTCTCACAAACCAGTAAGAGTTGATCCTGAGCTCAAAATCTTTTTCCTGAATTCTGTTGGTAAATAATGTGAAAAAATAATATGAAAATATTATTTTATATATTTTATATTATATATAAATAATGTGAAAAAGGAGTTCCAGCTTTTATTATTTTCTGGTAAGCCAAGAAAAGATTATTTTTATTTTGGTAGAAGACTAGACTTATGCAATTAGATCGTGCTAAATGTGTAATTTGTTTTCACTTGCAGAATGTTTATCACTTCATTCTTCCCCTCTTAGCTGTGCTCAATGTATACTGGAATAAAGTAGTGTGGCTTTAAAACCAAAACAATTATCATTCTACCTCAAAAGAACAGAAGTTCTATTGAAGAGGACAGAACACTTGTCAGTTCCCTATTTGGACAAAATTCAGACAACATGCCGAGTTACATGTAGCAGTGAATATGATTATCTGGAAGATCATCCTGATAATGTTGTAAAATTTATTTAAAAATAGGGCTGTTAATTATCTTCCCCTTGGAAGAATTAATGTTATATTTAGATGACGTGAATTTGTCTGTGATGCTCTCAGATCTCCGCTAGAACAATAATCTTCTACGGACGTTCCAAGGAAATCTCTTAAAGACATGCTAGTGAGTCATCTGGTCAGGAGCTAAAGAACACTCACTGGCTTTGAAACTGTTCTTCCTCAACATCTAATCTGGGATTAGATATTGTAATGATTAAGAAGAGACTGTAAGCAACCTGGGAGAAGGACACTGTACTCCAAGTAGTTCATGCATCACGTGGTGCTACTGTGAGTCAGGCTGTACAACTTCAACAGGAAACTAAATAACATATTTGCATATGTTGAAAACTTCTTTGCACAGTAGCAGTACTCACAGCTCTCACTCTATAAGCACCTCCTCCTATGCAGAAGATCTGCAGCCATTCCTTAAGACAAGAGACCATAAGGCATATATTTAAGCTCATTCAGGTTCTTCATCAGAGATCTGAACTGACAAATCAATCCCCAGTTGCTACAGAACAAGTTTTACTCTAGGTTTGCATGGCAAAACAGGAAAGTAAGGCAAGTTACAGGGACAGACAGAACAGAAAACAACTAGATTCCTCTGAAGCAAGTACAAATCAGAAGGAACCATACCAGTTGAGTGGAAAGAAAATACCTCTCCAATTCCAATACGAACCCAGAAAGTCTTAAATATGTCCCAGATTCACCAGTAGCTAACTGCTACTATAGGACAAGTCACCACTTCCCCTCCAGAACAGCTCTCAAAACAAGTCTTATGAGAGCTTAGTTTCCTAACCATATGAAACACTGGGCAAATAATAAACTACACTGTTACACGTAGGTTTTTGTATTTATTCATAAATATGAAATTCATTAATTCAAAATTTCTGAGGTATCCTGTATTGTTTTTAACAGACACTTTGTGTACCCAATGAGGTCTGAAGCTTTCTGTGTCCCACAGACCACTAGCTATTAAAAATTCTGGCCTCAAAACATTCTGAATACAAAGTGCTCAAGATATTCCTTCTCTACCTCACAAAGCCCTTAATCCTTCCAATGTAAATATGACAGTCCCTTCCCCTACAGCTAAGCAGCCTAAGGCAGCTCTTCCTGTTTAAGAGGTGGCCATCCAGCCAACTGCATACAATTAATTCTCCACCACCAAAGGCAGCACACCACCTAAACTCACTGTAACAAACCAGAAAGCCCACGCTGTCATGCTCCACCCTGCCCTTAAAAGCAAATGGTGGAAAATATTTTGCATTTGTATTCCTTTTCTTCCTTTTGACTAAACTATGCAAGTGACCTGAAATAATAAGCATGGGCTGATTAATTACTGCATGTGTTCCCTTCTGCAGAGCTGAAAGGTCAGTTGGGGTAAAAGCAAAGGGTGACTTGACGAATAAGACTAAACACTCCTGTTTTTAAGCAGCCACCTTGTTCGATGAACCACACACAAACCAAGAAAGGGTTCTTTTCACTATATGCACTCAGGCTTAAACAGACCAGCTGAGAAATAGTTACTGAACTACTAGCTCTGAAGAAAAAGCCTTATGTGGGCCTCCCTCCCAAGGCTAAGCGCTTAATGGCGTATTAAATATGTAGACATCTTAGTGCAGATTTCTAAGGATTTCTCTATATTTACATAACAGTTGGCAGTTCTCTCATCTGTGGTTGGAGTTTTTTGTTTGGGTTGATTTTTTTCTTCATAAAACCATCTGCAATGGTGTACTTGTTTTTACAGCTTTGTTTGTGTAGAAGAGGTGTTCACAACTGCATTTTCTCTTACTAAGTGCCACATTAGTACTCTTCTGGGTATGAGAACACAGATGTACCAAACAGCAGCAACCATCCCAAAGTGCATTAATCTGAGACTGCATCTTAGACCTGATTTTAACACTTTCTCTGACATGACTTTGTTACATTATTGCTGTACTTAAGTGTTGAAACGCAGGGAATCATACCGTGTCTGATTTTCAGAAGCCCTTCACGTTATACTGATTGAGGACTGAAGAGGAAATCCAGAGGGATCAGAGCAAGGCAACACTGAGTTCAGTCAGAAAATTTAGACACTTCAACAAACAAGAAATATTTCACTCTCCTACTCAAGTGGTCCTCCTGTTTTAACCATAAGGTAGAGAAAATTTACTGTGAAAAAGTTTCAGCAATCCCTAACAGTCCTCAAAGTCACAAAAGTTAACACCGAGTCCATTCCTAATTTTGCCGTCAATAATATCAGTCTTTCCACAGAGAAAAAGCAACTAGAGAGCAAGCAGGTGTTTTGAATCTAGCAAGATGATTATACAAAATTAGTTTTTCAAGGTATATAATTATCAAATTCTTAAATCACTTCCTTCAGAGACTGTAACAAGAGAAGGCATGCAGACAGGCTGAGCCACATAGATTAAGCAATGGAAATGTTAATTAAGAAAGTTATAGAAGGGAAAAGAAATAATCCAGTTCCTCTGCATTAGCATGTGGAGCCAGGGGCTCAGTTGCTACGTGGTGAGGAAGACTTATAAAGCAAAACCAAGTGGAAAGTAGAGCTCAGGCTTCAGAAGGGGAAAAGAGATAGTCAAATTTCTTTGTGTTGTCTCCTGCCCTCTCTCTTTACCTTCTGCATGCCCAGGGGACAGAAGTAGCAGTCTAACAAAAAAAGGGGCAGATGTTGATGCTAATACACACTCTAGGCTACACCAGCTCTCAAGGGGCTTCGTGGCCAGTGTGTCAGCCAGCTTCAAGGATGAAGCAGTGAAGAAAGACCCTTATAAATCTAATCTCTATTTTAGAGGTGCTTCTCTTATTGCAAATGTACGTATTTCACCAGGACTAGACGGAATACGTAAAATGATTTTTTCCAGGAGAGATGAACAAGCTTCATAAATCAGGGGCACATCACCCACTCAGGCTGACAAACTAGTGCACAGAGGGCACTACATCATGCCAGGCCCCTGGGAGTCTGGGGACACAGCTTCATTAAGCAAAAGAGCTTACTAACACTGACTGCAAGGCTTGAGGGACCAGCTCTCACTGGGTCACTGTGAAAACTACAGCAAGTACAGAGAGAGCCTAAGGACTCATTGACTGCTTCGAGTGTCACAGCCTCCTTTACAGGTCATGTTTAGGTCTGCTGTAGTCCTATGGAATATCACATTTGCTTCCATGTATGCATTCAGGCCATTAAAGTGTGCATCATTAAGAGCTACCTTTGCATTTCATACAGCTGAGGGAAGGACTTGGCTATGAGCTCATTAAACAAAGTCACTGGAGTGCCTCCTCCAAATCTTCCTCCTAAGATTACAATACCCCTCTGCCATTGTACAAGCATAGATCAAAGCAGCAGACATGTATTTATCATGGCACAAAACATGCTTTAGCACAAACCCACCATATTTTCCTCAACCAAAAGTGCACAAATAAGCTGTGACTGCACCAGTAGCAAGTTATTTCACAATAACCTAGTTTCTGAACTAACTACTCATCTGGCAGACCCAGCAGCAGTACTTCTTGTTGAGGACATTCCTAATGGATGTAACACATTCAAACCACCTACTCCCTGTCCCAATATCCCTCTTCATACACTCTTTTCTTGCTCTGCCGTTTGATGCAAGTCTAGCTAAAGCAGCATTAAGAAATTGAGAATATGGGCATGTCAAGATGAAAAGCTCTCTCAGTAAAGTGAGTAGAGTAGGGGGAAAAAATTAAATCTGACTGTGCCCCATCACCAGCTTTTTAAAGACTAAATCTAGCATATGCCAACAGGCCTAACAGCAACCTGTCACTGAAGTCCAGAGACACTCAACTTGAGTGACTGCATCTACAACATGAACTCTCACCTCCTACACACCTTCTTAAGAATCACCCAGAGTTATCCTAAAATTTACCAGGAAGCAGAAACAGTCCCAGGATACTAAGATATTTTCACATGTGTATGGTCTTGCCAAGATGCCAAAGTTGCTCTTTTCCAAGCACTACTTGCCTGTATTAGAGTAATAAACTAAGAACACTAAAGCAGGCTTTGCAGTAAGAGCCTTAGAAAAAACAGATACAGTGAGCTACCGGCTTGAGGGACTCATTCAGCTTCCAGTAAAGAAACTCTCTGACATCTCTTGAAAAATCTTCTATATTCTACTATAAATTTCATCCCTCAGCTTGCTAGGAATGACCTACACTGAAAACTAGGGGAGCATAAGGAAGTTCTGAATGTATCTCAAGACATCATATTAAAATTATATGTCTGAAAACCAGGCTTCACTTCCCTGCAGTTCAGGTACCTTATAACCTGCTATCAAACTGCTTTATATTTCTCTATCTGTTAATACTCACACCCCTTGCAGCCCACTGAGTGGTAAGAGAACTGCATTTGGTAAGAGAACTGATTGAGAAGGCAGGTGCAAATGCTTGAGCACCTGTGGAGACCTGAGGGCAGAGAACAAGCAGGGGACACACGCATCCTCAGAGTTGTGGGCACTGCCCAGCTGAGGCCATAACTTGGGCTCAATTCTTCCTGCCCCTGCTGAACACAATTATTGTCCTGTGTGCACTTGATAAATAGATAATAGGACAGTCTGAACAGGGGGTTGCATTTATTAAGTTTAAATACATTTTAGTGCGATCCAGATCTTAATTCAAGGAAAGGCTGCAACTTCTCTGTCCATTGGCTCAAATTAATCTCCAGTTAACCATTGGAATGTACCAGGATAAAAATTTTAACTACTAAGTGACTTAACTGTAAAAACTTAAATGTGTGTCAACATTTGACCCTTCCATTCATTTGCCTCCTTTTACAATGAAGAGTGCAGGAAACAAGCACAATGAAATAATATGTGCTCCTTTTGTTAATCACCAGCTATATTATTTCCAGTTATCTGGACAAGAACACCAATCTTTTGTCTTCATCTCTAGATCTCTAGAAACGCTATTGTAGTTCTATAGATAAAAAAGCAGCTGACCTGTTAAAAAAAGAAAATACATGGATGTTTTAGTTCTAGATAAGACTAATACCAACACCATCCTCTTCCCACCTCAGTCCTCTCCCCCAAAGTGTTCCTGGGTTATCCTGATATAGAGTTACACCAAAAATTTCAGCTGAAATCCTGTCTTTAGATAGGCATCCCAAGTATTTACAGGATTTGAAGTTAAAAGATTTTAGCTTCCTATTTTACCTTTCTCACAGAAGGAAACGTTGTCAAGTTAGTTGACACCGCCTTCCACATTCCAATATGGTCTGGAAAAGACAATACAAACTAAAAGAAATAAATCTTACAGCCAACTCTGCACCCAAAGGGACTCCATGGTTCCCACAGTCCTTTTTTTTTTTTAACAGCATTGAAATCCGTTTTCACCTCCAAATTCAGTGATTCATCCCTGTGTCATGACATTGGCTTCAGTACCAGGTAAAAACCCAAATCCTAGCATGGGATTTTAACTCACTGTAGCCATCTGTTTCAAGAGGATTACATGGATTTTTTTTTTTAAGTGCTAGACACATTAAAAATAGCAGAGAGCCATTTTAAATGGTTTTTCAGCTACCTTGTGTTAAAAATATCACTTAAGCTTGAAAGTCAAAGCTACACGACCCTATAAATTTGCTGTGTCTATTATGTCCTATGGCATCACAGAAAACCCAAAACTAATATTATAAAAGTAGTAGTACAAGCATCAGCTATTTATTAGCATCTCCATTTTTATTATTCATGACTAAAGGAAGCAGATGTAGTCCCTGTCTAAGTCTCAGCTATCCTCAGGCTTTCATTTAATAGCATAATTATAATTTCAAATAGAGCAGATCTTCAAACACTGCTTCATTTTTATTTTGACAACTTAGTGTTAAAGTTTTCAAAACCAGGAAGAGAACACTTCCAAAGAACATTTGTTAACAAATGTGAAAGTCTCATTCTGCTTCATGCATTGACTGCACACTTTCAGAGAACAAACAGCATATGCATTTCAGGCAGGTGGATAAGTGTCTTTTTCCAAGACATTTTGTTGCTAGCCAATATGTGTATTTCTAATCTTTTACTGCCTAGGGGAAAAAAAAACAACCCACAGAAATTTTGTTTGCTTTGATTCAGATAGCTGGAACTGATCTGCTTTCTGTCTGATTTGCTCTGCACACACGACAAAAAATTGCTTCTATCCTATTCCCCCATGCAAGAGAAGCAAACATTCCACACATATTCTGATCTATGGATTTTTTGTTTCTTTTTCTTCCAAGAAACCTGTGCAATCTTCTTTGTAGGTGATAAAAAGACACCAAATGAAAGAAGCATTATCATTTCTATTTGATCAAATAGGTTGTTCAGTTATTGTAGATGTGTGATGGACTTGTCATCCGGGCAATATCATACCTCCCTAACCACAAGCAGGAAGAACATAAATGAAGCCACACTTCAATACATGGCCCTAGTTTTGAAAAGTCAGGACAAACCTTTTGTTTCATAGGAATTTGTTGTCCCTATTCAATGCCAACTTTCTGTTAATACAGATCAGCTTTCCAACCAGGGCAGAGGGGCAGGAAGTAAACTACTAAGGATGTGCACACAGAAAGGTGCCTGTGGATGTACAAGCTACTCCACATTCCCTACTCCTCCCACTTGCATCATTTTACACTGCATTGGCCTCTGGTTCTGTTTCCCATACAAATGTTGGACACTGGACAGAGGTTTTAAGAACTGTAGCAGCTATGACTTTGTAGCCCTACACAGAGACATAGCAAAACCCCTCACACTTTGTGCTATTTTCTCATTATAAGTACTGAAGAATTCCATATCAACTCTTTATTCTTCTTTTCTACTAAAAAAGGCCTCAAAATATAGGAATTTCTTGTTTAATTTACTATTCTGTTATTATGCTGATTTTTAAAAACAGCTAAGTAAAAAATTGTATCAACCTAAGTTATAATGACCTAAAGGTTTGCCTTGTTTTCTATGAATTCATTTAATCAAGGCCTTATAACAAAATGGTGCCTCTGTTCACATCCTCCAATAATGATTTTTATAATATTAATTATTATTATATTGTACTTCCATTTCTACTTTCCAGCATTATCTGACAGCTGCAGAATTCCTCAGCTTTGGTAACCAATATTAAGTTTTCAGATGAATTCAATTTCCAAAGATTTTGGCAATGATACAACAGATTACAGCAACAGCTTTTCACATTTGAAGTTCCCAATTACTTTTGAAATTAAAGTGAGGTGCATGGTCTCAGCTTACTTTTACTGCTGTTCCCCCTCACAATTACTCCACGGTTCAGCATCCCCATTTTTCCCTTCCCTGAACTCTCTACTCCCAAGAGAAAAAGCCTGCAATCTAAGATCAGGAACAATAAAAAGGGAGAAAATTCTTATAACCATCAAGGAAAATAGTTAAGTATGCATAAACAGTAACAAGCCATCAGATAGTGCTAGCAACTCTTTATTTCCAGAAACACTAAGTTTCATTTGCCCCATTTAACTAATAAATTCAAAACTCCCCAGATTATTCATTGTCATAACTTCACAACCTTATTTGGAGATTAAAAAACCTCATACTCAATTCACTTTCAGAATAATCCCAATATAATAGCCATGATTTAAGCAAATGAAAGTTGCAGACATCAAATCAGGCCACATTTACTAGGACCTCTGATTGCTCAGTGAGCACAACTGCATCCTGTGCTGGGGCTGTGCCCTTAGGAATGGTGCCATGATGGACAAGGGCTGATTGATCACTGCTGTGTGCCAAAGGCAGGCACCACAACATAAGGCAACATCAGCAGCTGCTGGCTCCTCTGTTCACAGCATCTCTGGTGACTTCCACCCCTCTACATTAGCTCTAGAGCCTGACACCAACTGTAGGGGGAAAAAAAATACTGCTGCAGCTGGCACCTGGGATACAGAGGATGAAGAAAAGGACCATCTCCATACAGGGACTGTGAGCTGTCATTCCAAGAGGCGAAATAAGGGTCAGATGAAGATGTTGCACATAAAAGGCATGATAGCATCAAGCTGCTATTCAATATCAGGCTACTTCCAGGAATGTTAAGTAGCACTTACAGCAAAGGAAATAAAAAGCAATTAAGTGATTACTTCAGAGACAGTTCATAGTGAACAAAAAGGACAGCCTTATGACATAGCCCAAAGTTTACAAAATAAACACAGGAGGCAACTACCAAAAAGTCAAACAGACGTGCTGAATGACAAAATAAGACAGCAAAAAAGCACCTTCATCAGAAAATGGTTTATCGTTTGTTTTAGTTTTTTTTTTAAATATTTTTCTGTGTTTATTCACCAGAAAATAACCTAAATGGAGGTAGAAGGGAAAACACAAAATAATACTCTTGTTTTCGTGCTGTGCCTGTACAAAGTTGAAAACTAAAGAGATTAAAAGTTATAAAAAGCACCACTAATTCACCCTTTGGAGAGTAACTCTGGCAGGGCTTCCATACCACAGAACATCTTTTGCCAGTTGTCTGGCCTAGAGTGGATGAAGGAAAGGAAATATTCTGATACCAAAGTTGTCAGTACTTTTGGAATTGGGATGTTGCACTGCAGCTGTTTTAGCAACTGCAGGCCCTAGCTTATGTAAAAGACGTCATTACAGACAAACAAGCCCCTTCCTGTTTTTCAGATTTGAAGTTAAAACTAATTAGACTGAATCATTTTGTGAACAAATAGATAATTGCACCATATATCAAGAGCTTGGTTACTTATAACCAATAAGTCAACCTTAATAAGTAATCTGGTGTTTTAGAAAATAATTAGTAATGAATTACTTAGATATTACCAACAAATACTGCAGAAAGATTGAACCTTCACTTTCATAATCTATCTTGAAAAAAAGAAAAGCAGAATATCAATGTATTAGCAGATTGCTCTTCTGCAACACCTTGCATCATGTTAGACTCTTTACAGTTAATTGTAAAGTGAAAGTACAAAGGAAAACTACTACATGCATTCCACAACTAGAAATAATGTTTTCCATTTACAAATTTTAATTGGAAAGACATTTAAAAGGTCTTTTTCTGGAAACACGAATACCAAGATGCTTACCTATTTCATCCATTATATTCAGTACTGAACACTCGTTTGCACTGCAGAGGTCTACTGTGCATCCATTGCATGATCCATATCACCCTGTATGCATGGCTTCAATCTCCCAGCCTACATTAAAAAAATTCAGGCAGCCAATTTTGCAAATCTGAAGTAGAAAGGAGGTGATGTCACGGCAGAAAAAGGCACAGGTTCAGAAAGCGTGGAGAGCGCATGCCATCAAGGTATCCTTTCGAGGTCAAAACTGACCCACTCTCACCATTTCTGGCCCAACATCTGATCAAAATGGAGTTTGTCACATCCACAGCATCATGAGATTATATTCAAGGACAGGGAGGGGGGAGAAGTCTGCGGAGCACTTCCCTGTGCTCTGCGTCAATAGATTTGGGCTTAGCCTCTGTTAAGCAGCTCAAGCCACCGGTTATTGGTGCTGGCAGCTGTCTACCACACTGCCCCACTTCCTATTTCAAAACACACTGCCTAGGAAGGAGGCCTTGGGCAGCCAGTTCCAACCTGCTCCCAAATAAAATGGAGAAGTCACACAGTGGAACCTCCATGTTTGCCTTGAACAGCCCTTCAATTGTTTAAAACACATCCTCATCTCCCTTTTCAAACAGCTTAATGCAAAGATCAGTTACAGCAATACTAAAAAATCCAACAAGCATTTCAAGATCAAAAACTGAATTGAGATGGAGCCTTGATTTTAAAGAATTTTTGCATGTGTACATAAGTGGATTGTTTACTTAGGCATTTCCAAGATTTTAGTATTAAATATATTATTTGGCATTTTAACATTTCTTGGACATCAGGTAATCTTCATGTGTTTCTATTGGCTTGATAACAAACCAGCCTTTTCAACAATCATAATGCAGTCATTGATGTCAACACTTTTCTCAATATGGCAAAACAGTTACTAACAAAATAATAGCAACTACTGTACAACTTCCCTCATCCTCAAAAAAAAAAAAAAAACAAAAAACTAACAGCATATTTAATCCAGATTTTAAGAAATACCTGTGCTCTAGAGCCACCTACTCTACGCCATGTTTAACTTACCACTAAGAAATAACACTCATCTATGTAATATGACCAAAACTAATTCTCCTCTGCAATTCACTCATTATATATTTTGTTACAAAACAATTAAAATCAGATTTGTCTCACCAACAAAATCATGGCATCGTTATACCTCCCATTTCAGTACCAACAGCTAATAAACATGCTGGCTCTACACTAACCATTTGCTAAGCCATAATAACTCCTGTTCTCATGTGGCACAAGGGCTTCTCCCACCCGCTGTGTGCTGGCCCATGCACAGGAGCTTAAAAAGGCACACAGCAGTCAAAGTCCTATCCTACAACGTGAAAAGCAGCCATGTGGCTAGTATAACCAGGGAGTCTGGGACGGTGGGATTAAGCATGTGGTCCTGTCAGAGCTTAACATATATACACCCTCAGCAATGAAAGTCCCAGGAGCACTAGCCAGCACTTAGCCTCTCACAACTTGGATCTACATCTTTAGATGAAAACATTCCTATTCTCTGCTCTTTTATCATTCATTTATTCAAATTATTGGCTCTGATGCAAATATTCTCCTTCAGTCCTACGACTGAAAAAATCTGAAACCAAATTTTGCAGGAGGACTGGCTACCCTGTCATCGAACTGTAACTAAGGTTCTAGAGCAGCTCCCATGAAACTGAGCCTGACGGTTTTATGGAATAGTACAAGTAGATTGCTAAACATTATGTAGTTTGAGTTGCAAACTCAAAATAGAGTGTAAATATTAATTACCTTAGATTAGTAATATAAAGATTCATTATCATTAATTTTATTACTTTTGTTTGGATGATGAGCAAGTAACTTGCTATGCAAGAGGTCCCCTTGAGGTACAGCACATGAAGTATGGAAAGCACACAAACAAATCCAGAACCCAGTCCACTCGGAGCATGTCCAAAAACACCCCACTGATAGTGACTGCAAACCAGAATTAAAAACTTAGGGAGAGAACAGGTTAAACTAACAACAACCCTCCCAGCAATAGTTCTAAAAGGAGTGTTTGTGTATTCTGATACATTCACACACAGTTCAGATCCCATGGCCTGAGGAGGTAAAAGCTATTCTATCACTGCCATGTAGGGTAAATTAACTTGCTAATTCACTTTCGAATGTACAGTTCACTGAGCATACAATTACATAAAAAAGGAGAATAAAAACTGATGCAGCCAAGCATATTAAATTTGTACAGGTTTCTACATTGTACAGAGTAGGGTTTTTTAAAATTCTGATAAATGCATATTCATAAACAAAACTACATCATTCACCTTTAAATCAAGTCACATGCACAGCAGTGAGCATATGCCATCCCTCTCTAGCACCGCCAGACAAAAGCTACATTGCCAAAAATAGCCACAGAGTGTGCTGGAGTAGCTGCAGAATGCCCTAGATACATTTAGGCCATAAAGACTGAGCAGCACTAATGCAAGGAAAACTTAGGCAGTAAGGTTCATAACAAGCCAGGGCTGAAAGGAGAGAGGAAGATGAATTTCCATCCTTGAAGCTAATTTTTCGTAGATGTTATTTTAGCTCAGTTTAAAAGGGAGACTTAAAAGGCAGAAAGCTGAGAAATGCAGAGCCAGAACACATGCATATCTACACAAAACATTATAGAAAAAGAATGTATTAAAACCCTTTGTAGAGGCTTTCTATGAAAAAGCCAGCTAAAAGAAAATAAATGTGCTTTTCTTTGTTTTAAGAGAAGACTATATAGAGAGTTGACTTTACAAGAGCACTGTCCTGTGCTCTGGTAGATGTTTCTCCTAATCAGTTTCTGAATTGTTTTTAAAATAGGATTTCTTCCTACTCCTCTTCTGAAAGGAATAAGAAAATTTTCCAGGTTTTTTACTAGATAAGGTAAAATACTATAAGCTGAAAGAGCTAAACAAGTAAACATCAGAGAGGGTGCTAAGTGTTTGGGCCAGTTTCTATTGCACCTGGGCTGCTGGCAACAAGTAGGCCCCTGTCTGTCTGTCAGCAGGGTTCATTGAGAGAGCTTTAAACTAGACTGGAAGGGAACTGGGGACATAGGCTCAACAGAGATTGGGTGTGGGAGAACTATAGCAACCACACTAGGAGGAAAAGGAGGCTAAAGAGAGAATACCTCAAACCAGCACAAGCAGCCAAAGATGCAACCACAACACAGGATTATGGGGCATCCCTCTGCATCCCCACGGGGACATTGGCACAATCAGACAGTTCTGTAAGGTGCTTGTATACGGGGCACACATATGGGAGACAAACAGGAGGAACTGGAGATCTGTGGGCAGTCACAGGGCTTTGACCTCATCACAGTTATGGAGACGTGATGGGATAGCTCCCATGGGATGGGATTACGGGAATGTTGTCATGCAGGGCCATGCACTGTTTAGGAGAAACAGACCAGGAAGATGCAGTGGTGGAGTTGCCCTCTATGTGAGACAACACATAGCATGTATCAAGCTCTGTCTAGGGATGGATGATGACCTGAGAGTCAGGAAAAAAGGACAGACCAGTAAGAGACACTATTGTGGGTGTTTGCTGCAGGCCATCTGACCAGTAGAAGGAAGCAGATAAGCCCTTCTACCAGCAGCTCAAAGCAGCCTCAGAGTCACAGGCACTGGTTCTTGTGGGGGTCTTTAACCATCCTGACACCTGCTGAAGCAACACAGCAAAGAAGAGTCTAACAGTAGAGAAGGTTCCTGGAAAGCACTGGTGACAACTTCCTGTCACAGGTAGTAGAGGATCCCACAAGGAATGGTATGCTGCTTGACTCCATGCTACCAAATGGGGAAGGACTTCTTGGAGATGTGAAAGGTTGGGAGCAGTCTTGGCTGCAGCAACCATGAGATTGTGGAGTTCATTATTAGGTGAGAAAGAAGCAGGGCAGCAAGTAAGATTATAACCATGGACATCAGGAGAGGTGACTTTAGGCTCTTCAGGAATCTTCTTTGAAGAATCCCATAGGAACAGGCCCTGATGGTAAGAAGGATCCATAAGAGTTGAGAGCACTTCGGCCAGGCTCAAGAATGATGCATTCCAACGAGAAAGAAATCAGGCCAGCAGGGCAAGAGACCTCCATGGATGAATGAACTCACTCCATTCAAGTAAGCCATTATTTTAGCACAAGCAAGTGTCATCAGAGAGTCGTCTTCATAAACTTCAGCCATTTCATTTCAACAGATTTTGGATGCATTGGCAAGTGAGTGTTTCTCAGTCAAATACTGAGAGTGACCAAAGCTAATCTCTGCAGTGGAGGGAACAGTGTTCTGTCTTTCTAATGCCATCCTCCAAGTTACCTCTAAGGAAGAAAGCTCAGTCTGAGTGAAGAGATCATTGCCTATATCAACTGACTGAGACAAAATGGATTTCCCCAGATTAGCAGAGGATTGCCTTACACTGGCAGGCAAGGCTTCACCTTTAGGAGGCAGACTAGCAGTAGAAAGACAAGAGGCATCTCCACACATGCCCTGCCCGACTAACTGAGTGACTCTCCATGTGGGCCTTCTTAAATCGTCTGTGAACTGTCTATTGCTCTTCCTTTGTGTCTATAAATGTCTCCATAATAAATCAGCCTATCAGTTATTTATCACACATGTATAAATGTATTCAATTTCCTTTTCCTATTCTTTACATGTTAAACCAAAAAGTGTATATTTAACTACTTGCTTTCTGGTAGACAGGAAACAATCACAATTATGGGGCTGAACATGCTTTCCTGGCAAGACATGCTTTCACTGTAGATTCAACGTCCTCACAAAGTTATTTTAACACATTAACAGAAAAAGCTTCTGAAAACCTGAACAAGCGGCCACTTCTTTCCCCCCCACACCAGTAATACCACAACCTAATTTTTTTTGGTTTTCCTGTAGAAATCAATGGTCACTGTGGCATCAGAATAAGCAGAAGTTAGGTGTCCTTCACTGTTTTGTTGACTTTGCTCCTGACTCACTGTGTGGGCTCTGTCCTTCCAGCTGCACACAGAAGGGCAATGCCCCCATACCCAAGAGCAAGCTAGTATATAAACATCAAAAAGAACAATTAAACAGAAGCATTGGTACTGAGAGCAGATCTCATATCAAAAACACTCCCCAAACCGCAAAGAGCATTAGCTGAAAACAGCTGAGTGCATTGGCACACAAGAACAACAATGTAAAGATCCCTTTTGAAAGTTCAGTCTCTTCCATGGCTGTCCTGAAAACAGCCTGTGTAAGGCAAAGTATGGCTGGACAGGGGGGAACATGGCTGGCAGCTGATAGATACGAGTGTTCTGCAATTCCCATTCCAGGAAGGGGAGAGAAACACACCTCTCTCTCGGAGTCCTCATGAGCCATTTGCCAGGAATAAGACCTGTAGGTGATCCAGGAAGTCTGAGAATTAATTAGATGCTGAAAAAAGCCCTCTTTCTGCCCAAAAATGTGATCCAAACATGCAGAATATTTTTTTATTCTTAACCCATAATTGCACATTTGATCACACAGTTTACCAAAAAAGCCTCCAACTATTTTGTATGAGCCTTAGGATGCCAATTTGATTTCAAGTTTTTTAAAGTGTAGTTTATGTCACTATACACATTTGGACTTCAATTAGACCTATATCCATAGATTTTTATTTTTTTTAATCAGCTATTTTGATTAATAATATGGTTATGAGGGAATTTACTCGAGGGCGAGATTTGCTTCCCTTGTACCAATGTCCTAGAAGAGGAAAGAACTTAAGAGTTATTCCACACATTTAAGTACCTAAGCAATGATGTCTAATACACTCTTCAGTAGGAGGTTGTCAGGAGAGTCATGGCTTCCACTGTTGAGGAAAAATAGTCAAGTTTCAGTCACAAGAAATCAGAATTAAGCAGGAGTGCATGTAGGCTTCCTTAATAAGGAGAGAGAGGTAGAATCCAGAATCTTGAAGTGCCATAATTTGCAGCTACATAGCATTAAAGAAAGAAGAATATTTCTGTTTATTACCATCATTATGGAGCTCCTAGAAATGCAGGCTAAAGCAGCTAAAGTTAGTTTCACTAGGATGTTATTACTGGAAAGACATAGGAACTTCAACAGACAGCTCCAGGATAGGCCATTTTCCTTAGGAAGTGCACCACCTTTTCCCAAATGCTTCAGCGTAGTGTCAAAGTGTTATACATGTATAACTGCTGTACAGCATCCATGGGAAGCATGTACCCTTCAGAAACACTGTCCATTCATTTTTTTAATAAGCACGTCTGTATCCAGATGTGACTACACACCTACACATCTTTTCTGTGAGAACTGTCAGGAACTGCACCTTGCCAGATGTGCTGGTGCACCTTTCCTCCCAGCTACGTCCCTTCCTCCTGTGGAAAGAACAGTCTCTTCTGCATTTAGTTAAGTTGTATGCTTGGCAAATCCTTGAAGAAACTGCTCTGGACCAAGGAATTTGGTGAGCAGCTTTAAAAGACAGAGACACACTATCAAACACTGCAATTACTGAACAGTGAATAGAGCCTGCACAACCATGCAGCAGTTCAGTACTTGATTCAGTGGCAGAGCAAGCAGCCTCATTACTCCCCAAAGTGTTATTTGAGGCAGTTCATATGCTGCAGCCAAATCCTATCCTTAAGGCAGCAGCCTTGTTAGCCGATGTTAAAGTACTTGCAACAAAAAAAACCAAACAAACCATTACCCAAACTAAGAAAAAACAGACACAAAAAGCCCCCAAACAAACAAAAACTAAACAACAACAACAAAAGTCCAACCAAAACAACTAACTGAAAAAGCCTCTCAAGCCTCCAAATAGCCAATAACTTTTGGGACAGGTTCACTATTAAATAATGCAGACTTCAGAGACCACACATCAAAGAATTGAATGGACCACTTCACTTTTTTGTGATAGTCTCCCTGAGGCACAGGCTAACTGTATCAGTACAGTCACTTCTGTAGCTTTTGTGTTTGAAAATGCTGACGTCATAACATCCTGGATGACACCCACAAGCCATCATTTTAACACCTCTCTCTTTCTGACTCATGATGCATCGTTTGCAATAAAATTAATGCAGCAAAGTCGAATTCAGTGCCAGGTCCCCCCAGCATAAGCAGTGCAGCAAATTGATGGTATGGCTGCAAAACAATCTAGACATTTACTGCCAGTAGCATGAGAACAAACCCAAGGAATCTGGACCCAGTCCAGCATAGCCTCTCTCCCATTCTTGTAAATGCAGCTTTGATCTCTGGGAAGCTCTAAAGCACAAGTCAGATGAGCTATTGGCACACAAATAGCCACTATTCCAAATAAACAGACAGTGCAGGCTTCTGGGAAGCCCAGGTAAGTAAACATTGCAATAAAACAACATGAAGTGTGAAAAAACAAGATTTCAATCATAAAATTAAAGCAGAAGCAACTCTTCTTTATAATGCCTCTCTTCCTTGTGCCAGACACTCTCGACCTGTCTTCCCATCAAATCCTATGGAGCCCTGTTCTCTGATGAGTAGCAGGCTGGGTGTTTCAGGACTGAAGCCCTTTGTTTCTCCACACAAGTAATACCAGGCTGTGCTGGAGCAGCCCTGCCTGCAGTCCTGCCAGAACGGCTCAGCCCTGACTGAGGAGAGGGATGATTCAGACCATTCATTTTATAAGTCCCTTGCTCCAAACTCCCTTTCTGCAAGTTGCCTAATGGCCTAATAATTCCTCACTTGCCAGAAAAAAAAGTTTTAAAAAGTAGCTACTCCACTGCAAAATTATCAACCTTTTTATAGTTCTACTATTTTGAGATATCATGTGACAGCAGGATGTACAGGCCCACCAATAATTCCGAAAATAAACAGATCTGGGATTCAAAGGCTGATGAGAAACTTGCACCAATTTCTTCAAGGCAACTTGAGGTACTGTACTTGTCCTTGGGAGCATTCTCATTCTTTGAAATGGATATTGTATGGTTATTTTTTTAAAGCAAGAATTAGACCACTAATTGTTTATTTGCAAAATGCAGTTCAGTTTGATAAAGCCAGAGAGATCCAAACAGGACAATAAGTGCATTCAGTCCATTAACAAAAGAAAAATCTAAATGTTTTAAGCATGGTCAGATTCGCTACATTTTCAATTTACTTTGCTTCAGAAGAATGACAACAGGGACACAGTTGGCCCAGCCTTTTTAATGGTGTTGCACAAGCCTAAGCATGCATCTTCTTGCCACACATCTTTAAAATTCCCCACACATAGCTCTTCTTAGGACAAACTGAGCTCTGCACTACTCACGAGTTACAACTACATAGGGCAGAATTACAGTTGGGCAAAACATTTGCAGCTCTGAAAAGAGAAAACTATTCAGTTGCAACTATCCCATGCAATATTTTAAATACTTCAAGATCAATAAGCCTTGTTTTTATTTCAACTCCTATTCAGAGAATTTATTAAAAGACCTTTGGAAAAGGTTTTTAAAACCATGGGAAAGGAGCACACATGATGTCTAACTTTTCAGTGCTCATAAACAGAAGTACTTAAGTCCTTTACTAGGTGGACTTCAACTGATACCATGGGATATCTTTCGAGTTGTGACAGATGACTACAAAATTTAGTGTCCATCTATTTGTAGAATTAACTACAGCAGCTAATAGCCTAGCTGAGCTTTTTCCCCCACTCTCTTAGAAGGAAAGTGCTTGACACAATAGAGCAAGAACGGGATCTAGAATTGCCGTCTACAAGCTTTGTGTTTCATTTTGCCAAAGCCTGTGACACAATCAATAGTGTAATTTCTTCCCACACCCCTCTGGCATTAATAATCTGCCTATGTCTGTATTTGTTTAAGGATTTTCAAAAAAACCCCTCAAAACAAACCATACCCCATCCCCTCCCCATAGACAGGTGTTCCTACTTTGTTTACCTGGGGGTGAAGGAATGGCTTAGCAATATTAACTATTGTTCTTTCTCAAATAATCTGTTTTGAGTATTGGAAGAGTTGTCAGTGATGCCTCACAAACACCTATGTCACAGGAAGCGGGTGAAGGGTAGTACCCTACTTGCTCAAGGGCAGATACAGGGACAAAGGCTTCCCTTCATGTCAAAAGCACTAAGCATGTAACCACAGCACTGCTCTGTACTTTGCCACAGCAGTCAGCAGCAATCCTTGCTTGGAAAGCTCTGACATGAAGATATCCTCCAAAAGGTACCCAAAGACAGCAGAAATACAAACACTACTGATGAAAAAAGTTTAGCCAATAAGCTTCACCAAAATCACAAACCACACAATAATACGTTAGAGTGTGTTACCCAGGTGGGACAGGGAATGGAAATACTTAAAAATTTGTTATTTCCCAGGCTGACCAGGCAGCTCTGTATCTGCAAAATTTACCAAAAGATACTCAAACTGCATAGAAGATTATAACAACTGTTGTACATATCTCCATCTCAAGTCCATGACCAGGCGATCTGATGCAGTGGTAGCAGAGCCAGCAAACCAGCCTGGCAGGCAATCTCCATTTCCATCTGCTTGGCCACCAGCACCTCAGCATGCAGAGCTCTTGGCTCCACGGGCATGTGACGGGCAGAGCTCGGAGCACCATGGCCATTGTGCCATGCAAGTGTCCATTAAAGCAGCCCCACTCTGAAGCAGCAGTGTGTGAGCAGCTCTGACCAGATACAGGCCATGCCAGCCCGGCCCAACCAGGTCACTGAGTACAGCACCAGGAAACAGCAGAAAAGGCACAACTGCCAATTAACATAAGCCTCAACGCTCCACTTACTCAGCAGCCAGTTGTATTCAACACAAATTAGCTTCTCTTTCAGTACAAAGTCCCAATTAATCTTAAAGGCATGCAGGACACCAACAGACTCCCGATTTTCCTCATTTTATTTTTCTCCCTTTAAAAAGCAAAGCATAAAACATAATCCAACATTGCACTGCTTTGTAGTGCAGCACAAAATAAAGGTATTTGGAACATGGCTTTAGCATTTATAATTGCACAACAGTGTGTTATATAACAGAAAAGCCAGATCTCATTGGATTTTCCCATGTAAAGATCCAATAGTGCAACAGAGAGCAGAGGTTTAAGCACATGCACACAGTGATTTCACATCTTTTAATACCTACAAGTAGCAGTCTTCTCAAAAATTTACAGGCAAAACATGTTGTTAAAAAAAGTATTTGTGAATGTACCTCACAAACATGTATGTTATGCTCCATATTAAACCCATCTGGAGGATACAATAAATGCTGGTTTTACTAAAAGAACATTGTAGCAAAAGGAAAGTCTGACAAAAAGAAAGGGAGAAAACCTTGTGCAGAGAATGGAAAGGAGGTGCACTGTTGCTCAGCCAGTAAGTAATTAGAACCTCTTTGGCTGACTGTTTTTCCGCAGAGTAATATTCAATAATCCTTACACAGCACGAAATATTTGAATCCGATGGGAAAGCTCTCATTATAATCACTATTGTCAGGACGTTCTGCAAAAACAAGTTCCCTCTCCCCAGAGAGGGAAACAGATACTGTTCCTGTAAATGCTACTAGGCATTTTATTTTTTCTGTAAGTCACAAGAATTTCCATGTGAAAAGGCAGTCACAGGTTTCAGAGGGACTGTAAATCAATAACTGGTTATTTTCCAATAATCAGTCTCAGAAAGCAGCAGCTTTAAAACTGGAAAACAAGTTTTCCTCAAGTGAAGAGTATGCCTTAGTTTTTATAAATATATTGTTATGCCATCTGGAGAAAAAAAATTCATGAGGATATGTAGTGATAGGACAAGGGGAGATTGGTTTCAAACTGAAGGAGGGTAGGTTTAGAGTAGATGTTAGAAAGGAATTCCCCACTGTGAGGATGGGGAGGCACTACAACAGGTTGCCCATGGAAGCTGTAGATCCCATCCCTGGAAGTGTTTAAGGCCAGATTGGACGGGCCTCTGAGCAACCTGGTCTAATGGAATGTGTCCCTGCCCACAGCAGGGGGGTCAGAACCATATGAGCTTTAAAGTTCTTCCAACCCAAACCATTCTGTGATTCTCTAGACTTGTGTCATTCTGGCTCACTCCCAGCCTCCTAGCTTGGTGTGAGGTAGTGAACCACACTACCTCAGTCCACCAAAGTGAGGTCAGGTTGGATATTCTGTGAAGAGAATTTGCTAAGAATGAGGATGGCAAAAGTCCTTCAAAATTAAGCCAATGCCACCCCCTCTCCTCAGACATGCACTACAACAGGTTTTACAACCACAGAGAAAAATTCAAAATCTTACTCTCCTTAAGGGTATTGGCTTCTGTTTACTTCAGAACAGAAGTTACTTACAGAACATCCCATTTCTAAGCATGCAGTAACTCTACCAATCCACTATATTTTAAGAAATATCTTGGCTCACTTTAAGCATAAAACATGTTACCAAGACCAGAAATGCAGAAGTGAACCTTTTCATGAAGTTGCTTGTTTCCTTCTAAAGCTATGTTAGCTTATATAATGTCAAGAGCAGAGGTCTGGTTATGTGACTCACTGGATGAAGTGTGTTAAATCACACTCCTTGGAGCCATGAAAGGGGCACACAAAAGTGAATGGAAGAGAGAGCATAACCTCTCTCCCTAACACAGACTCCCTTCCTTCTGAAAGCTCCTGGGAACTCATCAGGTCAGGTTTACAAACCCATATTGCTGTTTCCCCTACTTAAAAAATAAAACAAAACCAACCACACCCCACACATCTCCCCCACAAAAAAAGCCAGGAACACAGAAGAGGCCAGTGACATCTTAAAAGTACCCCTGCCCAAGAACTCTACTGAAAAAGTGGCTGGCAGACTTTGACATCAGTAAACCTTTGTGCCTTGATGTATAGGAAAAAAACCAAAAAACCTCAGTTTAACAATCTGGGACTAGATTTTAGGGATAAGAGCTCACTACTGGCAATTATCTAGATATTTTTGAAAATAAATCCTAGGACAAGTTTAAGAAAAGTCCACAATCCAAGCCTGGATTGTGAAAGAACGACTAAACAGCAGGACTTTCTCAAAGAGTAAGTTAAATCTTCATGGAGATTAGTTAAGAGTTCCCTTAAAGGAAACTGCTAGTAGTAGCAAAACACACTGAACTGTTTACAGTCAGGCAAGAGCAGGGCCTGTTTGCAGAGCTAAAAATGAGCAGAAATCACCTCTGCAAACCTTGGGGTCAGGGGCCTTTTCAGAACTGCAACACAATTATCATGGAGATGCTGTCTTTACTTCCCAGGAAAGGAAGATCAAACCATCATACTATCACCTTAAATATTTCAGTCCTGGAACATTGCTCATCATGCAGATGCCACAGACATGTGAAATCTGAAAGGAATTTTTAAAAAGTCTAACCAAAACAGGAGGCATCCACAAGCATTTCTGTGCTGTGTGTGAGCACCCCAGTCTGCACAGTCCTGCTTTGCTCTGCATCAGTTACTGACTACAAAAATTTAAGTTGAACATACTGTAGTGAAAAGCCAGGCTGTGCTGCAGGTAGCCTTCAGTGACACCGAGCATGTGAGGTATGGTTTACAGCACCATAACTCTCTCTAACTCACAGGGATGGTGAGGCTCATACAAACTCCCTGGACACAAACTATGACAATTGTGTTTCCCAAAACCGACAATAACCTGGTAGAGAAAAATACTAGCACAGAGTAGATCAATACATTACAGCGTAATTCAGAAAAAAACAAACTGGAAGTGTAAGAACATATCAAAACAGTGAAAACGCAGGCACAACAAGCACAAACTACTTGGTCTGCAGCCTGGTTTCATTGCCAATACCTCACTCAGCAGTTGGTTGTTGCTGTCCTTTTCTGATTTACAAATGGCAACTGCCATCTGCTTTTTTCCCTACCTCTTATCTTGCAGTTCAGATTGCAAGTAAACACATCACTACCATTGTTAGGTGGCTAATAAAGGTTGTTTGTGTTTAGAAAAACCCAACAAAAGAAAACCTACTTTTTCTTCCTTTGTTGCAGGGAATGAGAATGAGGTACACATTTTCATTTTTCGAGTGAAAGGAAATACACGCCAAAAGTGAAAGTGGCATTATCTAGAATTTGTACAGACCGCATGTCCAAGATGGGATGTACATTCCTCCATGAAAGCACTGCTACAATTAAGAAGAAATGACAGGCAAGAAGGTTCATCAGATTGTTTTCCACCACACTGCCACTTCTGCACTATAAACTAGTGCAAACTCCACTGACATGACATCTCTGTCTTTAGAAACAGCTCAGATGTGTTTGGTGTGATTAGTGGTGCCTTAGCACACAAGCCAAAATTCAGTACTGTAATTTTCACCAGTGCATTTAGTCAGCATGCAGGCGATGAGGCAATTGACTTTGAATAAAGGAAAAAAACCCAAAGCCAGAATTGGCTGTGTGAAAGAATGACTTCTTATGTCAAGGGCGGGTAACTGGATAAACCTGCATTTCCAAAACAGCTTTCAGAAAAGCTTCCTGAAGCAGAATTGAGAAACAAGATAGCTTTGTACACTAAGATACAACAGTATGAAACAAGTTCTGTCAGCACTTCTATAATATGCCTTGCCTGTGCACGAGCTTAAAATGAAGCTGAAAAAAATCATGAATTCAAGAATGAAAAAAACCCCACCCAAGCCTCTTCAGCACATTTAACAAAATGTTCTAGAGTATCATGAGATTTTAGGTCGAGGATCTTTAAGTGGATTTTCAGCTTGTCAGACTGTCTGCCTAGGACATCAGCACTACAATTGTATTCCCAGCAATCAAATCAGAACTCAGGCATCCTACAGAAAACCGAGTTTTGAAAGTGTTAGTTCCTAAATCCTTTTCCTTATTGCCTCCCAGGAGAAAGATGATAAAAATTCTTCCTAATTTTTTCTGTGTCATTGACTATCCTCAGATCTTTCAGGAAGCACCCCTGTTCTTGATTAGGAAAGAGCATATTTTCAGCACAGCATACTGTGCAATGGGAAGTGGATATGGCACTGCGCTGCAGCAAAGCTCTTCTGAAGACAAAATTCACCAGCTGGAGCATTTCCTGTAAGGGTGTGTCGTGGCACCAGCCTCATTCCATAGCCCTTCAATGCTAAACAAAAAGCCTGTGGCAGAGCACAGAAGAGATCTGTGAGCAGTTGAGCCTGGTGGGCCAGATTGTAGAAGGACAGTTGGTCCTATGTCAGCTTCAGATATAAGAAGACTCAGAAGAATGTTGACAGTGAAAATAAATCAATCAACCTCTGTGTGAAGGCCAACTAGTAGGCATTACTGGAGGCTCAGACTGCAGAAATAAAGACTGATGAGCAGGTGGCCAGTAACCCAACCACAAATTCTAAGTACACTGACTCCCTTCTGGGAACTCCAGTACCTTGACCATTTCTCCTGGCTTCTTGAGGGTTTTGGATAACTCTCAGAACAGGAGGCAGAGAGTCTGTTTGCCTAGGAATTTAAGTTGATTGTAGATCTGGCCTCCAACATGCACTATTGAAGACCCCCTTGCTGCAATTAAGAGACCAGTTGAAAAACCACAAATGTGACTTCTACTGGGAAATTTGGAATCTCTGCTACTTGCCACATTTTACATCTCAGCAGATACCTATGCTTGATTTGTTCCAAATCGTAATTCCAAACCCAGTTTCTTCTTGTTGACAACTGCACAGATAAACTGCATAAAAATGTGCAGAAATACAGCTAATCCCTGAGAAAAACTATTGTTTTTCCTCCAGAGAGCTGAAGAGCAAAACTAGGCTTCAACAGATCTGAAACAACTGGATTAAAATCTATTTGTCCAGAATAAAAGGGAACAAAAACTTCAACAGACAATAAAAGGCAATCTTATACCATCATCCCATTGAAGCCACAGAAGGTATTCATCTACTTCAAAACAACTCGGAGTTCCCCAGGAGAAAAACACAGAGTACAGCTACAGGTTTGTGCCAGTACTGACAAAACAGTTCAGTTTTCCACTGGTATAGCCTGCTCTAACCCCCTTGTCTCCTTCACTACAACAGGGACACAATTCTGCTCTCTGGAGAAACCTGCATCCAGGTTAAGCTGCAGTGACCTGCCTTCTGGAACTTTGCTTACTCTAGCCATTATCAGCAAGTTAATAATTTAAAGGAGAAAGTGAAGCTAGCATTCATGTGGTTCTCCTCTGAAACTGCCAGCATAAAAAGAAAATTTATACCATCTGCATGTTACCCCTAGTCATTCCTCCCTTGAACTTGACTAAGCAGTTAGGGCTACATCTACACACTAAGATGGGGCTTGGGACAATTCAGTTATTTAATGGGTTTCATGGTTAGGCCTATAAATCAACGTGAGTTTTATGCAGAATTTAGTAAATGTGATTCCACTCTGCTGAAAAAGAAAAATAATTTACTTCAAGCAGCAAGTTTTCAAAGTCCAAGTTTTAGAATACTCTCTGGTTTAATTTCTGATATTTCACCCGCATTTTTGTTTATTAAACATCGGCTCTTAGTGTCTCTTACATTCATTATACAAATCTGACCCGTAGACATCAGTGTCCACTCAAACCATGCTTCAACTCAATGCATCTAAAACTCATGAGTTTCAAGCAGCGCTTGGCTGCAAAAACAGTGCACTGTGAGATGCACCTTCAGTGACTGAAGGCAGTTCATTAAAACAGAGCAAATTGCATCAATCATCGTGGCATTTGTTCTGGAATATTACTGTTGTGGTCTGAGGTTGGGAAGACTAGATTAAATAATACCATAGCATGTCTCAGCAAACAAACAAAAAATCCCACATCCACAAATCACTTCTGAAGGGACCTCTGATAATGCCACGAGACTCTTTTGAGATGCTGTCATTGAGAACTCCTAATTCTCAAATAACAGAAAAAAAAGGTCTCCAGTTGTAAAGTACAGATTGAATTTAAAGAAGACATAAAATTAAAAAGGCACAAAAATTATTCTGTAGGTAGATAAGAAAGCAAAGAAGGCACACATGTGAGCTTGTGTAGGAAGAAAAATTATGTACTCCCACTGAATCAGCTGATCCTGGTAATACATAGAGCTCCATCACCACTCATGGCCACAAGCAATGCTCTAGGCCAGTGCTCATTAATTTCTCTGGAGTTCAACATGACAAGCAAAAGCTTTTCCCTTAAATTCAGACTGCTATGTACCTGGGTACAAAGCCAGCTTAGAGGGAGTGAACAGATACAGCAGTTTCTGAGCAAGCTTTGCAAACAGCAGCAAGAGCACCAAGACTCTTGACAAAACCACAATCACAAAAACATCAGGTGATAGAAGTGCAACATATTTCTTTTAAAAACATGAGTTTAGCAGTTGCCTCAATTTTTCACCGCAAAATAAAAACATGGTACTACCTAGGTGTGTGTCATGGGACACAGGAATCCATTTCTTCTTGCTGTCAACTTATTCCAAAATTGTGTTACTATATAAAGTCCTTGAAATAGTATTATTGGCATATTTTCAGGGAAAAAAGAATGCAACAAGATTTCAGAAAATTTCAGGATTCTTGGACAGATCTATCACTTTCCAGGTTTTTTTTTTCCCCATAAGAAATGGCCATGAACCTACATTCCCTTTACACTTATTTTCCACGCAGAATCATATACTAAATTCCAGTTTTTTAAAGTCATGACTTTTACAGAGGCACTAGTGAATAGGGAAAAACTCCACTGCTTGCTGTCAATCTTTCCTGAGTGTTGTTTCTTACACAAAAGCTTTCTTGAGAATTACCTCAAGCTGAACACCAATCTTTTTGCAACTTCAACAAGCATTCCATCCTGCAAGTACAGTAGTCAAACGTTGCATCCTATTCTCACCAGGACAGTTCTGCTGAACACCATGTTATCATTTAGACGTTGGTTGAAATAATCCCATTTACTTACAAAAGCTATTTTGCAAAATTCAGTCTTCCCTTAAAAGGGATTATCCTAGTTCACATGCCAAGTTCAACTGAATGCACCTTAACAAAGAACTTAAATTTTCAAAACTATCAAGATCATAGTTTTTTTTTTACTTTTGCCATCAATGCACTCAATGTCAAGTATGCTCCCTGAGCACATGAATAGACCACAGGCTCTTTCCCCCAAAAAAAGTAGTCACCAAAAGAACTGAACAGAATCCTCCAGAATCAGCAGTGGAAGCCTCTTCCTCACGGGGCTGAGCTAGAAGTGTAAGATGATTCTCACCCAGCACAGATAAGCACTGTCAGTAATCCCAGCACACACTTTGATGAACAGGCTGCATTACAACACAAGCCAAGTCCTCAGACCTTGGAGTTTCACTCTGAAAGCCAGAGGGACTGAACAAATCAGATTTGCTCTACTGGTCTGTAGACACATTCCCTGCTATCCCCCAGACTTCCAGCATAGTCTCTTTCCTTTACTTCTTACAAATTTCTTCATGTTAGGATCTCTTTGTCATGGTTACAAATGGGATGCTTCCTGCTACCTGGCACCTACAGCTATGAATGGGGACTCCCTACAAACAGAGGCAGCAGTTTCCTGGAAAAACCACACATTCCTTTTGTACACCCAACAGTTACACTGTAAACAATGAATGTAGGGCTTTTTAAAGAATGTACCTCCCAGACACTTTGAGAGGCATTTTAAAAGATCTCATTGCAATCTATGACTGCCTTGTGAGGGGAAGAGGAGGGGCAGACACTGATTTCTATGCTGACCAGTTACAGCATAGAAATCAGTGTGAGGCAAAGGCCTGAAGTTGTGTCAGGGGAGGTTTAGGTTGGATATCAGGAAAAGGTTCTTCACCTAGATGGTGGATGGGCACTGGAACAGGCTGCCCAGGGAAGTGGTCACAGAACCAATCCTGATGGAGTAGGAGAAATGTTTGGACAATACTCTTGGGCGGTGAATCTCGGGGATGGTCCTGTGATGGGCCAGAACTTGGACTCAATGATCCTTGTGGATCGCTTCCAACTTAACCTTTTCTATGATTCTGTAAATAAATGTCCAGAAGAATCAAAGATACTTTTGGACCCCTCTTCTCTTGGCCTTGGCTAGCAGAAAGGAAGGAATTGCACAGACATATCAGCAGAACTCAGTGGAAGGTGCAGGACACCAGACCACACTGTCCGGGTTCTCAGCCCTGCCCCTTTACACAACCAGCATCGAAATGAGAATTGGTTCCTTTCCTTCCTTCCTTCCATCCACTCCTTTCACTCACTTTGCCTCAAATGCAGATGGGCAAGATAGGACTATATATTGTCAGAAAAACCTCCAGTACTTGATTTTGGTAAGCCAGTTCATCAGCCTTTAACAATTGCTCACTGTTTTGCCCCAAACAAACCAAAAGTCAGCCTCCTGACCAGCATCAAGAGGCCCCATTGAGAGCCACCATCCCAGGCAGTTTTGCTGGTTTAAAGTGTGGTGAAAGCCAGAGACTCCGCTGTCATGCTGGATCCTGCCTGAGGCACAGACTCTGCAGCGTGGGATAAAATTACACTTCCACACCCCATGCAATACCTGTTTTGTGAGTATACAGTTTCAGTTTCCAGCACTATCAGTTTAATGCCCTTGAAGATGCCAAGTTCCCTTTCAGGCATTTTAAGTTTGCTTTGGGTATAGACACACAGTAACAGACAACAACTGAACTAAAAGTTAGACAATCTGAGTCTAAAAAGAAATATGCGTTTCACTAACACACGCAGAACATGGCAACTAAGCCCCCAAACAGTCATGATATAAGAAATCTCCTCCACATCTCTGGAAGAACAAATCTTTAATCTGAAATGAGCAGTAAGCACAACCATTACACACGAGAGTGGCAGAATCTGCCGGTGATCACTGACATTACCAGAGATTTGCCAAAGGACTGAAAAAGCCCTTCTCTTGTTTTCAAGATGGCAAAGAATCAGTGCTACAGTTCAGAAAGCTAAGGCAGGTGTGTCCAGCTTTGTATTAGTAATACTTGCTCAGCAGATTAGAGGTACCCTCCCTTGATGAGTTTTAAATAAACAGGATGGTGAAGGATTCCATTGCTAAATTGAGACTTTTCACTAATTTGTCACAAATGTCGTAATTATTTCAGTTATTAAGTATTCAAATTCATAACCCAGAAACGTGAGCATTGCTTTTCCAGCCTTGTCAAGTGATAGTTTTAGAAACACATTATCAACAGTTGAGAAGGTCCTCCTCCTAAGAGGAAGGAGAGGAAGCATCACTTTAAAATTTCATAAAATTGAGTAAGGTTTTAAGACTACATCCAAGGAGCACAAAATTAACAGAGCAGAGGAGGGAAATCCTCTAAGGCAGATTGAATTGCGTGTGCCTGAATTCAAGGAATGGCTGAAGCTGAGGTTCACACACACAGGATGGATACCTGTAATTAAACACTAATCTACTGAAAGTCATGTATTTATGATTTATGTACAGAACCACATACATACACTCTCTTCAGTCACAGAAACAATATCTGTTTAACTACACACACTTTAAGGAAACATTGAGGCTGTTAAGTGTGTGGTTCTCTTCCTGTTTTGCCTGGCTTCTTTGTGAATATAGCTGCAGAACTGCAGGAAAACTGGTAACTAAACCAAAAACCGAATCAAGTGCAGAATGAGCTTCTGTAAACCCATAGAAATTGCATTTGAAGAGTGCACTATGTAGCAAAATTCCTGGATGTTATAACAGGAAAGGAGAATAAATACTGTTAATAAAGGTAAAAAAGGATATTCAAAGTAATTTTTATTTGCACTCTTCTACTACACAACAGCATCTCAAGACCCTGAAACAGTGGGTGCCATACAGATATATAACAAATATGCAGGCCTTGTCCCAAAGCCAAGAGGAGAAGTTAAAATATTTGTTGAAAAAGCAGTAAATACAGTTCACATCAAAGCAAAGGAAAGATCAGGAGCACATGGCTATAAAGGTCACTGCATGCTTTTAATATCTCCAACATTGTCATTATTTGTTTTCACTGGAGAAACAAACTCATTTTGCCTACCAGACTCCTCCAATTACAATGCAGACAGCCAGACAAGCAAAGGAATGGCCAGTACTAAAGTCAATTTACAAAAAAACTCACAAAGGCCAGCCACCTTAAGATCCACATAAATATTTGTTTCCGAGATTATGAAACAACTCTCATGAAAAGTCTAACCAAGCCTTAATAGTCTGAGAAGACCTGAACTATGAAAATATTGATTATTTTAAATCTTGTGATGATATTGAAATACTCTTCATGAAGGAAGGAATTTCTTTGGAGTATCAGATCCATTAAAGGCCCCTTGGGTTTTAAACTGTACAAAGACTGGTCTAGCATGATAACAGAAACTGCAGATGAAGACAACATTTAGCCCATCTCCCACAAAGACGACCCTGACTTAAAATGTGCTAGAGAGAAAAAACCATAAATAAACACCTCAGTAGCTGCAGGTGCTTGCTGTGCAAAAACAACAGGTAAAGAACTAAGACAAGGCAAACCCTGTAAAGAAGCAAGAGAAAACAGACACTAAAGATTCACAAAAGCCCCATGTGGGTCCATCACCCAGTCAGAGCTGCACTGGAGTGACCTTTCTTGGTACTGGATGAAAAGAACAGCACCCTGAGTACATGCATTCTTCATTACCAGGCATTCCAGCCTAACCCACCTAATGACTGATAACATTCAAATGTACAGACATAGGTATTTACCCACAGGTATCACTGTGAAAATGGTGTACTATTCTAGAGACACTATGAGCTATTTTAAATATTTAATAAAATGAAAAGCAAATTAATATAGTTCCAGAATATTCTGTATCATTTCCTGTATTATTTCTCACCAGGAGCAGTCAAGGTAAGCTGACAAATTTTTTATCTTCTTAAAACGGCATGAACTTGTTTGCTTGCTATCTGTGCTACTGTTCACATGCATCTGCTTACATTTCACAGCAACAAGAGAAAATAAAGGAATAATCAAAAATCAAATCTCAGTTAAAACAAGAGAGACAAAGGATAAGCACATATATGTAGCTCCTGCAAGTAGAAAAGAGTAGCTAAGTCAACAAACTGTTGGGAAACTAGTAGTGCCATTGAATAAAACCAGGCAAATTATTGATTTTTAGCTTTATGGACTGTTGACTCTGGAAGCCATCCAGTGGGTGATAAAGGAAAGTAATATGCTTCTTAAAACATTAAGAATTCAATAACCTCATGCTAGAGTTTGGATCTCCATTTTATATGAGCAGTTTCACATACACAGAAGAGCAGGTAACTGCGTACACAAGACCCTAACATGACAGGCATATTAACAATGACTAGCAATATATATTTTATCACGAAGCTCTCACCAGTGAAGTTTTTCACTATTCTGCGAAAAAAAAAGTACGAGCTGCAAACTCAAAAAACACCAACAAACAAGACTTGAGTTCTGAATTTGTTTGTAAAAGCTACCAAGCTAGCTATCTTTTTCCTTCAGAAAAAGAAAATAATCGGTCAGCTGTAAATTATTCAGATCTAATAAATACACATACTATAAATTTGCTATTTAAATGCTTTCTAGGCTCTCCTGTTACATGGTAGAATGGTAATAACTGAAATTTAAAACAGTGTCTTGAGGCTACAAACTAACATTTGTTTTGTAAACAAAAACTGGTACAATCCATCTCTTCCCTCCGCCCCCCAAAGGAAGTGCTCATACACATAAAACCATTTGAAGAGAGAAAAAAAAAAATAGTCACAATTGTAAGTAGCAGAATCCCTGCCACAGTAAGAGAGTTTAAATACTAGGATCCATGTAGGAAATAGGAATTAAATGATACAAGGGAGACAGTGGCTACACAAGCTTGACAAGACCTGCTATAAATCAACAGCCATCAGCATCCCTCTGCCACCACTGCTTACCTACCCTAAGCACCATAAATATTTTTCTTTAACAATTTGTTGGGTTTGTGTTTTCTGTCTGTTTTGTTGTCAGACAAAAAGTCAGCATATTAGAACAATGTGTATTTTTTTATACTCTGCCAAAGGCACACTGCCCCTCCCGCACACGAGTGGAAGTATAGACAATTTCACATTGTCTTTGGCAAAGCTGTCTTCTGTAACAGGCAGGCATTGCATTCTGTACTCTCCAAGCCTACCCTTGTTTTTAACAGTTATTTACCCAAACTGTAAACAGAAGTCAAAGTAAACACACAGAAGCTCACTCATATATTTCAGATGCAGGACCATTATCCCTACCAGAAGAAATGTGATTAATAACTAAAAAGTATTGTTTTCTTCATAGCCAAAGCAGCCAATTGCATAACAAGCCAGGGGATTTAAACACACCTATCATGCACAGCACATTTGTGAGTGCCAAACTGCACCAGTCACTTACAGACTCTCTGTAGCACACAGAACAGCTAATAAAACTGCTGTGCCTGCTGTGCAGCGTATCCCACAGGCAGCCCTGATTGCACTGCAGAACAGCAACGTACCTTTCAGTCTTGTGGAATTCCCATTTTTTTGCTGCTCATCCTCTTCATTAATGGTGAATAAACCTGGGGGATTTGGCCTGGCACTTTTCTTCAGTCTCTCTTGTCGGAGGGCAGTAGTTGAACCAGGCATGCTGCTGCTCCTGCCTCTTGCTTATTAAAAAAAAGTAAGAAACTCCAGCGCCTGATTAGCTGCTAGCTGCAACGCTGTCTGCTCATTTGAGCACTTGTAACAGATCCCCTATGGATAAGCAGTATGCAAACAGCTGACAAATACCAACATCTAGTAGGCAGGAAAGGCTTGCAGTCGTTCCCCTCCTTGAAGAAAAGCCCTTGTCAAAGGCACATTGGTTTGGATGCAGCTCTTTGCTGTCTTAACCTGTTCAATCAGATCCCAGCCCACAGCTCCAGGTTCCCTGCAGCAGCACCTTCTTCCCTGCAACCTTCTTCCAGCCACAGCACACTAAAATATTCAGCACACAGTACAAGAGGAGAAAATATGATACGCCGCTGTTAACAGTTGCCCTGACAACACGGACACATCCTAATCAAAGGAGGGTCTATGAGTGCTGTCTCCTCAGCTGCAGCAAGCCGGCCTTGGGAACGCTGTCTCCTGCACGCTTGTGGAGAGCTGGAAGCTCCTCGGCAGCAGGGGCTGCTCCTTCCTCCTCTCCAGGCAGCGGGAGAATGGAGCTGCGGTTGCACAAGCAGATGAGCACTGAGTGAAAAGAAGCCTGGAAGGCGCCAGGCATGAACCTGCTTTTTGCTCAGCTGTTCCGTTTATTCATGTTTCAAAATTTCAGCCTAACCTAAAACAATGAGGATGAGTCCTCTTCTGTATTTGCATGTGCTGGGTGTCGTGTGTGCCACCGCCCCCCCACCCCGTTAATCACCTTCCTATGCAGTACATACCTTTTGCATTAGGAATGCATACACCCACAATTACAGGCAAGTGTTGGAACATTCTTTTCCACACGTGAAAACGCAAAAATGAGAATTTCTAGCTTTTGTGGAAAGCATGGGGCAACAAAATTCTGAAAATTCTGTGCCACGCCATTAGTTTTACAGCACCAACCTTTAACATACACTTCGCAAGATGAGCAAAGTCCAAGCAGCCCAGGTAGTTTTAGTTAATTGATTTCCCTCATATGCTGGCATTCTGGATTTTCTTTAGCCATTTACAACACAATGCTTGCTCACAAGTTTTGCAATCCAAATGCTTCATCCTTCACAGCTGCAAATGCCACTATGCAACATGCCGGATAGTTCACCTGAGAGACACCTTAAACTTCATCCGCTTCCACCTCAGTTCAGTGTGTGCTCACCATTTCAAAATGCTACCGAAGAAAAACTGCCAGCTAGAATCAGTCTATAATTTTAAAAGTACATTATTTTTCCTCACTTCAGGGTTGTTTTGTTTTGGTTGGTTTTTTGTTTGTTTGTTTTTTTAAGAGAATCTTGATGTAACCTGATCAGCCACCACAAGATGGCACAGACATTAGCTGACAAGTCTGTAGGCAGCTCATTGAAAACTGTGAGTTACACAGATGTATGTGATCACCTAACGACACAGGTAACAAAACCGAAGAAGGGTCAGAATTTATGACATGAACTATGCTGACTGCCATAGTGGCCTGGGATGCTCTTTACAGAGGAGTCCTGGATCATGCTCAGCTGGCAGGATAGCTCTGTCCTTGCACATCTCGGGCTCATGAGCCAGGATCACAGCAGATCAAGAAGAACACAGCACCACCTGAAGGCTCAGCTGCGCTGTTCTTCCCTCTCCAGCACAGCCACAAAACACCCAACCAAAACAGAAGCATTTTGCAGGACCAAGCCCAGAGCCCACCTCTAGTATGTTATTTTCTCCTGGCTACACCTTGGACTCTGGGCGTACACGGAAGCTGCACATGATGACATTCGTGTGCAGTCAGAGACGCTTTGTACTACAGGGTGTGGACAAAAGAGTAAGGAAAGAAGCTCTAACACAAGCTGCTCTTTGGCTCAGCAGTTTGCCTTCTGGGTTTTTTACAGGCACCACTACTTTATTCCATAAAGAGAAGCAGCTTCATTCCTCAAATCCCATCCACCTAACGCCTCCCACAAACACTACATAACAGAACACACATCATCACAGAAAGTGGACAGTAGTTAGTACCATCGCAATTTTTCATATGTGCCAAGACTTGCCAACAGAAAAAAGTAAAAGAAAACAATATTTATATGGCAGCTTCATTAAATATTCCCCACCCTGTTTCACTGCTTTAAGTCACTAAGTAAGGATTTCTACCCTTTTTAAAAATATGTTTAATCATCTTTGATTAGAAAGTCCTTAAATAGGCATTTCTAAACATGTAAGAAGTATATAACACACAAGAATACCCATGACTGGAGCAGTTTCCCAGCTTACAGGTATGTGTACCGTTTCAGCATGTCCATTTCCCTATTATTGAAGGAGTCATGCAGAACAGCTACAGCACTGAGAATTACTTCCTTGGTCCTTGCAGGATCCCCCACACGCGTAAGAGTGACTTGCCCTCCATACAAAACGTAGTAATAACCAAGTCTGATGCTTCAGGGGCTGGTGCAGATGGATTTGAGCAATGACTCACAGGCAACTGAGGTGTTGGTACATTTTTCTTCCTGTTGACTTACTAATGCAGAGGTGACAGAGGAAAAGTATCAACAGCACATTCAGCTTACACAGCAAGTTTTTATTTCAAGGTCCCTGTGGTTAAAAACTATGCCAGCTCACAACATGTTTCCAAATGCCTAATAAAATGCAACCTACTACATATAAGAGACACCTATTATAATTAAAACCCCCCATAACTTTGAGCACTTGGGCTTTTTTTTTTCTGAAAAACATTTCTAAAAATACTATTAAACATGCATTAAAGGTAGCAGCACTGCATAAGAGACTGTACTGACAACTCCCCCTTCCTCAATCCACTGGTTTAAGGAAGAAAAAGAAGTTCCTGAGGTACTCCTAGCAGGAAAGCTTTGCTTATTTCAGCTTCGTCTCATCTACGTGGGAGCTTCTATCGGAAAACTGGGATGAAAGCAACATTTTCCTGAGGGAACAAAGGGGTGGATAATTTTAGGAACAAGGCTGTTAAACACTTAAAAAAAATAAAAAGACAAAACAAACAATTTTCTTAAATAACCCCTATTATTGATATTTTCCCCCCTCTAACCATTAGTCATCCATGTTTTTATCATTAAAACAATCACAGCTGAGCTCTCTTACTGATGGAGTAAAACTCTCTCAAAAGATTGAGTGAGGGCAACTGTGTATCTTGAGGGCACTGGGTCATTTATGGGTTTTCCTTTCTACAACACCTGCAAACTGATTATCAGTCAAACCATGACACTTAAACACACCCACTTTCACCCACTGGGTTCTATAGGTATAATTACCTGCACAAAACATCATCTGATATGCAGCAGTCTTTAACAGCAGTTTAACAAGGACTATTAGGACACTTATATCATGATACAGGAAATGTAAATATTTATGACAACACGCTGAGAGATGCTTCTGCTTCATCATGAGCTATTAAGACTTGATATCTTTACCTATGAAATGCAAAGGAAGTTGAAGCCAGTCACCATGGCTGAACTCTAGATTTGCTATCTTCTTTCATTAACAGGATTGTTTCATTCCCTGTAAACTATCCAAACTGTCCATGAAGCTCATTACTGTGATTTAGAGTATAATGAATTGCATGTAACTCTACATTCCACAGCCACTACCTTGTGAAAGCTTCCCCTCATCTTGCATGTATTTTGTATCAAGAAATAGATCAAGTAAATATGTTATTTTAGCATACATTCCTTTACAGATTTCCACTATTTCATTGTTATTTCTGATTTTCTTACAACTGAAAAGGTTCAGAGCAAGGTAGTTATCTATCTTAGAATTTTGCTTTCATATTCATGTTTTCCCTGTGTGAAACAATAGGGTTCCATTGGGAACTAGGTTCCAAATGTTTCTTTCTTGGGGGAAAAAAAAAATCAGGAAAATTCAGTTAAAATCTCCCATCCTGTTCTGCAAAAAAACATTACAATAAAAAAATTTTAACATACCTAATCATCAAAACACACAAATCATATTTAGTATAGATTTTTCATGTTTTCAATATTAATCATCTGTATCAAAAGCTTTTTCTAAGAACTCATTTAAAAATACATATTATAGGCAGTGCTGGATCGTACAAATCTCAAATTTGAAGGGATCCATAAAGATCATCAACTGCCTCTGCCTCACAGGGCTATGTTGGAATATACATACATACACTAATTAAACTCCAAACTCAATCTATTCCTGGTTTTCTTCAGGAATCATATGTCTGTTTATTTTCTACTTCACTGGGTTTTGAATCAGGAAGTCAAGCCTAAAAGATGGAGAAAGTAGGGCCTGGTTTGTTTTTCTTTTTTTTCCTACTCATATGAGAAAACAGCTATTTATCCAGCCTTAAAGGATTGGAAACTTCCTCTTCTCCAGCATTTAAATCTAGGACAAAACAAACCAGCCTTAAAAATGCAGGATTCATCTCCGTACCTCGTTTTGGGGTATTTTACAGTTAACTGGGAAATAGCCAAAATAGCCACTGTATCAGAAAAAACACTTTCTTCCATTAAGTCAACCACTCTCTCAAACACCTAATGTTTTCCACTGCTGCTCTCTATTTTCTCTTCCCTGTACCTCGTTTTCCAAAAATGACATATAATAACCTTGTCTTTATAGAGGTTTCTAAGTTTCTCTTCAAAGATATCTCTAAGGCCTCACTTATTATATATTATATACAAGATAATAAAGGACCAGCCAATTATTTTTACTGCAGTAATGTAAAATTTAATTTTACTGAATTATTTTTAAACAACTTCAGTATATAAACATCTGGTATAATAACTGATTTCTTCTTTTCCCCTTCTTGGAAGGAAAAATTTGCCTCTTGAATTAATCAATAAGAATATAAAATGCTAGAGAATAAGAGTGGAAACCTTCTTCCCAGTTTGCTGGCAGTGCCACACACTGGACCAAGGGCTGTTAAGAACTCCTCAGAAGTGACTAGGCAGAAGATAAGTGTTAACTGTTTCCCCTTCTGTCAAAGAAATCTAAACCTGTGTACATTTCCATACATAGGAAAAATTTAGAAGGTTGAAAGCCCTACCCTGTTTCAGCCAAACTTATCAGCACAAAAAGGCACATGAACATCAGGAGCTCATCAAGAGTCTCATCGTTCACAAACACTTTCCACCCATACACACCAATAAAACAATCAAATACAAGACTTACATTAACAAGTCTGTCACATATTTTAATTAAATTGATTTGCATAGTATGACTAATTATAAACATTGCACAAGGCACACCATAATGAATCAAAAACATATTTGATCATAGTCAACACTTTATTTATATATAACAGAATGATGTTGGATCAGGCCCTATAGTAGAACATATCATATAACTTCAACCAATGGTCAGTTAAATAAGGAAAGGCAGCAAGGAATTGGGAGTTGACAGAACAGCAGCAAACAGGAATTTGGTAGAAGATAGGAGTTATGAATTCTAATTGCCCTACAACTAATAGCCAGGGCAATGTTGTCACTGCTTCTGTCTGGGGGAAAAAAAAAAAAAAAAAGCTTATTTTTTACAATACCTGGGTTTAAGGCATGTCAAGAGAACCAAGCATTTGTATAGCACTCAAAATTAAGAGCACTTACATACTAAGTTTTCAGTAGAAATGAATACTTCAAAGACAAGGCTCCAAGCTTTTTTTCACAGAAACAGGGACATGAAAGAAAAGGAACTATGCCAAGACCAAATTAAATTTTTTTCCATTGTTGTATTACCGGATGGAATCCTGTGAACTGTGTTAATTACCAGTGTTAATTACCAGTGCTTTCCTGACATCTTAGTTCCCAACATGTTTCTTAAGAGGATGACCAAGATGTCTGGACTTTTGGATAAAGAAGAACAGAGTTTCAGACAGAGAGACAAGGATATATTTGGAGACATCAGTACTTTATTTCTCCCCTCACGAGTCTCACAGTGACTCTCCTTCTGGAGCACAAATCATTCCATCACCTCTCTGAAGAATCTCATTGTCAACAAGAGTCAGGGTTTCTAACTCCATTTATATGAACAGCAGGGCAGCCTAGTCCCTGCATGTCATCTTAGCAGACACCTTACAGTTGTTTCCCCTGAACTCTGACAGATCTCCTAGAATATATATTTTCAGGCTTTGTCCCTAAAGCCTACTTGTTTTCATGAAAGGAACTATGGCACAGCTCCACAACCAACACTAAGGGAGAGATGCAGAATTAAACCTGAACCAGCCTCACAAATACACCATTTCTCATGCATGTGTAAGGCAAAAAAAAAATATATATACACAGAGTCTTTTCTATCATAGTTCCTGGCAGACCACTGCATTTCTCTAATACAAGTCACATAGAGGGGATCCCCTCCCTGAAGGAAGGGCAGATACACAAAGCGTTACAACAACAGCAGCCGCACACTGTGGCTTGTACTGTGGATGTAGACTTTCTTTTCTGCTTGCAGAAATATGCGTATGTTGCTGCAAGATGATACAGTATTTACATAATTGAGGCAATTATTTCTCTGATCATTTAATTACCTTCAACACCACAAATAATTTTCAGCTCTAAAGTATTAAATTTGTTTATCTGGGATAATAATAAATCATGCAAATAAAATATTAGCTATCTCAGAGTACTGTAAATTTACAACTTTTTGAAGTTTGAAAAAGCACATATACAAGTACATCTCTTTTCAAAACTAAGCCCAAGGGAAACAGCAATGCATACGACTTTAACTAAATAAGTAAAACTTCTCTTTCTGTACTGGAAGTACCACATAAGCAGGCTGTTTGACCATCACTTAACAGGCCCAATTCTTCACAAACTTTATTTTTTTAATGGCAGTGTTTGGCTTTGGTACTTTTTGTGTGTAGAGTTACTATGGTTTTGAACTTTTGGGGGGGGATGTTTTGGACAGGGTTGGATTTTCGTTGCTGAGTTTGTGTTTCTTGTGGTTTGTTTCACGCACACATACACCTCGTTCTTTTGTTTTTTTTTTTTTTACACTAGTAATGCTGGGTGTAGGTGGGTGGAGAAAGCTTGACTCCCATTACACAATAAGCACAGAAAAAGGCTCATTCGAACTTTTCCATAGTGTGTAGTCCCTGCACAGACATTACTTGACCAATAAGAGATACCCAGTACTTGAACAGCTTTCTGAAACTGAGGGATAGCTTCTATGAGGATTTTAACCTAAATTTAATTTAGCTGTATCATTTTCATTCTAGAAAGTACTGATAAATCTGAGTCTCTGTGCATTCAGTACTGCCTCAAAAATCGTTAACGTGGGACCAAAGATACAATCACAGGCTCTGAGACATGATTTCATAGTTTGAATAGATTTTCTTTAGAGGGGAGGTGGCAATAGAAGAATTGCAGATCCATGATTTATATACCAAAAGATAGAAAGGATTCGCAATGTGCTAACGTTTAGATAATCACAGATGGAAACTAGAGCACGCCCACTACACACAGGCATCAATACCTGCAGCGTTCGTGAGCGCACACCCTCGCGGCAGTGCCTGATTCCCCACACCTGGAAACAGCTCCCGCAGTCGCTGTTTATGGAACGGGTGAGTGCAAGGAGCCGTGGCCGGGGCAGAGGTGACTCCGGGCGGTACCGCAGCCTGTGCTGGAGCACCGGGACATCACCACCCCGGTGCCGGTGGCTGGGCACGGGCATAGTCCATCCCCTCCTCCGGTCACAGTGACCGCCCTGCACCCGGCAGATCCCCCGGGAAGGACATGAATCGCCTGAGCCGGCCAGAGAGACAAAACCTGCGTGTCACAACACCGTCGTGTAAATCCTTCCCAGCAAAATGGGTTGGAACAGCTGGGAAAGAGCCATGGGAACCAGAGCACGCCTTCAGCTCCCAGCCACTGTATGCTTTCTGCACTTTTGTGTTTTCCCTAATAATTTATCTATTTGTTGGGGAAAGAAAACAAACACAGTAAGATGAAATTTAATTTCTTCTCAGATGGAGAAAATACCAGGCTAAGCAAGCAACAGATATAAAGTCCCATCAGCAGTTAAAGAGTGAACACCTCAAGTTTTCAGCTTTCACAAGCCACCTGGCACTGACATGATTTAAAGGGCAGATTTGTTTTGCTGCAAAAAGCACAAAGTAATACTAAGCTCACTTAGAAGAAAGAACTAACTACAGCAGTACACAAAACCACAGCATTAAAGCTTCTTTGCAACATTACAAACACATAGCTCTCTCTGTTATCCCAGAGCTTAAGCAAATTGTTACCTGTGCACAGAGCTGGCCAAGGCAGCCCAGAGCATGCATGGGGAACGCTCACAGGCAGAGACATGCCTATGTTTATGGATGGGCAGCCATAAAATGAGGTGCCTCAGAAGCTTCTCCATGTGGCATTCCCCACAAGAGGGCTCCTCTCAGCTCAGGAATCCCTGAAGAACTCGTTAGCACTATTAGATGCTCGAGTAGCTATGACTGAAAAATTCTAACTGGTGTAACTTAGTATATCTCCTGAGCACTGTACTCACTTTGCCATCTATAAAATTATGAATGGCAGAATAAAAAACCACTTCACCCTGATAATTAAGCCATTTACCCAAAGAAAGTTAGTTAAATGCAGCAGGCCACCTGCCAATAAAGGGATCCACTTTTAACATCCCCCAGCAAAACCCTTGGGGTGATGCTGCAGCTTTCCCCAGGATCAGCCCTGAAAGTACATGCATGTAGCTACAGGAGGCAAGGAAAGAAACAAACCAGCCACGCATCACAGCACACACACTGAGCTTTGTTTTTTTCAACAAAGGCAATAGTTTGACCGGTAGCTAATTTCACCAAACACAGATGGGATGTTGACCTTCCTGAGGAGCCGGATCCAGACACAGGTGTTCCGCCTGCGGAGCAGACTGCAGCCAAAGCCATCTGCATGGCCCTCCCTGGGCACACACATCTGCTCACTCATGGATGGACCAAAGAGCCATGGAGCAGATCCCTGATGTGCTTTGAGGTTGTTCCTGTTTGTGAACACCTGCAAAGCAGCCCCTGTGATATCTCAGAGACCTAAAAGGATCTCAGCAGACAACAAACTTCACAGAAAAGCTTCTTAGTTAAGCTTCACAGAAGTTTAACTCTGACATTTCACTCACAAAGAAGTTTCAAATGAACTTTGACAGCACAAAGTAATTTAAATTCAAAATACTCAAGAACTTATGCAAGCAGATCCTTCAGTCCACAGATGTCCCAATGAGTAAAAGTTCAACACAGCAGCTTGAAATGAAACTCTACAGCAAACACAGAATAAATCTAGGCACATAAGTAATTTTAAAACAGAACATATGCAAAATACACGTCATCTGTTGACTCATTTCTAGTTTTGGTAGGTAATTATAAAAAGACTGATAATCCAGTTTAAAAAAAAATCACATCAGCAATGTAAGGTAGAGAACTGGAAAAGAGATTGTTAGAAGAAATGGCTTCAAAAAACCAGTCAGTTCTTCCCATGGAAAGTGAAGTCAATATGCTTGCAAATTCTGAAACACATAGGAACCCAGATGCACATCCTTTCTGAGGCTGAACTTCAGAGCGATACGTAAGTGACTTGTAAGGATTTCTGAGCTATATTCTATACTTCTAATGAAGACAGCACTTGGATGGATCTGCCCACAGTCATTGCTTGTGACTGCATGTCTACATTACATAAAGTATGTATTAAAAATATTATACTGAGAAAACACAATCAGCCAACAGCCATATGGCCTGTTCATATGCTGTTTTGATATAAAAACTCACTCTTTGATTTAGAGATAAACTCGAACTTATGTTAGAGAAGGACTAGCAAAGGGTGACTGGAATGGGACTGGGGAGGAAGGTAAAAAAGGAAAAAAGAGAGGACTAAAAGTTGGACTCAGCCTTCACAGTCCAGCAAGCAGCAAAAGCAAACAGCATCCGTGCCTACAACAGTGATACAGCGGTCGATCCGCTTGCGTAAGCCAAAATCTCCTCCCTGCACCCTCCTCGCCCTTAGGGCCAAAATAAAAGCGAGTTTAAACGGTCTCGCAGTGTACATCCCTCCTTACAGGAGACATCTGCAAGGGCATCTCGCCCCTTTCCCTGTAGGAAATAAGGGCTTGCAGCAGCCCGTCGCTCGCATGCGTTTGAGGCGCAGCCAAACCCCGCAGCGGGCCTCTCTCGGCGGGCACCGGGGCACTGCCGCCCGGTACCTTGACCCTGCCGAGCCGTTCCTCCGCCCTCGCCGGGGCTCACCCCGTCCCCGTTAGCAGTGTCTTGCGGCTGTCCAGCCTCCCTTATTGCGGGAGCTCGGCGCTACCTCAAGCCCCGGTCAAAGCCCGCAGCCCGGCGGCCGCCCCCTCCGGACCCCTCCTCGCCGGGCGGCTACGCGCCCCGCGTTAGCCCCGCCGCCGTGCGGGCCCCGCAGCACTCCGAGCCCTGGGACCGAGGCTTCAGAACAACCAGCGGCGACCCGGGAGCGACGGCGCGGCCCCGCCGATGCCCCTGCGCGGGGTCGGGACGGGTCTCGCCGCTACGGCGGGCACGGTTCGGGCGCGCCGCCCCCTCCAGCGCAGCTCTGCCCGCCGCCCGGGCCGACCCCCGGCTGTACCCGGCCGGGCCGCGGCGGTGCCGGGGAAGGCAGCGAAGTCCCCGCACGGCCGGGCGGCCGCGGAGCGCCCCGCACCTGTTGCGGGCGAGGCCGCCGCCGGGCCCCGCCGCGCTCCCGCTCCGCACGGCGCCCGCAGCCGCCCGGGAGCGCGGGGCCCCTGCAGCCGCGGCCCGATCCGCGCCGCCCTCCCGCCGCCCCGAGCGGCCGCGGCCCCTGCTCACCTGCGGGCCGCCGGCGCGGGCCGCTCCTGCCCGCGGCCTCCGCCATGTCTCCCTGCTGCTGCTCGCCGAGCGCGGCTGCTCCGCCCCGCGGCTCCACGGCCCGGGGCAGGTGAGCGCCACGTCCCCCGCCCCCGCCCGCGGCTCTGCCCGGCAGCAGGTGAGGGCGGGACCGGCGCCCGCGGCCCGGGAGCAGCCGCTTCTGACGGGCTGGAGGCGTTTATGCGGCGGCGGCGGTGGTGGCGGTGCGGGGGCGGCTGCCCGCACTCCCGGCCCCCGCGGCGGCCCGGGCTGCCGAGGTGCCGCTGTTCATACAGGTGTGATTAGTTTTTTCTTCAGAGCAGCTCCCGCCGCATTGGCACAGCTCGTTCGGTACCGGCGCCGAGAGAAAAAACAGGTTTGGGGATGCTCGCCATCTCGGCAGTAGGTGGGAGGAGTGGCGGCCGCCTCGCAAGCCCAGGCGATGCGCCGCATCGTGTGGGAAAGAGCCGCACTGCCGTACACTCGTTCCTGCGGCACGTGCTCCTAAACAGCCGCTTCTAAAGCTGCGTGCAACGCCTTGCTTCCAAAAAAAAAAGGCTCTGTGAAGAGCTGCCGATGTATCAGTCACTTCTGTAAAGGTCATGGTCCTGTTACCTTTCCTATGAGTTTGCCTTAACTTGCTTTATGCTGCTTTTCAGGCTCATAAGAGTGTTTCTCTTTAAAGTGTTCTAGTCTGCATCAAAACATCATTTAATATTTCATCTGCTTCTAAGTAGCACCAATCATCAGAACTACAGGTGAAGGAGGGTGGGTGAATTGGAGAACTCATAGGATGCAGCTGTGGATGCAGGCAAGCAGGTGGAGAGGGGCAGCTCCCTTGGTCTTGTGCACTTGGACCAAGCAAACTTCAGTCACCAAGCAGAGCACCCCCCTTTCAGGAACTGCTAAGTTCAGAGCACAAGGTCTTCTTGTGAAAGGAGAGATTAATATTTTGCTGTTGCACCAAGAGCCATTTGTGCTCTAAAACAAGGAGTTTGGGGCTTGGGTGATAAACACGCCCTGTGGCTTGTGGGCAGGAGTGTCTGTAATAGAAGAATAGGCTGGGCTCTGTGCTGAAAGGTGCAAAAGACAGCAAAATCAGCACTGCCGTGCTCGAGGTTTTACTTCTATGCTCCCTTAAGGGAGATGTAAAGGTGTCCCAGTCAGCTTGAGCCCTGGATTAGAACAGCACTGATCAAGGACTAAGAGGCTATCCAAGTTCAAACCCAATGGTATGCCCTATGGTCAAAATGTTGCCCTCAGCAACATCCTGCACTAATGTAATCTCAAAGCCCTCACTTGTGATCTATCCACCCACCAGGGAGCCAGGCTGAAGAATCCCAGGCTGACCTGCCTGATGCACATCGTCCCAAAGTGTTTTGTCTGAGGATGTAAAAGGTAACATCTGGTACAATCTATACGAAGTAGCCTGATGTAGGGATCTTACATAAGCTTTTGTGCACAGATCTAGTATCTCTATGGATTAGCTGTGCTGCTTAGGGAACCGCATTCAGACCAGCATTGCTGGAGGAGCATAAGTGTACACAGCCTGGCCTGGGCATGGAACAGAGCCAACAGAGTCTCACCATGGAGAATACAGAACTGATTGCTGAGCAATGCTGCAGAAGCCACCTTGGGTCTGGTGAAGCCAGCAAAGAACTATAGGAGTTAATTCCAGCTGGTTCCAGGCTAGGTCTCATGGAGATGTTCAGTGGAAACCTCGATCACAATTCTTTCTCCCTTGCATAGCTGGCATTTCTGAGCAGCCTGAGTCATAGAGAACAGGCTGCATGCTTTCCAAGTAAACAGAGCAGTGCAATTACCTTCCAGTCATACTGCATGAAACCAGAGGTCTTCAGAGCTGGACCAGTACAGGGTCATGCTTCACACAAAAATCAAATTAGGGAAGTTCATTGTCTTAGGGTTACTTCTCAGTGGGTGAAGTCTTTTTTAAGTTTTGGGTTTTACAAGTCAGCTTCCACCTCTGGTCTTTCTAGTGTTTAAAATTACCTTGAAAATGTATTGTTTTCCACTGTAGTAGCAGTAGAAATTAATGAACAGTAGCTGTGTTTCTAGTGAAATGCAGTGAAGTTTTTGAATTGAGTTGAATACATCCGTGCCTAAAAATCAACAGAACCATCTTCAAATCTGACTAAAATGATTTAATCTGCTGTTCTGTATCTTTTTTTTTAATACATAATTGTTGCATTGTAGCCAGCAAAAGTTACTGTATACACATTAGGACAATGTGTTTATGTTTAAAAAAAAATTTCCTTTGAAAACACCTGCTAGACCTGAAAAATTAAGAGCATAAGCCTTTTACTGGTTACCAAGGCTTATGAAAAAAAAAGTAGCTTCTTGTTCAGGCAAGTCTTACCCACAGTGGAATTTTTTGCAGCTGCCCCAGAAGAATCTGTTCATACCCAGTGCTAGAATAGTGGAGTGACAATGACATTGGAGGGACAGGGACTACCCACCAGACTTTTTCATTACATGTGAGAAAAAAAAAATCATTCCATAAACAAAAGCAGAAAAAGAAACAACAGTCCACAATGACTATTCAGTGCACGGAGGCAGGACTTTTCATTTCTCAAGTCAAGTACAGCACCCAGAGAAGAATTTTGTTTGGTCTTGACTTGTTAGTACTGTAATTAGACTGAATAGAAAAACCAAGAAAATATTCAATACTATGGTTATCATACTCAAATCACAGTAAATGTAAGATGCATCAGAAATGTTCCCTTGATACTCAGTATGAATTTTTTTTCTTTTTTTTATTCCAATATTTTCCAGTTCTACACCATGGTTGTTATTTTATAAGTCCAAAAATATAGGAAAAAGTAAGTCTTAGTTTATTTTTATTTTCAATTGTGTATGTCAGAGATAGCTTTAGAACAAGCTAACATTACCGTGGTTCAGGTGTATACAACTGGTACAGTTCAGTAGTACATAAACAACTCTAAAACAAATGCACCATAGAACTTAAATTACCAAAAATAAACAATATTAAACTATGTAGGGCAGTAGGTAAAAACAATTACCTTTAGATCTTGCACACTAAAAGAAAAATATCTAATTATGATTGAAATTATGAAGCTGTACTACAGATAATATTGATATATATTACAAAGAAATTGAAAAGTTGTCACATTTTGTTTTTGTTCCAGTGATGTACTGTTACATGAAATCTTACATCAGCTTGTCAGGAAATTAACATCTGCTTACTTTAACTACAATATTTCATGAGTTTATAACTTTTGTGTGTATGTTTTCTAAAAATTTTTGAAAAACTTGCATGTAAAAACATTGAAAGTAAAATAATGTTGCAGGTTGTTTACAGATTCCTTATGGATTATAGGAGTAAAAGCAGTCAGGAAGCTGCAGTGTTTTTAACATTGGTAAACAAATACTGGATTAAAGTGCAACAGTCCTTCTGACAGCACACCTGCTCTGGCTGAAAGGAAATATTTTCATCTCTGCAGAGAAGCAAAGAAAAAAATATCAGTGTCAGGCGTGTTTCTCTCGAAAGTCAGTGATCGCCTTCCAGAGTGTGCACAGCATTCCTCCTCTGTAAAGAAAAATCATAAAGACACTCAGGTACAAAGAAACTCCCTAGTCTGAAAGCCTTCCAGCTGAGGTGCTTTCTGGTTTTCTTGCTCTGGTTTTGATCAATGATATTCAGTGGGAAGGTTGATCAAAGGTGAAATCCAACATGCATTACTCAAACAAAGAACAGAGTCCTTTTCTGATTACAAGACAGGGCAATCTTTCCACTTGGCAGATGCCTGCTGTCTGGAATTCAGACTTCTGGTCCAAAGGACTTGCATAACCCACATTTGACTTCCAACATGATGCAAGCTGATGGCCTATACACCTGGCATGATTAGGTGAAATGTAGTGTTACTTACAGTCCATGAGTAACGCTCCTGAAGTTTGATGATGATAATAAATTACTGAAAGTTTTTCTAGCTCTACTTTTTAAAATAAAAGCAAGGCTCTAATGGGATATCTAGTGTCTCCAGTTGTAAGGTAAATGCTTTACCCTAAAATCTTTCCTTGAATAGAAAAAATCTTATTTTAAGATTTAAATAGTATCAGCTGTTTGGCAGAAATGTATCAGCATACAAAGACATACTGGAAAGTGTTAGTTATTTTAAATGAATTGCACAGAATGCAATAAATAGAGACTTAGTATCAATTTTTCTTCTTACAAAGCACAGTTCATTTAACTCTGAAGCATTACCTCAGTCTCAAACATTTCAGATCATCTCGTGTAACGTAGCAGAGAACATCCGTTAAGGTATAGTCTTCAGCCAAGAACTGCAGAAAGAAATTTAAATGAACATTTTGTTAGAAATATTATTTAAATTCCTAAGCTCATCTCACTAGAATCATCTGCCCCTAAAAATAGAAGGGTAAATTTGGGAGAAACCTAAAATTGGGCTGAAATGCAGTACATGTAACAGAAAAACATGGTTTCTACAAACACAGTGAAACTACTTAAATTTTACACTATACACTCTGCATCGGCATACCAGACACAACTTGGAAGATGTAATGCTTTTACAGCTACTCAAAACCTTTGTCAACTGGCATTTCTATTGCTACCACTGGTATCACAGAATGACAGACTTTACTGAACCCAAATTTGACCTTAAGTAATAGCACATTTAACCCTTGAGGAAATTCAAACAGTTAAGATGTACCTTTTCAAGAATGGCATCTAAATTTGATGTCATTGAACTTGGAGGAACCTTTGGTCTGATCTGTAGGAGTGATAACTACATGCAGGTATTCCTAAATTAGCTGAAATCTTTAACACCTCTAAAGTTATATAATTTGCTGCAGAGCAGACTGATCTACTTCAGGATATTTCACTGTAGCACAGTGAACAGCTAAGGGTGAACATGTATCCTGTATCCAGAGTATCATCAGCAGGAATGCTGCAGTGTGTAAAGACACTGAAAACCCAAGAATGTCTATTTACCAGGATATTTTATTGCTGTATTCATAATCAGATTTAGGAACTATTAATGGTACTTTATATTTATGCCTTCACATTCATGGCTTTTTCCTATCCACTGAAAACAAATTAATGTCTTAAAATGTGCTAAAGTAATTAGAAAGGTTTGGTATTTTTTAAACTGAGTCACAAAACAGTACTGCAACTGTGCCAGGCAGAGAATAGGATCATTGCTACCTTGTTTATTGTGGCCTCATCAGCTCCATGAACTCTCAGCCAGTTTATGAGATCAGGGTCTTCGGTCCCTGTGCCAGTGGAATGACGATGACGGACAGACAATCCAGGAATATCTGGAACAAGCATATTTGAGATAAGGTTTTGTGTTGCCAAAGCAAAGCAAAATGCAAAGTCTTGTCATTTTGACCCCTCAAGCACTTTCTTCAGTGAACTTTCCCTTCAAGTGTAGAATACCAGTATACCCATAAATAAAGGCCAATGCCCAAAGAACACACTTAATTACAATTTATAGACATTTATACATTAATTTCTCTGCTTGGTTAAGGGTACAGTTAAAGTAGTGTGAACATTGACACACACAAAATTTTTCTGCCCTCTTCTGAAAATGACTTTGCTAGTACAAGGCACATCAATTTCACTGTCACTGTTTCTACACTAAGGTTGTTGCATCAATTAACTGAACTGTTCAGTGTAACTCATACAATTGCTGCACAGGCAATGTCTTAGGCTGAGGATCAGCTGCTTTTGGAAGCAACACTTAGAAGCACATTACACAGAAATATCAAACTGCATTAGCACTTCCATCTTCTTCAGGGCAGACACAGCAAACTCGGCTTTCCTCAGTAACATTTAAGTTGTATTTGCATCTCACCAATTAGGTATATTTGCATCTCACCTCTTGAACTTTCACTGTAACAATTGGAACAGTCTGTAATTCAAGGAACGTATATCTAAACATACTAGATTATCCTCTTTAGGAATAATATTTATTCAGTAGGATATGAGCCTTATTCTCTTCCATATAATCACAAACAAAAATATTCAAATCATACTCATTCCTTGTACTGGGATTAACAAATCCAGTAATTTGTTTCCACAATGTACATTCTTACTTCAGAGCACACCCTGCCAGAAGCAGCACAATAAAGCATCTTTGCTGAGGCTGGCTCAATAAAATGGACAGACATTTAGCTGGCACTTTTTCATCTGTAGCCAGTATGAAACTTTTCTTTAAAAATTCTTCTCACTTACCTATTGGCTGTGACCTGAGCTGTAGGTTCCTGATCTCTTGATCTTTTTCTTCTATAGCTTGATGCAAGAGGACTTGAAATTCTCTCTCCTTTTGAACTAACTCCTCCAATAACCTGTGAAGTAATAAGAACAAAAAACTCATTTCCTTCAGAAGCTTCAAATTTTCAGGAAAGGAAATATCTTACTATACCTAAACTGGAAACATTCCTGACAAAGACAAGGACAGAATTCTTCAGCTTTCACTGAAGGTATATTCTTTCATTATAGATTGATTTTGACCTATATCAAGATACAAACATTCATACAGAAGCCCCAAACACACCAGCCTCCACATAAACATTCACCCACTAAACAAGTGGTATGGGAGAATATTTCAGTGAAATTTCTACAGCCTATGCTCCGTTTTAAACAAAACTGGAACTGAGAACAAATATCAAAGTGGTTCATAATCTAAGGGCTAAACCTTTTTAAGGAAAAATCCCAGTTCACATCTCTCCAGCGGACATTTTTAAAGGTATGGAAAGGGTAGAGCAGTGATGAAAATGTGGTGAAAACATATGGTTGCATTTCATAGATATGAAAAATATCTTCTCAACCACACAAGGGCTGTCCCTTCCTCACATATAAGGCACTTTGTGCCTGCCCTCCTAGGCTATATTAAGAGTGAGAAAAGAGGAGGCAAAATACTTGCCTACTTCCCTAAGCAATTACTTCTGAGAATGTCAAGCAGAAGTAAATTGAAACTCATGTTTGACCTCCTTCATAACACAAACCCAGAGAGAAATCTGGAGAGATCAGTGGCTAGCATCATTTGAGCAGATCAAAAGAAAATAGTCAGAATATAATGGAAAATCAGTATGTAAAACTGCTGCATTTTTTTCTTTTAGAAAAGTGGTTTAGTAAAATGCAGGACTTGTGAATGATATCAGAAACTTGGTCAAAATTTGGACTGGAGAGCAGACTCATAAACCTAAAATTGACTCCTTAGTCTTCAGAAGTTCTGCCTTGAAAGGACTGCAGCATCTTCATCCCTTTCTTGAAACCTCTGTCAGCCTGACAACTATGCAATAACTGTTCTATTTCAGCATGTTTCCTTTTATTTATCCATGTGTTATTTTTTTTTAAATTTATACCAGTTGAGCACTGCAACCCTTTTCTGAAAGACAGGAATTCAGCTAGAAAATGTGCCACAGAAGCCCCTTACCTGCCTTTGCACAGGGGTAAACTGAATCCCACATGATTGCATTGTAAAAACATCTTGCCCTACTTTTAGTTTGCATGCAGGCCTACCAGAAACATATTTGCACCTTGAGTGCTTCCACACCTGAGCTAACAAACCTTAACAAGTCCACCCTGCATGGGAACAGAGCTGTTTGGTGCATCTACACCTACGGCTTAGGTATAGGGTGTATTCTCAGTGCAAACTGATACTCTGTCCAGACAGGTCACCTTTCAGTTAACTTATTCCCAGTCTATCTATTCTGGTTGGAAAAGGCCTTCAGGGCCAATAAAATAATCCATTATTTTCTCCTGATAACTGCTTGCTGCTTATGCCAATAAAGCTTTCATAAATATTTAAAAAATTTTCTGTATTATTTATTCAAAATTTCTGCATGAAGGACTGGATGTGATTATTTGGCCAAAGGCTTTGCATTTGAGAAATTTACAGAAGCAAAATGCTAGCAAAAAAAAGTACCTCTACAAGCTGATCATTTTGGAGGCTATTCCCCACCATAAGCTTGGGAAGCAAAGTGAGTAAATCTAAAATATTTATGTATTTCTCTAGGTATAACAATAAGATAATCAAAATATTTCTCAGTGGTCACAAGTGAAAAAAAATTAATTGTGACATAAGGACCCCAAAATACTGATACTTTATTAAATACAGTACAGTCTAATGAACTACTCTAATTATGGCAACCTTCTCAGACACATGTAAAAGTAAAGTGTAATTTAATATTTTAATTTCAAACGAAACTGTAGCTCCAAAGAATTTTCTATCAGGATGACAACTGTCTTATTGAAGACATGTTTTCTTTCTATCAAGGTCACATTCAAAATTTACTGAGGTCAGTGTCATAAATCACATGCTATAAAAGCAAATTATCTATTTTAACTAGACTATTTGGTATATTTTAATGAAAAGAAAATAAAATATATAGAAGATGATTTGGATTTTTCTCTGACATTTCTTAAAAAAACAACAAAACCTTAAAGAACCACTTTTCACTTGCACAAAGTGCAAGACATATTTTTGAAAAAAAATGCAATATCCAAATTTCTGACTCATTTCTTCTTTTAAGCAAAACACCTATTTTCCCCATCTTTCTCTATTTAATAAGAAGGTAATGGTTGCTGGTAAGCACAGATCCTGCTTGCAGTTACTTCTGTGCACAAACCAAATCTGAAGCAGTTTCCTTATGGAGTTTCTGTGTAGCTGTCTATTAGCTTGAGTTCACTTGCTGAGAATAGCTATAGAAAGGAACAGCAAGTTCTGCCTTAATGGAAACAAAACATAACACCATTTATCAGCCACACAGAGCACACCAAAGAGAGAAAAAGCAGAAGTTTGGCAGCAAGTCAGTTTTTTACAGACCTTCCCTGAAAGGGCACCTGAAATCAAGTCTGACCTTAACTTGCTTCACTATGGTTTTGTTGAAATTCATACAACTATGTAAGTGATCAGTCACAGCTAAAAAAGGATCATCATTAAAAGGAACAACTTACACTGCAATGGAATTTTGGCACTGTCACTAGTATTCCAGCTCATATATATTTTGAAAGCTAACCAAAGCATACTGCTGTAAGCAGGCTAGTGTCCCTGCCTCCTGATGTCCAGACTTACCTGTTTGTCTCTAATTTTAGCCTGCCCAGCTGGACACTCAGTGATCTGTGAGCAGCCTGGGAGTCATGGGACACCGTAGAGCTGAGTGTGCTTACACCTGAGGTAGCTACTGCATCCTCCAAGACAATGCAAGGCTGCTGGATGGTTTGATTCTGAGGCTGTTCATCTTGATCTTCAACTTCTATATCATCTTGATCGGCTGTATCACTTTCAGATGCAAGGCTAAAATGTGGCCTCAATTCTATTAAAATACAGGCAAAAGAAAAACCACCAAAGAAGTTAAACATTAGTTAAATATTAAAACAAAAGCAGACCCAAGTGACTATTTCCAGCTCATCCTATAGCTTTGGTTACAACAGACCTGAAATTTCTGTAACAGGACAACAAATATTTTCTAGGGGTTTAAGATCACTGAAAACATAACAGCACCTTTGTTTGTGCAGATTATAATTCTGCCTATGAAAAGTTCAAGAACTTTAAAAAACAAAAATCTGTATGAACATGATTCCTGATTTGGCTACCATTTAATGTCTGAACTATCATGTACAGCAGAGTTTCTTTTGCTTAATTCCATTCTCAGTTGTTTGTATTTTCTTATGTGTCTGACTTGAAACATTTTATTGAACAAATAACCATTATTTCTTTTCTATCCAGATATTCCTGCTGTTGCTGTTCTGGCATATTTAGCATTCCATCCTTATAAGAATACTATGTTCACCAAAAAATTGCATTCAAACATAGAGAGGAAATTACAAAAAGGCCCCTTTCCCAACAATTAAAAGCACACTTCCCTTCTACTTATCAGAGGGAATGCTGCCTATTTTGTAATGCACATCCACACAACTACAAACACAAAGCTATACCCTGGTTTCTGTTGTTCCCTGTTTAAACTACCTGCCAGAGCCTACTAGGTATGCAAGATATGTACACGAGATCTGACGCTCCTACACAACCTATTATTGTTAAAAACATCTGTTTGTTTATTCTAGCTATTTAATATAAATCCTTCTTCTTTCTTTCCTTCAACTGGGACTCCTTATTGCTAAGAACTCCCTCTAGTCTCCTCACCAAAATACAATTTTTTTCCTGAATCCCACTTGCTTTATGCCCTTTCTGCTGAGTAACTAAACTAACAAGTATGTTTATCTTCCTTACAAAAGAAACTTTTGTTCCTTGATCTATTTCACCTCTTCATTTCAATGCTACATACCTTTTTCAAGGCTGAATATAATAAGGTCAACAGAGCTCTGCTTCCTCTAAATTCAGGAAAGCAGATTTATTATGTAGCATTTATCCAAATATTGCTAGGCAAATATGTCTGGATTTGCTTTGAACTTCTTATTAGCAGGATGTAGAAGTTCTTTGCCATTGTTCACCACCAGACAGCATAAAATTGGCTTTGTACCATTCCTTAAACATCCCATAACTTTTAGAAGTGTTAAGGGCAGGGATAAATCTCCACATCATAAAAAAAATTAAGAAAAAAGAGTGAGACAAACGCAAGGGAAAGTAATCAGAAGCAGGGAATCAGCAGATGATCAGTGCCTGAAAACCACTGGGGCACAGAGGCTTTTGTTTAAGCTTGACCACCTAGCATTAATTGATGCTGTATGGGGAAGAACAGACTACTATGGAGGAATTCTACAGTTACTCCTATTACACAGCAATGAAGTACATGCCTGTAAGACGAGTTCAGCATTCTAATCAGAAGACAGAGGAGTTTCTTTGTGACTTGAAAGTAACACATAAACTCTATTTATATCTTGTTGTTTGTGCTAGGGATATGGAAAGTAAGGAGAATAGGAATAGATGTAACTTTCAAAGTAATTTTTAGATCCCCTTATTGATAATCTAAGACTCAACCCACTGCAGGAAACAGGAATGTATTTTGACTTAAAGCATGAAATGAAAATTATTTTGTGATATCTGAAAATATCACCATTAATTCCATAACCATTAATTCCAGCATTAGAAGTTAAGAAGCAGCAGAAAAACTATACTTGGAAATAGGTAGAGAAGTAACAGAATGGGCTACAATTTCATCTAAACCGACTCCTTCTCTCAGTGAAGCCATACATTCTAAATCCACATTTAAAATACAATGTACAAATTGCAGGCACTGCAGACCTGTTCGTTTGGTTTTGGCAGGTTTTAAGTCAAGGGTTTGGGGTTGTTTGGGTTGTTGTTTTTTGGGTTTTTTTTAAGACAGCTTCTGGCCATAAGCAATAAGCCAAATTTTGCACCTGAAAAAATTAGGTCCCAGAGCACCTTAACCTACTACTACTCACCGTGTTGCAGAATCATTTAGATTACACATTGTGGAAAGGTGCTTTCCACATAGCTTGAACAATACACAGATTAACTTCTGAATTGCAAAACAGACAGTGAACAGGAAAAAGGCCACTGCTGGTTTCAAAATCTTAAGTGAAGCATCATGATCACAACTCTAAAGCATGTTTAAAGAGATCAGCTGATAAACATTTGCTGAGTATTAAGAATGACTCACCTGGGACCAGAATTGTAATAGCAGTCTGCACAGCTTTTCTGATTATGCTGTCCAGTGCAAACATCCAATGTGGCTTAATATTATGATTTCGGAGAACTTTATTGACCTAGTGAGAGAAAATTCAGTTCAGATATTACATACCCCACAACTTAAAATGAGAATATATGTCATATATTTATGACATATGAGTTTAAACTTCTAGATGCTATATCCAAGCAGATGATTACGATTATTTCTTGATAGCAACATTATCAACTTCATCCATTTTTTAATAAGTCATGCAATATGTTATATTTTTCATCAAGTATTGGTTCCTGGGCTAGGTGACTGTTGGTGGCTGTGATACTTAACCTTCGTGTCTGTGGAGAGAAACTTCAAAAGAATGCAAGCAAGACAAATAACAAGGACTATGTTATGGAAGGCTTGCAGCTGAAGCTAATTAATCTTGTTACTTTTTTTGGCATCACTTTCACTGCTTGCTCTGAGCGCTACTTGTCTATTCTAAAGTACAATTGTAGGAAATATAAAATGACTAATGTAATGCTGCTCCTACTTAATTCTGAAACTTTATGTTAATTTAAACAATGAGGTAACTTCATTTGCGTGATGTACCATTTTCTCTTTCTTTCTACTTCTTACTTTATACAGTCTGATGGTTTTCTACACTGGGTTGCTCCTAATTGCTCACAGGCCTGCTCCCAAACTGCTTTGAGCCATATTCTCAGATGCCTCTATGGATGCTCCATGCCACTTGCACAAACATCTCTACCTCATGGAACTGTTTTCCAGCTCCCAAATGACAAAGAAATGCCTAGCCAACAGTAAGCAGCAATAGCACAAGGCTCAGTGCTGTTTTCCAGGCACAGAAGCAATCCAAAGCAACAAAGCAGGAGCAGAATTTAAACAGTTGCAGGAAACAACAAATATAACCGTATTTACAAAACTATCAAGTTACAGCATTATAAATAAAGGAGCAACTACCGATTATGAAAAAAAGTGGCAAAAAGATACTTCACCCTTCCTAAAAAAGGGATAAGTTCAATTCCCTCATTCTTTGATAACCTTTCTGTAAAAAATAACTGAAGTCACACAAATGATGCCTTCAGAGGATATGTAAAAGTTACTAATCCTACTATTTTCACTGCCAAAAAGCAAGAGTATTCAGAGATGCAGTAATTTATGCAGGTACCTGCACTGGCTTTGTTTGGGATGGAGTTAATTTCTTTCACAGCAGTCCACATGGTGCTATGTTTCAGACTGTGACTAAAACAGCCTTGATAGCACACGCATGTTTCAGTTCCTGCTGAGCAAAGCTTACATGCTGTCAAGGCTGCCTCTGCTCCTGTGAGGGGGCTGTGGGTGGACTAAAGGCTGGAGGGCACATGGCTGGCACAGCTGGAGCAGCGGGAGCAGCTGACCTAGGAAATATTCCCTTCCATATAAGCTCATGATGGGCAATAAACTAGAGCCTGCTTTTTCCAAAGGAGCTGTTGCTCAGGGATTGGCTGGGCACAAGTCTGCTGTTGGTGACTGACTGCTTTTGCAACACTTGTGAGCTTTTTCCCCCCTTTCACTTATTTAACAATCTTTATTTTTACCCACAAATTTTCTCACTTTTGGTCCTTCCAATTCTCTCCCTCTTCCTGTTGGGAGGGAGTGAATGAATGGGTAGGGGTTTTCCTCTACCTGCCAGCCAGGGTCCACCCAGCGCAGCAGTATGTCTGCTCGATTCTATGGCCAATGGCCACGAGATGGCACTTGGACACTGCGTTTGGATTCCAGAGCTGTCAGCAGTGCCAGGGGAGCCTGCCCTGGGCCTGACACCTGGGCAGCAGCTGCCCCAAAGGCTTCCCAGTGCCCTCTGAGGCAGCACAGCTCCCCTGTGCGAGCACTTTGCACCTTCCAAAACCCACTGCTACTGAAACAGTGACGTGTTCAGCTAAGTCGAACTTTATTGAGAACTGAAGAAACAAAATCTAACTTTGTCAAGATCACAACCATCCATAGTAATGTGATTTAGTTATTTATATGACATCACAAAATTACTTTTTCTTGGTTGGTCTGATAAGGATGTTGTGATTATTAAACACTGTAACCTAAGATCACCTTATTAAGTACCAAGAGCAAGGGAACTACTTTCCCTCACTTTTAGCAGTACCTCAGTCTCTGCAGCATCTGAGGTCTTGATAATGTCCTGGATTTCAGTGTAGAATAGAAATCTATTGTATGGCCAAAAGAATTAAGATTGCACACATATAAAGCAAAGTTTGTCTTTTAACTTTCTGTGGGTTTAGTTAAATAACAGATAGTAATGAAAGAGACACTTACCAGTTAAAAAAAAAGCAACTTGTAATTATGAAGTTAACAGAAAGTAAATTTTTTACTGATAAGAATACAACCCAGGAAATTACTACCAAACAACTGATGCCCAGCAACATCTCTATCAAAACAGTATAAGTATTTGTACTATTACCCCCTGCATTGTTTTCTTGACCTTGTATGCTTGTTTTTTCTCCTTCAGTACCAAAATAATATTAATATGAGATTAATAGAGACAGCTGAAAACATACTCAAAAGAATCAAAGAGAAAACTTTTGATTTGTAGAAAGATCTCTTTCACAGATTCATTTAACACTTTTTTTTTAATAAAAGCATCTAATTCTTGTTAGTGTAGTCTGTGCAACACTTTACATGCTATGCCATCCTTCCTGACTTGTCTTCTACTTGTCTGAGTGCCCCAGGTTTGAATTCTAAAAGGATCATCCACCTCAGATTCCTATCTGAATTGTCATTTCATTTTTACTACATGACTTCAGAGTGGACAAGTGATGCTTAGCACAGCTGCACCCTCCCATGTTCATTATTCATCTTAAGCATTAAGCCTAACTGCTTGGGAACTAACACTTAATTTTGAGTGTTAGTTATACCTTAAGAAAACATTTGCTGTTTGTAAACTGGCTATTTAAAGGCTACCCGTGCATGTGTTTGGTTGCTCAATGTAGGATATGATAAATATTGCATTTATTATTGGTAGAAAAGTAACAATACTCCTTATCCTGCTTATTATAAATTGAAATAATAATTTCTAGTTTGGCAGAAATCTGCTAATCAAAATACTATAAGTAAGAATTCAATACAGTATTACAAGGTAGACAGACAACTATGGGGGTCAATGCATTAATTTGCAAGAGAAGTTTAAGAGATCTGCATTTATGTAGGATAAACCTGACATTTATTTTAGTCTTATTACCCAGAAAACCTTCCAAAATGAGATTTTTAAAGAAGGATTTCCTGCCTTACTATTTTGACACAATATTCACACAATTATTCTGAACTTTCTGTATCTTTAATCAGTGAGATCTCAGTAGTGTTCAAGGTCGGTGTCCTGCCAAAAGATCACAAGGCAACCAAACCAAGTCACTGCTGTAGGTTCAGATTTTGCTATTGCAGTTTCAAAGCCCTCAAATATTATTGTTTCAGCAGCTCTGAAAGTTAAACAAGTTCACTTTGGTCCTGGTTTGTTTCGTTTTTTTCAGTTTAGGTGCACAAATTTCTTAGTAAAAATGACAACTTACAGCATCTTGAAAACCAAACAGCACAAGCTGCACTTGGCTGATACCATGGCTGTCAAAGTCCAACTCCAGCTTCAATTTTGAAAGCGTGGTTGCGATGATTTTGCGATCAGTGGACCGTACAAACTCTCTGAGGCTGGAAACGAGTGTTGTGATATGTTCCCATTTTAGCTTGGGTTCTTCAGATCCCTGGCAGAAGACAGAGGAAAAGAAATAGTTTTGATAGTCATCTTTTGAGACATACATCCAAAAGGACTTCAGTCAATAATGTCAGCTGGCAATATGGGTTTTCAGAAACTCTGTTGCTATGGTTAAGGGGAAGGTGCAGCTGCAGGTCAGGTGCTGGTGGCAGCACAACTGCAGCAGCACAGAGCTCTGGGGCTGGGCTCCCTGGGGACAGGCAGGGGGGAACTCATTGAACAAGTAGCTGACTTCATTTTACACCATTTGCTGAAGAATGTGTGCACACTGTAGTGTATATGTGTCTTTGTACAGAAATGAATAAAGATATGAATAAATGTACTGTGCACTGGATACTACAAATGACTCATAATTGCAAACACACACATGCTTTGCAGTGCTTCTAATTTCTGGGTGCCTCTCAGAGACAATGTGCAAAGTCTACAGCAGCATTTAAAATAAGAGATTAGCCAAAGTTACGCAGGAGGCTCACAAAGGTACTGCTTGTTTCTTATGTAATTTCCTAATTTCCCTTAATACAGAACTTCTACACTTAGCTGTTCTTAAAGCAAGTCTACAAAGATCTCACCCTTCTAGTATAAATATTCATTTGCCTATTTTTAAAAGCTTTTGTGAGCAGGAGCTACCAGAAGCAAAAAGCTCAAAAGCATTAATCAGAAACACCAGCCTAAGTAACCAGGAAGCAGAGCGGTGTATTTGCTCTCATAAGTTAAGTTATGCCAACTGAATGCAAATTTCAAAGCCAAATCTTAAATTAAGCCAGAGTTGTAGTTCAACATGAGGTATTAGATGCTTATTCTGAAGGAAGTAAAGTAAATATCTATATAGACTAAGGATATCCAACATTGATTTCTGTAAAAGAAGGACATATGGTGTTTGGTTCTATTGCATTTGCCAGTTTTATGCCATGAATGTTATGGCTGGCGAGACACCAAGAACTATTGTTTGCCAGTAACACTGAGCTTTTAACTATAGTCAAGTAATTCTGATCAGGATGAAACAAAGATAATTTTATTGAGAAGGAAGCTTAAAAAAACTTCTAGTGCAAAGATACCACTGACCAAAACATCCACCTGAAATAAAAGGTCCTAGCCTCTGATCTTGATCTGCTTTGAAGAATTCACCTGATGATTTTCTGCACAGAAGTGATCTCTCACTGTTCTGCAGTAGCCAATCTTCTTTCCAGGTAAATAATTAAAAAGCCATTAGGGCAGATAGGTAAATGCACACCATAGCCCTTGACTAGAAGATCCAAGTCCACCAAGGTACTAGGCACTATGGGGACAGGAGGAGCAGTGTGACTTGCTAATTAGAAATAGTGACCCATTTTGTGAGGGGCATTCTCCTCTTCTAGCCCTCAAACCTAATGACTTTGCTGAAACCTTCCTCGTGAAAAGTGTTTGTGAAGAGAAAAACTCTTATGAAATCCTAAACCCTGATGAGACCTAACAAGCAGGCCAGGCTTGTTCTATTAGTAATTTCTTGCATTTCTCAAGGGAGAAAACAGTCTCTGGGAGTCAGAGCTCAGCATCCTTTTGAAGGGCGGCCAGTCACATGAACATGAGTTTTGAACTCTTTGGCTCTAAAATTCTGTGTCTCTGCTTCTCTCTCAAGTTGTTCCAGCCCAAGCTGAGAAAGGCATGAAACATTGAGCACACTCTCTGGGATTTGTGATTGAGTTTCAGCCTCTCACGATCACTGATTATTACTTGCATACACATGCAAAAACTGTGTCTTTTACAACACTTTCACAAAGCACCGACCACAAATGTCTTTCTCACTGCCTTATCTTTTAACATTTTCTGTAGTTACCAGGATAACTGTGGGTTACTCTCTCCCCCTCCCAAGAGTTAGAAGTTGTTTTTATTTGCATTTCCATTTACAGTAACTTTAGTACATGCATAATAACCATATGGTTTGCATCAGTTTCTAAACACTAGTTTCTTTAGAAGATGAGTTGTCATGTTTTATACAAATGTTTTAGACCAGCAATACTTTGCCTTGAGAGTGAAGTGAATCAATTAACTACTAACACACACACAAACAAGAGCAAAAAATCCTGTCATCCAATTACAGTGTTGCAACACTTAGAAGTGAGGTCATGATCTGTTATTTCTTCAGTGTTGTCCTGACCTGATACATCATCATAATGAATCATCTGCACAAAAGAGTGCCAAAAGGTTATTCTACAATTGTTTTGTTGATTGTTGTAGCTCTTACAATTACTACATCTTCCCTCCATACATGCTCCCAACTGCACTGAAGAATAGCTGCAGTTTGTTTTCTTCCCAGCCCCCTCTTTCCCCTGTTATGGCTGCTGGCTAGAAGGCAATGGTGTATCCATCAGCCCCATCTTTTCTATACAGTAGCCTAACAAGGCCAGAGCAGGCCAAAGGTCCTAAACTTCCCTCTGTCAAATCAGTCAGTTGGAACACAGAACTTTAAAAGGAGGTCAAGATAATCCACTCCTGGAGATCATCTACCTTATATGAATTACTCAAATTTTAAAAGCACCGGAAAAATAGAGTATCATGAAAACATGTTTTTCTGTTGTCTTACCAGTACTAATACCCAGGTATATACATAGTAATTACGAACAAAAAGGCCTATATAATGCATCTTGAACAATTTCAAAGCCTGTTTTTAATAGCCCAAATAAAACAGTAACCATGAAAGCTTACATGGTGTATGCTTTCTAGTTTAATCAAACTTCATTTCTAATTGCTTTACTATGTTTAATTTCAAGAGTTCCAGGTAACTGCAGAAAAGTCTTAGAATTCCATAAAATTCTTGTTGCCCTCTGAAATTACCTGAGTCAAAGCTTCCATCAGGTTCCTCACCACCTGCTCTTGGTCCTCAGTTAATATTCTGTGGAGGGTGGCTCTCCTTTCACTATCCTTCTTGAGCATGAAAAACCCGGAATCTTTCTCTTCAGGTGAAGGAGGTGCACTGTGATCCTCAAAATGTTCATCTGGGATGCTGAATGACACAGTGAAAAGAAACATTACAAAAACCATCCTGATGCACGCATTCCTAATCTACTATGTAACAAAAAGGTCACGTAGCTCTTTACCTCAGAAAAAGGGACCGGATTCCCTTCCCATCTTTTTCTCCGCAGGATTTTGCTCTTGTTTTGAAAGAGAATGGATCAATTTTTAATTCTGTATCAGGTGAGACAGAACCATATTCACTGCTGCTACTTGTATCTTCCACCAGAACAGGGACAGGTAAGGATATGCTCCGAAGATACTCTATTTGTATAGGAATATTCAGAAATTAGAACTTAATAATGCCATTAGAGTTTTGAAGTGAAGATTATTTTTTCAGAGGAGACAGAAAAACTCCAGCCTTCACACACACCAACACAAAATATTAGAGAAAAATTGACAAAAAACTCCTAAAACTTTTTTGTCTGGAATAGAGTTATCTTTCAGGTATGTTTTTATTCCTGAAAGATGGAAATGCTGGGCTTCTTGCGAGTTCACTCACAGAACTTCAACACTGAAGTGAATGTGCATCTCCTATCATGACTTCCAGCAGTAGGAAAACATTTCTATAAGGTAAGTTGTCCAAGCACCTTCCAACATCTTAATTTTATGGGTGTATAAATTTATATAAACACTATATATAAGTGTAGGTACTAAAACAGATAAAAGATACATTTCTTCATCAAATTCATTTGTACAAGTTTAATTAATTAATTATTATTAGTCATAATCATTGACTAATAATAATAGACATGCAGTTAAGTAATAATTTTTAGTTTTAAATCCAGAGCACACATTGCCACTGCAGGAAACTACTCATGTCTATTTCACATGTGCACATTTCGAAATGTACTTTGATACCAATTCAGCATGAAGGTAACTATGTGTGTGTTCAGTTCCCTCCCACACTCTCCCAGTTCATTTCGTGAAAGAGATGAGTATCCTGTATCCTGGTCTGACAAGGGGTCCCAAATGCATTCTGGTTTGTCAGTTCTAGAATTTAGTCTAATAAAAATCTGTGCTCTCATTCTCCATAAACCTTGGCTATGTGACTACTATAAAACAGCCACTGGTTTCCACCAAATGTCCCCATAAATGACAGCAGAGCCCTACAAGCTTGTATCACCCACCTGCCTGCACAATTAAGCCATAGTCTGATAGGATTAAAAACAGTATTTCAGATATGCAAAATGAATTAGTTGTTCCTAACAGAGAAGGGTCACTTATTTTCACAATTGTGACAGCTTCTCTTTCCATCTTTTTAGTGTTGACAAATTATACCAGGATAAGTGATAACTACAGTATCTACACAGGTATGTTTTTGATGGAGAAGTAGGTTAAAACTCACCATTTGTGTTGGCTGAAAGGACTGTGTGAGAAAGGGAAAGAGAAAAAAGAAAGTTAAACATGCTGAAATTAACTGAGAAAAATCTAAAGGGTAACTTCCCATTTTTATGGATTATCTCAATTCTCCTGGCTGCAGTCTCCAAAAGTGTAATTTATTGCAATTTAATTTTATTCTGAGGGGGTGGAAACCACAGTAAAAGTGATCATCAACTATCATCTCTTTACCTGATATTTTTCTTTCTTTAAGTATCATGCTAAAAAATATACAGAAGGTATTTTCCCAAGTGTATATCTACACACAATAGAATATGTTATTACTGCTCTCAAAACTCCTTTGCTACTTTCCATAATTTAGAACACTACAGGAAATGAACATTTCCTGAAATGAAATTTCATGAAACAAAAATAATGCAGTGTATGCACATTTGCTATGGGACAAAGATTAATTCTGCTTATCTAGAAAACTCCACTGAGATTCAATAGCATGTTCTAACCTTACAGAAAATATACTCTATGTAAATATTCTTTCAATGAAAACGTATGCAAATTTAAAAGAGGGAAAAAATGAAACAAAAATGCAACAACCATAAAAACTGCACAAAATCACAGACTTTTAAAAAATACTAGAAATATTTCTATAAATTGACTTCTGTGACAACATGGTAACAGAATTCTGCTACAACAGCATTTCTGCAGTAAGTTGCTGGTAGAGAAGGCCACATATGAGCATTCACATGGGATAGAGATCTGTTGTTTTCACCTTAAAGACTAAATCAGCAGTTCCAGGAAGCAGTACCATGGGCAAGAGGAAACTTCCAGATTGAATTTAGCAATGCTTACCTGAGAGCTTTGAAGGAGACTTTCTTTTCTTGCTTGAAACCTTCAAGAATTCATCTATAAGTAGCTCATGAGCAAAAGCTCGTTTATCAGGATCTGGTTCAAAGCAACGCAATATGAAAGCCTTGGCTTCTGCAGACATGGATTCAGGAATTTCTGGGTGTATTTTAAACATCCCCACCTGAGACAAATAAAGGGAGAAACAATGGCCTGAAGTGTTCTTCCTCCAAACACTAAACAACATCAAAAAACTGTTTAGATAGTAGAAGTGGTATATCATTCTCAGGTTTTAATATTAACTTTATACAACTAGTTTATTAATTCAGAGAAAAAACCCCAAACTATTATAAACTGCATAAGCAATTGCATTTAAAAACCTCCACAGCTGCAAGTAGAGGCCCTTCACAAAGCAGAAAACTGTTTCTTTTTCTCTGTTTGGTGTTCTTTCTTAACACCCAGGCTGCTGAAAAGCTGCTATCTCTCTACTAATCTATTCAAAAATACACAGCACTCCCTCTCAGGTGAATCAGATTATTGTTCTTAACAGAATCCAAGCACTTCCTTTATCTCCCTTTCTTGCAACCTTTAATTCTCCAAAACAGTCATCAGATTTCCTATGTTTAGAAATATGACTCAGCTGTACAAAGAAGATATCTGACCTTAAACATGGCTGCTTGTGGTTCTCCCAGTTCATAAAATGGGGGTTTCCCTGTAGCCATCTCAATGATTGTGCATCCCAAAGACCAGATGTCTGCAGCCTTCCCATAGCCACGTGGCCCTTTGTCTATGATCTCTGGTGCCATATACTGGAGGGTACCTGTATAAAACATAGTCTTTTTTGTATACTTAGGTGTAATAATGCTGCAAATAGATAGCTAAAAGAAAAGAGGAGCAAAATGACTGAGAAGTGAGCAATATCAGAAGAGTTAAAAAATCTCCTTTTATTATTCAAAATTCAAAAATTTTCACATGCATTCTATATAAAATTCAAAATACTGCTCAAGATATTACTTGTGCTAAAAGCATTTGGTATCATCTACTGATCTGGAGATCGCTTTTCAATGTCAACGACAACTGCTAAATGTTTCAATGAGCTTTGGATCAGAGATAGCTTTCTTTTTTTTTTTATATCTGAAGATTAAAATACAGGAAAGCACTCTGAATTGTACCCAGAGAGGAAAAGGAAGAGAAACCTGAAATCTTAACCTAAAAGAGTAGGTGAAATGAACATTTTCTTCTGAAGTAAGGGAATTAATGTGACACATCATCCTGCACTCTGTTCCTTTTTCAGAAGCAATGGAAGAGCAAAGGATGGAATTAAAGTAACAGCCGCTTCTCATTTTGCATAACTATTTAATGCAGTGTCACTGCATGATTTAACACTCAAATCAAATTATCAAGCAGAAGGAGGAGCAACTGAATGACAGGTTCTGCAGATACGCAATTCTGGAGATGAAGTCAGAATGTCCAAGCCAATCATGAAAGAAAAAGATCAGCAAGATGAAAAAGCTTCACACACAAAGGAGACAGACTCAAATAAAGTACAGGAGAGACACAGCTCTTCTGTTGTAGAGGACTTTGATATCACAAGTGGAACATCCAAAACAGCACTCTCTTTGAACAGTGCATACAAGTACAGGATGTAGCTTAAGATTATATATCCGAAAGTTATTCTTCCAGTAACCTTTCATAGTGATTTGAAGTCAATGAAAGTTCAGCATCTGTGGATTCTGATCCTACATACACAGTTCGAGTGAGGATAAGAAAAATCTCCCCTGGGAACATACCAGTGAAGGTTTCAGTACAAGGATTGATTCCTGCAAGTCTCTTTGAAGTTCCAAAGTCCGAAATCTTTAACACTCCACTGTATGTGTTGATAAGCACGTTATCACCCTGAGGAAAAGAACATGCAGAGCAGTTATTTTTCTCTGCAGACCCTTTATCTAAGACTTTTTGCATAACCCGTTTCTACAATGCACTCTTTACTAAGTAAGTGACTTCTTAAGAGAGGAGATGAAAGATAAATCAATAGTGTTCCTGCCGTATGCAATCCCATTAACAAAACCTTCATCTCAGAGTGAATTTCCCCTCTTACCAGAAGTTAAAGATTACTAAAAGAGGGAAAAAGGCTTTTTTTTAAAAAACAAGCCAAGCACTTTTTCATCTGCAATCTCCTTGGAAAAGAACTTGCTAATTATACCATCCACAATCTTCTTCACTTCAATCAGATTTTATGAAAGTTCAGTCATGTCTTTGAAACCACAAAACAAAGTATCTACTTTGTCACATATTAGGTTGCTATATGTGAATTTTCCTAAAATAAAAAAACCACAAACATATTTTGTTGGTGCAAATTGAAATCAACGATGGTTCACCTATGTAACCCATGGTTCAAAATAGCAGAGAGCTTTCAGAAAAAAAGGTTTTAAATTACAGGATAAAGAAATGGTTATGCAGCTACATAACACTGTCAGGCTTAACTCTCTGCAAATCCTTACCTTTATGTCTCGATGCACTATTTGATTATCATGGAGGTATTTTAATCCTTCAAGAATCTGCTTGGTGTAAAAGCCAATTGTCTGCTCATTATTTTTTAATGGTCCCCATTTTGATCGTAGAAGAGCAGAAAGACTGCCTGTAATTTTGGAGAGGAAAAAGTGAAAATAAAAATCGAATTAAATTCTGCTTTCTCCCCCAAAGGAAAAAAGTAACAACAAGCATCAATCCCAGTCCAAGTGTAGGCATCTCATCTATAACCAAAGTCCTCTCTACTCAAATGCTTTCTTGCATCACCACTGGCCTGTGTAATTGAAGAGAGAGTCTCAGTATGTCCTGGGCAGTTTGCAAAGAACTGAAGCCCATGGGAAGGACTTGCATTGGAGAAGCTCATGGAGGATTGTCTCTCTTGGAAGGGACCCCATCTGTGCTGGAGCAGGCAAAGAAGTGAGAAGTCCTCCCCTTGAGGAGGAAGGAGTGACAATTTCCATGAACCAACCACTTTCCCCATCCCCCTGCACCACAGGTAGGAGAAGGGAGTGAAAATCCTAAGTGAATCTAAGCCCAGAAAGAAGGGAGGGGTAGGGGGAACATGTTTCTAAGATTTGGCTGTATTTCTCATTACCCTACTCTGATTGGGTTGACAATGAAATAAATGAGTCTCCCCAAGTCAAGTCCATTTTGCCTGTGAGGGTAACTGATGAGTGATCTCTCCCTGCCCTTATCATGACCCACAAGCCTTGGGTTGCATTTTCTCTCCCCTATCCAGCTGAGGAGCAGAGTGACAGAGTGGCTTTTGTGGGCACCTGGGATCCAGCCAAGGTCAGTCCATCACTGATCTGTAGGTAAATGGAGCTCACCTGCTATAGCAATGATCTGAGATTTTTTTGGTAGCACACCATATCTAACTACTCAAACCGTTTGAAGACACTGTTTTCCCTATTGATTTCAGAAAGAGACACTGTAGAATATTACACCTGTATGAAATATGTCTCATGGCCCTATTATATGTTTTTATACTTTTAAAATGCTAAAAAAATGAACAAAACTATCACCCACCAAACCAGTCTTCCCCCAAAACTTACCACCTGGCACTTGTTCCATGAATATTTTGATGAAGCCATTCTCACTAAGAGAACCTAAATACTGGACAATGTTCTTATGTTTGAGATGCTTATGCAAAGCTATTTCTTCATGCAGAGGTTGGGAGTATCTGAAAAGAAAAGAAGCAGTTTATTCTTCATCTCAGTGAAGAAAGCCTTAAAACAGCTTACATTGAAAATAAGTATTTGTTAAATGAATTTAGCAACACTGGTTGAGACCAGCATATACTAAAATATTATGTGATCAAATGTAAATACAAATAACATATACAAAAAATATATAATATTGTATATTCATATACACAAAATGTTACAAACATACATAGGGTGAGGAAAAAAAATTCTGAAAAATAAACTCCACTCCACTCTAACTCCAAGAGAATAAGCAGTTGTGCAAGTGGTTGGATTCATATTGTTGCCAAAGTGAACTAGTAAACTAAAAAGCCAGTGTATAAATAAAAACAGTTCAATAATGAAAATTAATCACCATTTAAATTTTAAATTAGAAGCCTTTGCTGAAGGCTAGATGATGTAACAGAGTAAGAACACAGAAATAATTAATGGAGAGATATTTAAAAGAACAGATAAAACAATTTCACCAAATTAAATTTAATCCAAGGTGAAGTATTTTTAAGAGATATGCTTTTCAACAGCCTTTTTGGTAAGAAAGTTTCTGGAGTCAGGATCTGTCTCCAGTGTTGAACAGCACCAGAGCTCAGAGCTGATGTGCTGAGCTGATGTATTAGGTCCATCCTGACACTCTTCCTCACTTAGGCCCGCCCTAACGCTTCCCTTGGAGGTGGGTCAGCTGCCAGATTTTGTGTATTTTCTGTGTATTTCTGGCAAAATGTAGACAATATGCTGACAGTCTGGTAGCTATCTTCTCTAAAGCACTAACATCTGTGGCAACACTTTCAGGGTAGCTGAAAGAGATGAAGGACACTGACCTACTTCTGTCAGTCCAAATGTGAAAAGTAGTTGCAGCACTTGCAATTGAGGTTGTTATGGGAAAAGTACCTGTGACTTCCACTCCCTTTTATCACCTCTCCCTCAAAGAACATCAAGCTACTAGTGAAGGTTGAACTCTTAATATAGTGTAGGGAAAAGAAAAAAAAGTGATCATCTGAAAATCCCAATGGAGAACAACTGTTACAGAAAATAATTATTTGGTTAATGAAAAGTATGATTATGCAACTCTGAGTCAGTTTACTAAAAACTAATTTGAGTTTTGTCTTACCTCTCTACATGATTATAAATATTCTGACTACATTGTTAGTCATACAGAAATGCAAAATCAAAGATTGTATTCCTGAATTCTGCTAATGAGATATTAATTCTGAACAGCAGCAGAAGGACCATTGTAATTCTTCTTCCTGAACTTTTAAACAGCACAGTTGAGACTTGAGCAACAAAATAATTTTGCAAATAAAGTAAAGCCATAAGAAAATTTTCCCTAGGATGAAGCACTTTTTGTTTTAGAACTTAATCACTAGAAGACTTTAAATGGTATGAACAAAAATTCCTAATCACCATCATCGAATGATTTGAGTTAGGGAGAGACCTTAAAGCTCCAACCCTCCTGACATGGGCAAGGATGTCTCCCACTGGACCAAGTTGCTCAAGGCTTTATCCAAGCTGGCCTTGTCAGTCACTCTTCCCTTATCTGCCACTGCTGTAACCCCGTCACAGAAGGCCACCAAATTTATTAGGTGTGATTTGCCCTTAGTGTTGCCATGTCTGCTGTCACCAATCATCTCATTATTTTCCATGTGCCTTAACACAGTTTTAAAGAGCACCTATTCCATATCACAATCAGCAGAGAGATGAAACCTTTATTAAGTTACCTGGGTCTTCCTTATTCCCTTTTTGAAAACAGGGGGTTTATTTCCCTTTTCCAGTCAGTGGGAACCCATGGATGCAACCCTTCAGGCCCCATGGACTTGTGCATATTCAGGTTCCTCAGATGGCCTCAAACCTGATATACAGAGGGTGGTTTTAGATTCTCCCAATCCCTGCCCTTGCCTCCTGTGACTTGGGTGGTGTGGCTGGAGCAATTGTTGAAGACTCAGCCTTCTAATGTCCTGGATAACCAGATCTCCTTTTTCTTCCTGGAGAAGGTCCACATGTTCCTAGCCTTCCTTTTATCACCATGTACTTAGAGAAGCTTTTCATTATGCCCTTGACATCCCTGGCAAGATTTAATTCTCTTAGGTACTTTTGCTTTCCTAACCTGATCCCTGGCTGCTCAGAAAATATCCAATTTCTCTGCATTCCTCCCAGGCTATATGTCCTTGCTTCCACTCTTTGTAGGCTTCCTTTTTATGTCTGAGTTTTCCAGGAGATGCTTGTTCCTTCAAGCAGCTGTCCTGGCTTTTTTTCCTGATTTCCTCTTTGTTGGAATGGAGAATGTGTCTCTGTAGTCTAACATTTCCTGATAAGTATATTATTCAATGTTTTATTCAACATATAGCAAAATTGAAGACTCACTGTTTTTTGCATAGAAATATTTTAATTTCCAGCCTTGCCTGACTCAGAACTTAAATATTTTTTACAAATCCAAAAGGTGGTAATTCTTACTTATAAAATAATACTGATTAACTTCAGAGATTGTTTTCTTTCTATAGACTTCTTTCAAAGTGTGAAAAGATCAGGTTACAATTAAACAGAAATGAATTAATAAACTTTTCTTACTTTGCTATTAAAATAATAATACTTGAAATTCTTTCTGGAAGCCTCTAAACATTTAGATGAAAGACTAACAGCTTCCTAATAATTTTCTTTTGTGGTACCCTTCGCACACTGAACCTGAAACCTTTTCTGTTGAAAATTCTTTTAAAATGTGTATTTGAGAAGAAAAATCTGGATTTTTTTCCTTTGAAGTAGTTACAGCTGTATTCAGGCTATCTTTCTATTAATTCCAGTTGTTACAAGCAAATTTCTTCTAACATACACAAAACTTGTTACTATTTTGAGTCAACAGATTGTTTTATGTAATAAGGCCATACTTTCTGGGAAATCATAACATATATTGAAGTTCAATTTGGAATAACAATATACAGGATGGAAATATTCCCCTCTCCATAATCTAAATTCTAGTACCTTTAAAAGATTATGAGAATGGAGAAATTGTTAGATCACATATCCATTTGACCAGCCAATCTATAAATGAGTTCCAAAAGATTAAGTGTTAATTTTTAAACATCAAAGGAAAAAATAAGTCAGAACAGAATAACCAAAAAGACAGACCCATGAAGAAGAAACTGAGCTAATCTTGACAGTTTAATACAATCAGTTTCACTTGGAAACTCTTTAGATTTCATATCACTTTTATCACAATATTTGTGGAAATCTGCATATGCAAAATAGCATAAGACTATGAAGACTGGAAGACTTCAGATACACAAATACTAAGGACATTAAGCGGCTGGTCCTTATATGGAAAACTTTATACAGGAGAGAGGGTTACAAATACATAGAGACACTCAGCATTAAAAAGAAATTAACAGAGAGATTATTCCATATGATTTATTCTAATGTTGGAGATTATTCCATATGATTTATTCTAATGTTGAGGCTTCAAAATATTTGGTGGAAAAACAAGAAAGAAAAATGTCTTTATCAACAATTCAGGCCCAGAATTTTAAAGGACTGCACAAATAATGAATTTCAATAGGTCTTTTATAAGGACATGCCAGAGTATGTCTAGGTAGATAGGGCTCATGACCAGGTGTTTGAAGTAATATTCTGCACTTCAGTGGGTTTGGTTTTTTTTTTGTTTAGTTTTATTTTGTTTCAAAGAAAAAACACTAGTACCAAACCCAGCAAACATCTAAATTCTCAATTGTGATCACAATCTACTCCACAACTTGGAAACATTTAATTACAAAGAAAGGGAACACTACTATATACTGCAGACAGGTAATTTATTGGCAGCTTTGTAGAAGAGGCACTCTTTGATCAGCAAATTAATTGAACACATTAACAATGAAATCATGTAATGCCCAAAATTTGGAATTAGCCAGAGTTACTGTACCTGCTGTCTCTCTCTGGGATTTCTTTAATTGCAATTCTGACTTGATTGCTCAGATCTCGTCCTGCATACACAATGCCGTACGTTCCTTTTCCCAGAATGACGCGCTCACCATTCTCATCATACTCATAATCATACTGCAGAGCAAACAACAACAGCAACATCAAAGGGAGCAGAAGGATAACACTTATTCCACCTGACCCTGTGGTGGGGTGGATCATAACTAAGATCATAACTAAGGCATCCCAGATGCTAGTAGCATTCTGCAGAACACAGAGGATGGATTAAAAAAACCACTTTAAGATGACGACTGGGATGCTGTGCAGACACACCGATGTTTCCCCAGTGGCTTCTGAGGTAGCTTTTTCAGGGAAGAGCTGAGCTGGGCTATACCCAGTCTGTGCAGTTCCCAATCGTGTCCCAGAGAGCAGGGCCCGCAGCTCTGCCAGCAGGAGCTGTACAAGCAGAGCCGACAACAGAGGGCACTCACTCTGCGCCAGACGGAGAGCCGGCTCCTGCTCGGGCACAGGGAGCAAGGCAGGACACGCTTCACTCCTCCCAGGGGCTCTCCTGACCTCCCCACGGCTTCCAAAACCAGCACAGCCCCAATCCTGACACTGCCAGGTCTGCCAGCAGCCTGTGCCAATGCAGGTTAGTCAGCACTGCAGCACATTAAGCGTGGTTTCAGCTGAGTTTGAATTTCAAAGAGTCTAAGGCCAGCCCCAAAACATTTGTTAGAGAGATTACCAATGTGTCCTCTTGTGTAACATAGACACAGAATTTCACAAGCTCACTCCTGTGCTAAACCCAGTAGCTTAGGCTTAGTTAAAGTATTTTTTATTTTCTTCCATATAAAGACAGCTATCTTTTTAATAAAAGAAAGAACCCACTACTTCTTCTAGTAGTTTCTTTCAACAATGAATTATTCTCATGGTAGTCATGCCTCTTAATTCATTTTTTTTGTTGTCATTATTAAATTACATTTTTATTCAACAGATTAAAGAGACCATTAGCACACTGCTATTTTTCCTACAAAAATACTTATCCACTGTAATGAAATCACCCACTGCTTTTCTTTTTGCTAAAATAAACAAACAGGCACCCTAAGGTTGTCAACAGAGGCTCTTTTTCTCTGCCACAAGTCACCCCAGTGGTTTCCCTGTGTTCAATCTCCGATTTCAGAGAGAGAGTGTTATAAAATGTGTTATAAAATGCCAGCATCAAAACGGGGACAGAGGACTGTCTGTATTCATCACACAGCACCGACTCTCTCAGTTAGTTATGGATGTCTCTAGAGCTTCAAGACACCAGATTTTCATGTCATAGGACAGGGGCTTAGGTATTCTATTCTGCTCCCTGCTTAAACAAAGAAGGGAGAAGGCTTAAACACCTTAAGAGCTGCATTGCACCCAATAGCCCGGTACTCCCTCTCCAGCTATGTGTGTGTTCAGATAAAACTCCAGGTGAGAACACAGTGTAAACCATAACTTCACTAATTAACTTCATTGATCTCTAAAAAATGAATGAATAATTTACTTCAGTGAAGTGCTAGACTAGAAGCCCATGATTTTGTATGTTGAGAGAAAATAAAAATACAAATACCTCTAGAGAGTCTCCATCACATTCCCCTTCCTCTGTAGTCTTCCCCATTTCTTCTGTGATACTGTTCACCATGTCAAAAAATCTGTACCAAAAATAAAAAGGAGAGGAAAAAAGCAAACACACACTTGAGACCGTAACTTGAGACAGTATAGGAACAAAGTAATGAAGGGATCAAGAGAGGAATTAAGTACAGTAATTATTATTTTATATGACTACATATTATGTAATAACAATGTATATATAAGTATAATTTATACAGCCAGTATAAATTCAGTATTCAAGTTTGCATATCAGAAGAAAAATTTTGTTTACATGGTTATTTAGCCATCAAAATCTGATGTTTTTCTACTCCTTTTGCATGTGCAAAAAAAATCCATGATATCTGAAATTATCAGTGGAATTAGTATTTCAAAATACACAGCTCAGTTGAAATGCTTATCATATACCACATTTCTTTATGTCCATTGAAAGCACTGAAGCATCATGAGAAGTGCCAGGAGGTTTTGCTACATTTGGAAGAGCTTTTGTAGTGTAGGAATTCTAGCTTCAAGTTTTTCCTTGAATGGAAAGGATGTCTATTTCATAACCTTTCATTTAAAAAAATACTATTATAAATTCTACTCTTTTGAAAGAAGGCAAGTACAAAAACCATGTCATGCTAAGGTATTGCTTACTCATCTCTTCAGAAGAGTTCAGATGTGAAGGGGAATGAACATGGTGAAAGAGCCTATATGAACTGGAATGGATGAAGGACAAGTTACAGATTGGGCTTTGAGGTGGATCCAGTCATTAACAGAGAGTGCTGCAGCGCTTTTAGGCAAATTTGCAGCCATTTTAGCACAAAAAGATGTGAAATTTCCTTTGGAATGCTTCCAGGATCAATTCAACACCACAGCCTCAAGCTTATGGAACAGAAACACGGCTTAGAGAAACTGAGACACCCCTAATTTTGGGCAACAAAGCTTTGCCAAATTTCCTGCAGGGACAGAAGTAAAATCTTACTTATGTAAACATACGCTAATATAAAGGAAATCAAGTGTGCTGGTTTTTAATTGTAAGTAAAACTGTATTTACAGTTACACGGAAATCTTGACCAGACTTGACTGTTACTCCAAATGTTCCCACTTCAATAAGTCCTTCAAAGTTTAGGATGCTTTGGTGAACTGGGGGGCACACACTTCTAGTAAGCTGTAATATGATAAGTATTACAAAACTAATCCCAGAAAGGTGTGTGTAAAAAATAATTAGATTTATAATTGTATTTGCTTCTAATGTTTGCCTGAGCTTATTCTTTGACCCTTCATACATCAGATCTCCAGTGTATTAAGGTACACAGGGTGCTGTGCATTAAGCTTTCACACAAAAGACACTGATCACTGAGGACGCTCAGATCAACTTTCACCATAGTTCTGAAACAGTCAGTCCCTGTTCAGCATGCAGGGATCTACCCCATCACACAGGCCATGGCTTTTTGAAATAACACCGTGACCCACCTTCTACAATGAAGTTCTGTGCAGAAATAGATTTGAAAGTCATCCGAGTTGTGCAGCACGTACAAGAAACAGCATCGTTCTTCAAACTTTGAAATGCTGAAAGAACGGCCAAGAAAGTTATTGAAAGATGCATTTAGACTTCTACCAGCTTTGTCAAACCGTACAGATCAACCCATTTAACATGGGAAAGCACCAGATTAAATATGAGAATCCATAGCTTTTCTTTATTGTAAAATCACTCTTTTGTATCTCCAAAGTTCACATTTTGATGTTTGCTATCATTCAGCTTGCCCCATTAGTCTACACATTGCCCAACAAATAGTAGGAGCAGAGAAATTCATAGGAATATTTTGATTGACCTGTGACATTTTTGTCTTCAGTACATTTAGGTAAGGCCCTTAATTTTAACTCCTGCAACCAGAACGAAACATCCTTTCTGGATCATATTAGAAAGTTAGACTTTGAACTGAAAAAAGAGTTCTTTGTGCTTTAGACATCAGCTATAGCTCAATCTTGAACACAAAATTTTCTACTCAGCTCCTTGTTAATTGGTACCTTGATAGCAAGTTGGAAAAGTGTTTTTAAATTAAGTCAGCATCTAAATATGAGGTGAATTACTTTATTACACTTGCCCGCTCACATCTTCCTTCAGTTTTGGTTTTATCTGCTATAACTGCAGAGCAAAGATAAAAGAGGAGGCACACATGCCATTTTCTTATGGATGCATGAATGTCTCAGTGCAAAAACAGAAGAGGTACAAACTCTTGTACAGTTGCCAGTTTTCCACCCCAAGTAGGCGGCAGTTCGTGCAAAGATATTCATTCACCAGAACTGTTTTATATGCATGTCATTACTCTGCTCCTTATAGAAAATATTAAATGTAATTTGAAATAGCTCTTTTTGTAACTTTGTTACATATTGAGTGCCAGCTGTCAAGCTGATGCAGTAGAATTGATTCTCACTATATTGGAAAAGGACGAAGGGAAATGGCTAGAGGTGTTACAAGAGAAAATAATGCAGTATTTGAGAAACCAAGACAAATTAAGTCTCCTTATTAAGCTTATTAATATACTGGAAAAAATCCATAGTCCTAGTGAAATCAATCTATTTTAGATGGATCAAGACAGCCATCATGTTACTACTTAATTTGTAGCACAATAAAGTAGAATTATGCATTATGTTGTGCCAAAGGATTGATGATTTGATTAATGTAACAGGGTGATTTTTTTTAAGTATCAGGAAATACTTGGAATTTTGAGCCTTTAATAGGTCTTTAAGATTGTCTGATCCTTGCTGTCCTTCATGGTTGCTCTATTGTAAAACCCTCTCAGTTTTGATGAACAAATGACTCTTTAGACAAGCTGGGGTGTCTGCCCTTCATAAAGCTTATGAAAAGAGAGAGCTTCATTGTAAGAATATTTGTCTCTGGGTGTGGTGACTCATTTATTTTTACGTTAGGAAAATTCATAAATGCTAACTAGTGTACACATTTAGGGAGGCAGTCACTGTCCTGAGCTTATAAACTAACTTCTAATTCAAGCTTTTCAAGCATATAAGTAAACTCTCTAGAATTGGAGTAACTGATATTAATAGAATTACTCATTCAATTTCCATGTGCATTGAAACATTTGACTGACTAAATTGTTAGCTGAAACCTGACATGCCCAGAAACCACTGACAAACACAGCAGTGAATAAAAGGGTAAGAATGTGGAGTGTACACATAGGCCAGGGAAATTCATAAATATTTAAGACCTTTAAGTGAGGGCTTACATTGCTTATACGTTGCTTTCCTCCCTGGGGGGGAAAAAAAAAGCTAAAAAAAAAGGCTAAACTAGAAAAAGGAAGACTAAAAATCACCTTAATTATAAAAAGACACAGGATAATTTGCTCAGGAAATGCCTCACTCTGACAGTGCCCAAGCAGATGTGGTACATCTGCGACAGCAGAACTGGGGCTGAATTTGCTAAACTCCACAAACAAATAGGGAAGCAAGTGCAGCACGGCCTTGAGCCCAGCTCATGTGCATCCAGAACTCCCCTTAGTCAATAAGAAATACTGCAAATGCTGTAACTACAGATTACTAGTACTTCAGAAGAAGCAGCAGATTCAACAGGTGAACAGTGGCAGGAATCGCAGAAAAGGAGATGTGTGGAACTTCAGTGTGTTTTCTAGAAGTCTAGCAGTACAGGCACCTCTTGTAATTAAGTAGCCTGATGAGATTCAAAGCTCCAAGAACTTGGGATGGAAAACAAATATCCTTGTCTCAAGCTTGTCTAAGTTCTTGAGCTACAAAAGAAACCGGATGCAGACCTCTGAAGCACACTCCCACAGAAACAACACGAGTAGTGGTTATTTCATAATCCAGAACTTCTCCTGAACAGTGAGTAAAAGCCAACTTGTAGTCCAGCAAACTTCAGACAGCCACTTAATCTTCCACTGGAAAAATAAATTTCCTACCTTCTTGCTCATATGCTGTAAGCTCTGCAGAAGAGTAGGAACTTTGCTTGACAACCTAAGATGCAAAGTACCTTGAAGAAACAGCCATGTTCCAAAAGCTCTGATAAATCCTTTAAAGAATAACAGCAGTTTTTGGGCTGATTCAATAAAAACCACTTGTATTTAAGAGGTCAAGAGGGCATATGGCAGAAGCAGAGGTATTTACATTGGCATACAAACCACTAATCGATGAGTTTCTTACTCCAAAGCCAACTCCTATGACTTCCCGCATACAGAGTGTGATTTAGCACTGTTCTGCTCAGGGAGTTCTACATACATTCCAAGTTGTTTTGCAGCTCTTGAGAGCTGAACCCTACCACTTGTGAAACAAAATGCTGATTATGCTGGCTGTTACACAGCATGCAGAAGAAGTGACCCTCTGTCACTGCAGGGCGGTATTTACCAAAAACCATTTCAAAGCCATTTCAAAGCCAGGTGTCTCTTCAGACCTGCTGTCTCCTTATGGAGTACCATAAATATTTATGGAGGTCTTTGTCATAAAAGCCTCCAAGATCATGCACAAAGACCTGCTTTGTACAGTAAGGCTGCATTTCTAAAGCTGACTCTTACTAGTCTAGAAGGGCTGAGAATCCTTATAAAGCTGGGAGCTGCCCCTTCCTAGACCGCTTTAAGTCTAGGAGCCTCAAAGTAGCCAAAAATAGTCTTGATACAAAAATAGATTAGAAGCAGGCCTAGTTCTGCAGGCTCACCCTCTCCAAACAATACTTGCCTTCATAAAAGTAGGAAAAATCCCTGTAGAACACTGAAAAATTAAGTTATCAGAAACTTGCATATATTTAAAAGAAGAAGAAAAAACCTCATTCAGCTTCATGCTTGCCTAAGATAAATATTTCCCCCTGCAGCTCCTCATGGAGGGAGCCAGAGAGTTCTCTAAGAATTCACAGTGACTCTTGGCTCATTGTAAAGTCATCTGAGTTGTTTTGGACATCTGTTCAGATGAACAGATTGGAAAATCAATTGAAAAATTAAATTATAATTCACAGTTTAAATAACCAAAGCAGGAGGTTGCACTAGAAACTGTACTGACCACAGCATGGCTTAATAAGGGGAAGGAAAAACCAAAATGACAGTAAATAAATAAATAAATACTTTCTTTCCCTCTTTTTTTTTTAGAAGCACACAAAAACATTCTGTAGCCAAAACCCAAACCAGACTGAACTAAGCACATTGTTGCAATTTTTGCCTAAAATAAGCTGAATCCCACAGGATTGAATTTTCGTGCCTATGGATAGTTTAGTGTTTTTAAGTTACTTTTTGGAAGGAAAAAGAATCATCCATCTGTGCAAAAACGTCCTGCAGACATAGCAACAACTCTGTGTATGGAACAGTTATTATTAGAACAGAGCAATGACTATTTTAAAAATGTAAGTTTTCTGGACCTTTTTTATCTAATTACACTAAAAGGAAAGTGGAAAGTTGCAGGATGACAAATATAGATAAATCCTAGGGAAAAGAAAAAAGAGACTAAGGTGAAGAATAGATTGCAAGAGGTTACAGCAGTGTAAAATATCACTGTCACTCCAAGGTCCACAGCAGCAACATAATACAAAATTCATTCAATTACTCCTCTTATTTCAAAACAAAAAAGGGAAACAACTTACCTTACCCCCCTAATAGAAGCAGCGCAGAAGTTCCACTCATGGATACCTTTCTGTAACACACAGTAAAAAATAAATAAACAAACAAAATATTCCTCCTTTACATGAAAGGCCAGTAGGCATATCTTCTAGAATGAAACTCATGAGATGGAAGGGGAAACACTCAAATGACAACAGTCTATTTATTTATTATCTGTTAAAACCTATTTTTCAAGGCATTTTTTTTCACCTGTAACGAGTTTGACATAAAAGGAATTTAGGTTATTTCTTCACTGTTTATGCTGCAAACACAATTTACTGCTTTAGAAAACATTCAAAAGAGCAGATCAGAAGAGATGCCAGTATACTCTTGTTCAGATACTGAACTTGTGATCACATGTGACACTCAGGAAAGGAGGGGGGAAAATATTCCACCTCTGAGAATAATGAGAGCTTGCTCTGCACAATCAATCCCCTAGTGTAGGGGAAGGCCAGGTGGAGAGAGCTACAAGTAGAAAGCCTAATGCAGGAGAGCAAAGTAGAAAACTCCTGAAAAGTAGAAATAATTGCTCAAATATGAAGGCAAAGTGTCCAAGGAAACAGAAAGGAGACTACTTCACTAGGAATCTAGAAGAGAGTGATGAAAATGCACCAAAACCCATAAGACCTGCTGGAGTCAAAACATGGCTGGAAGAAAGAAGCCACCTTATGAAATCACAAAAGGCCAGGCCTCATTTATTTTCAGGTCTTTTAAATTTACAGCTGTCACACTCAGCAGAACTGAGTTCTCTGTAGACAGTTATATTGCTCTATGTTTATGTTCTATTAAAACTTTACTGTAGCAAACAGAAGCCTTTTGTATCTTCTAAAGAAAACATTCTCCTTTCAGGAAAAGGTGGAATTACACCACCTCACAGCCTTGGCAACATTGGGATCTCATCACAATGAGCCCCATATTTGAAGAATCTTTCCTTTCTGCAGCTGAAATTCATTTGTCATTTTAGTGATCTGAGCAAGGGCATACTGTCAAACAGAAACATAATCAAATGCATTCCAAAAGAAGACTCAAAAATGTGTAGCATATAAAATGAATAGTGGAATATACAGAAGTCAGAACAGATACACCACTGAAATAGTTGCACAATGTGCAGAAAATGACAGTGGAAATTACTTCCCAGCTATAACAGCTTTCTATGATGATTCCTACATTAATTTTTTCCTCCTCTGTAATTCTTTCCTTCCTGCTCACATCACATTAAATGTTGTGATGCTAATATGAAATGCCTAACACAATGGACCAAAAATACAAACAAACATCTTTCTTGATGCACAAGTTCCATAACTATTATAAGTGTAAAGGACAAAGCAGTAACTTCCATATCTCTTCAATGTTAAATGGGGTAAGGGTTTCTTTCAGGGGTAAAGGAACAGAAGAGTAGTCCAATATTAGAAAAAGCTGGATTTGCATCTTAAAGTGGAAGTACTAACTGATGCTAGTTATGACACATTTGTGAAATGTTGCCTGGTTCTCTCACATGAAGGAAGATCAACTCAATCCCTACGCTAATGAGGAGGGGTTTCTGAATATCCTTTTACAACTCCCTTCATATAAAAAATCTGCTAGTTTCCAATTTTCCATGCTTATAAACTCTCTTCAGACCTTAGCGATTGGTGTTGGTCCAATTCCCACTATTGGGAATAATCTAAAATCTAAATAAGTTAAAATATACGTCCTGAGCGGCAGAAATGCTCAAGAAACATAACAAGAAGCATTAGTATTGCTTTTCACCTGTCATCTATGTGAAATTAATCTCTTAGATCTTAATTATCACACAAAGTTCTCAAGGAATGAAATAACATAATAGTTATGTCCCTTCATGATCTTGCCAAGGTTTGAATATGTTGGAGTAAATATACGAGGCATGCTATCCAAATTCAGCATCTGTTCTTTGGTTAGGCAAAAAAATCATCAACTATCCAAAACAAAACTCAAAATGGATTCAGAAGCCAAAGCAAAACAGAGACAGGCTGTTCTATTTCAAACTTACAAACAGCACTGCTGCATTCCTCTAACCCCATGCGGGCAGGGCTGCTAAAATTAGGGAATTGCAAGGCGAATGTGCCTTCTACAAAGTAAAATGCTGTCTGATTTTTCTTGGCAGTTGTTTATCTAAAACTCAGTATTATTAAAAACATAAATATTAAAATACATAGCTAAAAAGCAATAGAAAAGAAAGAAGCTACATTATTTATTCTGGTATTGACTGTTATTCGTCTATTTAATACAAAAGTGCCAGCTGCAGACTCCACTGAGTTTCAGTTTGGATGTGAAATGGAAATTCAGCTTCTTTGTGCATGAAAGGAAGTTCATACACTTTGTAACTCATAGATCTTATTCTTGGAGGACTAACTAAACTCTGGAAAACAAGTAGAACCATTAATTTATGTGCCAAAATGAACTAAAATCTGAAGCAGGAATTGCTAAAGCTCTGACAGACCTACGGTTGGTAGATTGAACTCGGACAGATGAAGACATTTCCAAGCCCAGCTGTCTAACACACCCTTACAGTAGAGATAGGTGGCGTTTGCTTTTTAATCAACCCCAAAAATGCTTGTTTTCAGGCTACTAAGGACCAAAGTATGAGTCTTCCTCTGTGCAGTAGACTGACAGATAATACATCCTTTTCCTTCACAAAATATCTTAGCAAAGACAAATATTATACTGGTTATATTCAGCTGAAAAGGAAGCTGGTGTCTCCAAATTCTTTTAGTCCCTTTTCTCCCTGTGAGGTTTCTGATGGATTCTAAGGACTCAGGCAAATTGCAACAGACTGGAATTGCACAGCTGAAGGTGTAACTATCAAAATGCCCATTGCATTCTTTCGATGGGTATGACGGCTCACAGGGTACAGACTATCAGTCAGACTCCTGGCTGCTCAATAAGCTCACCACAGTAAGGATTCTGGCCAGAGCAAAAGTACAAGGAGTTCACTTAATGTCTAATGCCAATGATTAAGACTAGGCCAGAAAAATAGGAAAATACTGTTCTGCAGAAAATACACTTGCCTGACATCAGGAAGGAGAAGAGGAAAACAGAAAGAAATGTTTAACATACTACCTATCTTCTGAACACCAAACAGGCCTAGACTAATACATTCAAATCCTTCTCCCAGACAGAGGATAACTGGGCAGTCAAATGACACAGCTATGAAAAAATGTCATTGCTGAATGTATCAAGCAAAATACCCCAGTAGCTAAATGATAAATGAATATACATTTTGGAATATGAGTGCACACACTCAAGGAAAGTTAACTCTAAGTAGAACATGGGAAGACACAGCAATGAGGTGCCATGTGAGGCCAGTACACCAAGCCTACTTGTTTGGCCTAAAACGAAACCTACACAAAATCCCCACAGTAAGAGATATTAGGATTCTCCTTAAAAATACTGTCAGGTAAACCTCGGAGAGAGAAAGGAAACTACTTAATATAAAGACTTTGTTAGCAAAAGAATAAATGTGTATGAAATGTCAACAAATTCAGACTGAAAACTAGAAGACTTAAGGTCTTTTCACTTCACCAGCAATATTCCACTCTTTGCTCTGCTACAGTTGCAGCGGAATTATCAAACCACTTTTCAGGATGATTGGTGAACTGTGAAACCTATACTAATATTCAGAAAGAGCTTGATCACTTTATGGGAAACATTATATGGGGAGAGTATCTGCAACAGAAGTGAACAGACCTCAACAGTCCAGAAAATTTCTTCTAGTCCTATGTTCCTTCTTACACTATAGTTAAGCCACTTAACAGAATGACAAGTTTTGTTTGGAGGTGAACCAAGTATACACACAAAAAATTCCACACAAAAAAAAAAAAAGGCATCTTCAAGTAGTCTCTAAATAGAATAAATTCTGAATACAGAAATACTTTCCAAACAGGTATTTTAGAATAGCAAGATTAAGTCTGTACTTCTGACAAATAATTACTTACTGTATGGTAAATTTTTATTTTGCCCAAGAACCGCACACATTTATTTTTTAAATTATTCTCAGAAGCTGAGCCTACTTCAAAAAACATCAGTCAGTATAAACCACAAATAAATAGAAATTTATTGGTCTAGGCAAACATTTCAGTTTGTTCTCTAAATATGCTTTTTCAGCTGCCATTTACATTTTCTCATGAACTCACAACAAAAAATCTAAGCAGTAGAGTGTCAGTGTATTTTGTGTTGAAAAACCTTTCTCCTTTTACAGACTACTAGCAGGAAAGCTGAAGATTGGACTTGTTAGGTTAACAATTGGACCTGGTGATCATCTTGAAGGTCTTTTCCAACCTAAATGATTCTATGGTTACCTGAAAAACAGGTCTTCATTGTCCTATCCTGCAGGCAAACAAAATGCGGCCATGGAATAATGAACAGTGCTGGTTCTTACAAATCACAGTATCCCCGGTGTTCTGCCTCCAGCTGACTGAGTCTCTGCTCACTCCTCATATACTCCTTCATTTTCCCTTGCTGACTTCCTTCTCTAAGGTTCTATGACATCCTCCCTGTCATCCCTCTTGCCAACATTTTGCTTCCTAAACATCTCAGAATGTTATAACCATTCTAGGTTTTCCTCTCCACTTCCATCTCTGGATCTTCTAAGCTTCTTTCCAAATATCTCTGGCTATCTCACACCTTGACGTACAGACTTCTCAGAATTTTCAGTTTCTAGAGCATCCATCTATCCTTCTGCCAAATACTTCTTTGGCAGATTGATTCTGCTCCCATTTTAACATACCAGTCTCTATTACTTTCATATTAAAGGAGTATTTATGGCAGCTGACATGTAAAACTGCAAGGGCAGGAAGAAGATAGTTCTGTAAGTATAAGTAATTTTATGCTACATTATTGGTATGATGGCATTAAATTGTAAATTACTTATGAAATCTTAAGCAACAGATTTGCTGTATATTATACAATGGCTTAAAACAACCTGAAAGAAAACGCAAGTTATTTTGAAAAATGATGGGAAACAAAAGATCCAGTGAAAATCAGGTTTATCTTAAGCACAGCAGTATATCTCAGCATCTTCCAGTGTGTTACTAAAACACTTTTCTATGTTCCAGAATCATAATTAGATGCAACTGGTCTCATGCTACATGCCTTATGTACCATGCATACTTTTAAATTGTGAAAAAAGTTACAACTACAAACATACCTTGTCATCAGGGAGCACATGCCAGATGGATACCGTCTTCTCCTCGGCTTCACTGTTGATGGAGAGATATGAGGGCTGATAGATTTTTGTTGGTTCTAATATTAAAACCTTGCAGGAAAAAAAATTTCAAGAGTTAATGAAAAACTGATAGAACTTCAAAAGGTATTGAAAACTGTCAAAACTATTTCTTTAATCATACCATAGTAGGAAAAATAGGGAAATAATGAAATGCAAGATTTTAGGTACGGGGTACCTAAAATTTAGGTACTAGGTACTAGTCACACTAGTTTAGTACGGCTGCCAATAACTTAAGATTAAAAAAGAAAAAAAATCCGACTTTAATTTTTTTTACATAAGACTATTATGTGTCCATCAGTAACATGTATCAATTTTGCAAATTATTTTTTTTAAAAATGTCAGGTTTTTCTGTCACAATTCAGTCTCCTACAATGCCACTCTAGAATGTCTATCTCCCATGTGGAGAAGGTTCATGGTACACCTTTATCATCTTTTGGTAGAAGCATATGTGGGTAAAGCAGACAACATCAAAGTAGAAAGTCTTGGAGAGAGCCATGGCTTAGAGTGAAATCTAAGCCATGTCTCCTCCTTCAGAGATGATAAGCACAGAGATACACTGGAAGCAGTGCAGGGCTAAATTCTGAAAAGTACCTATACATTTAACTCTGTAAATTATAAGCAGTGGGAATTAAAATGTGTAGCTTGGCGTCTCCAGACACCTACAATATGTAAAATCTGATTTAAGCCATTTCACAAACTGTGGTCTTTAACAAGTTGTCCATGCACTGTCATTTCTTCCTCTAAAGGCCAAAGTGATGACACTGATGCTACTGGATAAGACAGTAACTAACAGCTAAGCTAGTGCCCATGGACAGTGGAGCTCTTAGCTCAAACTCTCAGAATACACAGAACAATGCAAAACAAGGAAATATGAAAAATGCTTCTTTTAGAATAAATTAATTGCAATCTGGGGGAAGGGAGGGAAAAGAAAGTTGATAATTTCCATTTTGTTGATTTGTTGAACTGTCTGATTTTCATTCTGAACAGGCACAAATAGAATTTTTGTATTATGAGAAATCCCATATGTCTGCAACACCAGTGCTGTCAGTTCACAAAATCACAGAATAGACTGAGTTGGAAGGGATCCAGAAGGATCACTGGGTCCATACAGGGATGACCTTGGTTTTGTCAGCTCTACACTCCAACCAACTTCCTGTACAACACCATCAAACCAGATGGACATTGGGTTTATCTCTTGGCTCATGGTATTGCAGTGATCAGCTTTGGTTTGCATCTTAGTATTAATAAAAATTCAAACAATTTTATTTGGACAGTTTTATAAGTCAGAGCCTACGGTAAGTATGTAATTGAACTATTCCATTATCTAAAATCAAAAAGGATTATGCCTTGTCTTGTACAAAACCCAGAAGATTAAAAATATCTTTTGTTTCCTGGCAAAACTTTATACCTGTTGTCATCAGAAAAGGAAAACCAGGCTCTTTAGACAGTCTCATGTTGTTTTTACTTTACTGCCTGAAGCTCTTCCTGTTCAACACTGAAGTCTTCCTAACAGTTTATTAGCACATCGACACATGGAAGGTAAATGAACTGTACAAAACAACCTGTATCCACTTTAACTATATGGGAGGCAATAGAAATTGCTATTTAAGACAAAAAGCTGGTTTTACTGATGGTTAGCTGAAAGGAACACCCAAGACATTATTTCCTGGACATATACAGTTAGTATGTACAGAAAACATAGACTTATTTACAGTATACTTTCAGGATACTGTATACATGGTGCAGCACTGGGGCATCTAAAAAACTCAGCAAATTTTTTGTGGAAGAAATCAGAAATAAATATATACATACACACACTAATAGTGTAATGTTGTTGAAATGCATTTTCTAGTAGCTGGAACAATAGATTTCTGACTGGGATAATTTTTAACCTCTGAAAGGGCACAATCTTTATTGGCAGTAGAGTATACAAAGTCTGCTGAGCTAGAAAAAAGCCTGAAAATAATTTTTTTTTTCAAAACACCGTATAGTTACTATATAATCACCTGAAATACATTGTAAATGTTTGCTTTAAAAGTATACCCATTGGTAGCAAACAATAAATAGCAAAATTCTTTCTTGACTTTTTTCGTCATTACTTTTGTATGGAACATATTGTGCAATCCTGTTGTATTCACGTGCATTCAATTAAAATCAATCTAAGATTCAGACCAAATACATTTCTTCTGAACAAACAGTTAGTCTGGCCACCTAAAAAGAAGCAGTGCTTTGTGCTCATTTCCTTTACACCACAATTTGTTTTAAAAGAGCCCATCCCCAAAAACACTACCAAACAAGTCTCAGAGACCCAAAAAAACAGCCACTTACTGGAAATCGAACTACAGTCACATCTGTCTTTGTGGCTTCAACAAGGAAGTCCATCCAGAAGTCCACAAGTTCCTGTTTGGCTGTATGTTGCTCTGGGGTCAGTTTCTTAAAGTGCTGATATATCAAAATAGTCTCTACAATAGACTTCAGGTACCTGTGACCATCCAAACATACACAGGTATAATTTCAGTACAGTTTGTAAGCAGTAAGGTCTCTTTAAACACAACTGAAGTATTTGTCATTGCAACACCAAGGTTGCCAGCAACATTTCACTTCTCTAGGATTGCTTTTCATAATAACAGTTCCCAACTAGAATTGGAAACACAGCTGCTAAATGAGGCAACAGAAATATAAAAGAGTTCTGGAACACTCCTTCCTGCCCACACACCCGATACCATATACTGTCTTCTATCCTAAACCATGAAAAATTCATGAAAGAGCTAAATCCTCTGCCTAAGGACCAAGCTGATCCTATGTCCAAATTGTTCCAGTAGTGACCTACCTCAAATAAAAATTCAGGTGAAAAGTCCACTAGTTTAAGTATCCTGTCTCCTGTATTGTGTCTGCATAGGCAATTATTTAACATATTTCTAAAACATGATGCTTCTGGAACTGATTATCCTGCAAAGATGGCAACAGCTCTGTTAAGCACTCTTTTGGCATTGCTAGGCAAGGACAACTGGTGTGCTGAATGTTTCCCCTAAATGCAGTTTATCTCTCTCTCTGTTGTTCTATTTTCTGGGGCTGATTTATGGGGCTTCTTGGTACCATTGCTTTCTCTTGGCATTTTTGAAAAAAAAGGTTGTAAACATAATCTCACACAATTTTTATGAATACTACAGCAATGAGAAATACACACTAAAAGAGGATTTATCACTGCTATCACTTTATTACAGGCTATTAATGAAAACTTTTGTTTCACCCTCAGAGGGTCTTTAGTGAACATTTCCATATCTGTGCAATTTCCAATTATCCTGCTTATGCCATCAGAATAGCTGGCTTAAGGTACTGTGTCTACTCCTGACTGCACCAAGTGGGCCCTGCTATAAAGCAGGCAACAGACTGGGAAGGAATTGCTCACAGGAGAAATTCTTCACGAAGCACAAATGAGTAAGCTGTATTTTCAGAGTTTAATCCACAGACTTAAACCCCAAAGGCACTTGGGTACATAAAATTCTGACAATCAGGCATTCATAAACTCCAGAAAATTCTACCAGGAGGCTTCCAGAGCGTGCTATCCCGCTTCTTAGAAAAATAAACATATAGTAAAAATTGAAAACCTTGCAAATAAATACACTGTAAAAAGCATTTATGAAATATTTTGTCTGAAAATTAGAGTTTTTAATTTTGACAGTTTCTATGTTATGTCAATACAGAAGTTTAGCATTTCTGTATTTTAGCATCCCTCTGATCACCTTTATATACACCTCTGTATCCTTTATAAAAAGATAAGGATATATATGTTGTGATGTTCACTCTTAGAGTTAGCAGAGTGACAACTTTTGTAGTCAGAAAGGAATCTTGGTTCCCCCATCCAAGATAATCCCAGCCCTTAATGAGTAGGTGACTGGTCCTTAATTGCTGCCTATATTCACCATAGGTGCTGGCAACCTGCTGTCAGAGCACACATCTCTGGGCCTTTGCATAACAGAAGTTGAGTTTACAAGGTTGCCTTTAACCCTGGATTTATGGCCTTTCTATTAATTGGACTTTGATTTGCAGTCTTCTCAATCGCTACAAGATGCAGCTTGCACCACACAGCTCATTTGTACTCAATTCCTAAAACTGCTATGTGCATAACCTTAACAATATTTAAAGGTAGAGCCAGGCCTCGCTAGCTAAGCTGTCTTCGTTGCCCAAAACCTTCAGGCTGTTATAATTAAACTCAGAAGCCACTACCACTTTTCTTCAGCAGTTGCAAGCAACTCCTCCTTCCTCCTTTGCCCTCAGAAGAGCTTGAAGTCCACATTGAATCTGCCCTTCTCACACATCAAATTAAATCTCCATATCAGATCTACCCCTGAATAAAGGCAAAAGGGGAAGAGAGTCCCTTCTCTGGATAAAAGTACAGTGCAATAATACACACACAGTAAACAACACAAAACATATCTCCTGTCAGCTGAGTACAGTGCCTCATGTGAAAGCTGAGGGAGTCCAACGTCTTAAAACATAGGAATGTACATGGCCTTGTTTATCACCTTACCATGCTGGTGCCTTTAGTTTAAACAGCTTTTCTGAAGCCTGGATCACTCGTATATGATCATTAGCCAACATACTGGCCCCCAAGAAAGATCCCACTTCCCAATAGCTTTGCAGTTTCTCCAAGCTCCCCTTTTTACCAAGCAGGCTGCTGATCTTTACTCCTGTAGCAAAGAGAATAACAAGTCACAAGAATGTGTATTAATGCAATTTTAAAATAACCATCTCCCTTATTCAAAATCTTTTAATTGCTTACATGACTATACCCTTTCCATTTGAATAAAGTAAGATGGAAATCATACTTACCAGTTAATGTTATATGCCTTCCAAACCTTCTAATTGGTAGAAAATTCTTTTTTCCCCACCCCCTCTTCCTACAGGCTTCTCAAGAAAGGAATGTTAAGACATCACTGTCAGGACAAGGCCACAGTCAGATTACCTATGTTCTTGCATGGACCTCATCTGTAAAGGCAAATTGGGGCCTTAGGCTACACAACATAGCTGCAAAAACTTAACAGATGCTGAATAAGGCACCTATTATGTTTTTTTCTGCTTTGTTTTTTTAACTTACAAGCCCCAAGCCCCAAACTTACCTTTATAGACAAGGTCCCATGCAGAAGGAACAGATGATCCACTGGGCTTCTTCCAGCAGTGATGTTCTTTTAACTGCCGCAAGTCCTACCCCAATGAAAGACATCTATTAATATTCACAAGCCCCTCAGCAACTCAAGACTATGGCGAGCCTCAGGTTTTATTTTGACTTGCTAAGTTCGCTGAGAACTACAGGCTCCCCTGTGGCCTTCAGGAGGAGTTTTAGTTCATATGAGCTGCTACATATAGCTAACATGAGATAGGCTACACCATCCCTTGCAAAAAACCCCAATTTTCAGCTTACACAAGAAGCTGCTCCACCACTGTAGTGTTTTATTCACTTTTCCCACACTACTCCACTATGACAGTTTCCCTCCACATCATCTTCTATTGTCCTTGATATTCAGGCTGAGTATTCACAAGAAATTTCAATGCAACTGTTGATCTTGTTTTTTTCCTTAACCTTCCCTGAGTAGCTAGCAGACTAAACTTCATGGCGGAAGCAGTAATAAATATTATCAAAATGGGTATCATTACATAAGCTACATTTCAGCCTACAAAGTTTATCTTGTTTTATCACATTGCTCACATTTTTATGACATCAATGTCAGGTGATAAAGGCTTTTAAAAATGCCATAGATGCTACAAAGTATCTCTGATCTGCCTGAGAAATGTCACCTCCATCAGCCACACAGAGTACCATGGTGACCATCTCTGCAAGGCTTTCAGCCAGTGTGCTACACACACTTACACTGTCAAAGAGACCACTTGAAGATGTACACCTCCACTAGTCAGTGCAGAATAGGGAAGGGGAATTTGTGTTGAAAGTGTTCAACTTTAGCTGGGTTCTAGAGAGCAAAACCTGAATGCTATCCAGAAAACACAGTAAATGGAAAAAATTAATCTCCCCCAGGACTTTAAAGTAACACTCCTCAGCACTATCTGCAAAGGCCAAAGGGCTCTACTAGAATATCTAAAACATTTGCATGCATTTGATAGCAACACACAATAAAAGACAGATACCTACTAACTTCCACAGGCTTTTAATGTGACTTCATCACAAGAGGTGTAAGGAACTGGTATCCCAAGGATACCTGCATCGTTTCTGTTGGACCTGCCTTTCTTGATAGCTGTACATAGGGCTAAAGTGAGGTACAAACGGAGTGTGTGGGTCTGATGAAGAGTACAACTCGCATGGGGAGGGACCCATATTACTGGCTGGCAGGGAGAGGGGTTTGTTGGGAGCGTAGGACTGGTGGCAGCAATCATTTTGAGCCCCAGCTCAGTAAGGGAGACTTATAGGAAGATAGGGCGAGAAAGGATGGATGTGTGGCAGTACCTCAGGACACCGAGTTTGGGAATCATTACTGCCACACAGCCTGGAGAAAACTGAAGTTTTACCCAAGTATTTTGTGAAGTGGATCCTATTACCTCAGAGAAGACAACATCACCCTCTCATCAAGTTCTTCTGAGAAAGGTGAGGTACTTGGTGCTATAACTCACTCTAGTTTGCTGACCATGCTCTGCAAAGCTCATCTGTAAAGTTACTCATCCCTGAAAGGCAAGTTACTTCTCTCTGAAATGTAATTGCTTGGTGATGACATTAGCAAGAGGTTCTAAAGACTATAACTTCAATTTAAAGAACTTGGGGGGGGGGGGGTGGTGGAAGGATTATTTGAAAACTTGCAAAGTGAACCTTCATGAATTTAATTCTGAGTTTATGGTCTCCTTCTATAATTTCTCTTTCCTAAGTTTATTTTTACTTCACCATCTTTAAAAGGTTCTTGAGAGTACAAGAAAATCCAGGCAAAGTCAAGACATTCTCTCCTTCCATGATAAACTTGGCATTCATAAGGGGAGTGAAAAAAGCAGCAGGAATTCCAGTATATTTTATCAGAAATATTTTGCCTTTAAAACAAATAAGGCAAAATAGAGGAACCATTAATGCCAGAAAAGCCTTTGTTTTTTTAACACCAAGAATATATCCACAGCTTGTGATGAAACTAAGATAACAGTAAATAGATATTACCAGTTAAATATTAATATGAAGGCTTTATAAATAAACTGCTTTCCTTGCTCAAGTATCGATGGAACAATTCATATTACAGGATCCTTTGTGTGTCAAAGTTGCACAGCCTGCAGAGATCATAACTATCAATGCAGATCACAGCATTTCTGTTCTGGTCTCAAAGTTATTTGTATGGTTAAGAAAGCAATACTAAAAAAATAGAAAGAGGGTTTTTATTAATGGTCTGTTTGCTCATTTAGTTGTGAACTATTATCTGACAAGTACAGGTAGGAAGTTTTAGAAGGCAAATTTTCTGATCTGGTGTGGATTGGTAAAAATTCTCTTGGATTTATTTTTATTTTACTGCAGTTATTACAATATTCCCAATGTAATCAGATATGCATCTCATAATTACAGTCTCATGTACCCTCTGAAGAACTGATAATGACTACATCCTTCCCTACACCTTTCCCAGCCTAGCAATATAATTTCCATATAACCTGGACTGAACTTGATGAGTTTGTTCTTGCTAGTCTCCTGATCTCCCAGCAGAAAGCAGAACTTCTCTAATTTCTGTGTACTACAGATAATGCTGTGGGTGGACACCAAACAGAAAGCACAGCCTGGCAAATCTAACTGCTGCTAAAAAATGATCTTGTACACACAGATCTAAACAAGAGATGTCATCGAAAGAATTATACACATGTAAGAGATACTTAGGACCAGAAAAAAAATCAAAATATTTTCCCATACAGTCTCTGTGATATTGCTTGATTTTGTTTAAAACATTGACCTCAGACAAAGAAAATACTAAACTATCCTCAGAATCTAGCACAACTCCAGCCATCTGATAAACCTTGTACAAAGATCATTGTAAGGTCTTGCACCTGGGAAAACATAATCTGGGGATGCAGCACAGGCTGGGATCTATTGCACAGGAGAACAGCTCTGTGGAAAGGGATCTGGGGGCCCTGAAAAACAAGCAGCTGAATATGAGTGAACAGTGTGTTTCTTCAGCTAAGAAACCCAATGGGATGTTGGGATGCATCAACAGCAGCATCATTAGAAGAGATAAAGAAGCCATTATCCCGCTCTATTCAGTGCTTGCCAGGGCACTTTTGGAATAATGTGTTCAGTTTTGATTCTCACTATACACAAAAGATGTGGACAGGCTGGAGAGAGTCCAGAGAATGTCCACAAAGAGGAACAAAGGACTGGAAGCCTGCCATATGAGGAAAAGCTGGGTTTGTTCAGCCTTGAGGAGCAGGCTTAGGGGAGGTGTTATCACCATCCAGTGAGTAAAAAGTGGCTACAAAGAAGATGGAGACTCCCTTTTCAGAAGGAGTCACAACGAAAAGACATAGCGTGATAGGTACAAGTTACTACTGGGGACTTTCCAATTGGGCACAAGACAAAAATTTTTCAAAATTTGAAGAATCAGCTCTTGGAATCATCTCCCAGGGAAGCAGTGGATTTGCTGACATTGGACATATTTGAGGTTCAGCTGGACAGCGTGCTGGGCCATCCTGTCTAGAGTGTGCTTTTCCAGAGAAAGTTTGTAGCAGATGATCCTGGAGGTACTTTTCAACCCGGCAATCCATGATAGTGACCACAGTCTTATCAACAAGAAACAAATGATACACATAAGGTATACTATACTATAAATGTATTTGAAAACATGTTTCAAAATAGCTGAGTCAGTCTGACTAAAAGTATTTTGACAATATTCCCTGTACCTAAGAAAAAGAAAGATGGACACCAGAAGCTAACAGGAGGGGTTGCTATATCAAGGGTTTCCAGCAGACACCAACTAAATGTTAACATAAGACAGGGAAACAAACACACAAACAAACCACCTAAGGAACAGGATACTTCTACACTAAATAATTCATCAGCTGAGGATGGAACCTTATATAAGAATGAACATTAATTTCTGTAACAGTCTTAATACAAGCAATAGGGAAAACAACACTGCACAACCTCATAAGAAGATGATACCAAAAAATAGCACACAAATTTGATCAGTAAAACGAATTTGTACAGATCTAGTTGGCTGTAGTCTGTATGCAATTAAGAAGTTTCTTTAAAAGTAAAGAATTCATATTAAACTACACAAAAAAATATAGCCCAGCTCCATTAAGCTACCTAGTTTAAAGTTAGGCCAGTAAGTGAGCATTTGTAAGTGCTATGCAATGTATAGAACATATCTTCTTACCTCCTACTCTGGCACAAGAATTCAAATTTCAGCATAGGATGTGGAAGTATTCTATGCCAACCAAAAAGCAAAATCTCACCCACTCACAGAAGGGCAAACACAGTAGCTGGGGCAACTCTATGCAGCCTCACACATCCAAATTAATACCTTCTTTTACACCTGAGAATTTAAATTTCAGTTCCAATATTTATGTGAGTAATCATCTCACTCTGACCTTCATACTCAAAATTACCCAGGAAATTACTTCCAGACATACAGTGCATACCTAACTTCAAAACTAGAGCAGTCACTGAATACAGATACATTCAGTGGAGTGAAAAAATTTGTTTCTTTCTCACTTGACAACCTCCTCAGGAGAAACAAAGATAAAAAAAGACTTTACAGAAAGTCAAGAATTATACAAATTCATGGAGAAGAACACCAAATGCAATGCATATTACAACATTCAGTCCTTTCTGCAAATCTTCCCTGAACATATTACTGAATAATCTTGAGTTTTCACTCTCCTCAAATCTAGAAAAACACAAACAAGATCATAAACAAAATCGTCCTAACTCTTCCTTCCTAAAAAAGAAACTTTTTATGACAAGGGTGGTGAGACATTGGACCAGGTTGCCCAGGGAAGTGAATGCCTCTTTGTTGGGAGTGTCCAATGTCAGTCTGAGCAACCTGATCTAGTGAAAGATCTCTGCCCACAGCAGAGGCTTGGACTTGAGGGTCTTTAAAGGTCCCTCCAACCCAAACCACTGTCATCCTATGATTCTATGAATACAGACATTCAGAAACCTCTAAGAATGTATGAGCAGAGAAATATTCTTCTCTCAACCCAACGCAAGCTCAAGTCAAGTGCATTTTCCTCAGTCTTAGGATAGACTTCTCATTCATATTCCCTCCAGGGGTTTGTGTTTGCTTGTTTTAAAGAGCGCTAGCTGGAACTGGATTCCCATTCCAGGTGCTCCTGTTTCACACAAATGATGCCTTTACAAAGAAGCTTAGCTTTTACTGAACTCTGGTAACCATTTAAAACCTTGACACTGAAACCGCATCTTCATGACAGCACTCACCTGCAGTCAGGTGGGATCAGCAGTGGTGTAAGAGACCAACTTAAATATTCACATGCTCTCTATCAAAGCTTTCACACACAGCCATCATATTTTTGCCCTGTAACAGTGCGTGGTAGTGTACTTTCACTAGAATGTAATTTCCCCATGAATTTGCAAGCTATAATTACCAACTTTCCGCAGCTCAAAGGAAGTATCAAAGCAATGTCCAGCTGCCAGGAGGAGTACTGCATAATTAATTCCTGCTGGTAACGTTGGCTCTGACTCAAATGCCTTCTTGAACCTAGAAAAACAAACATTCAAGCTTACTTTGTAAATAATACAATCTAGTTGGGGCATCATTACAGTTTTAGGTAATTTAAGAGCTTATCTTCTGTTTACACAGCAAGAATCCATAGAAGCAAAAATATTTTAGTGTTTTCCACACATTCTTTGTGGTTATTTTTAGGAGTCTGGTATTTATACATCCTCCTCCCATTTCCTTTCCCCCCACACAACAAGCACAGATCCTAATCATCATCCCAGTAACATTATCCCAGTAAAGTTACAGTATCTTACAATATTCCTTTAAGATCAAATAAAACTGAATGGTACTATCAGTCTGTAAAATAACTGTTTCAGAGTTATTAATATGCTCATTAATTTAGTCTTTAATATATGAAATTTCATTGACTTGAAACCTTAGATTTTATTGTGGATCTGCTGCAATGGCACACACAAAAGCAAGTGATACAAGAACATACCTCACATTTAGCTATGATTTCAACTTCTCCAAATTTTATTCTTTACTGAGTGTCTTATTGACACTGTCCTTATGAGTTCACATAAAAAAAGACTATACCAGATTTCATTGTCCTCAAAAGGAACTGAGCAATCAAGAGAAATGGCAGAGGCATTCACCTAGGCTCAATGTTGTCTTAAAAGAACTGGAGATGCTTCACACCAACACAGCACACACTGTCCTCATGCTAGCAACGCAAGTAGCTGTGACAACAGCAACAGGGCATCTACAGTGGTTTAAACTTATTCCTCAAAATAAGAACACCTTTGGTTGCAGGTATATATACACACATTCACACCTCCATAGGGAGAAGGCAAAGACTACTATCATATGTGAGTTGAGGAGCACAAGAGATTTAGTCAACACAACTTACTACCATAAAAGCAATGGAGTTTAAAATAACTTTCTAAAGGATAAAAGAAATACAGACAAACAAATGGAATACACTTAAAAATTAAAAAGGTTGTGAGAGTAGTATATAAGGAAGGAAAGAAAAACAATCTGCACAAAACTTAAGTATTTGACTTCTAGACCATGCTTTGACATGCAAGCAAAGCTAAGGCATTTTTATCCCACCAGGTCAAAAGTACGGCTGGTCTTTAATTTGTTTGTCAGTTTTTCTGCTCTAATGATTAATGAGTTTGCATCCTTTAACACAAGCTCTCCTCTCCAAAACTGTAAGACAGGCTTCTCTTCAATCTCCTACATATATATACTTTTTATACTTCAGCTGCCCACCTCCAAAGAACTTCATCATTAAACAAGTGCCTACTGCTCTAAAGAAAAGCAAGAGGATCAGAGAGTACTAGATATTTTTCTTTCATCATCTGCAATTTTCTCTTTCTCTGTGAGTTACAAAAAAGTGAGGAAGAAAGTACATACAAAATGTTTTTTGGCTCATTTAAAAAAACTGTAACCAATACATAAACACAAAAAACATCCAACCTAAAAACAAAAAAACAGAACAAACCAATCAACCAAACAAAAACTAAGCAAAGGAGAAAAAAAACAAACCAAAAAACCCATAAACATCTGCCAAGTAAACAGGACAACACCCTCATTGATTCCAAGTATATACATCTAAGGGAAACCCTTTAGCTGGCATTATCTGTTTGGAGACACAGCGATGTTGGGAACTGAACCACCTTTTCTGCCCTCGAGATCTTCCATGCTTAAATTCTCATGCAATACAAAAAGGAGAGAGGAAAGATTGACAGAAGAAGAAGAAAAAGCCATGGAAATTAGTATTTTTGTTCCAATATAAGAAAGACTGTAATTTTGGAAAAATGTTGCAGTTGTTGACATTTGAGAAAATGTTGCAGTGCAGACACTGAATTTGGGGGGTAGCAGTGAAAAGATATGAATAAAGCCTTGGTAGCTTTGGTAAGTCTGATTCACACTGTTGGTGTGAAACAAGAAAGTGACAGTTAATAATTACTCTTTCATTTATTCTTTCATATTTATATGAAAGATATCTTTTATTCTACTTTCTAATTGTCAGAAAAGCACATTGTTGGTTTGTTTTTTGAAATTGGAATAGACCAAATTACCTTGGCATCACCAGTTGTTGCAAAACCAATGCTTTGGTTCTGCTGCCAAATTCTGTTTATCTCATGCAATTCACGATACTTCCCTTACATCCCTATTTTTCTAAGACTGAGATAATAACCTTTATCTCAACATAACATAGCACTGCCATTGCTCCTGCACACACCTTGTCCTGTTGTGGCCTGATGGAGCATTAGAGTAGACCTGTTCCTTTCTAAGAGCTTTTCACTGAGTTATGAGTCAACCTTCCAGCATGTCAGGCCTGCTGTGTGACTAACGCTAGAAACTCAAATCAATATCCAGTATAAAATATAAACCAAAAGCAATTGGACCATCCAGTACAGCTTCCAGCCAAACTCCAGCTTGACTCAACAGAGATCTCCTTGTTCTGTGGCAGGAGGTGCACAGAGCACAATACAATATTCTGTATTGGGTCTCAGTTGCCAGAGTCCTTTCCTAGACTGGAATGCCTGCAATCACTTCCTGTCATCAGATCTATGATTATCATGATTGCCAAGATGCATTTATTCAAAGTGTGTTTAAATGGCTACATGAAATCACCACTGTTATACATATAATCATTCTTAGTTCAATTATGTTTGATATATCAAAGTTTATGTGTTCATAAGGCACTATGAACAAGGAGAAAGCAAGATGTACAATAGCAAGAGTAATTTGTATTTAATTTGGTCTGTAATAATGCCTAAAATTTGTGTGCAAAACTACACTTTTCTTTATATCTTTATATTTATGACATTAGCAAAATACAGTGTTTACAAAAGACCCCAGAAGTTTTTCACGGGCTTTGTGCTTTACAGGAAATGAAACTTTTTAAAATCCAAAATTATGCTAGGACGAATGAAAATAATATGTTGCATTCCTGTTATTTCAACATCTTTTAAAAGTCCAGTAAGAATTGCCAAGCTGTAAAGACTGACCAGAAGCTTTAAACTGCATTTGTATTCTGAGGCCATAACTGGTAAACAATTTTATCTTATCTTTTATGAGAGACAGCTCTAAGCTGAAGTTTACTGAAAACAAGTGATAAATGACAAAGAAAGAAGAAAGCTTTCCATTTTAAGCATTTACTTCAACAAGCAGCTGATGAGCACAAGACCAGAGCTAAGACGTGAGCTGCAGGACACAAAAATGCAGATTGTCTGTATCCTCATCTGAATGCAGAGAAGCTCATCCTGACAGAAGTCTAGGATGACATCCCATGCCTTCATTTTCTAACCTCTTCCATGTAACAGTGATTTAGTGCATTTCAAAAGCATTAAAAAAACCAAGATTCTTGTATCTGAAATGAGGATAAGAATTCATCTATTATTGACTAGTAATTGTGTGCTTTTTTGACTACTGATGCTACTGTAGTCCACCGCAATGTGCCTGTACTATACAATGATGATAAAACTTTTACCACTATACAGTGATAAAACTTTTGTCAGCAAGTTTGGAACAGCCATACTGGTTGTGAGTTAAACCTCTAAGCCTTGCTAGCTAAAATCTATCAGATTCCAGACATGCCAATCAATTAATGACTGATTATTCTCTGGCCCAGATTCCTAATAACAACACAGTAAACAGGAGACTTCATATTTGGGAAGAATTATGAGTTTAGTTTACACCAAAACTTCAGGTCTCTGAGGCACTTGAAGAACTTTGCAGAATGAGATGTGTGAACAACATAAATCTCTCATTCTCAACATATAAGTAATTTATTTGATTCATTCAATTAGGCAATTTAGAAGATTCATTCTATCCCCTAAGGATGCCAAATATTTGGAAAGTAAAACCATCCAAATATATTCTTGTTCGAGGAATATTTTCTCAAAGCTAACAAAAGGACATAGACCAGGAAAATAGTACTCACCAGAAAGTTGCTTTGTCCCTGCTTTCTATATCTATGAACCCAGATTCCAAAAACATGTCCTTGTAAATTCGACCAACCAGGCAGTACATATCTGAAGCTACTTGGTCTTCCTGCTCTACAAGGGGAATCATAATTTCTAGAGCTTTCTGTCTGTCTCCAGGAAGATTTCTCCTGTTGAAAATAATAATTTTGATTAAAAAACCAACAAAGTTAACAAGAAATAATTTTTCATTACTGTTTTTAATAGACATATGACTTCATCCATGTAAAAAGACAGATAGACACAATGTACTATGTTATATGTACACACTTACCCCTTCTTCCTTTTTTTTTTCTTTTCTTTATGTCATGGGAAACCTTTATAAATGCCCTTAAACATAACTTCTCTCCCTCATGAAGCATCATCTATAGCAAAGCACTGAAAACAGCATCAAGAACCTCCAGGGAAATTCTTAGAAGGGTCATGTGTTACTTCCTTATAAAATAGAAAAATACGAACCTTGATTTTCATGTCTAGTATTTCTTTCAATGTAATACATGCTCTAAAGGAAAAAAATATTCAGTCTTGGGCTTGTGATTTTACTTTTTGTATACATTTTGGCTGTGAAACAAAACATCCAAAAAACACAAACCAGATTGAACTCCCATGATAGCGAAGGTTTAGGAGTAAAGCCAAAAAGGCAATATTAAAAGAAGTACTTCAGACAAATAAACCACGTAATTGCAAGCATTAGACACTTCCTGGTGAGTCATAGCTTTGGTACATACATCATTCAGTATCGAAAGTTTAGAATTTTAACATGTTTGTGTACTGAACAATCAAGTGACTCCATTTTCAACATTTCCACATCTTGTATTGACTATCACTAATCCAGATTAATGAATTTAATGAGAACAAAACCAGTAGGGCAAATAATGTTTTGCAACATGGATTATTTACACTTAGCTGGTCTTCAGAGACAGAGGTCCCTACTTTTATTTCTGTTTACTTTTCCATCATCAATGCCCTCACATTTCTTGATTTAGGTCAGACTAATCCTGACTAATTGAGCTGCTCCATCCTTCCGTGCTAGTGACCTGGATTAGAAGCAAGAGACACATTTTTTTTTCATAGCAAAAATGCAGAAGTGCAAAGTATTCCAGACCTGCCTCAGCTCACAAAATATCCTCTACAGTCCCAGTAAGGAGAAAGTTACAATTAGCCAAAGTAATTCCTTCTTGGCACACCAATGCATTAATGTTTTCACGGCTGTCATGGCTTCTAGTTTAATGGTCAGTCTGGAAAGGAGAGGAATAGGAAAATCTCATCTGGACTCCTTTGGAGGTACTGTGTAGATCTTCTGTCAGATACTCTCGGAGGCAGTATCTTGAGTCACAGAACCAGTGAAGTATAAGGATATGCCTGAAAAGATTTTGCTGCAGTTTTCCAGGTTGTTAGTGCCTCAGTGAACTACTGCTGTTTTCAAAGACAACTTTGTTTCAGAAAACTGAGGTCTAAACAACACCTTACATGTCCAAGGAACATCTAGTGACCCTTGTGAAGGCTCTGTAGAAGCGGCAGGTACATGCTGGACTATTTAATCTGCAAAACTTGACATATTTATGTCAAAGTGGAAACAAAAAAGGCACAATATTTATACCTTCATTTACCAGGTATAAAGGCAAAAGTAAGGATCTGAACACTTTATTCAGACAAAAAATGCCAGACAGCTGGTTTTTATTTTTTTTAATGTTCTTTTTTTTTTCTTTCAAAACCAGGTTTATTTTTTCAAGTAATTCTTTGTGACACGTTTTGACATCACTTTCACATGATGCGCAGTTTTAAGCCTCCTCAGTGAACCTGAACTACAAAATTCAAATCTGTGAGAAGCAGAACCATCTATCGACATTTGCTCTACTTGACAATTTCAATACCTGCTGACACCTGGTCCACTCTTCTAAAAGTCAACAGCAAAATGTTCACTGTGATAACAGCAATGGAGTAGAGAACATCTGTAATTTCCTCTGAAAAAACACCCCTCTTAGTCACTTGCCTAAATGTCAGTATCCTAGAAAGAAAATCTAGGCTTGGCTTTTATTTAATCCATAGAAGCAGTGTATGTCGCTCCATGTATCACATTTTGTCCAAGTTATCAGATGATGTGAAAATTATTTTGTCATCATAATACAATAAAATCTTCCTATGGATATTTGATGAAAGGTCTGCTTCTGTCTCCTGACATTACCAGAACTCAGACTTGAATGAGATGATGTCTTTGCCAGCAAAAACGACGCAGCACTGTCACTCACACAGCAATGTTAGAAGTGTATTTTACAGAAAGAAAATACTGTTAGGTATTTGTTTTCTCAAATTTAGGTACTGAAACAAAAAAATAATGCAAACCTATGGAAAGACAAATCAAACATGCTGAAGGAAAAGGAAAGAAATCTAACAGTACGAGATTAAAAGAAGCTTAGAATCTCCAGAGCTGCTTCAGTTAAAATCATAGAACTGCATATAAAGATTCCAGTAGGGAACTTCCCACAGGATTACCCACCCTTACAAAGTTCGAAGTTTTGATTTACTATTCCATAGCAGAAGGAAGGGTAGATTCTTACCTGTTTAGTGCAAATGCATAATGCAACCTCACATGGTGGTGGGAAGCCAAGTCAAAAGTGGGCAGTTTTTCTAAAGTTTTCACCAATTTCACAATGGAATCGTAATCCTTCCAAAAGAAAGGAATAATAAAGTTTTAAGGGGCTGTACTGAGGTATGCCTCTATAAACTCCTCTTCAACCTAAGCAGCTATTATTTCATACTAAGAAGTATTTTCAGTCCATTTTAAGTTTTATGGATTTCAGTTTCTTCAGTATCAAACTGTAAATGGCCTAGCACTAATCAGAGATGGGAATATACAAATTATTTAGCAGGGAAGCCCAATTTGGTCTCCTGTGCTGCTACAACATGGTCCTGTGGAAATTTTCATACATCTGTTTCGTTATTAAAGTTAGGAACTGAATACATCTCAGTGCTCACATTGTGCAGATATTACAAAGCTAACTGCATTTGAAGTAAGGCATCTCAATCTCTGAAGTAGGCATAAGCCAAAAAAACAAGACTTTTTAATACCACAGTTTTTAAAGTAGTTTACTCACTGACATATTTAAAAACCAAATAAAAATAAAAAATCAAACTCAAACAACTTCCTAATGTTTAAGGAGTGACAGTTGAAATTATGGATAACAAAGCAGGCAATTACCAGCATCATTCCAAAACCTGAAATATGAACTATTTATGTTTCCATAAGAAATGTCACCAGCTTCGGTGAAAAAGAATACATTTGCCTACCAATTGCAGAATGCCACCATAGCATTTAGCTACATGCTGTTCATCACACACCAGTGTTGAGATGGAGAAGAGTTATTACACGTCATGTACTTTTTAGGTGCTGTTATAAAACCCTTTTCTGCTATGGAAAGGCAAACAGTGAAACTACAGAACAGAATAAAAACATCAAGAAGACATCATAAAATATTTTTACTAGTGTGCTTTATCCACACATTTTATTAAAAAACCTGCACCAAACGCACCAAAAATTTCTGTGAGAATGTAATTTAATTTACTATTGTTAGTAGCAAACTCCTACCTGGATGTCTCTGTAGGACAGCAGCAAGTTTATGACAATGTCAGCAGACAAGACTTCAACGTTATCAACTCGCTGTCGAATCCTTGCGAGCTCTGCTGCGAGCTCTTTGCCCGTGTAAAGCGTCCGGGCCTTTCTGATGTCGTTCAGAATGGATTCCCGGAAATACTGGCTGCAGAGAAACAACTTCACATCAGCACAGCTCTCCCACAGTGTACGTGCAGAACATGTATTGATGGAACAGTGTCAATGCACAGATTTGGTCAAGCTAATCCATTAAATATCAGTTTTTCTGAGCAGAAGGCAAAAGAGGCTGACATTTATCTTGCCAGCTGGAATATTTGCATTTTACATGGGTGTACAAGAAGACAACTCACCTGGAACTGGCCTGTGCCACCTTCAAGAGCTGAATAAATCGATCCACCAGAGGTAAGCATATAGGCCCAAGCAGAGACTCAAAACCAGGTGGCATCAGCTCTGTGAGTCCCTTCACAAAACTGCTATCACAGCAGTACACCTTGTTATGTGGAGTTATCATGTAAGGAACAAATATGTAGTTCCCAGTGCACATCTGCAGAGAAACAAGGGGCAATATTTAGGGCAGTTATGGCTTTGCAAGCCAAAGTATGAAACCATTGCATGTAGTACCTGTTAAAGTCAAAGGGAGACCTGCTGTTTACTTCAGCAAGACTAAGTTTTGACGCATAAATTCCCTTTTCACATCAAATATTATATACACCTGAAATGTATTCTTTCAGATTTCCAATCTGCTTCCTGTAAAATCAGTCTTTCCAGAAGTATCAAGTTGACCTTAAAATGGTAATTGGCTCAATAGTGAAATAATTCTCAGGCCACACCCTGAAGAGGCAGATGGAATCAAAAGAAGCTGAGGTACTTGCTTTTCAAGGCGACATGATCAGAAGAAAGCAGTACAGTTTGGCTCACAGATACTGGAAACAGTAACACAATCTAGTTGCCTCACAACAGGACAACCATACAGAAAATTAATCCTCAGATGAATTGCAAAATTACTCAAATAGTTTTGCATTCAAAATCAAAATAAATTCCCTACTAATATTTCCCATAGAAAATATAAATATTTTTAATGGGACTTAAAGTCATACATAGTTCAGAATAATCACTTGCAGAGCACCTCAGCATTGCTAAACTGCGTTGATTTTTACATACCAATGTATGACAGATACTTTGCAAAAAAAAAAAAAAAAAAAAAAATTAAAATTAAGTGTCTTCCAGGGAAGAGGGAGGCAAGATGTCTGCTGACTGTGGTATGTGTGTGAGTACAGATTTATGTGCAGAGAAAGTTGCTGAATATTTTAAAGAGTCTTAACTATGAGACAGAATACCAACAAAATCAGGAGTTCCTCCATTCATCTCTCAAAGCTCAGACTCCATTACTGAAGTGCCCAGCAGCCCAACAACAAAAGCCTTAAGGAAGCATTTCTTGAGACCCATCATTTTTAGTATGCCTAAATTACTTCCAAGGTTAATTAGTTTCTGTTCAGCTGCTTTGACTCTCTCAGAAGTCAATACTGCAATGCAGACACTTCAGAAATTCCCTGCCTAGCTGAGCTCCATGCATTGAGAGGGCAGTGACTGAATAGTTTTTGAATGCACAATACCAGCTGTGTGCTTAAAACATGCATTTTAACACGCATTATTAGATTTTTAAAACATGGAAGGATTGAGGTAGTCAAGTCTGCAAAATGTATGTGTATAGACATGACAGTAAACACACATTAGAGAGACTGCCTATGAAAAGTACAGGAATTATTTTTTAATTACACCCATCATACTATGAAATTTTAATACCTCAATATCAAGGCAATCCCACTGCACTTCTGAGGGGTATCTCTGTAAAATCTAAAAATAATTGGTGCATGTATTTACATGAGATCAATTGAATTCAACTAACACAGAAGTTGTTTGGAGATTATTGTATACAGTGCCTTGCACAAGGGTTAATTTAGTCTTCTTTCTGCAAGCATTGCAAACTACTGCTGCTGAAGAGTTAGGGAATATTTATCTCTGTGTGACTGCAGCAATTCCAAAGGGAACTCGAGAACTGCGGAGTATATGACAAATTTTTTAACAAGTAACTAAGGAGTGGGATGCCAGAACCCAAACTGGTTGTCTGTGTAACAGAGAAGTGAATGGATACTTCTATTCAAGAATATCCTAGCATGTAAGGCAATCACATGCTTTCAACAGCGAATGGATGAACTTTTTACCCTGCTAAAATCTAATGAGCCCCACAGTCAAAGGCAGAGGGAAAATTATGAATTTACTGGAACTGGTTTCAGCAATTTTAAGAGATGGGTACATTGCCACTGGCATAACAGCCACTATTACACATAGGCAGACTGTTATCCAGCTTTCCTTTTCTAGGCAAAGGAGAAAAAGGTTGAGAAGTCAGAGTCAAGAAAAAGGGTGAAGTAGCTACAGATATCCGGATACGAGCATTTTACTTCCTAATGTTTATTCAGTGCATTAAAAATAAATTCAAAACTGTTTGCAGGAAGACCTTCTCAGACCTCTGGCACACTGTTTCCAATGCTGAGGTCTTCAATAAAAATGAGCTTCGAGAAAGGATGTTGTCATCTTTTGAAATTCACAGAACCCAAGGTTTACCCTTGTAAAATGGTCATGCCACCTGCAGAGACAGTACCAGAGCCTTAATCTTTAATTCTACCAGGAGGAAAACTGCTCTTCCTGCAGATGATAAGTGCCTGAATCCATTACTGAGCATGAGCTCTGAGAAACTCAACCTGAGAACACCTTCTGTAGGAAGTACATATCTATTTCAGTGAAACAAGAGAGCCAGCAAAAGTTAGTTTATATGCATTCCTCCTGTTAGCTGAGGGGGAAAAAGAGGAAAGCTGGTTATAATTTAGAGCCTGGCATGGAAGACATGCAGACCCAAGAGTCATTGGGGGTAGTGGACAGGAAAGAACTTAACAGTAAAAGATGGGAAAACACTGTGGGAAGAAAAAGGAAAAAACTGAATTCATTTACAGTTGTTCAGAGGGCCCCCAGGGATCTCAGGGAATTGTCTCAAGCTAGACTCTCACCCTGATATTCAGTAGCAAGTAGTGTGAAAACACAGTGGCCTTTCCCTCAGCCAGGGCATCACTTTGCTTCTTAACTTAACCTAGATAAGTATCTTTTGTGGGAGCTCTGTATCTATGAAACCTCTCAAATTTGGCTGGAATTCATCAGACAGTCAAACAGGCAGATACTGAAAAAAAAGTGGAGGATGAAAAACCAGTACAAGCAGTTAAGTTTCATTTCCTTAGGAAGTGCACTTAAAAAAAATTAGAAAGAGCACACATGCAATAAAGCTAAGAAACACAAGAAATACTGACCTCGATTTCACTTCCCTAGCTAAAGAGTACAGTAGGTAGATATTTAACAGCTAAAACTAACAAAGGCAGACATGCAGTAGCTCTAGCATCAAAAGAAAAAAAAAAGAGTCAAAAGTTTATATATTATTTACTAAAGGTGGTGGTTGAAGAAAGATAACAGTGACGGCAAGACTGCTTTTGTATAACAAAGTCTATAGTCCCCTTCTCTGGAGAAACATGTTGTGCCGTCACCACAAATTCTCACTGCAAAGAGCCCGACTCCAGCTGCCTTTGGGCTATGATTAGGGTGGGAGCCCAAGAGAACCAAGTTGTGGGGGAAGCAGTTGTGGAGCTATTCTAAATGTCAGACCACTTTCAACCATTTTCCCCAAAGCAGAGTGTGTGACTTGCTTCTTTCCTCTTTCATCCGGCGATGCAACCTGTCTCAGCAACTTATACTTCTTTCTCATCTTTTTTGTCAGAATGTAAACTATGCTAGTTTAAGTCAGAAAGGATCAGGTGGTCTTTCTGACACACACTTCCCATCTGCTCACACTTCTTTACATTTTCACTTAGTGCATATTACTAGACTTGGAAACTTAAATATATTTAGCTTATTCTATTAAATTTGCCCTGTAATGCTCCATCCCAACACTGATCCCACAAAATCTAGTTCTTTTTATAACCCTAATTGACTTCCCTCTATACTCTAAGTCTGCTAAGCACACAAGACAAAATTGTTTTACTTTGATCCATTCTTGTGATTCGCCATATCATGTATAATGAAAGTAACACGAGAAGCCTTTCAATAAACCAAGGATATTTTTGAAGGCGTGGCATCTTAAATACAATTGTAATATTCTGTTATGTCAACACCCTTTAAAAAATATGGTTTGAATACAGGGGCTTCAAAAATGGGTGGGAATAGACGCCCTCAATCAAGAACAGGTGCTGCAAGTTTCGTTTTGCAACCCTCTTCATAAAACCCTCATTATTTAAGGTTCAAAAGCTCAAATTACTCTAATGAAAATTATAAAGGGATTGCAGGGCACCTGAGTTGTATGTTGAAAGGCATTACCCAGGGCTGGGACAAGCCTGAAGTGTGCATACAGTGAGTTAGATGATAGTTACTCTGGTTCAGACTAATGCACAAGGACTCAGGACATCAGACAGGTAATCCTGGCCTAAGATTTCTGATCAGCTGAGCTCCTTTTATCTGGGAGATATGAACATACATATCAAAGCCTTGGGCTAGCACATTCAGTACCTGGCAGCACCAGGTCATTTTTTGACAGACTATCCATGCCAACCCATTTCATCAAGTCAGTCAGACTAATCAGAAGGTAGAAGTGCTGGCTGGAGACAGCTACACACATAAATGCTTACAACTAAGTGACAGATACTGTAATTAATTTTTGCAAATGTTTTAATTGCTCTGTATTTTTCTAACGTCCCTTTCGCATTTACTGAGGACAAATTTAACAATTCTAAAGCATGAGTAATTTCAGTTAGAGATGTAAGATCGTTTTTAATAGCTCTATAATTACAGAATTTAAGACAAGGCTTCTAGCTAGACCTAGTGGTCACTGGATCATTAAGCAACTCTTTCTTGTTCAATACCCTTCCTCAGCTTCTGAAAGAAATTAATATAGTGCCTATTTGTATTCAAGAGATAATAAAAATCAATAGCACATACTTACATTTTATTGATCACAATAAGAATATAAACCAGCCCTTCTTTCAATATTCCCCTCTTCTACAGAACTACTTGTGAAAAGGGCAGCTTTTTGGACTTGAATGGGGAGACCATGTCTTCTTAGAAAGAACATCATGAAATAAGATAAACACTATTCTCTCTCTAAAAAATAAATCTGATGTAATATAATTTTATTTTTTTTCCTGAAAGTTGCACAGATTAAAAATACATGGTACTAGACAAAGGAATATTTGAGTTCTGGCCAATTACTTCTTCTACCTTTTTCTTCACAAAGAGGGGGAAAACTGAAAAATTGTAGAGAGTCAGTGATGCACAGTTCTTTCAATACCCAAAGGTTCTTTACTAACACTGCTCTGTTGGGATGATTTAGCAGTCAAATACCCACAAACAGAGAAAACTTCCTTCAAGGACAAGAAGTGTCAAAGAAAACAAAGATTCCCAAAACCAAAACCATGACACTTTAGCCATGAATGGGAGAATCTAGCAGAATCCCACCCACTTGCCAAAGCTTCAGGTCAGCATACAATGTAACTTTTCTTTAATAAAAGAAAAAAAAACAGCTGAAGTAATAAAAATTGCCAGTATCTCTCACAGTAGGAACTGTTCTTCCTGCTGACAATCTTCTAATTAAAAGAACTTTTTTTCTATTTTCTCCCACTCATCCTTTTGAAAAATATCTGCTTTTATTTCAATTTTTCTGGTGAAATTTTTAAGGTAGCTCTCTGACTGCACATGTTATTATGTGTAGCAGATGGCAAAATCATAAACCAAGTTATTAAATCTATTCCCTCCATCCCCCAAATACACAGTAAATCAACATGTGCTGATGTTTTAATGAATACAGGTTCAGTTTGGGTTTACTTTAAATCCCACTCACATGAATGATAGCCTTACTACTGACTTGAAAAGGAACTTAAGTTAGCCTCATGCCACAAATGAACTGAAGCACAGAGACTGGATCTACACTATCAAATACCTCTCCTTTTTTTTTTGAGAATATATTCTTTCTTTATATACCCAGCAATATCATTCTATTGCAGGCACGCTACATCCTAAATGCTTGTTAAAAATCATCTTACAGCCTATATGGTCCTTTCATCATATTTACACAGGAAAAAAGTTACCAACTTTTTCCTAGGAAAGTATGTGTCAAATATATTAGTCAAGAATTCACAAAATTAAAAATAAGCAAGATTAAGTGTTGCATCATAAATAATAAATACTACAGTTATCATTTCCAGCAAAATATTTACTGAAGGCTACATAGTATTTTTACATACTTGGATATCAAAAATAAAACTGGCCACAAATCTCCTGTTGGCTGGATGAAGATATTAAAAATATTTACCCCTATTTCCATGGTGAATGAAATCAACAGTTAAACATACCCAATGCTACAGTCTTTTAACAGCAGCTATACAAAGATTCTGAGCTTGCAGATGCCTCTGGAATGCCTCATCCAGAGTCACAGAATGGGTCAGGTTGGAAAAACACCACAGTGGTCATCTGGTCCAACCTCCCCACTCAAGCAGGGTCATCCTAGAGCACATGGCACAGCATTGTGTCCAGACAGTTCTGGAATATCTCCAGTCAGGGAGAATCCACAATTTCTCTGGCCAGTTTGTTCCAGTGCTTGGTCGCTTGCACAGTTAAGAAGTTCTTCCTCATATTCAGGTGGAATTTCCTGTGCACCAGTGTCTGCCCTCTTGTTCTAGTCCTTGGCTCCATTGAAAAGAGTCTGGTTCCATCTTCTCGACACCCTCCCTTCAGATACTTATAGACATGGATGAGGTCCCCTCTCAGCTGTCTCTTCTGGAGGCTGAACAAGCCCAGGTGCCTCAATCTTTCCTCCTAAGAGATGCTCCTGTCCTTTCAACATCTTTGTTGCCCTGTGCTGGACTTGCTCCAGGAGCTTCATGTCTCTCTTGCACTGGGGATCTCAGAACCAGAAGAGTTCTCCCACTTACATTAAAGGAGCGCTACACCAAACTGTCTCTCGAGCTACACCTTAAACAAGAGGCAATTAGGAAAGACTCTGGAAAACCAGTAAAAACTACAATCACAGAGCCATAGAATGGTTTGGGTTGGAAGGGACCTTAAAGGTAATCCAGTTCCAACATCTGTGTTGTGGCCAGGGACACCTTCCACTAGACCAGGCTGCTCAGAGCCCCATCCAATCTGGCTTTGAACAGTCCCAGAGATGGGGTATCCATAGCTCCTCTGGGCAACCTGTTCCAGGGCCTTACCACCTTCACAGTACATAATTTCTTCCTAATACTTAATCTAAACCTTCCCTCTTTGAGCCTGAAGCTGTTGCCCTTTGTTCTATCACTACAATCTGATCCCTTCAAGTGTTAGAAAAGCAAAGCACTGCTAAGGGTGCCCGGCCATATAACACTACCCCTGTTGCTCAATCACTAATGCCTGCAAGTCAGCTGCCCAAGAAAACAATTCCCATTTACTCCAAGGGCCCTTCTGGTCAGACCAGGAGCAGTACTGCAGCCTCACACCCCAGGCAGCCTCCAAAGCTATCCACTGCTCCAGCCTGGTGCAAGCAAGCAGCCTGAACTGAAAGGTGTGCACTGTGTCAAGGTGTAACTTACTGCAGTGAGTTGCAATCCACATGTAGAATACATGCATATTAAACACTCAGATTCAGCAAGAAGTCAAACTTTTTAAAAAATTGATTAGACCTGCAACTTTCCTCCAAAGGTGGTAGAATTCAAATCACCATGGAAAATTACGATGAAATGAAAACTGGTTAGCTAAGACTAGCAATGTACAGTCATGAACCATAACCTTTATAGCAACCTATGACTGAAACTCTTTACTAGTAATGTCTAGAATGCCTCTGCTGCTTGATTGACCTCAAAAATCAGATAACAGCAAAAACTAAACTAAAGCTTTCAACCAGCAAAGTAACAGGATACCTCCTGTTAAGGTACCACTCTCTGTAAAAATGTATGGTTTTGGTATTACTGGAACATTTGGAAAAGGTCCAACTAAATAGCTATAAAACCACATATAACAGGAAATAAGCCAATGTTATCTTGTACTGCTCTGCCCAGACAGGCTCCAGGCAGCTTATCCTTGCTATGCAACATTGTATTGACTATTATTAGGAAGCATAAAAATCCAGCAGAAGAACAAAACAGTTGGCAATAGATTTTTTTTTTTTTTTTTATCCCACTTATTTTTAAGGAAACAAGGTTTGGGAAAAACAAACACAAGGCATTTCAATTAGGCAGATATATATAGATACAGACACACTTGTTTTGCAACCTTTTTAATCCCCTGGTGCCAAGGATACCATGGTCCTGATATGGCTGATGTTTGCATGCTATTAAAAAACATGTTCTAGAACAGCAAGACTGAACTCCTTGTTTATCCATATGTGAATTTCATTTTTTTTTTTTTAATATCAGTAACCTCACATGACTATTTTGGTAAGGGTGGGCATCAGAGACATGGCTTCTCTAGAACAGAACCTCTGTCATACCCATTTATCCAAGAATCTTATAATTTATGAAGAAACACAATTTTTATAAAGCAGGCATTATATTCAGTAGTTAGGTGTGCAGAAACATTTTGGAAAGTCTACTTCCAGGTAATTTGGCTGAAAAAATGAGGAAAAGGGAGACAAAGGAGCTGCTAAAACCATTTCACTGACTTCCCTGTTCTAATACCAGGGAAAATACTTCCTCTCAGAAAAGATGTTATGTGGGTGTGCTTGAAAACATCTGAGACTTTCAAGGAACACATTCTTTTTCTGGCATACACTGAAGCATTTCTAAAAGTGATAAATGACAGTGTCACAGTCGCCTATCCAAATTTAAATGAAAAACAGAACAATCCTTTCTGAAATAGATGAAGACCAAGTTATCATACCTCTCCTTGAACTTTGGGGACTGTCACTTAAAAACAGGACAAGATGACATCTCCCCTATATTCTATTGCACCAGTCATCTCCTGCTGGTTTCCTGCTAAGAGAGCTCTTCCCCCTACCCTCCCAGGAACATTACATTAGTCACACATCATTTTCCCTAGGTCCTAGGCCACCAGAACAAAAACACAGAATGTAATACATTCATTTACAAGAAAGGCCTTACTGTTCTCTTTTCATTTTATGTAAAAGGCCTAACTGATCATTTCTTCCACTTTCATTAGAGAAAGGCGAGAGATTTCTAGTCTAGCACATCTTTCACAGCCTTCTGTGAGTGTCTGAAAAGCACTTTTTGGATAAGAGCTATACAGAAACTCTATAGGGAAGCCTCTTTGCTTTTTTGATTTTTTTAACAAAAAAAAAATCTGTAATTTAAAATGCAGCATTAGACCAAAGCTTTCACTGGTTTTGAAGCCATCTTTAGAAACACCATGCAGAGAAAAGAAAAGACTGCATCTTTTTCAGAGAGTCACATTTTAGAGTGGCAAAAGTAATAAATTAATCCACTGTTAAATAAAGAAGTAAAATCAGGAATGCTGCAGTTTTCATGGCATAGAGAAAAATAAAACCTGGCCAGTTTCTGAAATTAAGTACTTCATATCCCCCTCTAGAAAAATGTATTCAAAATGCATTCAAATTCCATAATTGTACAGCATGCACATAGCACCTCAGGGTATCAGCACAGCACTGGGTAGCCTCTCTGAAATTATATCTTAGCAAATGTGGCTACCCGTAAGTCATGAAGCAAAACCAAGAACAACTCGACATGCCAGATATATATTCTGACATGACTGGCCCTGCTGCTCCAGAAAAAACACATTGGAAAAGCAGTGTTCTCCCAGCCACAAGTCTGCCTCCATTGAACTTGGGAGTGAAAAAGGGAAGGGAGATTTGGGAGGTCAACCTCAGAAACCAAAGGGACATCAAGGTGCAGAGACCTACTGTTTAATAATGACTGGCACTCAGACCACTGGGACCTGTACTACATTTTGACTAACAGCTCCAGGACACAACTTCTAGAAATAAATACTCTCTTTATAAATGCACTTTTTACATATATATATATATATATATATATATATATATATATATATATACACACACATATATACATATGTACACATACATATATATACACATGTATATATATATACATACATATATATACACATACATATACACACATTTACATACATACATATATATGCACATACATATATTTACACACATATGCATGCATATATATATACACACTTTTTTTTTCAGAGCTGTAGCCATGGGTTTCTAAAACAAGCAACAGTTTCCAAATAACTCTACTTTCTAATAGAGTATTTTTAAAAACATTAAAGAATACTGAATAGAAAAAGGCAACAAAAAAAAAGGATAAAATGACAAATGCAAATGGATGTGAGATAACATGACAGACAAGTAAAGGCAGCAGAGAAAATACCACTGATAGATACAGGCAAGGTAAGAAGTGAGCCTGGTACCTAGCAACCAAGTGATTTACTCAGATTTGCTGCTAGAATTTCCAGAATTCTACATCGAACTCTGTAAAATATAGTAGGAGAGTGCTAAATGATTTGAGTGGAGAACAGAATATAAACAACAATAAATGAAACAGAAGTTTGGAATGTTTATGATTCAACTGAAATCCATACATCATACTTACATTATTCTTCTGGAAAATAATTTCCTGAAATAAAAAAAAAAGAAAATGTTGATGGCACTACGAAAGATATTTGATCAGTATGACCTTCTAATACTACTGTTTGCACACATGACAAAAGGTTGGTTGACAGATGTTTTCTTATGCTTGTCAAATCAACATAAATGAGGTACTGTCTCAGAAGAGACAAAATTACTATGGAATCAAGTAGATACATACAACTTATGTATACATAAGAGCACACCTACTGTCTGCATGTTAATATACATACATACACCTATATACACGTCCCTCCATTTATAGATTTTTTCTAGAGGGATGACGTCCAGAAGTTGTCTATTAATAAACATCTATTCGTATTCGAAAAGTCAAATATAGTAAGTAACATTTTGCTACCAGGAGAAGCAATCAAAAAGAATAGTAAAAGCAGCATTCATATGAGGTTTTAAAATATTCCAAAACTGCTTGAAATTCACTTGGCTCTAATAATCAGATGCAAAGAACATATCTTCACATTTTCAATGTGAATTTCCAGAGAATTAGAAGCACACCCAGATGGAAAGAGCTGATTCCTGCACACTAATCCAGGTGGTACAGCTCAAGTATAAACCACTTCTGAACAATGATCATCTTGCTTCCAGCATGACTTGTCAGCAAGCTCTGATCCTAGGAATTGATAACCATAACAGATTTATCAGACAGTTTTTCCTGTGCCACTGGGACTGGTGAGCAGCTTCACCAGCACAACAGCATTAAAAACAAGCACAGTGTCAAACCAAGGTCCCTCCTACTTTCTGTGTTGTTTAAGTCAGGCTTTGATAAAACTCTTCTTCTCCCTGTAGAGAGGGCATGTTTCACATAGGACTGTTTCTAGCTTTCCAAGTGTAGGTCATAAAGGTCTGGTCAAATTCCCCAGCATGGACAGGGACATCTTCAACTAGATCAGGCTGATCAAAGTCCTGCCCAGCCTGGCCTGAGTGTTCATGCAGAAGAACATTTCACCAGCAAAAGTTTACTGCTTTGTGCCCTGATTAAATCATGTGCTGCAGTTCTGTATTTCTTCCATTTTCAGTTTTTTAATTCCCCCTTTCATACAGGATTAAAACTGCACATGCACTCCTGCATTGCGTCTACTCTTTACCTGCTGGCTGTAACAAACACAGGAACTAACACTGCCTCAGAAGATGTCCCAGTATGCCCACAGCTACTATTTTTAGGCAGTTACTAAATAGTATGGAAAGGGTCTCACTCTGACTAATTCCCTACAGGCTACCAAGAGCAGAAATACAAGCCCAGTTCAAAACTAAGGGAAACCAAAGGGAATCTTTCAATCAGCAGAGTACTGGTGGCAACTGTGACATCCAAGTCCCCCTGCACAGAACTGGGCTTCCACTGAAGCCAGCAGGAACCCAGCACGTGACCCATTTACAAAGCCCAGTTCCTAAACTAGTAAAAAGTTCTTCCAAGTGCCCAAGAAAGCCTGATGCCTCATCCCAAGTGATTTCTCAGAGGGAGTTGGGTATTTGGCTCTTTGCCCGGGACAATGAAATTCTGCTCTGCTTATACTGTACATCATTGTACTTACACAACTGGATTAAATTCCCAGATACATCTTTTATCATTAGCATTACTTTTAGGGCTTTTACCTGTATACTCTTTGTGTTGCAAGAAGAAAGGAAATAATTGGATTGCAAGCAGTCCAGTTAGCTGAGAGAATTTAGAGGGGAGAGCAGGGGGAACAAACTGAGTTACTAAGCATTTCCTCCAAAATATAGGGCCAGTCTGAAAAAAATAGGACAGAATCAAAACCAAATAGCCTGCACTTGCCAGAAGCAGTGGAAGCAAACCCTTCCTGAGTGGTGCTGGTGCCCAGACTGCAGTCTGACTCACCAAGCTGCTCATTCTAAATTCTTCTTCTCAGCAAAGCTTGGAAGGGAAGTGCAAGAGCATAAAACACCTTCTGAGTAAAGCCAATGCATCTGAGAGAGGGGAAGTAATTGAAAAGACTGCCATCCAAGCTGTCTGTCCTTTCCCATCATGGAAGTTGCTAAACTTTTAGGATAGTTGCAGTAGGAAGCAAGTACCAACTTCTTGGCTGACAAAATCCACAGCCCCATAGATTATCTTAAAACACCCTCTTGCCTTAAACCAAAGTACTATAACTATGCACTGAGGCATGAGTTTTGTTTTTACTGACTCTATTACACTGCCGCTAATCCCCAGCACAGCAGTCCTGCAGGTACCTGATGCAAACAGCTGTAACTCAGCAAGATTTAGCAGGGGGTATCAGGAGGCCCCATAAGGTTTAGCAGAAAACTGCTAATTTAGACAGAATCTAAAACCTAAGGATTATTTTACTGCCTACACACTACCACTCTCACAGGATTGTTATTACTGTAACAGTTTACCACAAACACCCTTGAATGAGAAAGTCTTGCATTTAGTTTTTCATCTCAAATTTGGCAAACTTCTGTTTCCATAAACAGCCATTTAACAGCTAGGTATTTAACTGACTACAATCAGACAATCTAAATCTTTCTCTTTAGAAAACTAAACTGAGTTTTACAGCATTGCATTGTAGATATCTTTGCCAGGCCTCAGAACATTTTTTTGCTATTCTGTTCTGAACCACAAGTGGCATTTGTATTTCTTACAAAAATAACTTATTTCAAGGATTAGACTAGCTGTAACTTGCCCTCCAAACCCCTTTTTCCACCCAGAGCTACCTTCAGTGACTGCAGAGACTCTGCATTTGTGTCACAGTAGAGGATAATGTTGTTAGCCATGCTGAAGCTCTCCCTGACTCCCAGATGGTAGAACAGGGAAGGTTGACGGAAGGCATCACTCATCTCTACCACAGCAATATCTGCAGAAATAAATAAAAAAAAAAATAATGTCAATGCCACACTTTTCTGACAGTCAAATACATCTAGGTCATGTTTCTTCACACAATTTATTTTGGTAAGAAGGCCTGGCTTTAAGTAGGAAATAAGAGATCTAGAGGGATTTCCCTATTTTAGCTATTAGGCTTGAATTTTGAACATAGTCAGCAGGATGTGGTTTAGGTTTTTTTTCTATTTCACTATTACTCCTCTATTTTTTCTTTAAATGAAACTTAAAATGGTAAAAATGGATAAACCACTAATCAAGAAAAGGAAAAAATTTTAATTGCAGTCTTGAAGAATAAAACCTGCTTGGTAAATCTATACATGGTGAATCTATACATATTTTTGGTAGATCTATATATATCATATTTTTAGCAAAAAAATAAAAGAAAAAAATTACATTAGATGTATTTTTCCCTTTGCGCAAGTTGCAATAAAATTTGATGTAATCTATAACGTACTGTATAGACTCTGTACTAGAACTTGGAAGAAAAAAAACTGAAAGGACACATTCCAATATCAATTACCATTCAGATCTATTTTGATTCATATAGAAAGATGATAGAATGAGAAAAAGACAAGGTACAGATGCAGAGAAGCAAAGAGGGAGTGAATGTATAAAGCCAAAGAAACCCCATACAAGTAAAAACTTTACTGCAGAGAATTCTGTTCATAAAAAATTTTACCTGTGTGAATAATGCATGCAAGCACATACATGAATGCTTACAGAACCAGGAATGTAGTCCACAATTTCTCTTAAATCATGTTTGTTTCTCTTGACAAGATTTGCACCAATGCCAAAGTATAACAAGAGGCAATTAACTATTTCTGCTGACTCTTTGTAAGATTCCTGTTATACTAGGAAGCCTATTTCCACAGCAAAAGTCTTGTGGAAACAAGAGAGCAAAGCAAGAAAACTGACTCATCTCCACCTCTTCTACAAACACCTTTCTGTCTTTTCACCCAATAAATTTTTTTCTTAGGTTTCAGAAAAAAAAAAAAAACAGAAAACCAAACCCAAACCAGAGAAATAATCTTCTGTTAAATAGTAGGACAAGAAAAGCAGGCTGATTTCCAGTATCTCTCTATGCTTTCCCATTCCTTTGGAAGCTTTCATGACTGAAAAGACAGATAGCAAGACAAGCTCTGTAGGGAAAAAGCCTATACCCTCAAGTTTCTCTATGCTAATTAATCTAATCAGAGATTCTACCTCTAATCACAACTTCTCACCTCACCTATTTACTTAGATCATCAAAACTGAAATGAAGATATTCAATAAAAGATAAGCCTTGTGGTCACACTCTGAACTGGGGAAGCTGTGTCTCTCCAACTTGTTGAAAAGGAATACCTTTGAGACATCTACTCTTCAGTAATGTGTTTCTGTAACTGGCCTACAGGCTTATAAATTATTAAAAGCCTGAAGGAAGGATAGATACACACAGGGGAAAGAGCAAACATTTGCCTATACAAGCCTCAGCTCTTCAAGAAACATAATTAAAAGAAAGGAGACTAATATGGTATAAAAAAGATATTTTTTCACACTTAAAAATCTAATATTAAATTATGTTTTCTAAAAGATTCATAACTTATGTTCTAAGCATCTCCCTCTGTCCAATTCCACATAAATATTTGCAGTATGGATGCCATCAAATTTTATTGAAGCAAAAAAAGGCAGTGCACTACTAAGACAACACATATACTCACTTTCATTAATTTTAGGAAACTGAAGCATCACAAAAGCCAAATAAGAATGACAATACCACTGCTATATTTTGGGTGAGATTACAGTCTGTTTATTTTCTTCTGAAACTTGCCGTAATACAAGTTATATTTTTAACTGCTCTTACTCACACAGAAGTCTAATCTTGAGCAACTCCAAATCTATGGTACATATCTGCTAGTGCCAAGCAGGAGGAAAACTTGCACAATGTGCCATGACTTAATTCTGCAATCTTGCAAGATAATGTGCTCTCACTAGAGTTGCAAAACTAAGATTAAAAGAGAAATATTACTTTAGAAGGAGCCTGATCAGAGCTAAATTACAAAAAACACTTGAGAAAACCTATGTTAAAATGGCAAGTTCATAAGATCATGGAGAAGGAAGGAAAAACTGAAAAAAAATTATGTGTGCATATATATATTACTGTCAAACTGGCCAAATACATTGAAAAGACTCTGACAAAGGACCACACTGTAGGAAACATTCTTGGGTCCTGTACCATCCCTGCCATAGAAATAAAATGAAATGAAATGAAATGAAATGAAATGAAATGAAATGAAATGAAATGAAATAAAATAAAAATTATAATAAAATAAAAATTATAATAAAATACCCAAACCATACAAAAACCTTGAGTTACTTACATAGATGAAGGAAGTAGAAGATGAAGGAGTAAAGGATGAAGAAGATGAAGGAGTAAAGAAACATTTGTATGACTGACACTGAGATACTGGCATAAACTCTTCTGTGATACTTGTATTTTTTATGTAACTAAAGAAGAAAAGATATGTCAAGACTTCTGTGAAATCCTTCTGGATAATCTCATGTGATAGATAAAACAGTGTCTTCCTTAGAATAGGTCCACCTTTTGTGAGGTTTTCCTGCTCATTCTAGCAGTTATGTATTTTAAGATGAAGATGCCACTCACAACAAAGAAATCAGATTTCTCAAGATCAGGTTAGGCCTCAGGGCTGGTATTGCAATTTCCAAGGGGAACAACCCAAATCTTACCAGCAATTCCAACAAGCCAGAAAAGGTATATGCACTTTTGAGATCAGATGTCTATCCAGATAAAAAAAACATATATCCTAAACCAGCTCTTCTGACAGACTCATTTCTGACTATCATCTTTCACAACATCAGGAGAGAAAATCCTCTGAGCAAAGGAAGGATCAATGTACTTGACAGAAGTAAAATACTATGTAACTGATTTGGGAGAAAAGAAAAAAAAGATAAAAAACCCACCACAGAAACAGGAGTGGGATTGGTGGTAGTGGTTTCTATAAAGCACCTGAAATGTACCGCCAAGTGCACTACAAAACACCCAAACACTATATTCAGTTACATAAAATATGATTAGAAGTTTAGCAAAGATAAGCAAGACTGATGGTTTTCAAGACAAATCTAAGTAAAAGTATACATACATATATCAAAATTCTCATTAGCTACAAAGAGCCAGGATTTAGCTAAGCCCAAAAGAACTGTTTGGTCATCAATACATAAACTGCCATAATCCTCTTTATCAGGTTCTCCCTCTCATTTCCCCAGATGAAATCAATCGAACATTCTGATGCCATAGAAGACAAATTTTCTATTCACTGGAGAACACAGTTTCCTAAGTGGCAAAATGGTATTTCAACAAACGTGGAGGAATCAGCTCCACAGTTACACGGGAACTACCCTCTTACCAAAACATCTGTGGTTTGAGTTTCAAGGCAAGTAAAAGCCTGATCAAGCACAGGAATCAGAGTAGAGCTCTCTCAACACCTAAGACCTCAGGATGAAGCACTCTGAAAACCAGGAACATCAGTTCACTGACATCAATTCCCTTCAAATGCTCTTGCACACCTTCCATGTTGCAGCAAACAAAGTCTGCTCAGGCTCCAGCAGACTAATGAGTAGGATGGGTGTGGAAGCACACTGCATAAAACAGGAGAAAAGACAAAAAAATGCAAGAACTGCAATTTTTGCAACCTCACTGGCTGCAAGAATGTGAAATTTAATTTTGTGCCCAAGACCAAAGGAGGGGATAAAATTTACTCTATCTCATGAAAGTCAATCTGGTGACAGATTGCTGATACTAAAGAAAACAGGTATAGAACAGTCTTTACCTTTTCTAGCCATATTTGACATTACAGTTAGAAAGTCTTACAGTAGGTCTTGCAGTAAATTATTGTCTCCTGATAGTTTATGAACAATAAAGTTTAATCACAACCTTCTCTCCCATCTCCTTAGCAGCTGGCATGCCTAAATAGATAAGACAAGTGCATCACAAACATAAGACTAGCGCTTCATTCACTCTGGCCTAGGCACCAAAACCAGCATAAACCCAGCAGCAGGCAGTTCAGTGTCCATGTCCTAAATCACCCCAAGCTCTGTCTGCCTGCTGACAGCAGCCAAACTGCCTCTAATGAAGCTGCCTGTGAACACATTAGCTGAGTAACCACACGCTGAGCCGCAGACAGGCCAGCTACTGTGCAATCACAACCTAGCCTGTTATTAGGCTAACTAACATCTACACCAACAACAGCTTGAAACACACTATCACACATCCAAGAGAACAAAGTATCACTGTAGTAGTAACTGGCTTCTTATTACCCTGGGAAATCAGATTCAGGAGTTGGAATTGGAGGCAACCTACTTAACCTCTTTTACCTGAGAAGCACCGGAACAGTACACATCTCTGTGAAGTTTGGCATAGATTAAAACTACCTTACCAATCATTCCTAACTGTGATGTAAATCCACTTAGTTCTCTTTAAGCTATCCGTGCAAAGACTGAGAACCTTACATGTAAAATCTCTGCTAATTAACTTGTCTTAAGAAATGGTAAAAACTCAAGAGTATGCACATTAACATGGTGAAAAAAGGGTAAGTGTCCATTAGTGGATACAGAGCCCTTTGCTCTTGGCTATTAGCCATGCCTTTAGTCACCAAGACAGTGATAAATGAAATGCAGTGGTCAAAGTTCATCTCCTACTCATTGTTTTAAATGTAACAGGGCAAAGAAGAATGTTTAAACAAGTGCTCTGAGATATCTCACACGTACACCCTACTTTTTGATACTACCTGCTTGCCACAGTGCTGCCAGGAAAAGCAGTGAATACAAACAAAGCAGCTATACAACTAATGAATGTTTATGTTTGCTATTATCTTCTGATTAATTGGTATTAAACACATGACCATTGCCTCACATTCACTGTCCCACAATTAATCAGAGGAAAAGGAAAGATGATAACGGCAACTTCTGAGACCAGGATTTTGTGTTCTTTTCCCTTGAGGGCTAAAAGAGTAAGATATCATTCTGACAGAGATATAGAAGAAAAGAAAGGAGGGCAAAATTTATTTCAATGCAAGTGTGAATACCAAACTTATTTCATACTGCAGTAGCAGCTCTCGATTCAGCCTTAGAATGATGATATGATGACACTTACTATTGGGCAAACTTTCAGAACCAAGCAAAGAATATCCTTATCTACTTCAACTTCTTTATGACTCTCTGTGCTTGGCATAGATATTTTCCTGTTTACCAGAGACTGCCTGCATGAGGTAGGAAATCTGCTTTGGCAATCCCAACACGTCAGTACAGATTGGTATTTCTGGTTCAACTGTGGAAACCACAGTGCCACTGACTTGTCAACAGCACTGGAAACAGACATTTCCTGTCAAGAGTGTCTCATATGGCTCCAAGACCGGAAACAATTGATGGGAGCCGCTGAGGTGAGAATACCCAGACACAGGTGAATGGCCAACCTCCCAGGAAACCAGTCCAGCCAAGCCAGTCAGTTGGGAGAGGCTAACAAAAAACGCCAAACAAACAAACAAACAAACAAATAAAATCACATCACTTTGTAAGAGTGTCTGAGGCTTGAATATGGGGAAAGAAAAGCAGGTGATGATGGCACAGGCGAGTTAAGTATGCCATATACTAGAGGAAAAGGATGGCATTTGTAGGGGCTTGAACTTATGCACAAAGTAGGCTTAAGAGCATCAAGACAAAAACAAGTGATGATCATGGGCTAGTTCTTATCTAGAGAAATGCACTATGACTTAGGAATCTTATCTTACTGTCTCAAGAACTAATCCTGTCTTGAGCAGTCTCATTTTTATGCAATGGAAGCAGAGATCCACCATCAATGAAGTACCGATCAGAGCCTGTGCTGCAACCTATCCAAAAGGGAGTTTCTGAGCACAAATGCCCAGAAGATACAACACAAACCCAGTTGTCTGGTGGGTGGTCCCTTTCCAGATGCTGCATAACACAAAGTTGAGCTAGAAATAATTAGAGTACATAATACTTGCCCAAAAAGTACCAAGTTACCTTTGGATACAACAGTACTATTTCTATTTTGCCCTCATGCTGGTATTAAGAGCCCACTGTTCCTTGAATAGCTAAACTGAGTTGAGCTGCTCTTGAATTTCAAAGTGAACTCCTACACCTAGACTTATAAGTAAAAAGGTATGATTTCACTTCAGATAAATTCAATAAACAGCTTTTACTGTTGGGGGTTGTTCTGACTCTCTTGCACATTTGTATCAGATCTAGCGTGGTCAATACCCAGTGAGACAACTCAGTCCCTCTGTTTGCTTGGAGGGGTGGAGTGAGTGTGCAGGATCAGCTGACTCCTGGATCACTTAGATGATCTCACTTTACACCCACACAATCACTAGGTCCTATATAAAGAAGGCACCAGACATCACAACATCTGCAAGGATGCATCTGAATACCTACTTAGCCCTGCTTGAGAGTCACATATTGTTCCAAGGGGTAGGTAAATTTTAATCCTCCATACAGACATGGATGCAACATCCACTTGTTTAAGAATCCCATATATAACGTCACAGTAAGAAGAGTTCCTTAAGGAACAAAAGAGAAAAGAAACAAAAAAACATATACACAGTCTACCTCATAACATTAGGCATCTATAGCCATACTGACAGACTCTAAATTGAGTATGTGACTCAATTTAGGTCTCTAGGAGTCTGCTCATTAACAAAAAAAAAAAAAACAAACAAAACAAACTAGCTACTCATGTAAAAGCAATCTTTCCTCTTTTTAAATCATTAATAATTGTTGACTTCTTTCTAGTTAAGAGAGAAGAAATACTTAAGTTAAAGGCTGACAATGTGCAAGAGCAAGTATAAGATGTCCCTGTATAAATTTAAACCGCAAATCATAAGAAAGTTCATAATCTACAAACCCAAATGTCCTGGAGAACCGCCCCAAATGTTTAACTGATTGGCAGTGATCTGCTGTCACGCAGGAGCATTACGAAACTTGCACCCTGTCCCAATACATCGAGGTGCTCCTTAGTAACACTTGAGCAAATTGATTCCTGCCAACTTTTGTAGCTAACTGGCTCACATCCTCTCACAAAATCAAATGTAATACTTCACCAAGTAGAACCAACCAAGCAAGGAAGAGAGAAAAACAAGTTACTTTTCTTGTTGCAGCAACAGTATTCAAGACCAAGATCCTCCAAGTGAAACTCTGGCCTTTTTGTCTGCACTATGCTTCAAAGGTGTGAAGGGAAAAGAACCTCTTGCTTCTGTAATCAAAAACTGATAAGAGATAAGCTGAAGGCAATTACCAAAATAAAACAGCAGAAGCTGGCAAGGAACTGGTAACAAAAAGAAAGTTATAACAGCTGTTAGAAAAGAAATGAGACAGAAGGATAGTGATGACAAACAATAAAGGGTTGTGTAGGAATTAACACATCAAACTACACATCAAAACCTAAATTACTGTGTCAATGATCTGAAGACAACTGAAACAATATAGAAAGGCTTTCTGATAAAGAAAGAGAAAACAGAAGAAAGCTTGCGTTTCAAAAAATCCACTCTCTCCTGGCCCAAAACAGGATTATAATGTTATCACATGATTCCAACCTCCAACAATTCAGAAAAACCACTCTCAGCTTAATGCATGTGGGAGGAACTCAGGATCAGGCAAGAATAAAAGATGACAAGCAAACAAAGAGCCATTTATTCAAAAATAACCTCATTATGTTCAGACTCACTGCATCCGTATCAATCCTAGTGAAACAGGCCCCCTAGAACCAATAACACCAAATACTAAAGACTATCTTAACTCTGAACTTTGCATCAGAAAAAATACTCAGATCACAACAGGGTAACTACTGAAGCTCAGCTGAAGGCTGGAGCACATTACAGGGCTAGAGTTAGGATCTGTACCAAATGCTATTTAAGCAATCCACAGACAAAACAGCAGAAGCAGTCAATGAAAACAAAACAGGCTGTAGCAAACCAGTACTTCTACATTGAGAAGTTTTGTTAAGAAGATCTTCATCATTGCAATTTTTTTCCAAAAACACCAAAGCCCCTTGGCCTGGATCTTAAGCAGGCAAACCCCTAGACAGACAGAGAGATAGAGAGGGAGAGGATGTGATGGTATTTGTGTGATTATTTTGGTTTATGTTCCCATGTTATGTGTCTTTGAGATGACAGAATGATTATTTATTCTCTGGAGAAGTGACTGAGCCTACCCAAGAAGAAAGAACTTGTAAGAACACAGGTGTGCCAACAGAAAAGTTCAGAAAGAAAGGAGAGTCCTATGAAAACCAAACAGCCAGGTCTCATGGGTGGTAGAAAGTTTTCCAACAGTCTGTGTGAAATGTAGAGATTGTTACAGCTCAAAAGTTGCAGAGAACATTAAAGCCAAGGAAAGAAAAAACAATCCACCTCAAGGACAGGATGGGCAGCAGAAAAACCTGATCAAAAGTTCTTTTTCTTTCTGTCTTTCCTGTTCTGTTTATTTCTGACTTAATGACCTCAAGTTTTCTCCACCTAAGAAGTCTTCCAGTTTGGGCTTTCTTCCCCTAAAATCTAACTATTTTCACTTATAACACAGTTATATATTTGGTTTCTTTGCTCAGTTCACTGTGACAAAATTGTCTACGCAGATTCACCTCCAAGCTTCAAAAACTAAGTCTGGGTTTCATTGCAGCATCTGGAGGGATCAGGTAAAAACTCTGTTTTTCTTCTCTGCCAGAAGCCAGCAGGCAATGTGGCAGAGATGGTAAGAATGGTGCAAGTAAAGACTGAGCTTTTTTAAACAATTCACACACATTTAGAGTAAAATGTTGAGCTATCTAGAAAGCTGAATATCAACAAGCAATTTAGTGCTTAGTATTATGTGAACAATTAGAGCTGCTTTTCTTCATGCATGATACTTCATATCCACTATCACTGAACTTCAGCTGTCCTTTAGCTGTTCATTTCCCTGGTACCATAAAACCTTCTGCAATTCTTTACTGCCTAATCTCTAAAGTTTTGACAAGCCTGCACCAGAAAGAAATTTTCAGATCAGCCATGAAACTTCTGAAAAACCCAATTCAAAACAAGAAAGTACAGAACAATCCTTTTAACAGCCTGTTTTTCTACAGGCAACCTTGCTTCATTGCAAAAATTACCTTCTGTTCCTTTCCTTTAAGAGTCCACTTAAGGGTTATAAGTATGTCATCTCCAGATATTTTATGCCTTTAAGAGTATTTGGGAAAGTGTGCCATCAAAAGCTTTTTGACATTTCAATATACTGTCTTAAATGGATTACCTTTAAGTACAGGCTCATCAGAAGAGTGTGATTTCCTTCTACAAGAAACCCACTTCAACTCCTCCCTGCTGCCAAATTTTACCCATGACTCTAAATGATGTGATCTTTATTTATATTTTTAACCCATTTGCCCTAATGTAATACCCATATAAGCTCCCACTACAATGCTGCCAACATCAAATAAAGTCAGAAGTCATGCATCAAAAAAATAGCAGTCTTCAGCAAGTATTACTCAAACTCTTTTGGAAACTGTCTTACTAAGGCTTCCATGCCTTTTTACACATTTTTAACTTGTTTACTCATCTGAACAAAAGTTCTCCTTCCAAAGGGCATCATTCCATTTCTTCATCTTCTTAGCAATGCCACCTGATGCAGATTACTTTAAAATTTTTGTTAATAAACAGCACACATTCTCTGGAAGGAATTTTCCTTAGAATGTCTTTATGCCATCTGAAAGCTCTTCCTTTTTTTAGCTAATCCTGTCAATTTCTTGTTGAGAAGCTTGCTCATTTTTACATAGGTTCTAGTAGAAATGTGGCCTGCACCAAGAGGAGCTAAATGTCTAAGACAGACCGTAGACCCTTCTCAAGAAGGCAAGAGCCACACCCATTAAGCAACTGAAAAGACTGGAAGTGTTTCTAATACAAAGATACACAAATATTTCGTATAACATTATTTTCAAGTAATGAGAGCTAATGTTTTCCAATCCAGTACCAAAAATGGTTTAAACTTAGAAGATTCATGAGCAGCAAGTACAGACTGAAAAATAAATACAAGCACATCAAGATTACAATGAACAGCATCTGGAATGTCTGTAAAAAATGGGAATCTTCCTAAGCCTCTGAAAATTTGGAAGCAGAATTTTTCTAAGAGATGTAAACAAACACATTTGTTAAATGTCTTTATTTAGTAATGGAAATACTTCCGTTCTAAAAAAACCCCTATTTTTCAGAAATAATACAGCACTTCAGAGTTTTAGACCCCAAATTTCATGATAATCAAAAAATATGTCCACCACTCCTGGTTCTCACCACCCTCTCCACAAAAATCTCTACCTTGTAGCATTTTCATTGCTATGTCTAGTGTTTTCTCATGAACAGAAAGGCTTTGACAAAACTAACTGCCTGAAGGATTTGGAATTTCACATGCCATGTTTTCTGATAAGAAACATCACTGTCTCTTAAAAAGTTCACAAATCTTGGCAAAAAGGAAAAGAAAAAACAACTGCAGAACCACATGGTACATTCTAAAACATCTGGAAATTCAACAGTCTGAAGAGTTTCCAAGTCATTTCATGTGTACACAATATATAACAGGTCTTAGTAAACCTATCCCTCAGGAATGTAAGTCCTTTTAAAGACTATTTAACTATGTCTATGTCTATATGTCTATGTCATATTTAACTATGTCCTTGTATGGAAAAGTGCTGCTTTTAACTTCTTATGAAGCTGCTTACAGATAAGAGTTAGAAAGTCAAAAATTAAAAATTAGTCATTGCTCCTTAATAAATCTTTCCTTTCCATTCTTGATTTTTGATTACACCACCTTTCCCTTTGCTTTCCTTCTGAAAAGACTCAATCCAGTCAGTCTCCATCTGCATGGAAACAATTCCATGAATGACTCTGATAATCCGTTTTTTTCCTTGTCTGTCTCTTCCACCAAGACCCAAATTCAGTTTTTCAAATACGATTATGCACGTGGTAAAGATATAGCACATCACATTTATACAGCAAACATCTCTTATAGTTTTTCATTTCTTTCTTTCTTTCTTTGTGACTGTTGACAAGCTTATTTATTACTTCTATGAGGTTTTCAGTAATTCATTCACAACAGCTCTAACCTCTGTTACACACCCCAACAGATTAAAAAATAAGCATACCCTGCAGCATTTAGTTGTTTTGTGTCTCTGTCTATTCATTTTATTTTAAAATTGGTCTAGTGACTGCACTGACCAATATTTCCCAAAATAAACTTGTACAAGCACTAGTTTATCAGTTGTTTCCTTGCTCACAGATTTCTGGGTAGCAATGCATGTTCCTTCCCTATAAGCACAGCAATGAGTTTATCATTGCTAGCACATGAATTTATTATTATTTATTGTCTATTTGCAATGTCCTAAATATTTGTTGTTTAAATTCAAAATATTATGTCTTTTCCTAGTCATCTGTACCTTACAAGGTCTATTTATGTTCTATTTCAAAGAAATCCTTGAAAAAACATAGACATATCAGCATCTGCTTCCATACCTCATATACCTTATCCATTTCCAGCCCCTCCTTTAAAAAACAAAACAAAAAAAGAAACTACCACCACTTTCTTTCAACAAAGCAAGCTGTAGAATTACAGTTAAGCTGCTTTTCCCACGTAACACTACAACTAAGGCTTCTCAAGTCAAACATGATTTGAAAGCAGGTAGGACAACCTTCACAGGGCTTGGTCAGACCTCAGTGATCTGTAAGTCACAAGTACAACATTTGCACGCAGCCTTCCTTGCAATTTAGCAGGAAAAAACCCACACACAGCACTCAACCACACAAATCAATTTACTTCAGTCAACACAGGTGAAGTACAGCGTAAACAAAACACACCTGATTAAACCTAGCTTGAAAGATCCTCTGGGCTCCACCAAAAACACTGCAAAGAAGTATCAACTTCACACGGAAAATAAAGTCTTAAATTTAAAGATGAGACTGTTGTTTGCAGTATTCAGAAATTAAAAAAAGCAACCCTCCATCAAGCTAGACACATGTCACTAACACTGCACATGGCACAATAATTTTCTTCTATTGCAACAATTCACAAAAGATAGAGCTAAGATCGATGTCCTGCTTTGCAAAGCGCTCCATGGTACAGATTTGGGTTATCTTGCCCTGTCACACAAAAGCCTCAAACACTTATAGAAATGTAAAGGACCCTGTTAGAAGGTAACAAGGACGAGGAGTTTACCTCCAGCAGAAAGAAGCAAAGTTGCAGCCTTGTCTACAGTTGCAGACACACAAGTTACAAGATTACAGTATTGTTGCCAAGTACAAGAAAGTGCAGAAAGGCTGTCGTTTCATAAACTTCATCCCTCACCAGTTCCCAAGGACAGCAATTACACAAGTCTAGGATAAAAGTTCAGACAGATACAGATCCATCCAGCCTGCTTTATTTAGCTTAAGCTCATCTCCGTTTTGCACAGATCAAGCTTGAAATTAATTTCACAATTTGAGCTATGACTTTTTGCTTTAGCTTACTGGAACACAGATCACAGAGCTATCCCTCGCCTTTCAAGACTGTCAGAGTAACAGTGAAAGTATCAATAAAGAAAGGAGAGACAAGGTGATACACAAATTATTCTTATTAAGGAGGACAAAATCTCCCACACTAGTTTTCTACCAAAATAACCACACATGTGCACAAGTAGTAACTTGGTATTTAAGTTACTGGAAAAATCACACTCAAAAATCCTAAGAAGCAACTACTAATTTGCAAATTAATACAGAAAATATGACTGCTCACACCACCACCATCTGCCTGTAAGGCAGCACAGACTGCCCAACCTCACAAGTAACTGCACTATTGCATTCCCCAACAGAAAACGGATATGACTCATCTGAGTTAAATTCTTTAACGCTTGACATGATTGCTGCTAATTGTTGCAAAAGGAGATTAAAGAGATCAGATAAGAGTTTGGCTTTGCCAATGGTAACTCCAGGTGGCCTGTGATAGCTATGATTCCGTTCTCATTCAATTCAGTTTTACAGCAAAAAGAACAGCCTTGGATTATTGTTGCTTGTCACTCTGTATTAATACAAGATGCTCAAACTTTACTTCCAAAGGCAGCCCATCTCTGCATATGATTCAAGCACCAAAACTGACTTTTATATGGCTATGGCATTAATTTAGCATTACTGCAGTACAATTTAATATCCAACCACTGTGTAAGAGTGTTTCAAATTTCAGATTTTGTGTTAACTATCATGGAGGTTCTTGGCTTCTTAACAGAAATGAGTCATATCTAAATCACCAGTGATCACAACAGCAGTGCATCTGATCTAGCCAGCAGCTCACAAACTCAGGAAAGCTGAGTTCCCTCCTCACCTTTAGCTACGGTCTACTGCCAAACCTCAGGCAAGTAATTTACTCTCCATCCTTTTGGTTTCATTCTCCTTTAAATTATGAGATGCCTATCTGTTCCTTCCATAAAGTACTTTAGCCACTATGGATGAAATCCTTAAGTAAGTACATTACCCACGAAGGGGAATGGCCAGCATCAGAGCTGGCAGAAGTAAGATAAAAGACTTCAAGATAAAGCACTTGGAGCATTGTAAAAATTGAATTCAATTCTGAAGTATTTATATATGGACATTCACCAAGCTAGGACAATGCTGAACTCCAGGTACAGAAAAAAAAGTATATATTGTATCAGCAGCACATATGAAGCAGAATCAGCACTACAAAGGAGGTTTTAAGTGTCTTGCATTGCATCTTGTTTTTGAGTAAGAACAAGGACTACAACATAAAAACACAAGCAAGCATTTTACTTGAGAAAATAGTCTACAAAAGTCTACAAAGAATATACTTTACCTATATTTTTAAAATCACAGTAGACAGCAAAACCTCATGCTACCTAGCCCACAACTGAACCAAGGAAATGATACTAGAAGAACTTCATGAATTCATCAATACCAAGTGCCTAAATCAGTGGAGCAAGAGAAAGTTTGATGACTGGCATAGGTTAATTGAGTCAAAGTGGCAAGAATTACCATTTGCATATGAAACTGGTGATTTGCTTAATCTAATCTAATCTAATCTATTTCTTTCTGCACTCTATGTACAGGTAAAAATGTTTTCATTCCAAGTAACTTCTGGAATTCAGTTAGTATTCCAAGTGTTCAAGTACCAATTAACTAAAACAACTCAGTAAACATGATCTCACTGCGATATTCAACACAGGCTTCAACCTCCATTCAACCTGCAGTGCTGAAATGGTAAAGATAACAGTAATTTATGCTAAAAACAGAATTCTTTTTTTTCCCCTACAGCAATTATTGATGTGAACAGGAAAGCTACACAGATGTAAATCTGAATAATTGCCATCAAAATACATATTCAGCTTTGCACAAACTAAAAAACCCACACAACTTGTAGGAAACCTAGCTCAGTTTGCATTTGTATCATATAAACATTTAAATTCTCATGCTTCAGGCTCTTCTTCTATAGAAGAGAAAAAGAAATATTTAGGATGAAGAAACACTTGAGACACTGAAGAAGAAAGGATTACAACAGCCACCACCTACTCACACACTCATTTTAGCAGAGTAACCACTATTTTACAGAGATTTATCCAAAAATACCTGGATATAAAGGCCAGAAAATTAAACCACAAACTCTAGGAAACAAGTTTGCCAGCATAGACCGAGTAATTTACAACAGCATAAGCCAAAAATTAAGCTCCTGAAATTTAATTTATTTCTTTTGCAATCAACCTTCTTCATTTGCCACACTGAAGGCTTTTCAATATACTACAGGGCAGTTACATTTAAGCAGAACTTAATAACTGAAAATATTATATCTTTTATAAAAAAATAACTGAGATGTGCTCGCTGAGTTATCAGTTTGACTAAAAAATCAAATGTATTAAAATGGAAAGTGAATTTTTTACATCACATTCAGTCATGACATTTTGTCCATTTCCTGCAGAAACAAACTGATGATCTATGCTGGAAAAGATGCATGAATGCTATGCTTGCAATCTAGTTCTATATGGTGGATCTGAAAGATTCTTATTCAACCAACAGCACGTATTAGCAGGTTATTTGCTGAGTGACCACTGAGGCCTGAGATTTGCAATAGTGCACACTGCCCTTCATTCAGTTTAAGGGCCTCAAGAAAGACTGTGAATTTGGATGCTAAGATAGCTGCTGGAACTGTGCATTCACAAATGCAGCATCTTTAACCCATCTTCCTGAATAGACATGGCACTGCAACTGCGCTTCCCCAGCTCTGAACCAAAGCTTCAAAGAAGCACACTTGTTACACCTAAACTAGGAAGCCAGTGTAGCCATGGTCACCAACTAAACATGCCCCAGGTCCCACCTCTGCATCAGGACTGAGTGGCTTGGAATGGTTTACATCAGTCTTAAATCCTCCTAGCCTCAAGTTGCTCCCTTCAGACAGGTCACTGGGAATGCTACTGAGGCTCTACTCATTGGCACAGCCCAAAAGCACGCCAGAACTGATAACAGCTTAACAGCATAGGCCGCTGAACTCTGCCATCCGTGTGTAGAAGCCTAGAAGATAAGGGGACTAATGTGTATGTCTCCAAACACCAATAGCCGGATAACTCTGGAGCCAACCAAGGATTGTTGTGAGAAAGAACAGGATGTGGCTGGAGAAGGGGGCCATATAGAGGCAGGGCAGCACTTTTCCGGGACAAGCGTCCTTGTTCTGCCTCCTGGAGATAAGCCCAACACAGTAAAGTGTGTGAATGACATCAAGAAGTGGGCATGGACTATAGGGGGGATCAAGACCACCAAAGATCTCCAAAGCCCTCTGACCCATTTCCAGGAAAGTCTAAAAGAAGGGACTGAGCATGATAAGTAATTTGCATAGAAAGTGAGAAACTTACCTCCAGGGCAAGAAAACTCATCTCCAAAAGGTACCCCCACAAAGCCCAGGTGCATGTGCATCCCAGGACCTCGGCCATGCATCAGCTGGATCAACACTGGGGCCAGGACTGCTGATCTCTCTTCCTTTTTTGCTCTTTCACCCTCTTTAACCCATTTCTCTATCTTCACTTGGCCCCTTTATTCAAAACCCACTACTGCTGCTTATACTGGGAGACAATGGGCTAAAATACCAATTTTCGTGGCAAGAATATAACCTAATGAAATTTCATAAGCTTTTGCAGACCCTCTGACTTTTGTCATTCCTTTCGACCATGACCACCTATGAATCTTGGGTGCTCCCTTTAAGAGTGGGACACCACACCACAAATACTCATTTGCTAGCAAAGATATAGTCAAAATTTCAATTCAGGCGCAGAATCTTTGAACTTTCAGATGATGAGAAGTCCTCAAGTTTTTGTTGTAATACACAGCAGAACTCAGAGAATCATTTCAAGCCTTCCTGTAAACTGAAAGTATCTGAAAAACATCAGACTGAGAGCACAAACAGCTGGCACAGCAGCATGAAATACATTCCTCAGCCACCCTGACCGGAAGAGGAAAGGATATGAGGCAACCCACAAGGAGACAAGATCAAGAATAACATGAAACCACGCCTTTAGACAATCTCAACACAGGTTGCTGCAGTCCTGCTTTTGGTCTGTCCTCTAGAATGCATGCTCAGCTCACAGAACTTACTCAACAGAAAGCTAACCAGAGGAAGTAAAGGAGTGAGTTAGCAATCAGGCCAGCTCCATGACCTATCTCATCATGTCATTCTCTGAACACTGAAAGCAGCACCAGGGAGAAGCGTGTTAGTCCATTTTCTTCTCCACTTAAGCTGCCATGGGACTGCATCTCAAAGGATACAATATACTCAACTATTCCAGCAGTTCTACTTAATGAGAGTAAGTGCACAGAAAAATGGATTTTATGATCGTCTTACCCTACTTAGCACTGCAGCTAGAATGAGGCAGCAGCATACTCTTAGCAGGAGGGTAATTATCTTTTGTAATATTGATATGCATATTGCAGTAACTGTCATCTTGCTTGTATTTATTTATTGGCATTAAGGTTATTTGAAAATGTGCCACGTCAACTTTCAGTGTTAGAAATCTGAGACAGTACTTGACATTACTACGGCAGTAGCTCTAAACACAGAATCATAGAATGGCTTGGGTTGGAAGGGACATCAAAGTTCACCTAATGCCAACCCTCCTGCCTTGGGCAGGGGTGCCACTCACTAGATCAGGTTGTTCAGGGCCCATCCAAAGCGGCCTTGAACACTTCCAGGGATGGGGCATCCCCAACCTTTGGGCAATCTTTTCTAGTGCTTTGCCACCTGCTGAGTAAAGAATTTCTTCTTAACATCTACTCTAAACCTGCCCTCTTTCAGTTTGAAAATTAGTTTTAACCGTTCAGTTTAAAACCATTCCCCCTTTTCCTGTCACTATCTGGCCATATAAAAAGCCCCTCTCCCTCCTTCTTTTAAGCCCCCTTAAGGTACTGAAGGGCTGCACTGAGGTCTTCCTGAAGTCTTCTCCATATTGAACAACCCCAGGTCTGTGTGTGTGAATCAATCTCTTCAATTCATAATAGATAAGGAATATATAATTTCCTACAAACTGAACTACATATTGAAGACAAGTATCTGCCAGTTTGCAACCAGACGCAGCACAAACTGAAATCCACTAAGGTTTGCCTACCAGGAAATTTTTCAGCTGAAGCTACTATTAAAGTACTGGAACAGAGAGGATACAGAGACAAGTATCAGGTTGCCAACACACTGATAACTCGGAGACACTTCTGGGATGCTGCACAACAGAGACCAAAATGCAAGCAGTTAAGCAACAAAATGGACTGGAAATTTTCACACCCATTTGGCAGGGCTTGCTGCAAAAGCTCTTGCTTTAGTACAGTCCATTTTCCCAGTGCTCTTATTGTATTTTGGCCTTCTCGCATCAGCTGGAAAAGGGAGATCGTAGTTTCTGGTAACAGAATTAGTGGCAAGAATCCTCATTTTCTTGTTTCATTTGTGGAATGCTTTTAGAACACATACTTTTAAGATTTTCTCCAAGTACCTCAGAATTGTGAAATGCACCCAAATGTGTTGAAGTATTTAAACCATGTTAAATCCACTTCATGCTTAATGCCCTCCACAAACTTCCAGTGTTATTAAGCCTCAATGAAATAAGCATATTTGACTAAATCTTCAATACAAGTTCTTGGAGTGGCTGCTAAATCCAGCCTGAGACACTTCTCTCCCACAAACAGAACATTCTGCAATACACCCTGAGACTGGTGCAGCAAAAAGCTGCTAGCACAACTGGGCTGGGCTGCATCCCAGTCTCAGGTCTGGACAGTGCTGCCAGAAAGGCTTGTCCAGAACCAAGCATCCACTGTGAGTCCCCAGCTCTATCTGAGGCCAAAGGGCTTCCTTCCTCATGCTGAGAGGTTGATGAAGCACTTTCTCTCCAGCTACAGACCTGGACTCAGCAAAGCCATGGGAAGTTCAGACTTCACTACTGGAAGCCTTCTATGGTTGTAGTGAGTCAGGGCACCCACATGCTGCCCTTGGCCTGTGGCAGCAAGTAGAAGAAAGAAAAAAAACACCTCTGTTCACTCTGATGTAGGGCTAGGAAATACCATAATCCCTCAAGAACAAACCAGAATTGGGCACTGCTGCAAGACCCCAGCAACTCCTCAAAGCTAACAAAATTAGTGCCATATAATATAATAATATAGCTGTACAGGTTATTTTGGAAGGGCCTACTTTTTTTTTCTGGCTTGCTCTGCAATGTCTGCCATGCTTCATATTTGCCACATTCACTATACACAGAGCTGTTACTTCTGGCTAATAAATCAGGAAAATTCCCAAAATAATAAAAACCCTGAAAGACATAAAAGGAAATTAGAACAACCAAGCACAGTATATAAAAAAAAAAAAAAACCACAAAACAAAAACCCCAAAAACAAACAAACAAACAAAAAAAAAAAACCAAACAAAAAAAACCCCAATACCCAACTAAACAAAAAAAGCCAAACCCAAATCAAAACCAACCAAAAAACTCAAAAAGCTCTCTCTCAAAAAACTTTAAGAAATTCTGTTCCTCTTCTAATGAACAAGCAATCATAAAAATAGTTTTGGAAATTAGAGTCATCACAGTCTTGAAATGTAAATAATATACAAATATTGAATGAGTTCATCAGGAAACTTTACCTCCCAAAACAAGTTTCAACATAATAAGCAAAAGAAAATAGCTCGTGCACAGCAACTTGAATGATTTGCAAGGTCACTGAAAAATCTTGTAAGAAATTATATATTAAAGGACTTCAAGTATCAAAGGAAGTATATTTATTTTCATATGAAGTAACGGTGAAGTTCAGCTCTGCAGAAAACAAAAATTGAAACTGATCTCAGGAAAACAGAACATAAATACACAGGACTTCAGCTTTTTTTACACATGTAACAATCACTTGTGAAAGTGGCCAGTATGGTGTCACTGAGCCTTTTGCAATTGCACTTGACCCGGGAATGATGACAATGTTAGAACTGACAAAATTCCACTCCCAAGGAGATGTGGAGGGATTCTCTGTTGTTCACACCAACTGCCTGGCAAAAACCTCTCATTTCCAACTCCGATCTGGGAGACAAGGTTACATTCAAGAGGCAAATGGCTTGTCCCTTCTCCACAGATGCCACATGTCACTTCCATTGATGGCAAGAGCTGAAAGGAGTGAGTGAAGACAGGATGCAGCACACAACCAAAATCCTGGTTTCATTATCATGCTACATTATTGAAAGCATAACCAGTACTCAATTCAGGTTAAAGTCAATCCATTTTCACTCAAATCAGCTATAAGGTTCCTGGAGGAAAGTCAAGAAACCTTATCTGAGATATTGTACTGAAAGGCAGTAATAAACCAATAAAAACCACAATTATGGCATACATCTAGTGTGTTTCCCTTCAGGTACATTCTTCTATAGAAAAAAAGCCAGTACAGTCATGCTTTAAAAAGTATGTGTAGCTGCAAAAACCATATTGAAGGTGGAGCAGTGGAAGTGGGAGCATTTAATCTCATGGGTGTGCCTCTATGGTGGAGTTAAATGAAGTACTTGGCTACTGTGTCAAGATAACTGAATAAATTTATCCCAAGCAGGAGAGGGCCCACTTCAGAACCATAAATTAATTCCTACAGTGGTACAACTGCTCATTGACTTCTGGTACATCATTGAGTCTTCCTTGGTCACATCCAGGGCTTCCTGTGCTACAGACTTGTGCACACTGCAGAATAGACTTCTGCCAGAAGTTTAACCTGTCTCTTCACACTGCAAAGACTGCAGGTCTCAGTTTATAGGTACCTAATAAGCCAGAAAGACTGTAATGAAACCAGCATTAAAACTGTATCAGACAAGTATTATGTGAAGGGGAAGAAAACCAGATAAATTCTGCAAGAAGTGCAGATAACTCTTCTGTGGAGATATCACTGAAAAACTGTCTTCACCACTGAAAGCACCAGCTGCTTACTCACCCAGAGTGCACTCTCTGCAAGAGACACCCATTGACACAATCAGCAAGCAAGTCCCAGAGCAATTCATTTACTTTATTACAGTAAGGGAGAAATGCAGAGCCAAATTTTTACAGGGGTGTCTAGCTCTTAAATCAAAACACACATTTCTTGTGGGATTTGAAAGAGCACTGATTCCCACTGGCTTCAAATGATTCAGACTGTGGGAAATCTTTAAGCCCCATGCTGCATTTAAACTCATCCCAATGTTTATGAATAAAGGCAGACATGATTTAGAAGAGAATTCAACTCTGGCATGCCATTGTTAATAGTTGATCAGCAGCTTTTCATAACTGAAATATTATATCTGCATCACTCTAGGCATAAATTTGGTCTCAGAGGAAAAAAGTAAAACCTAAAAACCAAAAAAGCAGCCTGTGCTGGCACATCAAGCTCAGCCTGAGGTTCATGTTCTCTTGGAACATAAACAATTACAAACTTCTTACAGAAATCTACCCATCAGTAATTATCAGAAAATCCCCCAATTGTCAAAACAGATTCTTCTGTCATCTGTCACACACACACACACACACACACACACACACGTTCTGTGGTATGAGATGACTTTGCTGACTGCTACAGATGTTTATCTCATTCTAACAACTGCTGCACTTTGAGTGTGTCTGTACTGCTGAGTATCAACCCCCAGGGAAGCCAGACTGAAAAAGCGGGAGCAGGCTACTGTGGACAGTGGATGTTTGGGGAAAATCTAAAGCAGGGAGCCTACAATAAAAGATGTGAATCCCAGCAATAACTTCCATTTTATTAAATACAGACTTCCAAAATCCCTGTCACTATAGAGCCACTGAGGTTTTATAATTCCTTTGGGTTTAACTTACAAATAATCTTGCAGGTTACCTATGCATGCAAATACAACAATTCCAAATACAGACAGTTCCAAAGGCACCAAGGAAACAGAGGAACAACTTTTAAATTATCAGCACCACAGAATACACTCAAAACTCAGCTGTTCTATACAGAGACAATAAAAAAACTGCCAGAAAACTGAAATTTTCCCTTGCTTAACTTAATTTTATTTAAGACATACCAGAGGGTGAAATTTACTGAGGACAATAGTGCTAAAGCATGTATACAAGGTCTTTTCTAATTTTCACTCGAACCTTAGGTTTTAATACAACTTGTTTCAGCTGTTGTCACTTGCTACATTTACAGCTTTTTGTATTGTGCTTCTTTACTTTGGAAAACTACTAAAAAGAGAAGCCAAATTATTATCATGACTGCAGCAAATTCAAGAGTAATTTCTTTATGACACATCCTCTTCAGAGCTACAGAAATGCAAACTGCAGAAAAATCAGTCACAAGCTTTCTTCTGCATTACACAAAAAGCATTCATCTAGTTCCAGTCAGCATTTTCTCCAGTGGGGAATAAACTTAGATGATGTCTGCTCATACAGATGCCTCACAAGTTTTACATCTTTACTGTATTTTAAGGGCCCTAATAATTTCATAATCTGCTTTCCTCCCACCACTTCAAATACTATGAAGTATTTCTAACTAACTGCTAGTAACTTCCAGTAACTTCTAAATAATCCAACAAAAGCTTTCACGTGGACTCTCTAGTCAGCTGTCTCACTGATAATACTTCAGTAAATAAACTCATCAGGAGAATACCCTTAATGTTATTTATGTTACAGATATGGCTGATAATGCACACTCAAGGCACATGCTGCATAAGCCTCTCAGCTGTGGGAGAGGAAGTTTTTTCTGCACAGCAGAGCTACAAATTGCTGTGACAGGCCAGTGACAGGGTCTGAAAGAGAACTCAGGTCTCACACCCCACATACATGGAGTGGGTGTATCTGCTGTGCTCCTCCTGCTTCAGACAGAAACTAGGGGAATATTGGTTTTCCAGTCACCTATTGAGAAGCAGCCTCATGAGAGTAGTGCAATACAGCACGAATATTGGAATTTGGTTATAAAAATTTACAGCTGGTCCAGCAATGGAAATATTTGTGAATATGCTGTTTCAAATCCCACAATTTCTTCATAAATTCAGAAGTTCTCCACTAGCACTATGAACACACAAATTTTGTATCAGGATTATGGATTTTTTTCCAGACTCATATTTTTGGTTGTAGATGTAGATGACATTCAGGTGCCTTGGAATTAAATACTCTTCTGTGTCAAAGATATGCCATGCATTTGTTTTGTGTTTCTAATGCTGCTTTCTAAGAGAATCTGGACTCAATACGCAGAACCAAAAGGAGCTTTAAAACCTGCCCCACCTAAATATTACAATATGTGCTTTGCATTCTGACACAAAGATTCTGTACTCCTAATATTTGGCATTCCTGATGTGATTATGGTCATACTCTCAAGGCAGCCATCAGCTCAAGTCTGCACACCATTATTAACTTACTTGGCATCTCTTGCTCCAACTCATCACTTGCATCATTGCTGCTGAAACACAGAATTTTCCAACATGATTTCCACTGACAGTGGGACTTAACTTCTTGTTATTTTTTTAGTAGCTGTCCTGGACCCTGAAATTGGACAAGAATAATGCATCACCTGCTACACTAATAAGAACTATCACTTGATTCTCCAGTCATGATGCTATAAAAACAGTAGTGGGGTTACAGCAGCACCTGGGGAATGATGGGGAGGGGGGAGGGTGTCAAAAAGAAGTAAAATAAGATATGAATGTAAGTGCTGCATAATCACAGAAAGTATGTGCAGTATTTCAAGTGTCTAATAAAACTCTGTAAGTGAAATGAAAAAATACTAATCAGGAGGCACCAAGAAAAAGGTGGTGAAAAACACCTAATTGTTCTGAGAGATAATGTGGAATAGAACAAAAGTGCTGATTACTCTGTCTGCTAGTGACTTTTTTTGCTCCTACAAACAGCTAAAATGGTAGGATACATTCTGCTTTTTACCACAGAAAATATTTACATGAACTTCTAGAATCGAGAACATTAGTTTTGAATAGAATATAACCTCTTTGGGTTTAAGAGGGAAGTCTGTGTTAGGGTGCCACAAAAAAAATAACGAACTTCAGGAAACTTCTATATATAAATCCCACTCGAAAAAACCAGCATTCCAGAATTTATCATATTTAGAGGAAGAAACCACAAGAATGCTGTTGAGCCCTGGTATTGCTTTACTACATTTCTGTGTGTCTGTAAATGTTTCTAAATGCCCAATCTGCAAATGTTCCGTAGAATCTGCATAAACAACTTAGGTGTAGAACATCTTTGAAGTAATTTTCACCTTCACACAAGTGACTGTACTGTTCCCTGAATTTTTTGTCATTTTTATATCAATTCCCAAGAACGTTGCACACTATGTTTCTAAGCCCAGTAAGCCAACACGCCAATCTCAAGCCCAAGCCTGCATGAATTCTGAAAGCAATAATGCTGAATTCCATAAATAAAGATAAGATATTAGACCTATTTTATCATCTCTTATTTGATGAACTGTATTTTAGTTGATCATTGCTGTTCAGAAGAATTATCTCAATAGACTCACACAACAGTGTTAGTAGAAAATGCTATCTATTCTAAGGGCCATTGATGGATGAAACTTGAGCATAAGAAGCTAATGAAATTGAAATTCCCCATTATAATACAAGGTTAAAGTTAGAAAGAGAGTTTTATATGAAAAGCACATCAGCCAGGCTGTTTTTCTTGAGAACCGACCTAAAACAAGTGATTGCACAGATTAGAAAACTCATATCCTCCTCAGTAACTGTATGATCCCATATTTCACCAGTCCCTCTGAGACCGTATTTAAAAGTCAGAATGCACAATGTTTTGCATCTAGCAAACTACCATACACATCCCTGTCTGATTCTAAAAACATTTGTGAAGAAATTACCTTGACTTAGAGCATCTCCCTCCCACGAAGAGCTGACTTCATTCAGATTACTGAACTCGTGAGACCTTTTTTCCTTTTACCATACCTTTACGTATTTTGCTCTTCTCAAACACTCTGTTCAGCTAGTCCTTGAGTCACTTATGTAATACAAAGTGACTATGTAAAGATCTGCTCAGAAAGAAAATCATTCTAATTTCAATTACCAAAACCAAGAATGCTTACCTAAGCCAATCTCTAAATATTTTACATCCATTTATGGCTGTTTCCAAAAGAAACTGAGCTATTAATGAAAAATCAACAGGATATGCAAATCTAGTCATTAAAATTTAGATAAAATACCATTTAATCACAAATATCAACAGCTTCAGTGACTTTTAAAACACCATGACAATCTACTGCACTGTAGAATAGTGTCTCAGATACATTTTGGCATATCTTTAATTGCTCAACTCTTACAATAGAAATTAAATTTAGAATTTAGGATATACCTGTAATTCACCTGCACCAGCTTAAAAACCCAAAAAGCAACCAAACTCTAGCTATCCTCTTTACAAAGGAAAAGAGCCTTTTAAGACAGCTGATTAAATCCACATACAGTAAGTTTTGCAAGAAATTGAACTACATGTTCCTCTCTTTACCTTCCTCTTTAAGTGAAAGAAAAGGTCATAAATATTGAAGTCTCTGTCAGATCTTTCTACAGCAGTTTCCAGGAGTCATTTGATATTTGCTTTTTAAGAAACAATTTTTAAATTTTTTGCTGAAATCAAGTGGAATTTAAGCCATGCAATCAAAAATGCTAGACTAGGCTCACTCTTAATATTTGGTGCATGCACAGTTCAATTATACATAGCTGACACCTACTCACTAAATATGCACTGCTAATTATGTCTCAGCATTTAAGGGCCATAGTTGACTGAAGCTGGCAGGAGATTATTAGTAGGCTAATCTACATTTAGAGCGGATGATGAGTATTTTCATCTAAGATATTTTAGTTAATACTCCTTCAAGTTCTTTTTGAAGCAGTGAAAGGCATGAAGCAAACATACATCAGAAACCACCAAGACTTCAGACTGTGTTATACAAAGCAAAAAATGTAACATTAAAAAGGGAGGCCTTAATGATGTACAGGTAGGTTATACTGTAGGTCTGTCCTCGTAAATCACAGTTAATTTACATGCATTACGGGAGTTGAGAGGTTTAATGTTTTGTTTTGTTTCATACAAACACAGTTACAAGTTTGATTTTCCAAACCTTCATGAAATTACATAATTCCTTACTCTTGCAACTTAGCTGGCCTTTACAATGAATCCAGGAGGACTTCATACCCTGAATATGACCACTTAACTATAATGTAATTTGAAAGGACTTTCACTGCTGAAATTTTATTTCATATTTACTCACATTGTGCTATTTTAATACACTATTTTAAAATAACATACTGGGCAGACATTCATTGTTATTATTATTATTACTAATGTCACCTTTGATCACTGAAAGTACACAGCAAAAGAGGACAAGAAGGGTAAGAGAGAAGGAGTTTAGGTCCTACAAATGCTCTGCTCTACCACTCTGTGAAAGCGGGTAAAAAAAAAAATCTGTGCAAAAGCTACACCCTCCAAGGCTGTTTCAGTTTTGTTTCCTACACTGTTCTCCATTTGCATTCTTCTACTACACAGTTTCTACTCTTTAATGCTGTTCCCAATCTGAGAGAGATTTTTTCACTATTTTAAAGTTCTGGAGAACAATTAATTCCTAAAAATAGAAAGAGTGTAGAAAGTGCAGCAGGGATAAAAAGACAAGTATGAAAATCCACAGATCCCTCTAGACCTAAGATCAGCAGCATAACACAGTTTTTCAGATTGCAGCTGGTTTATCAGTGGTCAGCTCAGACAGCGCAGAGTATGTGTGGAGCAAACTTCTACATCTAGCTCTCTTCAGTCCAGGCACTGGAGGTGATCAACTCTCCTAGTTCTTTACATGTTTATGGACTTCACTACTAAAGCAGAATGACGAAGTACTTTTTCTGGTTTGCAACAGTTCCATTAAATTCCAGCCAAACAGGACAAAAGAAAAAGTAATGTTTTCACATTTACAGTCTGCTGAAAAGCCATTGAAATAAGTGAATTATATTACATAAGCATGCAGTTATGTAGCACTGTAAGCCAGACGCCTACTGCCAGAATTAAAAGGGGCCCACTTCAAGTCAAATCTCCCATTACAAGAAAAGAGTCCATGAACTATCAAGTCCCTGCCTACTGAACAGCTCAGAGTCAAAAAATTAACCAATGTAAGAGGCACAAAAACATCCCAGATAATTCAACTTCTTGAGCCTCACTATGCAACAGCTTCCACAACAGAACCACGAGACTCAGGTTTCACCTGCCCTGGAATGAAGAGATGTCAGGGTGCTTGAAATCTCTCTGAGCTGAATGCAGACAATAAAAAGTTTATAATGAAACTCTATGGCCTTCCTATTTCCACCTGTGAGGACAGCTCTTCTGACTTCTGAGAATTGTTACTTTTAAGGAAACAGCTCTGCATGGGGCAAACGGAATAAGCTGTAAGTGCAGGCTTAAGAATCACCTGCTTCACTGGACTGAAAGCAGCAGTCCATGAGGCAAAGCTTGCAAAGTTTCAAAGAGGTAACAGGCATATGCATGAAGAGTTTTTTTGTGAGAACTGGTTATAATACTGCCAGGAGGTTTTTGTTTGTTTGTTCGAGTTTTCTTTCCCTTTTTCTTCATCCCTCCCCAGGAAAGGAGGAAACTACAGTATCTGACAAAAACTTGTTAAATGCTTCTTTTTAGCATGTATTTCATATACCCCAAAGCCACATCACACAATAAGATTAAAATTGCAGGTCAGGTGAATTTCCTGGTTCTGATTTTTTTTTTAAGCAAAAAGCCATTAATTCAGTACTATAACCTGTATGAAGTCTGAAAATCTAACAAGCAGGGGTATTTTTTATTCTACATTTACACCACACATTTGTTGGTAGGATAAGTAGATGGGGAAAAGTTTTAATTATTACTTTTACAAACGGGGCCAGTTACATCATAACACAGAACCTCAGGCCACCACATCCTCAAATAAAGGTGCTTTCCTTTTGTTGCCATGCAGCTGGCAAACTGGGATGAGAGGATGCAGCCTGGGTACTCTTGTCAACTAACCTGATCAGCGTGCGCAGCTTTTTGTTCAAACGCATCCATCATGTGTATTATGTGCAATCAATATCAAAAGCACAAACTTTCAACCACAAACACATGACACGTCCCAGATGCCGTGTCAGCACTAAGAAATTGTCCCTACGCGTCTGGTGTCAAATCTGCTTTTCAAAGCTCCCACGGCCTCGCAGCTCCTGTCTGTTTCAGCCCGCACTCATCATACTAGTTAGTACAAATTTGCATCCCTGAACTCTGTTAGGAAACCGAGAGAAAGCAGACAGGGAGCGTTCAACCCGCCGGTAGCAGCCACCAGCACTGATTCACAGCACGCTTGCTGACCTAAGAGTTTCTTCTTCATTAGCGCGGGATACAAGAGCGGGTTCTGGCACACTTTTGCCTCCCCACGTACCCGCCGCGGCCACCCGGGGGGTGTCACTGCAGCCGGGGGCCGCGGGGCACCGGGAGCTCGGCCCCGGAGGAGTTGGCGGCCGGAGCTGCTCCCGCCGCCCCGCGGTGAACCCGGGGCGGTGACGGCGAGCCCCGGCCGAGCCTGTCCCGCGGCGGCGATGATCAGCCCCGGCCGGGCAGCGCTTCTCACCTGCGTTATAGAAGCGGTCCAGCACGGCCGTCTCGCCGAAGTCTAGCTTGCCGAAGTGCAGGGTCTCCAGCGCGGCCCCCACCGCCTCGCACGCCTCCCGCAGGCTCTGCAGGGCGCCGCTCTCCGCCGCCAGCAGCGGTCCCTGGCTCGCCTCGTTGATCACGTAGGTGACCGCGGTCCGCCGGCCGCCACCCTTGGCCCGCGCCGCGGTGCTCGGGCAGGCGGCGGCGGCGGCGTCCTCAGCCCAGAGAGCGGCGGGCGGCGGCGCAGCCAAGTCGGGCGGGAGGCTGCGAGCGCCCGTGTCGGCCCCGGGCGCTCTCCTGCCCAGCACCTCCTCGCAAGGCGTCCCGCCGCCGGGCGGGCCGGGCACCGGCAGGCTGACGGTCCCCTCGCTGCTGTCGTTCATCCCGGCGGTGAAAGAGCAGCCCCGGGCTCTGTGGCGCTGGCCGGGGTTAGGCGGATGCCATACTGCGCCGCCCGCCCCGGAGCGTTCCCGCTGAGCTGCTGGAGAGGAGAAGCGACCGGGCTGAAGAGAGGGATTCCCACTCGGGCGCTAGCGAAGGTTGCCGGAGACAGGGAGACGAGCACAGCCTCCCTCCGTGCCTGCCACCGGCACCATGACGCGCCGCTCCCTTCTCCTCCGCACCTGCTACCCGGCACGCCGACCCCCGGCAGCCCAGCCTCCTTCTCCTGCCGCCCCCGACACCCCACTCTTCCTCCGGCCGCTTCACTCCTTGGACGAAATTCCTCGGCCGCCGGGAGAAACCACTTGTGGGATCGCTCTCCGGCGCCCCAGCTCCAGCCGAGCGACAGCCGCGGAGCCACTGGCAGCGCGGGCTGGGGCGGCCCCAGCACCGGGCACCTCCTCCGGCCCCGCCTCCGGCAGAAATAACCTTTTCCGCCCCCGTGCTCGGCGTTCCGGCCCCGTCCTGAGTGGGAGCTCTCGAGGAAGGGGAGTCGCGTCGTGTCCTCACGGGCTTGTCAGCCTGGAAGGACGCCGCTCCCCTTGGGAAGTCCCGGCTCGGCCACCCCCGCTCCTTGGGGCGCCCCGGGAGGGGACGGAGTGCCGCCTCTTGGAGAGGACCGAGGGCGGCCCTGCCGTCTCCTACGGGGCTTTATTTTGTAATATCCCCCCCTCCCTCCTCACAAGAGCCCACGGTCTGTGGGGTCAGGCTTCGCCTCCCCGGCGCTGAAACGGCGGTGGCCCTGCCTCGCCCCGGAGCCTTCAGAGGTGCTTGGGGTTCATGTGAAGGAGCCTGTGTTTGCAAGAAGCCCAGTCCTTCCTGTGCGCTGAACCTGGTCCTGCTAAAGGGATTTTTATAATTTCCTGCTTTTCTTGTTTGTTTTTGATGGCACACATACTCTAACTAGCTTGTCAGGAGTAAATGCTTTGCGTGTTTGCAGTGAGTTGAGAACAGTGTCAGGACTGACTAATCATTAGCCTTCGCCGCCTGCTATTATCCGCCGCCTGAACCTGCCTCGCTCTCTGTTCCCGAACGGCTTTAAGTTCACCTAAAGGTTTATGGCTGCTTTGAGCAGGACCAGCCTCATGCCTTGCAAACGCTGCGCTTGGAAAATGGAAAACTACTCCTGTATGTTGATTAAATATGTCTGTTTCTTGCTTTGAGCTGGATCAACCTCACGTTTTGCAAGTGTTGCACTCGGAAACTGGAAAACCACTCTTGTATATTGATTAAATATGTCAGTTTCTTGCATTCACCTGCAATTTACTTGTCAAGAATACTTGAAAGCTTAGTAATTACCAAAAACATTACTTCACAGAGAAGGAAACTAATAGGAATAACTAGCATATAGCCAAAACCTGTGCTGTGTGTGGTATGGCACCCAGTAGAGGACAAGATCCTTTGGTGTTTGAAATAATCCTTAATTTGAAGAAAAGATGCCCTAAAATTTCAGATTATTTGCAGTCCAAGACTGAATATCTGGGTAATTCAAAATGGATTGGAAAAGGAAATAATGTTGAGACTTCTGCAGTCTCTTTTTGGGTATAAATACTTTGAAAGTGGATGATTTATCAACGGTCTTTATTTTTAACGGCTTCTATTAAACAGGTACAAGAGAGAAGGAAAAATAGCATTTATTAACTTTGTTTATATGTTATATCAATAGGTCCCATCCTGCTAAAATTGATGTTAAGACTAATCCACTTGTTGGCGCAAAGCCTCCTCCTGTATTATTGTTTTCCATTACTTCTGTAGATCAATTCTGTAATAATTAGAAAAATTACTCACTGCAGTAGCTTCAGTAGCTCTGTTTGCTTTTGCATTGAGCAGTCCCCTTTTCAACAAGATATGCTTGGCATTTGCTTCTGCTGATAAGAAATCAGTAAATGGGGTGGGAAGATGACAAGCAAACTAAAGACTAATTTACAGGGAAAAGTTAATATTTGCTCATCTGCCAGATACAGTAGGTTATTGTTTCTTGCCACAGTCTGAATGGCAAAGTGTTTTTCTAAATTATGGTGTTTTCCACAAAATGCAGAATTAGTGTTAATCCATTCAACATTGTACTTACATCACCTTACAGGAAGCAAGAACAATATGTCTCTGTTGTTCTCAAGAACAGCCCGTGTTTGTCAAGTGCAGAAGGAAATCATGGACTGAAAGGAGACGGAAGAAGCATGCTATTCCACTTAGCATTACTGACTTGTGAGGCTGGCTTCATTATTAGCACCATGGCTGTTCCAAGTACAAGGTAGTTTTTCTACTGATTTGGCTGACTTGAGTGAGGTTGAGCACTAAACTGGGAAAAAAATCAAAATACTGTTGAATAACAAACGCAAATTGCTGATGCTTTTATAAAGTGAAAATATATCTCTTAATCTGTTAGCTCTCTGAAACAAACAATTAGGCATTTAGGAGCTCTTATGTTTTCATGTTTGATTAGGAGATAATTCCAAGGACTTTTTAAAAACTGAAGTAACAGCCCATTTGTTATCAGAAGTACTCTTACCTTGTTCACTTGTTTCTCAAGGGCTGTGAAATTAACATCTATAACACCAGATGGTTTGTATATAATCACGATTCAGTACCATCCTGTTGCAGCTCTGTTTTTTCAGAGACAGACAAAAACTTGGAACAACCAGTTGGCTGTAGACTTGTTGAAATAACAACCTTCTCTTTGTTATATATTTCTACAGCTATAAATAATTTACCTCTGGTATTAACCACAATTTTAATTTTACCATCCAAGAGTTTGCCAACTTTATTAGTTGCAAATATAAACGCAATAGTTGATGAGTTACAAAGAGCACATGACAAATACCACAGGCTCAATCTAGCTGATCCAACTAGTGTAAACAAGGTCCAAGACCAAAAAAGAGAATTCAAATGTGTCTTGATTAATAGAGATTAAATCTAAACATAACTCTGTCCAATTTTATTTTTCATGTATTGTGTCCATTCATGTCCAGTAGAGGGAGAAAAATTATTTTAGACAAATCTGCATTTTGAATGTTTACAGTAATGTGGATGGAATTCAGGGAATAAACTGAAATTTATTGCCACAAATACTGGGTTTAAAATGGATGTGAAATTTCATTAATCCTTTATGGTCCTCTTATTTAACTACAAGATAACATATAGGAGTGAGAGATTGGAGATTCACTGTAAATTCTTCACTGATAAACAGGAAATAGTTTCCAGTGTCCTTCAATTATGAGTGTCTAAAAAATCCCAGAAGAATTTAAAGAAACTTGGAGATGCAAAAATTTGAACAAGATACTAAAAGTACATATGTTAATACAATTTTTGTAACCTTTAGACCAGAACTATCACAAGCACTCGAAATGATTAAACTGAAATTAAAAAACTTTGTTTCTAAAAGCTATCTAAAAAGTTAGACTAAGTATATCACTGTAGACAATGAGAAGTAACTTTTAAGTTCATAGAGAGAAGGCAGTATTTTGGCAGCTGCCAGTCTTTAAGAAAAGATACACTTACGGTCATACTGAACATTTAAAACAATATTTAGGTGGGGAGGTGGGGCGTAAATAGAGACTGGTGGCCATTGTGTAGGGATGCAGCTGATCATGGAACAGGAATAACATGGGGAATCTGCTTACTAAATTACAGCATGGTGCACATGGGTGGCAGCTGGCAAAACCTGATCGAACAATGTGGATACATCATCAGGGATGGATATTTCGCCAGTCAGGATTGTCCTTGTAGCACTTTTCTTGTGAGCATGGTGAAGACTGTGTGCTGTTCTTGCTTCATACTCTTTCCTCATAATTCTCACATTTCTTTCTAAATCTCCATGTCTAAATCTTCATTTGCTCTAGTGTCTTTCCCTCCTCTTGCTTCTTTTATTCTTTTGAACTTCCAGAAAAGCCTCCATGCTAACTGCCTCTTCCTTCCAAATGTCATAACCCTCAGTTTAGCCATATGAGGGGAGCCTTTTCCCTTTGCATTCATTACTGCAACCCCCTTGGTTACTTTTATTTGTTTATTTTCAATGTTGCCAGTTTTTCAATCTTAAATGAACCTTGGGATTCTAAATGCTTTTTCTAAAGCTGCAACACATTCAGCTTTATGATTATATGGGGATTTCAGCTGTAAACATCTCTATGCTTCTATCAGGCAATAAGCATTCACTTGTAGAAGAAAATCTTCATGGCATGGAGCCTAGGGAATGGTTCAATAGTTAAAAGACAGACAAAAATAAACTGCAGTCCTTGAATATTTTTCAAGTGTTTTAAGCTACCTGCCCTTGCACATGAGAAAATACCTCACATTCTACTTTCTCTGGTGGAAAAGATAATTTTATAAGTTGTTTAAACTCTTGGACTTGAGCCTTTCTGATTACTGTTCCTGCTGACCAGCAAGGGTTTTGGAAGGATTTGTGCACACAGCAGTGATGTTTACCATCTCAACTCACACCTAAGCTAGCTGCCAGCTAGCAAGCTGAGGAAATGAGGGACGTGTGCTTGTAACAGAGCAGAACTCTTGGGTCTGAAAGGGTGGAGATACTGCAGTAAGCATCCCAAGCACCTATTCTAATGCTAACGAAGGGTACGTCTGAGAGCTGAGCTAGAGAAGTGACAGCTGCATATAGCCTAAAACTGCATACTAAGCAGCTTTCCCGTTTTTAATTGAAATTATGTTGTGTTTTCAATTTCAGTGTAGTTGGGGATTTTTTTCCTTCAACTGAGGCCTCCCGTTTTTTGCATGGAACATGTCTGCCATCTACTGCTACAAGCGGGATCCGTCTGTTTGGAAGAATCTGTCTGGATTCTTCCTCTGCACTGGTGAGGCCACACCTCTAGTCTTGTGTCCAGCTCTGGGCCCCTCAGTTCAGGACAGACATTGAGGAGCTGGAGCAAGTCCGGAGAAGGACAACAAAGGTGGAGAACGCTCTGAAACACAAGTCTGATGAGAAGCAGCTGAAGGAGCTGGGGGTGTTCAGCATGGAGATGACGAGGCTCAGGGATGACCTTATTGATCTCTACAATGCCTTGAAAGGGGATGTAGGCAGGTAGGGGTCAGCCTCTCCTCCCCCACAACTTTTGACAGGATGGAAGGAAGTGGCCTCAAGCTGAGCCAGGGGAAGTTTGAGCTGAACATTAAGAGGAATTTCTTCACAGAAAGGGTGATTAGACATTGGGATAGACTGTCAGTGGAATAGGCTGTCCCTGGAGCTATATAAGGAAAGCCTGGATGTGGCACTGAGTGCCATGGTCTAGTTGATATGGTGGGGTTGAGTCATAGCTTGGACTTGGTGATCTCAGAGGTCTTTTCCAACTTAACGAATTCTGTGATTTGGTGTTAGCTGAAAGGAACTGGCTGGTAGATCATTTGGTTTCAGTAGCTGCAAATAAAATGTTGCTATGATTGGCTGTCCTTGGTGTTTCTTGCTTTTACTCAGCTGCCCAGAGGCTGAGGAGGAAATAGAGTCATGTTTAGCAACTTCATTTTTTGGGACTTTCTCTCTTTGCCTGTAAAATAGCTTTTGTTTCTTTTGTTGTTATTCTACCTTGAAACCATCCTATTCAAATACTTTCACCGTCTGTATTATTTTGCTTTCTACTTCTGTGGATCTTCAAAACCTGAATTCACAAGTTTGTCTGTGAAAAAAATGTTTGAGAACTAGTCCTTCTCTCAGGACTTCCTTGTAACCTTTTATCCACTTCTTGATTTTTATGTCTATGAAACTTCTTTTAATTGTGTCTTTAAAATAAAGCCTGGCCACTGATAAGAACTGGTTCCTGTTTGCATAACCTCTTTGGAGAATTTCACTCATTACGAAAGATCAGCCAGCTTGGAAAAAATGCACTTGATGAAATCTTTCCAATTCAGTGATAAATTATCTATAGAGTAACTGGACTTTACACCATTAAGCATCTGACTCCCTGACACCTTGCAAATGACAGTGTTCAGATTCACTTACTGTACCCCAGTGGTGGCCTTGTGTCTTTTCAAGCATTGCTATTGACATCCCAGTCACAAACGGCAATTACTTTAAAAACACTTGCTCAGAAAACTGTCCTGTAACTTGCATTTTGAAAAGTTAAATTGATGTAAAAAGATTCCACTGAAGCTAAAATTGGCTGAATTTGGCCTGGAGCAGTCAATTCTGTAAGGTATTCCTTTGCCCCAGAATTAAAAAATCTGATCTTACATGATGAAGCCTATAAATTGCCAGTTATGAGGCTTTGAGAACTGCTGTGGTAATCCAAAGGATACATTAAATTGAGCTTCACTTGCAGTGAGCTGATTTTATTCTAAAATCCTGGAGGCTATTTAATAAACATACTTGTTTTCATTTTTATTACAAAATTGAAGAATGAGTAGAACCACCTAATTCTGCATCTGAGTGCCAGTTTAAGCAAATGGATATTTTTGTGGCTTTACAGTGGATTTTGTAGTCAAGGTTTCATTTTAAATGTAAGGCCAGGTAGCAGGAGTATGTAACCATGGTCCAAGTTCCATGAGGTATCTGTGATTAAATAATCTAATTTGCCTTTGCTGTAACTTAGGAAAGTGTAAAACGATACTTTTGCATTTTTATCTTTAAAGAGATGGGTCTGTCTTTAAATAGATGGGTCATTGTTACTAATTAGGGTGGTCTGTGTCCAACTGGAATGATCTCAGTGTCTTTATTTTAAGGGACATAGATATGGATATATATAAGATATAATATGGCAAAAACTGCAGCTGCTGCTCTGCTATGAATTTTCTAAGCCTGAACACCCCCTGCCCACCTCTTCCTTTCAAAGGCAAAATTCCCGCTGTGTTAAACAGAAGTTGTCACAGGTCTAAGAAGTTTATTCATAAAAGGACTACCATAAAGAACAATTGTATACTGAGAAGAATGATAAAATATGCACCTCTATTCAAGAAATTAGGAGAATGAAAAGCTTAGGTGGTCTTTCTAAATGGAAAAATGAAAACTAACGCACACATTTATGATGGAAACATCTCATGTATTCAAGCTGATGCACACACACCGAGCGGATCTATGTGGCGTATAAAAGAGCGGATTGTTTCTGCAATTTGGCAGTGATTCCTCCTGGGCAGAAGGCGATCCCGAGGGCCGGCTTTCCCTTGCTCGCCGCACTGCCAGCGCTGGGCCGCCCCCTGCCATGGCCAAAGATGGCGGTGGCGGCGCCGCGGCTCCGGCACCGCCCGGCGGGCGGGCGCTTCCGCCGGGGCCGGGGGCGCGGCGGCTCCTCCGCGGCTCGGCGGAGGCCCGGGCAGGGGCCATGGGCACGGCGGCGGGCGCGGGCGCCCTGCGGCTGCCCGGGCTGCACGGGTACGCGGTGGAGTTCTCGCCATACTGCCCGGGGCGCGTGGCCTGCGCCGCCGCGCAGTACTACGGCATGGCAGGTGCGGGGGGCGGCGCGGCGGGGGTGACCGGGAACGTGGCTGAGCAGGAGGAGGCTGGAAACGTGGGTGTGCGGAAGGACAGACGGTGTCTGTCAAATGCCAAAGCATTTGGGGACGGCTTCCCTTTCCGCTGCGTTTGTTCTGCCGTGAGACGGCGGCTGTGCCCCGCGGGCGGGCCGGGGGGGTCGCGGGCGCTGCCCCTCGCCCTCCACAGCCCGGCGGGATCCGCCTCTTCCCAGCTCGCCGCTGCCCTGGTGCTTCTCACAACGCTCTCGGAAGGAGCGCTCGTTTGATAGGGTCGAGAATAAATGTGGTAGTAAAGACGTACACAGTGTGAATAAAATGTCTGAAGATAACTTTCTCCGGTGACAGGACCCGAGGGAATGGCCTGAAGTTGTGTCAGGGGAGGTTTAGGTTGGATATTAGGAAAAGGTTCTTCACCCCGAGGGTGGTTGGGCACTGGAACAGGCTCCCCAGGGAAGCTGTCACAGCACCCAGTCGGACAGAAGCTCAAGAAGTGTTTGGACGATGCTCTGGATGCTCTCTTTGGGATGGTGCTGTGCAGGGCCGGGAGCTGGACTCGATCCTGGTGGGTCCTTTCCAGCTCAGCTCATGCTGTGATTCTGCACCTTCTTGAGCTGTTCCTGTTTGAGTCCTTGAGCGTCCAGGCAGGCCCTGCTGACCCCGTGGTCTCTTGAGAGAGCCAAGCTGAGCGTTCTTCAATACTGGCATATTTTCCATTTCCAGTGGGAATATTGCTCCCTAAAACATCATTTTAAAAGAAAAATTCCAAGTGTAGAATTACTTTAATGAGATCCCCATCAGATAAGGAGGAAAAACCGATGTGTGTTTTATCAGAACTGAGGAAAAACCGATGTGTGTTTTACCAGAACTGAGTTATTTATTTAGTTTTGGTGAGCTGTGTTTGTATTACTGTATTCAGGAAGGGGTGAAAAAAGTGTTTGGTCTGCTATGTTACCAAAAAGACAAAAGGGAGCTCAATGTTGGTATGTCTGTCATGTGAGGCCCATGGGGAAAATGCACTTTCATGCTTTATAAGCAAGTCTTTTTCAACCTCACCGACAGATATACTGGAGTAAAATTAAAAAAAAAATGACAACAAAAAAGCCAAAAAAACCCCCACCACCAAAAAACCAAAATTAAACCAGGATGATGTGATGTAAATTAATTACTGTTTTAGAGAACATGAGACCACAAGATGTTTAATTATGCAAGTAATTGTTTTAAGGCTAAGTAATTTTAAGGTTTCTTAAAGTTCATGCGCCCTTTGTGTTTGCACACTGAAGCTACTTCAGAACCGCCCCAGTCTCCTTTGGCATCGGGCAATTAGTTGTGATGTTTTGTTTCATTTTGCTGGTTTAGGTTGTGGAACTCTGGCAGTGCTGGAACAAAACGAAGCTGGGATTGTTCTGCTCAGGAGGTAATACAGGTTTATCTTTTCTTTTTGTAAGATAAAAACTTACTTTGTACTTGTGAGTACCAGGCGCAACTGAAATATTTTTGGTTATTTTTAGCGATATAAAGTATTTTTTCAATTCTGAAGTAACTACTGAATGCAGGTCTTTTTATTTACATAGAAAGTGATGTATTTGTATTTACATACAGTACAAAAGATATGTTTACATTTCTTCGGTTTTGTTATGGGAAATCATCTGGTTTGCACCATTTCCGTAGTGTAAACCATTTTGTAGAAAACTGACAATGTGAATTAAGAGCAGCTTCTCTGCCCTAGCTTGAAATTATAAGTTCTACCTTTTTAGGAATAGTGCCTTGATACCTAGATTTATACCCTTATGATTGATTTATGCTGAAAATAGAGCAGGAAGCTACATCAGGTCATGGAGGTCCTTCCTAGGAGATACAGTTTTCTAGGGGTTTTAAGGAGATGGATTTTGTTGTGGATGGAAGGAGGAGAAAGGTTAGAAAGGAGGGGGTTTAATACTTGTCTGCATTTTATTAACCTAAAATGTTTTAAGGAAAGTCTTGAAGCAGTGATTGTTTAGATTAAGGTGGCTGATGTGGAAATGATTAAAAATAATTAATCATGTTCCAACAAACCTTTTTTTGATTCATAATTGTAAAACAAGACTTTTTGAAGATGTTCAACACTGTTTCTTCTGGTAGGTACTCTGGTTTAGTACAGTTAATTTCTGTTTTCAGTGAGTCCACTTCTTTTGTGGTAGAAAGTCTTCTTAAGTCCTGACCCACAGACTGTGTTGTTTATCAAAGTGTTCCATGTGCACCTGATCATTGCTGCAGGGTGCTATCAAATTTGACCTAAGCTTAGCTAAAGCTTCAGTGAGAAGGGAGTAGGCATTCTTTTTTCTCATCAGATAATATTGCAGTAATTGGTAGCTGTTGCAGAGTAACTAATGTATGGCATCAGATACCATATGGTGAATTGTAGGTGTGTTGAAAGCATTTTCAAGGGAGTGTAGAGTTCTTCAGTAAATTCATGACTGTGTTTCTGTTGGGTTTTCATTGTGGCTCAGATTCATAGTGGTGTGAATTGGATAAGGCTCTCCCAGCACAGTTTTATTTCTTTCTTTATCACAGTTGTTAGAAACAAACTGCCTCTTACATTCTGGAGAAACCATAAATCAGACTGAGCCGTGTTGTACCTCTGTTTGTGTGGCAAGTTTTAGACTGGAATCAGAGTTCCTTCTTTGTGTGTTGAAGGTCCTTGGCACATTTATGCTTTAACTTAATCAATCTATTCTGGCATAGAGTTGTAGAAATTGACATTCAAACAAGTAAATTAATAGGAAATTCACTTGAAACTCAAATATGTAAAAATGCTGTTTAGAATGGTAAAAAGGGCGATTTAAAGATGTTCTTTGCATGGAACTAGTCCAGACTTTTATGTCATGCTTTCTCACAGACAAATATCTTCATTTTGTCAATTTAGTTTTGACTGGAATGATGGCCTGTTTGATGTGACCTGGAGTGAGAACAATGAAAGCATGTTAATCACTTGTAGTGGAGATGGATCTCTGCAAATCTGGGATATGGCTAAAACCAAAGGTCCACTGCAAGTCTATAAGGAGCACACTCTGGAGGTAAATCAATCGGACTTAAAAAATGTAATAGATACTCTTATGTTGGAATAATTAAAATATTTATTTGTAGTCTTATAATCAAAAGCAGCTTGTTATTTTCTAACTTCTTTGGGTCTGTGCTTTGAATTAATAACTTGAATATAAAGTGGATGTACATATTCTTGGGCATGTTCATACACTGTAGTATGTGCTGCTTGATTACACAAATCTAATCTATTCTGAAAATAGCATTTGTGGTTCCTTACAGCCTAAGTAATCATTGTGATGTATGAAATTACTGCAGTTACGCTGTGATTTTTAGAGCACCTTATTAGCTAGGTCTAAATGAGACAGCTGATACATCAGTCTTATTCTTGAGGTTGTGGAGTGATGCACATTATGCAGATCCTTAGCAAGTGGATTGCGCTCAGATCTGCTTATCCTTTTCCCTCCTAGCATCTTGAGATCCTACTCAAATAACAGCAGTCAAATGTTGAGACAGTGTGTATGTTTTTTTAGCCTTGGTTTGATGCTGTTGCATTTGATTTTCTTAAAATCTCAGTTTTTTTGAGCAGTGGTGTATGGGTAGAGAAGAATATTATATTCAAGTTCATAAATATATTTGCATAGTTTTGAGGATATCTATTCTGTAGTACATATATTTTCCCTGAAGTGATTTTTCTTTCCTTTTTTTTTAAGCTTTCCTTCTAACCCTCCACTCACTTAATGAGTTTCAGCCTGCATTTTACTGACTTTACTGATACATTATCTAAAGGACATCAATCTCAATAAAATAATGTAGTAGATATGCAGTCAAAAAGCTGATTGAGGGAATTCAATTTCATTCCCAAAAACCTCAAGATTTTTTCAGATATGAAGCACTAAGCTAAAAGCTGAGTGACTGTAGTTACACAAGAGCCCATCTTCTGTAGCTTACTTCTTTGTAGTTTTTCTACTTTGGTTTAATACACTTACTGTATAAAGTGAGAATTTTGAGAGAGAAGTTTCTAGTTGTGGTCAGGATTTTGGTAATGTTCAAAGGGTGATAGTAGTTACAGAAAGATGTAGGTGAAGCATAGTACCAATTTTGTTTTGTTTGTTTCGGCCATTTTCTCATTGAAATTGCGTCAGTAAGTTTATTTGGTTCTGTTACACCATCTGTTGTTTGTGAAATAAACATTTCTATGTCTATGTCTTAGCTGAGCTGGTAGCATGGGAGGTGGACATATTCAGCTGTGCTCAGAAAGACAGTATAGGAAACATGGGCTAAGTGAGAGTTTATTGTGAGATATGAAAGGTTTGTATTGATTCTTTACGAACTTGTGTTAAGAGGGTAGAGTTCAGAAGGAATTTACCTAGCAATTTCTGGCAAACACTGGCACAGACAGTGTTCCCACTACGTTCCTAATCCTTAATCCCTATCTGACATTTTTAATGGCAGTTTTTTCACTGCATTTTATATTATTTCTAATGCATGATTGACAGGGATCTATTTCTTTTTTTTCTAAATGAGATCATTGTTCCTTCTCAAAAAGAATGTGCATTTTTAATTTAAGAGTGAATTTGCATTATCAAAGGACGATGAGTTTTATTCCAGCACTAGTTAATTGCTGAATTTTATGAATAAATTAGTCTAATTTACTTTGGTTTTGATGAAATCTAACTGGATTGTGAGATAACAGAATGCTTGAATTAAATTTGTCTTGTAAAGTGAACCTGAACATTTATTTTAAGCTATTTTTTATATTTTTACATCTTTTTTTCTTCATTTTTTCATCCTGCCTGAGGCATTTCTTGCTGCTGTTTAGGAATAAGCTAGGGTTCATTATTTTATGATTGAAGATAAAGCACTAAAAGATTAACAGCTAAGGTATATGCTGTGTTATTAGTCTTTCCCAGTTGGTCAACACAGCTTCCATTGAAGTGTCTATAAGTTTATGTTGGAGGATGGCATGAGAAAGAAAGAAGAGTATAAGTGAACCTTACTGGGTTGTTCACACTGTCTTCTTTTCATCCTCTCCCTATTACCTAGACCTGTCACATGCCAAATGGACAGGATCTCTTGTTTTTCCTGAGCCTGTTGTCTGTTCTGTTGGTAATTCTTGCCCGAAGCAGAGTTTGCCCAGGTGCCGCTGCCTCTGCTGCAGCTGCAGAGCGCTGAGCAGTGCCAGCCCTGTGTGCCATATGTGCCCAGGCCTGTGTCACAGCACCTGCTCTGCAGATCTACATGCTGATAGCTTGGGGGGCAGCTGGGAGCCCTGTGTGTGCTTTGCCTTATCCCTGCAGTAGATCTGATACATCCCACGTAGGATGTATTGAATGGCAGCTACATGGATTGTGTGACACAGGTGCCTGTTTCCCAAAGATCTGTTTCTCTCTGGAAAATCTTGAATATGAGAGCTAAACATTGAGCTGTTACGTGAAAGAGGCATACTGTGTAGTCATACAATTAGGGGCATTTCCAAACAGCAGCAGCTTAGGAGTTGAGTTCAGGCCACCACACAGATTCGAAGGCAAAGAGAGAAATATTTGTGAGGAGCTTGGAAGCCCCTTTGGAGAAGTGTCGTGTCTTCCGTTCTTAGAATCTATGGAGAGGTACTGGTGTGTTTCCTTTGTTACTATTTTAGTGGAAGAGTTAGAGTGGAAAGGAGCATGTTTTAATGAACTGTAGTATAAAAAGTTAGCTAACAAAAGTAAGAAAAGTCAACAGTATGGTTGGTAAAAAAACCCGAAATAATTACGTCTCAATTGGTTATATGGATTTTGTTAAGTACTGTCCCAGTGTCTTGTACATTTGGGCTGTAAGCTCCTCAAGGAAGGGAGTTCAGTACAAAATGGTTCTTAGAGCAGTTTGGCTTTCAGTATATGGAAAGTAGGACTTTGTCAAATAAAAAAGGAGAGCTGCAGATAAAACAGCTTGTTTTTCTCTGGGCAGTGGTTGTGTTCGACTTCTGGAAGATAAGCAAATAGATGAAAACCAATTCATCTAAGCTAGCATAGACTGAAATATTTCTTAGAAAGGAAAATGCTCAGAAATAGCTAAATATTGCCTCAATTTCCATTCTCACACAGGACCCTTTCCATAGAAGACTTCCAGACAGCTGCTGGATTTCTTTCCCTTTCAGCTACTCTGCTTTTTTAATCTGGCAACACAGATCCAAGCACTTCCACCTTCAAAACAGGGTTGCTGTTATTAAATGCACAGTTTCATCTATCCAAGACAAACCCAATATTTGCTGACTTGCAGACCATATCCAGTGCTGTGCTAGAACTAGATTATCCCAGGTGGAGTATGAATCCTTAGTGGTTAGTGGCCCAGCTGTTGAGAGCAGTGCCACCTACTCTCGTAGGTAGCGACCACATTTCTGAGAAGTGCCCTGGGAGTTCTGATGGGGTCAGGTGGTGAAGTGAATGAACTGTTTTATCTAATATTTGTCCACCTTACACTGAAATGGTTTGTGTCCCACTGCAGGTTATTGAATCACTTTGGTGTCAGGTAAAACCAGACAAAACAGAATGCACCTTCCATCCATTAAAGATGTGAATTTGAAGATGGAAGTTGTACATGTACTTGAGACTTGAGGATTTTAAATAATTTTAAGAACTACCTTAGTGCATTTGTTTTTGTGAGGCAGCAGAGCTGAAAAATCAGCAGTGAGGGGTGGAGTTAAGGTATCCTCTGTCAAAGCAGGGGCCAGCATTAGAATATGCTGTCAGGGAGGAGGGAGCTTATTTCAACTACACAGTGGAAAGTAATTTCTTAATAGCTGAAATGAGTAGTTATGAGGGAAAGTGAGTTTTTAATTTATTCTATTTTACTTGTTTGAGAATTTGGATGGTAAAAAAGAGAATGCCATAGAACCTGGAAAAGATGGTAACCAGGAGTATCTTAAGACATATATTTCTTAGGAGAATTGGATATAATAAAAAAGCATTTATTGTTAGTCAGCTAAAATCTCAAAGTCACCTGTCAAGAGAGATGGCATTTACAATGAGAGATGACTACCAGTTGGAAACTGTAGATCTTTGAATAAAATTGGATTAGTGATAAGAAATCAAGTCTGAATTATGGCTTTTAAAGTGGTAGACTCCTAGTGATGGCAGATGTATGTGGATGTTGTTACAACTTTTTTTTCCTCCATTTTGGCCCATCTTTGCTTTTTCAGATACTTTTTTTAGCCTGTATGTACCTTTAATGTCTGACTGAGAGGCTACATTTCGTTTTTGTTCAGGTAAATGGCATTGTTGGCAAGTTTTGCTCTGCTTCAGTGGTATGTTTTTCCAGCTGACTAGGATACAATCTGCAAATCCAAGTCTATTTTGTGAAATTCTGGCTAACTACAGCCTGAAACTTGTATTCTAATGCTCCTTCTAAATTATGCTCTTATGTCATCTACAGGCATATAGTGTTGACTGGAGCCAAACTAGAGGAGAGCAGCTAGTGGTGTCTGGTTCATGGGATCAAACAGCCAAGCTGGTATGTTGTTTTTTCTGTTGAAGGTGAAAAGTGTGATTTCTTTTGGATCTCTTAGTCCTTTGTGTTACGAAACAACATGGATTCTCTTTTCCTGTTTATTTTTATCCTGCAGCTGAAATTCTGCTTTAATTGAGAGGTTGCTTAAACTCTCAGATGATACCAGTTGAAGCGTACAAGTGCCTTTTTTAAAAAACATTCATCTAATCCTTTCTATGTGTATAAAGTTGGGGTTTTTTTCAATGTATGAAACCTTTCCTTTCTTACTGACTCTGCGTCTCAACAGTCTTTTCTCCTTTATTCAGTGGGATCCAGCTGTGGGGAAGTCATTATGCACTTTTAAAGGCCATGAAGCAGTAATTTACAGCACTATATGGTCTCCACACATCCCAGGTTGTTTTGCATCTGCTTCAGGTAAGTGTGATGATAAAGAGGTTCTCAAAACAAAAACCCAAAAGCCGCCTTCTGTGTTAGTGGATCAGTTCAGCACTTTTTCCAGCAGATGGTAGTGTATGTCATATACACTTGTTCCATAAAAATGGAACAAGGAAAGATAAATGTATTGCTGCAGCTGGATTTGTAGGTTCTGTTACAGTCAGTAGATCATCCTCTTGGCCATTTAAACGGGGCTCAGCAGTTTTCTAGCAGTGACCTTGTGGCAGTTTTTTCTGTTATTTTATGTATCTCTCTTCCATTCCTCTCACTCTTGTTATTGACCACTAAATCATGTTATATACTTTATTTTGTGTTCTGGCTTATGTTTTTATTCAAATTATCTCAAGTATTGGTAGACTATTAACTCTGTGAGAAATGTAGTCAGTTCCCACTGAGCTTTTTTAAGCAATTCTGTAGATCTCTGTGCCTTGTTCAATCAATTTTTGTTCTCTGCTTTGGCAAGGGCTGTGGGTCTTGCTGGTAAATACAATCACAGTTGAGTTGGGTGTACACAGAGGCAGAGAAAGGTGAGGTGGTAGTGTTTTCCAAACACTGCTCCTGCTTCAGAGGCACAAGGAGAGCTCTGCAGTGAAACCTGGGGCCCAGCTGATGATTAACTGGCAGAGAGGTGCTGTGAGCCGCAGAGTTTGCCTGGGAATTAAAAGGGCTATAAGGAACTGTCTTAATACAAATATTGATAGATTAACTCTGGTGGCCTAAATTTCTCAGATTTCATATCTGTTGTACTTCTGTACTGATTTTAATAGAAATTGTTTGACTCTAATATCGAGAGGGTAAACATAACTATGTTCTCCTGTTACTGAAGTTGGAGAGACAGTGTGTGCACACAGATACTAGTTTTTCCTATTCTGTGGGAAGTCAGATGAAAAAAGTACATGTGGCTTTCGTAAAATTTCAGTCTGGCTGTTTCCAACTGATTCTGTCTGCAGAGTTTAGCTAGAATGATGCATGAGTAACATTTATTTGTTCTGTGTAGTAGTGCTTGAAAGCCAAATGTTGGAGCATGGGTTTTTCCACATTATGTGATGGATACCTGTCTAGCATGATGTGCAGAAACTTGTGGGATTGAGCCCTGTACACTGTATGAACGGTTCTACAGAAATACAGCTATCTATATACTACAAACAAAATAAGTACCTAAGTACCATTTGGTCAAGGTTAAGTGCTTAAGTGCTTTTTGCAAGTTCTAAAGAATGTTCTCTTTCAAGTCCTGCTTAGAACCCTCCTGTCCATGGTAGTCGTACCCATGCAAAATTTCTGGCATTCTAGATGAACAAAAAGGCTTTGCCGATGCAACTAATTACTTCGTATTTGAACCTCTAGGATATGTAGCCAAACTTTCTTCTAATACATTGCCCCTTGAACAATTTTGGGAAACATTGATTGTCAGATGCCATATGTTGTGGTACCTAAATTTGGTACAACAATTGATCTGATCTTTGAGTGACTCAGTGGATGCAGCTGGTGGAAGTTTTGACTAGAACACTACAGAGTTCCTACTCTTTTGTGAATTTTTACTTTGATGCTTGAAAGGGACTAATATGCTACTGGAGCCCAAAGCTAATTGCAGTCAGTTTTCACTCATTGATGGAAAAACAACATGCACAAAAGACACATTATTTTTCTTCTCTAAGTGTGAAGTTCTCACTTGGGTGTGAAATAAAAATCTGCTATTGGTACACTGATAGTGTAATTGTGGGTATAAAATCATTAGATTTTAGAAGAAGAAGTCTTCAAAATGATGATGAACTTTCTTACAGTTTCCAAAATAAAATGTCTGGTGTACTTCTCGATGAAATAACACAGAAATCATGACAGGCTGATGTGGAAAAGGTTTTGTGTTTGCATTGTTTGCATTGAAATTTTCCTGTGGTTTGATTGGATTGTTTCACTACAGAAAATACATATTGGCAGTCATTTCTTTGGTCAGCAGGATTGTGGATAGTAGAAGGACTCATGACCCTCTAGCTCTGTGTATAAAGGCCATTTCCTTTTAAAAAAGTATATCACATAGTTGGTGTTCAGAGCATTTATTGTTCAATGCTTAGTGACATTCTAGTCTGTCAGTCAAGGTATGTGATGAAAGTAAAGTGGAACTGTTCAAGGAGGCTGGTTGTCCTCATTTAAAACTTGCTATGATCTGCATACTTTATGAGGATGACAGAAAATCATGGGACAGAAAGCTAAATTTCACTGATGATTCATCTTCTATTGAGCTAAAGTTGGAGCTGGAGAGAAACTTGAATCTCAATGTGATAGTACTGTGTCAAATTTAGAGCTGTTCCCTTCTTTGGGATGTGCTTGCTGGAAAGGTTGACCTGCGGTTCTGTGGTCTCTTATTTTGCAACTTTTTGTTGTCTTGAAAATTAGTAACTGAAATGCTTCTGGAGGGAAATTTTATGTACTTCTTTTCATCTCACTTGGGTTTCTTCACTTTTAAAAACAATAACTTTTTTTGGATGTTGTTGAAGATTATTGAACCATTCCTTTCTTGAAGGAGTCTGTACTGCTTTGGGATTGTAGGGTGTCTGTGTGTCTGTGTCTTTTTTTTTCTCTCTTTTGCCCCACCTGTCTCCTTTCTCATCCCACCTCACACATACCTACTCACAACCATGTACTTACTGCTGTCTTAATAGTGTGGTTGTAATACTTGAGGAATGAACTGTTTCATGTGGCAGCATCTTCAATTCTGCATGTACGAGTAAGGTAAGTTAGGTATGTTGTGAACCACTGATTGGAAAATATGTTGCTCTTTAAATACTTTAGATTAAACTAAACGTAAGTAAAACAATGTGCTCTTTTTTTTCTTTTAAAGGAAGTAAGCAAGGGGAAAGAAGGTCTAAAAACATATTGCATGCCACACCCCTGCCATTTTTTTGCTTTTATTTGAATCCCCATAGAATCCTGCAGAAGTTTAATTTCCATGTAATTAATTAGTTTGTGAACACTGAAAACAGAAAACTATACAGAATTGCAAACCACAGTAAAATAGCTGTTCAAAAGGATCAGCCTATGCCTGAAGCTTATATTTGATTTTGAAATATGGCTTTTTCTCAAGCTATTATGAGACTAGAAAAGGAATACAAGTGAAGAAAATGAGAAATCCAAGATGGCAATAAAAAGCAATTGAGAAAGAATTTGATACTGGGTATAGCTTTTTTGCTTCATTAAGTCTCCATTCTGAATACATACAAGAAAACTGAGCTTGTCTGCAGTGGACAATAAAATGCAATTGAATTGCAGAAGATATATATGTCTCATGCTTCAGTCAAATTAGGTTTTATTCAGCATCTAATAAACTTCCATTTAACATTTATGGGGATGTGTGAGGTACTTTACCATGCTGTTGTCTTCATGCACAATCATTTGTACTCCAACACCTGAAAGTAAATGGCCTTTTTTTTTTTTTTTTTTAAAGAGCAGGCTGTTAATTCTGGATATGTAAATACGTGCTGTTGTGATGTCAGTAACAATTTCTGAGCAGATAAGCAGGATGTTCAGGTGTGCATGTGGCACCAAACCAGAGCCCTGGTAAATGTCTGCCTTATGCTGAAAATACACTGATGTGGAAAATGTCATTAAAGAAGTGACATGAAGCCACTAACAGTATTAACAACAGCCTCATGGCTAAAGGGGTTTAATGAGTCATTATGTCATTTGCCTAGATTTTTTTTTTTAACCCAGACAGTAAATTGGTAAGAATCTCATAAAAAAACATTAGAAATGCACACAACAGTAGTATTTAGTCAAATGTTAATCGGTTCTGCTAAATGATTCTCCATGGCTGCAGAGCAATAGGCCTTGCTTAGTCCTGTGGTTTAGAAAGAAAGCATCCTTTTTTGTATCAATTGGGTTTATTGTCCTTTAACAGTATAAAGTACTTAATAAATACCATTTTAACTTTATCTGCAAGTATTCTTTGATACAGATACAACACTGACAAGTGAAAATATGGATGTTTTGGATTTAACAAAGCCCAGATTTAGAATGACTGATAGCTATTTTATTAAATACTGGGGCCTTAGTTTTAATACTGCTTTCCTTTTTAAATCAGTCTTTAAGTTTACTGATCAGGGCAGGTACATAATTTTAATATCTTAGTTAAGGAATAAGGGAAAGAAATTTTTTTGAAATCTGCCTGACAATGTCTGTATTCATCAGAATAGATCAATTAATTGTATTCTTTGCTCAAAGACTTGTTTTTCAGACTCAAGGGCAAAAAATTTTCTTGTATCACAACAAGATGTGATAATTTCTGATACAGTTTTATTATGTTGACAGAAGTGTTGGATGACAGTAGCCTTGCTGCTTTACAAATGAATCTGTAAATCTAAGTCCCACTCTTTTAAGCCCTCATTGAGTGCTAGACTTTAATGTTGAAACTAAAAACCATTGTTTATCTCGTATTCTGTTTTACTGCCAGCCCTGAGTTAGTGAGTTGCCTTTTAAGAAGTCTCTTCTTGCTTACTGGTCTCTTGATGATAAATGTGTGTAGTAAAGGGATTGTCAAGCTGAAGTTTCATAGATCAGGCTGGAATGTAGTCTTGGTGCACCTTTCTATGTTTGGTATTCAAATTGTAAAAAACCTATGATTGAACAAATTATATTGCATGAAATAATGAGATGGGGAAGGTGTACACTAGGTGTCCTAGTGAGAGAACATTTACTGAATTAGTGCAGCTTCTCAGTAGAGGTGTTTTTTGTGTTTCTGGATCAAAATTTGGGGTTGTCAGGTTCTTGACATCAGTTTTCTAAAGTTTCAACTCACATTCCTGCCTCAGAAGTAGCACTGAGCAAAAGAAGGAGCCATTGGAGAGTAGGACTTACAGACAAGTAATTCCAAAAATGCTTATGTTTGTTGAGGTTCCGTAAAAATGGAATAAATAATCTGCTGTTTGGCTATGAAATTGGTTTCTCATGAGTTCCAAAGCACTGTTTTCTAGAGGCTTATATTCAATCCATTTGTATGCAGTGTGGGTCCACTTTTTGCTTCTTATGACTTCTGGTTATTTTCCTGTTCAGTGTGTTAGTAGAAATGCTAGACTGAAAAAGGTTCAAGGCTTTGCAAAAAAAGGGTCATTTTTGAAATCCAGACCCTAAAGGGATAAAAGAATTAGATGCTTCAATTTGTACAAATTCCTGTACAAATCAAGCATCTAGAGAGCAAGCTGACTGTGGAGTTACTGTGGCTTGGTGCAGTTCAGCCAAACTGCTGTTTATGCTAGAAGCGTTTGAAATACAATTTACTTGCTTAGTTTGTTATGTCAGGTTTATGTAGTGATGTGAGGGGAGTGTTTTAATTTGTAATCTGTTATTTCATGACTTACCAGTACATTATTGAATTCCCCCAAGTCTTGTGCTCCAGTGTTGTGGTTTAACCCCAGCCAGCCACCAAGCCCCACCAGTAGGATCAGGGAGAGAATAGGTAGGGTAAAAGTGAGAAAACTCATGGATTGATATAAAGACAGTTTAATAGGGAAAGGAAAAGCTGTGCATACAAGCAAAGAAAAACAAAGAACTAATTCACTGCTTCCCATGGGCAGACAGGTGTTCAGCCATCCCCAGGAGAGCAGGGCCCCATCAGGTGTGACAGAGACTTGTGAAGACAACCAGCATCTCTCCAAATGTCCTCCCACTTCCTCCTTCCTTCCCATACTTTGTATACTGAGAATGATGTCATAGGTCTGGAATATGCCTTTGGTCAGTTGGGGTCACCTGTCCCAGCTGTGTCTCCTCCCAGTCACCTGTGCATCCCCAGCCCCCTCATCAGCAGGGCAGTATGAAAAGCAGAAAAGGCCTTGGCTCTGTGTAAGCCCTGCTCAGCAATAACAAAAACTTCTCGATGTTAACCCTGTGCTCAGCGCAAACCCAAAACATCGCCCCATACCAGTCACTGTGAAGAAAATTAAACATACCCTAGCCAAAACCAGCGCATCAAATAAGCTTTACTAAGTCATTCTCTAATGTACAAGATGAAGTGTTTCTCAGGAAATGGGTTTATCCCTCAATTTATACTAAGTGTTAATTATAGTGAAGTACCATATGTATGTATATAGCACATGCTATAATATAATGCACTTTCAGGTTCTAGTATTTTGTATTAAAATCTCATGTTATAAAATGGTTTAGTGTTCAGAAGAAATAATCAGTAACAGTTTTTTACAGTAAATTGATTTGTGTTGTGTCATTTGGGTTACAGGTATCTAACTAATATTGCCATTTGCTGAAGAATGGCTTAATCATAAGTCATAACTTTGGTCAATTTTGAAAAAAAAAATTGTCCCAAGATTTATGTATAATCCTCTTGGGCAGCACTGAAATAAAGATTTCACTAACTTAAATTTTTTTGTTTGTTTGTTTGTTATTCTTTTTAGAAGGAGAATTAGTTGGGCTCTTCACTAAAATAACTTAATACTCTTGTAATTATTAGCTTGACAGCATTTTGTATCAGACTAGAATTGACTAGTTGGAAAGTATGTTTCCACTGATATTTATGTGTACTTGCTAGGTGAATTGTGCTACACGGTGATAGATTTTGTGTATTCAGTAGTACTCTTGGATGACTTAACTGCAGCTGTTATTTGTGTCACTGTTATTTCTGTCTCTTTGTGTAGAGCTTTATTATTCCTGCTCTAAGTTTTCTTGTACTGTTGTATTGGTTTAACCCCCATTGACAGCTCAGCCTCACACAGCCACTCAGTCACTCCCCACAGAGAAGGGAGAATCAGAAGGGTCAAAGCTGGAAAACTCATGGGTTGTGGTAAAGACAGTTTAATAGGTAAAGCAAAATCTGTGAATGTCAGAGCAAAACAAGGAATTCATTCACCACTTTCCATGGGCAGGCATGTGTTCTGGTGTGTCTTGGAAAGCACGGTTCCATCATGCATAATGGTTACTTGGGAGGACTGGTGCCATCATTCCAAACATCTCTTTCTTCCTTTCTCTTCTCCCAGCTTTGTAGGTTAAGCATGATGCCTTGTGTTATGGGGTATCCCTTTGGTCAGCTGTTCTGGCTGTGTCCCCTTCCAATTCTTGTGCAACACCAGCCTTGCCACTGGCAGGGCACCATGAGGAGCTGAAAAGTCTTGACTTAGTGCAAGCACTCCTCCATGACAACCAAAACATCAGTTGGTTATCAACATTATTCTCATCTTAAATCCAAATCACAGCACTGTACCAGCTACTTGGAAGAAAAATATCTCTATTTCGGCCAAAATCAGAACAATTATCTGTGATAGAAACAATTGACATAATCATTTTAACACGCATAAAAAGATTGGGTTTTAGAGTCATGAGATTTGGGTTTGGCTTTTAATTTCCCCGCAGATTTTCTGTTTAATTTGGGCTAAATAATTTAATCTGGTTCAGTATTTAAAAATACATGTAAGTCAGCAAGTAATGTAAACTTGTAGTCATTCAGTGGCACTGCTTTAGTTGTGATGGTTTTGTCTTTTTACAAATGAATGTATTGAAGTAGAGGTAATGCTTTAAACTGAAAGAGGGTGGGTTTAGGTTAGGTATTAGGAAGAAATTCTATACTTTGAGGGTGATGAGGCACCAGAACAGGTTGCCCAGAGAAGCTGTGGATGCCTTATCCGTGGAAGTGTTCAACACCAAGTTGGATGGGGCTTTGAGCAACCTGGTCTAGTAGAAGCTGGTTCCTGAAAAACATTGTACCTGTCCTTGTTAGAATTTTTTTCCCCTTCAGATATGTTTAAGGTTTTCTGGGGTTTTATTAATCTCCCAAATACCTAGCTATTTTTTGTAGTTACTGTTACACCTCTGCACTGTTTAGAAATGATTGCTTAGCTGGTTGTTCTCACAGGACTTTGGAGATGATGATTTATGAATTTGGGTAAAATATATCTGTGAATATAAAAGATAGTATTAAACCTACATGAAATTTAAATCTTGAATAAACTTTATCTTTTCACTATTAGACATTGTCATTCACATTAGCAATCTTTATCTTGTGTATAAGAATGATGTACTTGTAGATTAGCATCAATTGAAAAGTTTTGAATAGATGAGTGTATATTGTGTAGTTTTATTGATTCGTCCAAGATTTCACAAATATTCATTAGAAAGAAAGAAAGCAAGTACAATGTATCAACAATTCTGAAATCATAATAAATTATCTAACCGACCAGTAAAAATCTGTTGCCATAGAGAAACTGCTTCTTACAAAAATAGAAACATTTTAGGGGAGAAATGTTGGGTACTTTTCTGGTTGCTTATTTTGGTATGTCAGCTGGAAGTGTCTGTTAATAAATATTATTGTACCAGGTATGTTTTCCTTGTACATTCTGTTATTATTATCCTACTTTTGCTTTATCTTGTAGAAGTGCATCCTCAGTATTTGTAGTACTCATGGAAATGTGAAAATTGTAAAATTTTTAACGGCAGCTTTTGTTGAAATGAAATGTAAATATATATATATGGGTGGAAAGAAGTTTGAGGTTAAAAAAAGTTTGTTAAAATGTGCACTGTGTCAGGATTGCCCTTTTTTTATCAGTTTTTTTTAAAAAATAATCTGATTTTTCCACTTTGGACTTTTGTTTGCCTTTAAATCATTCTTTTCTATTCACAGAAAGGTTCACTTTCATGTTGTGTTACTCTGTTAAAAACGTTTCACTGATAGTGCCAGCCAGAATTAATAACTGCTAAGTCTAGCTTTTTCAAATTAAAAACAAAAAAACAAAAAAACCCCAAAACCAACAACAACAACAAAAAATCCCACCCCTGGAAAGTAACAATTTTTTTCCTTTTGTCATGCATCAGCATTTTCTATTAAAAAAGAAGTAATTGGGGCAATTTTACATTTAGTGTCAAAATTGATATTGGCTGAATAACTTACTTTTCCAAATGCATTTGGCCCTCATAATGCTACTGTAGCATCTCTGTAGCAGTTCATTCTAGTTCACCTGGATTTATATATTTATTTACTTGGGGAAAATGATGCTGTCTGTCATGAAATATGTGTTTCCCCTTCAAATCTATGTTATCTGATGAAATTAAAATAAAAGCTTTTTAAGAAGTCCATTATATCTCAGAAAGACTTAAAACTCAAACTGAGCTGTCCTCTGCAGGCAAGCAGATTAGCAAGGCTAATGGAGAGTGGATCCAGGGCGTGCTACCTGTTCTTTTGCCAAAACCCTGCTGCTCGTGTTTCTTCCTCTCCATATGTTACCCTGTTTTATAAGCTCTGTAGTGATGTTTGAGGCTTCAGCTGGCGGCAGGGTGCCATTGTCAGGAGTGCTATCTCTGTACTGAGCAGCAGTCTTCCTCTTGGCAGTAGGGGAGGGGAGTGAAAACGGGGAGAATTTGGGTGTTGTTCCCACCTTACAGATGAGGAATTTATCCACCAAGAGTGCAGCATCTCTCCCAGTACTGAGGGCTGAGGACGAGCCAGCCAACACCAGAGCAAGCTCCCCATGGTCTCTGTGGTCAGAAGGCTGGGCTTGTGACATGTAGTGAACCAAGTTCTCTCTGCCTTATTTATTTAAACTTCCCAAATGTTTCATGGGATTTTTTTTGGGAAGTCTGCAGGGTCTGGTGGTTCGTGCAGTTAGGAATATTGCTGTGGCTCTAGGGGTGGTTTTGATCTCTAGCCAGTTTCTTGAAAAAAGCCATGATTTTTCTTGTGCCCAGCTGTGTACTTTACAGCCAGTGACCAACAGGGCATTAAACATCAAAGTGCTTGTATATAAAGGGCATGAAAACAATAATTATACAGAATTATCAATAATTTCTTCAGTAGCAGCATAAAACAGTGTTTTTTAAATTTAGGTAGTATTGATACAAGCTTCCTATAGAAATCATGAGTGTTTTAATCACCTTTTAATGATGAAATTTGTCTCTTGAATGAACATAAGCATATTAATAATAATAAATTCAAATTCATTTCGTCTCTTTGGCAGCTAGAGAGCTAGAGAATCCATTTTTGTTGACACAAAGCTAAATATTCAGGGCTTTAAAATCCCAGTTTTAAAAATTGAAAAGCTTAGTTGTCCCGTCGGCTGATGCAGCTTTCAATATCTTTACAAACTGTTAGGAACTGAATTTGTAAGAAGGGTGTATACAAATGCTATAGGTCTTTAGGGGTAGATGAGAAAGCTAAGAAACACTTGTCTGCTAAGTACTAATGGATTAACTGAAACTTGTAACTGATGCAACAACATTGGATCGATTTCTCTTTGTTTCAGGTGATCAGACTTTAAGAATTTGGGATGTGAAAACCCCAGGAGTCAAACTTGTGATACCAGCCCACCAGGCTGAGGTCTTGAGCTGTGACTGGTGCAAATATGATGAGGTATAAAACCATTCATCCCACTGTTTTGCTAATTGAACCACTCTCATTAAATAGCAGAGGGTTTTACTACAACATTATTGCATCTTCTTTTTATGAAAACATGCCTAGTTGCATTGTTGCTCTAAATTACTATTACATCTCCAGAAGAGCTTTGTTCTAAGAGATGGTCAGCCCAAGGAGATCAAAGATTTTGCTTAACTCTAGTGGGCAGAGTAGTCAAAAATGGAAGACCAGTTTGTGTTTCTCTGTTTTTTAATTTACATACTGGGGATGTCACTACATTTATGATTTATGAATCTGTATTTTTTGATTTATCTAACTTTTGTATCCAACATATAAATTGCTACAATTTAGTAATTGTCATGATGTATCTGTGTTTTATGAAATCATCAGAACTTGCTGGTAACCGGTGCAGTTGACTGTAGCTTAAAAGGCTGGGATTTGAGGAACATCCGGCAACCAGTGTTCGTCTTGCTTGGTCATACCTATGCTATCAGAAGAGTAAAAGTAAGTTGTGTGTTTTTTCCCAGTGACCATCACTGAATTATTACACAAATTTTTCTGGAAGCCAGTAATATTTTATGTTATCTCATAACTAAGGAAAAACCAACAGGATGTTAGAGGGCTTGGAAGAGGATTTGAAGGTTACTTCAGCTAAATTATAAGGGAAATTTGAGATGGGGAAAACACTTCCCCTTACTCATTTTTAAATGATGCTTTTCTCTTTCTACACAAAGGGCCAATATTCACAGAAGAGAAGATACAAAACACATTGTGAATATATACTTTTGTGTATACAAAGAAAATATTAATGCATTCAAAGGGATTTTGAAACTTTATGCATGAAAGGCTACAAGTGACTTAAATGGATCTGTGTACAGCTAGAATACCCACCAATAAGAATTTGCTCTCAACACAGAATGACATTTTTATCATGTTGTATGAAAATATGTATCCAAATATCTTTTTAGGTAAGCTCAAAAACTAAAACTGTGTTTCAGTGTGAAACATTGAAACTAGCAAAGAGTGTGAGAGTCAAATACATCAATATCAAAGTCTCCTGGAAAAGGAGATAGTACCTAATTCTTTTAAAGCCTTTCTGGAACAGGTATGTTTATTAATATTTTCTAGGAAATAAACTTTTTCTGGCAAAAGAAGTTATCCTGGGTTGGTGTTTTGCTTCACATGGCCTTGATTTGTTTCTAACATATTTAGAAGTTACTGTGCTTAGTTTGTAATTTGTCAGAAAAGGGTGTGACTCAGGTACTCTGTATCACAAATCCTTTTCATAGTCAGATAACATGAGAAGCTCCTGCTCTCCTTATCCCAACTACCCCTGCCTGTTCTCCCCGCTGGTGATTGATGCTGAGACTTTTTTTCTAATTTAATGCCTGCATGACTATTCTCTAACCTGGCTCTGTGAAATGTTTTTCATAGGAGAAGATGCATCCATGTGCAAAGGAGGCGTACTGAGCACATGACTTCTATTCCATCTTACTAGGCTTTTATTGCTTCCATTTCAAGACAGACATAGTCCCTGAGCACATAAGATATGACAGTGTGGGCCAGCACATCGAGGTGGTGCATTATCTCCACTTGTGTGGTGTAACTCACCAGTCACACTGAATTGAGAGAGAGACCTGGATGCTGCCTCTATAGAGGCAGCTGGCCCTACTGATATCCCTTCCCTTGTGCTGTGCTGACACAAGCGATTGTGAAGCTGCCGCTGATGGCTCTGACTGAAAACCCTGTCCCTGAAAGTGATTAGTTTCTGTCTGGATCATTAAGCTGTTTCAATTTGTTGCTCAACCACACAATTACAAGCCTTGACACAAAGGAGGGGGACAGGAGTGCACAGTTTGAAGTGGAAAAGAAAGTGGAAACCACAAGTCTTGGCAGCAGATCTGAGGCTGGCAAGGAATTCTACCCAACGCAATACTGTCCGGATTCCTGCAGATTTCTTATGGTCTTTCACTGCAGTACAGGGCATTATCAGTGCACTGAGGTCATCTGGAATTATTTTTGGGTGATTTTTGATGTTGGTGCATTTGATCCTCACGTTCTTAGCCGGCTTCAATATCTTACACTGAAACACAGTTATAATTTTCAAGTTTACCTAAAAAGATATTTGGATATGTTGGAGTCAGGATGGATGATGTGGTGGTATCTTCTGCCTGTATAGCAGGCAGATGATAAAACTGTAGTATCTTACAGTTAAATTGAACAGAATTTTCTCTTGTAGCAAAAAGACAGTATGCAATTTCTTTCAACTTGCATGTGTAGCACTCTGCTAAGTATTTTGATAGAGTTTGCTTAGGTAAGTTTCTAGGATACTTCAGGTTAATGACAGAACTTTGACAGGATGGTTTTGCTTTATCTTAAACTCTGAGGACATGCAAAGGGGGCTTATGGAAAGTGTACCATTGTTTTTTGTTGCCCATTAGACTTCTTCCCCTCTATTATTTATTTTCCTGAGGATGCAGAACCCATTTTATTTTGGAGTTTTTTTCCCCTCAAAAAAAATTGCAGGAAGTCAGCAGAGGTTCAAGTTCCAGCATGCACATTCCTCAATTCTGCTATAATAAAGAGAGCTCTGTCAGCACACTTCAGCAGCCATCAACATACATTGCTCTCTTGACAACTTGGGCAGTTGTGGCAATAGCCTAGACTTAACTTTTGACTTTGTAGTTGCTGTGAATAATATTAGAAGTCTTGCAGGAAGACTTAACTGTGCACCACCACAGTGTGGGGGGACCTGCATTTCAAACTCAAGTTATGTCAGTGGCTTGATGTATTTCTTGCTGAGAAGTACAGATTTTAAAATAGTTGGAAACTGAAGGTTGCAAAAATCTAGAGCTGAGATGAATAATTTTTGCATAACTGCATCCTTCTTTTGCTGCAGTTGTTAACCCAGTCTGCAAGAGTCCATGGAAGAGTGTATCCTGTAAAATGCCCTGTAGGAGAGGGGGAAATCATGAAGTGATGTTATTTTCCCTTCAGTTTTTCCACTTATCTCCAATTTTCCCATTTGTATAAATAATTTCAAAATTGTGGGATATAGAATTGATGATGGTAATATATATTCTCTGCAGTATGGCACAGATTTTGTCTCTTAAAATAATTAACTGGTCACATAGCTGATTTGAAACTTGATTTATATAACAAGATGAAACTTAGTCTATTAGCCAAAAGCAGAACTTAATGACTGTTTATATGACTGTTGCAGAACTTCTTAACTTTACAGCAGAGTTATTTGGTACTGCTGTAATGAAATCTAAGCAAAACAGGATCCCACAGAGCGTTCCTTGTGATATTAATTCTATGATTCCTTGTAATTAGAAGCATGGGGGAGAAATACATTGATGTAGTCTGTTTTGTTGCAGCATGATGTCGTATGAACCAAAACCATTTAAGTGGTTAAACTTTGATAACTTGCTGCTTACAGTAAGCCTGTGTATGTTCACAATGTTTTAACTTTAAAAGTTGTTTTGTTTTCTTGCAGTTTTCACCATTCCATGCAACTATATTGGCCTCTTGCTCCTATGATTTTACTGTAAGGTACAGTATTTTCTCTAGATAAAACCAGAAAGGTGATCTATTTTAATATGGCTTGCAATAGAAAATAGTTCCAGAGTGGATATAGTGGAGAGCACTTAATGTTGCTGTCAGATGCTTCATAAGCTATGTTGAAAACACATGGGTTTGTCACTTAAAGGCCAGCTCAGTCACTCTGCTGAGCAATATCTGCTCTGTCGGATGCTTTCTGCAATCCTTTTCACATCACTCTACTGAACATAGTTGCATCCAGCTGTGATAATGTCTGATAAGAAGGTAATGCCCTCTTAAATTAAATTAGTTGGGTGAATTCATACGTTTCTGTGACACATTTTTATTTAGACCTTTTATGAGCAAAATTTTTGTCCTACCAGTATCTGAGGAAGCTTTAGTAGTGTTCCATAGTGTGTATGCTGAAACTCTTTAGACAGTACTTCTGCAAGTTCCCCTGGTTGCTCAGTATATCTGATACTGCTGAGGATCTCATAGTACCATTGTTTTAAAGCTAATTCAAAGTCCTAAAGAAGTTTGATTTGATACTGGGATTTCTCTAAGATACATGGTATCACAAGTCAGTACACTATAAAATATTCCCGAATACGTCAACCAAGTTCTTTGATCTACATTTTAATTTTCTAACATGGACTGAATGTAGTAGGCAGTACATTAAGAAATGGGAGAAGCCCTCTTGCTTCCATAAAGGACTGCAAAGTTATCCCACTTGTCCAGATTATCTCAAGTAATGTCACTTCTGGTTGTGTCCTAATTGGTCTGACACCGGACCTAGAGAGGTTCTTTTGCCAGAGGGTTCTGTTGCTAATTCTCAGTGCCTGTATGTGTTGCTAAATCATAAATCTATCCAGTCTTCTGCCGTAGCATCATATAAAGTTGCATCACGAAGTTAACCCATCAAGCATTGAAGTGATTTGATTGTATTGTCATGCTCTTCCCCCTTTTGACACCAGTTATATATCCTTCAGGTTTGGTGCTAATGTGCTTCATGCAGTACTGAAATCTAGTGCAATTTCAGCTCAATGTCAGCTCTGACATTTTCCTATGTGGAAATTGTCAGCAAAGGTGGAGAGAGCTACTCGCTCACAAAGCATCATGTCTATAAATGTAGAGCTTGGGGACCTCTTCACAAAATTCACTCTAGGCATAATTTTTCTGTTCAAAGATTTACTTGTCATTACTAAGGGGAGACAGCAGACTTGAAGAGATCAAATAAAGATTTTTAACAGTTTTCTAAAACTGTTGGATTTGGTATGAGTGAATAAACAACAGAGAAGGCCAGGTGAAAGTCTTTAAAAGGTATCACAAGCAGAATATTCTGTATAATGGAGGAAAATTGTTGCCATAAGAATTTGGGAACATCTCTTTTAAAGAGTATATTGTACCTCTACCACATAGTGTCATTTTACTGGATGCACCATAGACTCCACATGTACATACATGCTCACATCCTGTCATATGTGCACATACATGTACCCCACACACACATGGATGTGAATATATGCACACATACACATACATTTCAATTTCAGAGTAAAAATCCTTGATCAGTATATACAAGGTGGAAGAGAAGTAGGGATTCTAGTACATGGAATTAATTATGGATCTTGTTGAATCTGCTCAAGGCCTGTGACTTTTTAGCCCCATTTGGTGGTGGTGGTGGGGGTGCTAAATTTTGATTCTTAGAACAGCATGGTATGGCAGCCCCTTAAAAATAGAATCACTGCAGTGTTGTTTTAATAGCAGTTTATGATATTGTTCATTTATATTCTTTGGTGTGTCTGTTTGAAGCTCAGAATTACCTGCAAGCATTAGTTTATAGTAGGTAACAGAATAGAGCACAGTGTTGGAGCAATCCTTTACTATCGGAGTTCTGTAATCTTAAAAGTTACTGAAGCTTTATACTTTAACCACACAGCTGCAAGTATTAGTTCAGATTATCAAACTACCATGTAAGAAGCAGGGGTTTTGTTTATTTCAGGTCATACTGCTAGTTTGGCACATAATCACAACTGGATATCTAAAAGAAAAAATAGTAGGTTGAAAACAAAGTTAACAATGCTTAGCTTACTCCTTTGCAAATAGTGTCATCATTGAATGTGAGCACTGTAGTCAAGCTACTGAAAAGAAACCTAATTCACATGCCAGCTTGACACTGGGAGCTGAGAAAAAGAGGATGTTGATTTGAATTTGAGTTTTTACATACCTTGGTATAATGATTTATAATCCCTATCCAGTAAATGCTTCATTCAGACAAATGTTTTCTGTACCATTTCCTTACTCTTTGGAAGAGCTCAGAAAAAAATGTAGGCTAATTAAAGAGCAGATTGAACACAAATGAATCATTAAAATGCCAGGAAATACACAAAGTAATGTAACATTTCCAGAACTACTTTAAGTCTGCAGGCATATTCTTAAATGCTATCTCTGTCAAAATTCAGTTTGGAAGAACACCAGTGTCATCTTTTACTGGAATCACCATTTTGTATTTTTGGACTCTTCTGTATAAAAAAGAAATCTTGGTGCATTAGTCACAGACAGTGCTCACCAAAATCTAAACAGAAGAGCTGATAAATTATAGAGCTTCATTAAGCTGGTATCAGGCCAGATCTTGGATCATAGTCGCAAAAGCTTATCCCTAAGGCAGAAAGGCAATTTTTGTTAAAAGTTGTAGTATACTGGACATGATCTCTGCAACACACTGTAAGGTAAACCACTACCTCCAGCTCTCCATCACTGTGTACAAGTTCAGTAACTCGGATCACAAAGAAATCTTACAGAATAAGGCTGATCATAAAATAAACTGTGTTTCATTTCAGCTAGGTATCCTTACTATCCTTGTATTCTTTTTCTGGTATTTTCCTTCAAGGTGAAAAGGTGGGTGTTTGCTCATTTGCTTTTTTTTTCTTATTTTCCTCAAATGGAAAGTGTCCTTCTATACCCAAATTGCTTAATAATGCTGTTACTTCACTGGAACTATAATGAAATAATCTCTTCAGAATATTAGTGTGGAAATAGTTAGATGTTCCCAGTTAATGCCTGAAGTAACATCATTGCCCTGATTAGCCTGTATCCAAAAGTAGCTTGACACTAAGCTCTCCTCTGACAGAAATTTTTCTAGTTTGCAGGAAGAACTTTTACAAGTCAGAGCAGGAATTAGAGAATAGGAGCAGGGGAATGAATTGTGTGATACACATGTAGTAAACTGGCACTGGGTTCTGTGTTGCTCTTGAAAGGTTCTTGGCTTTATACATCCACATGCCACTGTGACTTGTGCTTGGTGTGGTTGTGTGTGAATGCTAGCATTAGTCGTTGAGTGGGCTTTTATGGAAAGCACCCTCTAAACATCTGCTTCACACCCACCTAAAAATATTATGTATGAAGACATCGTGTTGCCTAAGAGCATCAGTAAAGCTTTCAGGAATAAATATTTATCATTAATATTTTTTCCTTACCCAGAAGGATGTAGCCTTGATGAGTTGTTCTTTGTGTTTCCATCTGTGCATTTTCATAGAATCATTTCCTGGAGTAACTTTTCAACCTGTTGAAAACTTAAGTAGATTTAACAGGAAACTTGTAGTCTAAATTTACAAAGCTTTAAGCTTTTACAAATTTAATGGAAACTCATAAGCACGCAAGAGAGGGAAACCCCAAGTACTGCCTTAAGGAAGGTAAGAGACGTAGCATGAATTCAACACCACAAGTAATCATCTTAGTGATCTGCTAGCACCTCATCATGCAGCAACAGGCTGTCACAACACATGCGTTGTACAGACACTGGATCTGGAATGATACTTGCTACCTCTTTTTTCCCAACCAGTAGTGAAGGTGCAGGGGCACTTGGTAAGGGTAGAGTGGGGGTGAGGACAAGGTAGAAGATATGGAGGACAGACTATATTTGGGTTGGTAAAAGTGAATTGATCAGGGAGCACAGGTCTTTGTGACACTGCTATGGGTGGTACAAAGTACAAAATCCATAACTTGACGGGCTTTTTCTCTTCTCATAATACCTTGTTCAGAATAAGCAGTCCACTTATTCTGCACATGCAATATATGTGCAGCTGATGAATTGCATGCCAAGTACATGTAAAACAAAGAAACTGTAGAGAAATGAGGGAGAATTTATATTTTTAACAATTCCAGCCTTAAAAGTTTAAGAAAATGCACTCCTAGGTTTTGGGGTTTTGTGATCAGTGCAGATGTGACTGAAGTTGTGAATTCATACATAATATGGGTAAAAATAACAGTTTAAGTGACATACCTGTGATTGTACAGGCTGTACAAAGCTGTAAGGGACCCTAAAAGCCTATGTGGTTGTCTGGCCTGTGCTTTAAGTTCATGCTGCTAACTCTGTAGATACACTTACAACTGAAATAATTCAAGCACACCTACTTGTGCTGTGAATGCATCTTCATTTTCCTGTACAGCCTTCCTGCTGTGGTAAACAGTGTCTTAGAAAAATTGCATTGCCCTCTCAGTCTGCAGAATGTGGTGGAAGTTGACTCTGAGGAAAGCATTGCTGTCACCATGGTGGTTTTGGAAGCTGTGCAATAGACCAGTGTTTCTCGCTTTGGAGTGCAAAGTTGTTATGAGAACTATCATTAATTTGCCATCAATGGTTCTCAGTCCTGAGAATGAACAATTTTTTGAGCTTTCACTAGTAATTATTTATATATTAAAAAAAGGTATCAAAGCTTCCAGTCAGTCTGTTGAACTTGAACTAAGTTGCAGTACTCTTGATCTCTAAACTGCTTCTTTACAACATGACTTCATATAACAAACACTGTTGTCCTGCTATTTTTTAAATTGATCAAAAGGTATTTTTAGGTTCTTTATTCATGTAGATCTAAAGTTATCTCCTTTAATCGTAGTTTTCAGTTATGAGCATCTGTCTTTCAAGAATTATTAGAGAGCTCATGTGGCAAGGAAGGCTAACACTATTACTTAGAAACAAAAAGATTTGTTTCCTTACCTTCTTGTGAACAAATGTGGGAGGATGAAAATGCTGAAATGGTCTTTTGCTCCTCTCTCCTGCAAAATAAGTTGTTTATTTTAGATCTCAGGTACTAGGAAAAAATTAAGAGGGTTGTTGCTATGGCATAGCCATTGTGCTGATACCACTCTCCTTGTTTATGAAGGAGATAACATCTACATATTAAACAAACTGACCCTGCTGGCTCCAGTGTTTGCTATTTTCCCTGAATTGGTTTGAACTTACAGTACTTCCACTGCAGTTGGTCTGATAATGAGCTGTTCTTATTAAGTATTGTCACTTTTCCCAATAAAGGCAAGGCAAAGAGACCTCTATGGCTGTTGCAGAAGTAGTAAAGCATATAATTGACCCCTGTGTGAAAATGCGGGCTGTAGAAAATTTGATTACAGCTGACAGCCCACAAAATGTGCTGTGCTGTGCAGCCTGTGGACTTTTCTCAGTGGTGTATACAACACAAGAAAGAGAAATAAATCTTTGTTCTGTGCTAGCATACGGGGTTTTGTCAGTGTGTTATTATCTGGAAGTTCTGTGTTTGAATCCTTTTTTCGTGGCTGGTTGCCTTTTACCTCTGTTTTAATCCCATCTACTCTTACATCTCTCATATTTCCTGTTAATTGCTTTGATGGATGCTGCATCTATTGGGACAGTAGGTGGGGGAAGTAGAGGACCTCAGAATTGTAATTTTCTAAGTATTTTTTATAAACCAAAGCTCAAAAGAAAAATTTATTTTTAAAACATAAACTAGTGGAATTAACTGTGTAAGGCAGCTGATCTGTGTAGTACAAATTTGTTACTAAATTATAATACTAAATTCTGTTTTACAGGAACACAGTCTCAAATTTGACTATGTGCATGACTGAGATCTCTGAATGAGTGTGTAATTTTTATTTAAATAAAGACCCCATAGTTAATGATGCCAAAAACTGAGAAAAATCACAAGTTGTGCTAATATCTTTCAGGGATAAAATTCCCCAGCCATCAAGAAATATATTCTAGCCTACGTTTTTTCTTCTCTTTTACTGATGTCCCAACGACTGCTCCTTGGTGCCAACTTTGATATCAGTTTCTGCAACAGGACACAAAGATGGCTTTGCCCAGTGGGGTTTAATTTATGCAGATCAGCAGATGGTTTTACCAGGAGTATGATTTGTAATGTTTCCTAAGTGGATGAGTTTGCTTTTTTAAATACCCTGGTAGCAACAGATTCGTCAATATCTTGCATTATATTTTTGAAATGGCCTTTCAATTACTTTAATTGTGGTTTGTTTGATTTTTTTTTCCCTTTCTCTCTCCCTTCTTTATTTTCTGTGTAGATTCTGGGACTTTTCCAAGCCTAATCCTTTGCTGGAAACAGTTGAGCATCACACTGAATTTGCATGTGGTCTTGATTTAAGTCTTCACAACCGTGGTCAGGTAAGAGCTGGGATGCATGTACTGTTCACTTGCCTGTTATAGGCACTGTGGTCGTGACTGGGCTGCAGGACTCAGATCCTGAATAAGTCACCAGATTGCAGTAAGCTTCTGGAAGCGAGTCTGGCTGAATGCTTATCAAATAAACCTCATTTCAGGTCCATTTTTATTTGTGAGGCAGTTCCTTGCATTGGGTAGGAGAGGAGGGCAGAACAGACAAGACTGCAAAATCAGATAACCGAAAGCCATAGTGAGCTCTGGGAAAATGAGGTATTTTGTTTCAGAAGGAAGAATAGAGAATAGTCTAGAACACTAAGCTGAGATACAGAGTTTCTTCCATCTACTTAAATTGTCAAGTTAAATGTTGGTAGTGTCACACATGATGCCTAGACCTAGTTTGGCATACTGTTTAGAGGACTAGGAGAGGCTTAATCTGTGGCTGAAATTCAAATACCCTCAGCTATTAAAGGGAATAAGTAGAACCTATTTTATCACTAGCCCCTATTTGTGTACTGGTTCTGTAAGGACTCCCCTCTCCTTCTGTTACTACAGTTATTTCTGTTTTGTAAACAGACGATTCTTCTTTGGTAGTATGATTTTTAGACAAGAAACTTTGAAAAATTAAGTGAATTTTTTGCTTTAAAATGAGAAAGCCTTTAGTTTTCTGCACAAAAATTACTGTAAAGATATTAACTGTTATTAATGCACTATTTAACATGCCAGAGATATAGTTTACATCTAGATTCTTCTCAAATTCACAGTAAAATGATATTTTTTACCCCAGATAAAAATGGTAACATCTGCATTCACATTCTGTTTGGACAAAGCAAATTAAAACCATTGTAATTTCTGCTGGTAAAAGGACACAGGAGAAGGGTGTAAGTTTGGCCAAATACTTAACTTACTGCACATGGAATCATTCTAGTTAAATGATAGCTTGATGGATTTTCTGTGTGGTTGGTTGTTCCTTAAATTCTGTTGCTTCAGTGGTGGTGCAGTAACTATACACGAGGCCGTGCTGTGAACATGGGGGAATTTGTAAGGCTCAAAAAAGCTTTCAAGATTCAGGTTATTTTTCATCAGTGCAAGGCAAGAATACTTAAAGGCCAGCTGCTGGGGGTGGAAACTTCATCCCAAGTGACTGCACAGGTACGATTTGGCGGCAGTGGGTCCAGAGGGAGCAGTGAGCATAGCATAGTGCATTTAGGGCTTCACAGTCTCACAGCAGTGTATATGCTGAGCCCAGCTCAGTTTTCCATGAAGTTGGTGTGGGTTTGCATTTGGTCTGAATGAAGAGAGAAGATTTTTTCTTTCATTTTGTATTGAGGATGTGATTACTTTGACTACAAGCCCATTGCTTCATGGTAGATAATGAATTGAAAGAAAAATGCACATGCACTTTTACCTCGAAAAAAGGAAAATGATGGTGTGCATACCCATCAACACTAGGACATTTGTGCATTCAGGTATCTTCTTTTCTCACACAGAAATTCTACAAGTCTGATGTTGGACTTAGTGCAAAAAATCTATAAATCTGGGATACATATCCATATTTACTGAGTGCCAATGTGCGTTCCAGACAGAAGTTTGGCATTTGCAACAGCTTTGACATTCCTCTGTTTTTTTCCATTGAGTTGATTTAATGTATTGTGAGGGTTGGATATCACAGCAATGCAAATTGTGAATGGGTTTTTTTAAAGAAGTTTAAAAATCTGTGATAAAATTAAACTCTGACCAACTTAAGGAGTGAACACAAGGGAAACATAGCCCCCATTTTTATAGGAAGACCCATGAGACATCACCTTGAGTATACTTTGTTCAGCTCTGAGTAGGACATGGACCTCTTGGAATGAGTCCAGAGAAAGGCCATGAAGATGATCAGAGGGCTGAAGCATCTCTCATACAAAGACAGGCTGAGAGAGTTGGGGTTGTTCAGCCTGGAAAAGACAAGGCTCCAGGGAGACCTTGTAGCAGCCTTCCAGTACCTAAAGGGATCCTCCAAGAGAACTGGAAAGGAACATTTTACAAGGACATAGGGCAAGGGGTAATGGCTTCAAACTGAGAGATCATTGGTAGGTATAAGGGAGAAATTCTTTACTGTGAGGGTGATGAGACACTGGAACAGGCTACCCAGAGTTATGGATGGAAGAGATCAAGGCCAGGCTGAAAGGGACTTGGAATAACCTGGTCTAGTGAAAGGTATCCTTGTGCATGTTGGGGAGAGGTTTGAACTAGATGGTCTTTAAGGTCCCTTCCAGCCCAAACCATTCTATGATTCTATGAGCACCTGCTGAATAGTTGCTTCCAGTATGAGCCCTTGGAGTCTTTCCCTGGCTTCTGCATCCGTCCAACAAAGATTATTTGCTTAAATTTTATGCTGCTGTTCTCAATAAGTAGGTTGTCTTTGTTCTTTATAAATCTGATTATGACCTCCTTTATTTGTTTTTTTCATTTTTTTGCATGATTTGTGATTTTCACTGTTTGCTTTATAAGGAGTTGTGGCTTCAGATTTGAACTGCTTCTCTCCTCCAGGGAGAAAGAGAAGGATCCAGGGAGAATGCAGGGTATTTTATTTATAATGGAGAAGCTATTCATTTATGCTCAAATTAAGTACCATTTTGGTCATTAACCTTTGCTTTCATTCTTAATGATATCTTTTGTTGTCTAGACAGATTATATTTTCTTTGACTTTGCACAGTGAACTTCAGCATTTTTGAAGCATTTTTTTACACATCAAGGAAAAATTATATGCATTATTGAAAGTGTTCAGAATAGATATTGTGATTAAGTAGCTAGTAATCTAGGAATTACAAGACATTCCTGTGGAACTGATTGAGCTTTGAACAGAACCCTCAGGCAGAGAGGTACAAGCTGGTTCTTGTGCTAAGGGAGGCAACGTGGAAAAAAATCTGGTCATAAGGAATGTGAAGAGACCCACTAGTATTAGCTAGATGAAACTGTAAACTCCTTTGTGCTTAATTGAATATTCTAGTATCTATTTTGGATTATCTGCCTCTATGTAAAGTAGGTGTTTTTTGAAAGCTTTGCATTTTGAAACTCAGATGTTGTTTGGTTTAGGGTTTTTTCCCCCACTATAATGTTAGTATCAGATTCATAGAAATTTGAGACAACAAAGAAACTTTCAGGTGCATAGAAAAATGTTCATTTTGCGCTGCAAAGCATTAACAGAAATGATCCTTAGGATATTCAGTGTATTTCTCTGTTAAACTGCAAGTGCTGCTGTGAGAGTTTGCCAGGCATGTTTTCCAGGAGAAAATACTCCCAACTCCAGCTTTCAGCCAAAGTAGCCTAGGCACATATGAGAACAGTGACAAGACCCTAAGCACCAAAAATCTGTTAAATTTGTGATGTTGTATAGTATTAAGAACTGAGAAAGTCTGTTTACCCTGTCAGCAACATTAAGAGTATGCAGTTTTTAAAACCAGATAGTTCTGGCCACAATTCTCCTCCCCATGCAACCTGGTGGGGTCGGGGTGAGTGAGCAGCAGTGTGGTACTCAGTTGCTGGCAGGGATTAAACCATGACACACACACAGTACCCCATATTATGGAGACAGTGGTGGTACCAGTGTGGTACCCGTGGCTCTTGTGCCCTGTGTTACACTGGCCTTGTGATTTGGCCTTCCTGAACTTCCACTCTCTTCTTCCTAAAGCTGTGGGGTGTCATCAGCATGTTCTGCCCAGCCACTGTCTGCTCCTTCCTTGCACATGGCCAGTGGTACTGAGAAGAAGTGCTTGCATTGGTCTGCTGATCTAGTGAAACTGATCGTATCCTGCATCACTAAAATTTTAAAGCTGTAATTTCTTACTAGCTGGAGGGAGGCCATGGCCAAACTATATACAGTTGACCTGCATGCCCTGAAGGTGGCTTGAAATCTAGTTCTAAATTCATCCAGCTTTATGGGGAAATTTTTGATCATTGTCAAGTTTTGGTGTGCAGGTTTGTTCTGCTTGTTTTCTTTGTGCAGCTTTTGCAGTGTGCTGCATTAACTGTGCCAACGCAGGAAGCAGAAGGGACAGGAGGGGCTGCAGAAGCTGGCTTAACCAGTATAGCCAAATATAAATGCAGATGATGTCTTTAGTAAGGCTGTTTGGCTATGTATTTTGCTGTTCATTTAAAGTAATTGTGGATGCTCAAGAGGCCCAGAAATGTTGATTGTTCCATATAAAAGTGGAGTTACATCTTGTGGAAATGTACAGAAGAACAGATACTCTCTGCTTTTTTTCTTTTGATCACTTGCTCTTATCTTTTACACTTAATTACTAAGGACCTGATAGCTTCCACCCAGCTGTTGTGGCTATGCTACTGCTATAATTATAACACTATCTGTACTTCATTTTAGTCTCTCCTTATGGTCCTTCTCTAGGATGCTACTGAAGTTATACACTTTCTTTGATTCTTTGAGATAAAAAGAACCTACTTACCTAATTTCAGAGTGGATTTTTGCATAAAATATCAGATTTTACTAGCTGCAAGTGTTAAATCAATCTGAACACCTTACTGAGTTGGAGGGGCTAAAAGAAGGAGATATTTCTTAGTGGTGCTTACTGTATGTCTTTCCCAAACTGTGAAAATTAAACTTTCACTGTGTAAGTAAAGCCAGGCACTCATGAGTAATGGTCACTATTTGCCATTGTCAGCAAGAGTTTTTGGTGTTTGGAAAGGTTTCTGTCAGGCATCACAATTTTGTAAAAGCTGCAAGTGTTTGGAGAGGAAAATCAATTTTGATACAGAAGTACTGGGGAGGATAGGAGACAGTACTTTCTTACTCAATAAATGTATTGCTTGTGCATTTTATTTGGTGCAATGGCTTACAAATACTTGCTGCTTCTGTGAGCCCCATCTTTTACTCAGTGTACTGGATTCTGTTACTCTCCTGCATGACCGGTAAACATTTGAGAAGTCCCAGTGAATTGCACAAGTGAAACTCAGGGGAAGACAGCAGGTTGTTGCAGCTGTTACTGAAAATAGTGTTTGGCTTATGATTATTTGTGATTATATCCCAAAAGGAAGGAACTGAACTTAACTCTGAGCTGAAGGATGAATTTGAAGGTCAAATAGGGTCATTAGAAAACAGTTTCACTGGTGGAAATTGTCTGCATTTGGAGTCACCAAGGTCAGTATCAGCACAGAAAGGCATTTTGCAGTTCCAGTATACCTTCTACAGAACTTAAAATAGACTTATCAATTAAACTAGTTCTTGGAAGACTGTCTTCCTCCTAATTTTTAGAGTACAGGGGAATTGCTACAAAGTCTATGGAGATTTCAAGGATTTTTTTCTAATCTGCAACTCACATCTCCATTTCCTTTACAATTTACTGATGAAAGCACACTTGGAAGATTTGGATTCAGGAGTGTGTGGCATAACTTCCAAGTTATCTTCCTGTTACCCCTATCAGAGCAACAGAACAAATGATGAGACAGCTCTTGGCTTCTTAGATCAGTTCTTTGTGACGTATCTCTGCAATGTGAAAAATAATGCCCCTCATGTTTCTTATCTCTTTTTTTCCTTAAGAAATAAATGGATTTTTAAGCAGCATTTGGAGCATCTGTTTCTGATAACTCTAATTTTAACCTAGATCTTTATAAGAAGTTCTGTTCCGGGTTTGTTTCATTTTGTCTTTACTGGAAATAATAATTAAATCAAAGTGTGTTTTCTTAAAAGTAAATAAAAAAAATATGGTGTTACTGAACATTGAAAATAAAAAGTTTTATTTGCAAACTCCCATCACTTTCATTCTCATGTAAAGGTTGGCATCATGCACTTCACTCTGGCAACTGCTAACCAAACAGGCCACAGTAGTGGTCCAGATTTTCTAGAAGAAAATAGGTATTGAATGAGTTTAAACTCATGCATGATCCATTATGGACTTGACCAATTAGTTTTAATGTTCACCTGTGAAAATAATTTGATGAGTAGCAAACCTAATAGCTTGCTTTATCTTCAATTAATCTCCATCCCACAAGCTTAGAGGATGTTCAGGATCCCTCAAAAACATGTAATAATGATATAAATAGACCATTAAGTTATGTTTGACAAGACACAGAAGCTAAGAAACTAAAAGAGGAAGGGAAACACAACTAATGAGAGTCAAGAACTGATTTTTTTTTTCTGCTGGCTCTTCTACAGAAAAAAGAAAAGACAGGTCTCATTTGAAAATGGGATGGGGAGAAGCTGAGAAATGGGTCTCTCTCAGGCACATTTACATATTATCACGTGATTCATTATGAGCACTCTGGGAACTCAGTGGCACCAAGATAGTTCTGGAGATACTAATCTAGAGAGGGCTGTACTTTGTTCTGATTAAACCCTTTCATAAAGGGTAATTGAACTCTTAACTTTTTAGTTGCTCTTTTGAATATATTTAATCTTGATTATGCTAGCAGATTTATTGTGCCTTCAAGTGCTGAATAAAAAAGTTGGTGGCTAACTTGGGAGTTTTCTCTTGTTCTCTTGCTTCTTCTGAAGAGTAAAGAGGCAGAATGTCATGCAGGTAATTGCACTAGACTGAGTGGATTGCCCTGGGGTGCTGGAAAAGGTCTAAGTCTATTGCAAGGCAAGATGATTGTGATGAATAGGAAACAGAGGGCCTGTCAAGGGAGTAAATCAGTTAGTGAGTCAATGGAAATGGCTCTGATAAATGAATGGATGTCAGTATTAAATCAGTTGGTGAAAAACATTGTTATACTCTGGGACAAGGATAAACATTTCAATAAAATGCAGGGTAGCTGTTTTAGCTGAGTTGAACTGTGATTTTATAGTCAAGCAATTAGCTTTCTGGGATGACTGCAGTTTCTTTGTTTCTTTGCTTGCTTTTCTGGCTTTACTTGAAGAGAAATACAGTAATCCCCATTTTTTGGACTTGTTTTTGTATTTTTGCTGGCAGATAAATTGGCAAGATATTTATTCTGCAGTAACAACAGTATAGTACCTTTAGTGTATATGCTGGTGTCATAACTTTGCTACTGAAATAAAAGCATTAAAGACAATTAATAAATGTCATTTTGTTAGACTGCCTTTGTTCCATGTAGCTTTTGTTACAATGAAAATTACCAGGCTTAGAATGCTTCTTCTATTTGTGCTATTTCTTGATATAGTTTAGCAGTCGGTGCAACAAAGAATATTCTTGTTTTACCATTAAGCTCTAATTATTCTGCTTTTCCCTGCTATTCAATAGTTAAAAGTTTCTATAGTAAAACTGCATTCTATAGTTACAAGGGTATTCATAAATGATAGTGAAAGTTGCATGATACACAAAATATACCATGCAAAATAGTCAATATTATAATGATATTGCAATTTATACAGTTCAACAACCCAAACAAACCATGCACCCTCTAAAAACTGAAATCAGTGAGATTTGTTTGAATATCAGAGTGAAATTTGTCCCCAAGATAGCAGACATTTTTTACAGGACGACAAACTTCCATCCCTTCTTGCTCCTAATGGAGGGATTTTTATCAAGTGTGCAAATCAAGTGTGAGTCCATTTTCAGTTTTCCTTTGTCTTCATCTCACCACAGGAGGACTTTCTTCACCTGTCAGTTACATCATCTCATTGATCAAAACATAAACTCCAGGAACTTGCCCCTTTTTGTATGCTGTATTTATTTACTGTGGTGTGCTGGATGAGGCCTTCATCCCAATGAAATTTCTACCTCTATTTTAATATTTAGATGGGTACCATTTAGTTTATTTTTTAAAAAAGCCTAAAGTGATTTGAAGTATGTATTAAAAATGGTCATATTTTTATGGAGAACTGACATTTCTAAATATTTTTAAAGCACTTACGTTCAATATCCCACACTGTCCTCTTCTGGGGAAAGGCACACAGCTGTCATACAACTGATGTAAGACCACTGTATAAGACAGGTCACAAGATAAAAGGCAAAATGCAGGGAGAAGACATTTTGTAAACAGATGCAGTTGCTGCATGAAGTCCTTCTCTTCATCTTAGGATTCATCTTAGTCACTTGTATCTGAGGCAGTGACAATCTCTGAGCTACAGCAAAGGGGCACGTGGCACTCTCCATCAAAAAATGCTGGCTGCAGCACTCCTAGCTTACAGTTGCCCCTTTCTCTGACAGTCTTGCCTGCATTTTGGGGAAAGTAAGGAGAAATGGAAATGTCATTCATTTTTTAATGTTCTGCCATGCTGCAGTGTCCCAGTTTCCCACAGATACCTGTGTTCTGTTCACATGTGTATTTTCATCAAGGTTTCTGGTATCAGTATTTCCTTATACACTTCCTGCTGCACAGGAGAACTTGATTCACTGTTACTTACTGTAGCTTTTGTTTTCCTCTTGTTGGCTGACTATGTTTTCTCCTTTCACATGGTATCATTAAGTCAATGAGTTGGGCAACTTATCGCATGTGATCCTTTTCAAACTCTTTTAATATCCCCTGTTTATTTTTAGTGTTGCTAGATTAAATGGTTTTATAACTAAATTTGTTCAGAGGCAATTTCAGGGATGTTAATTACATTGATAACAGGTGGGAATTCCCATGGGATTTTTTCCAAATGTTATTTTTGTTTCTTGTTTCTTTACAAAAATAGAAAGTATTGCCTATGGAACATTGATCTGTAGCTGTGGAGAATAGTAAAAAACCTGCAGTTTATATGATTGCCAGCATTTAGTGGAAAACTCAAATTTTCTTTTTGGTATGATTTGAGAGACTGCAATGCAGCAGAAAGAACATTATGCTACAGAAAGCTCTATTATATCGTATGAATAGACAGACATATTGTCAAGAGTTTTTTTGACCCATTTAGATGTATATGGAAAGCACTTCAAATAACTAAGTAGAACCAGCTAAGGAAGCAATGAAGATGAATAATAGTGCAGTATAGTAAACACAAAATGGGCTAATTATAGTCTGAAATCAAATACTGTAGTTGGATTTCCAAATTTTTAGTGTGCAGCTGTTCATTCTGGCTCCAGAAGAGAACAGGAATTGCAGGCTGCTGCAGAAGGAAGCTTGTTGTGCAGAGGATCCAATACTGTATCTTTTGTAATCCCAACTGGAAATGACATTGTAAAGATAATGCAATATGGTTTCAGCCAGATTTGCTGGCATTTATTTGTGGACCCCCTCAGGTTTTTCTCTTTAGCTCTCCTCTTTCTTCCATTTGCCTTCTTGTCTCCTACAATATTTCATGAATATATATCATACATAGGTCATCTTCTTGAGTCATTGTCAGTGTGGTTAACCCTTTCACTTTGTTACAGACTCTGAAGTGCATTTTCAATTTATTTTCAAACCTAAAGCATTCTGTAGTCTTTTTCCTTGAAGTCTTGTTATTTATTAAGATCTTTAAACACTACAAACTCAGGTTAACCTTCTGGGTTTCTGGTTTTAAGTTCAAGCCTTCATCTAGAATAGAGCGTGGGCTGATGAATTCAGAGAAGTTGTGGTTATACTCAAATCAGTCACTGTGTTTTAAGTTGCCTTTGTCACAAGTGGCACCACTTCTTATTAGACTAGTGTGGGTCTAGGTAGTGCTTGAAACAACACTATGGCCCCCAAATCCCAATGACCAGCAAGTACACATCTCTCTTCTCAACAATTGACGGTGACCTCATGGCTTATCAAGCATGAGACTGAAATTCTGGCTTAATTCTTCAGGAAACTTCCTGTATAATTTTGTTGAACTCTTTTGATTTTCCATTCCTCAGCACTAGACATTAGGAAAATGTCTATAACAAATTTCTGTATCTGCAAGTATAAGAAGATTTTTCAGATTTGGTCATAAAATGTTTAGATATTATGGTGAAAGGATCCTATGACTCTGCAAAGGGAAGAAACACGGCAGGGTCTGGACTTCTGTGTGTCCTTCCTTAATTTAATTTTCAGTTATATTTTTTTGCCTATTTGGAACAATCAATTGAAACCCAAAGGTTTCCCTGGTTTCCTCATGAGGAGTATGACAAATAGGAGGTTGTTAATTTTCATATTTTTCAGTAAAGTTAAAAAAAAAAAACCCAAACCAAAACCAATTTAGTTATTTTATAATTTAGAAGCATGCTAAGTCAGAGTACCAACTGATACTAAATTCACAGTATGCATTAAGTTCCCTATGGTTTTTGTAAAAATGACACTTGTGAAGGACCTAAATAGATTCTGTTTGCTTTGTAGGTGGTGGACTGTGCTTGGGACGAACTAGTCAAGATCTATACTCCATCATGTCTGGCAGTTCCTGTTTAGAAGAGAAGATGATCTGACACGCCAGGAACCTTTCTCTCTCTGCCACAACCAGACTTGTGCTAAAGTGTCAACAGTGTCACTAATCTCAGTATCTCTTTATAAGTAGAACTTCTTGAATGGAGTGTTGTGCACTTGAGCATGTGGAGACTTCAGGGCTGAGTTTACTGTGCAGGTAGTACTTGAGTAGCAAAATGTTCCACAGCTCCTCAGAGGCTGAAGAGTGGCCATAGCAGATATCAGTGGTGTCTTCAGAACAGAATAACCAACATGAGTTTGTGATCTGTCTGGCTAATGGTGAGAGCAGAGGCCTGAATCTTCTTGTCCTTATAAAGATTAAAAAAAACTGGCAGCGTGTTTTGAGATGTCACTGTAGAAAAGAAAAGAAAGGAAAGGAAAAGAAAAGAAAAGAAAATAAAGGCTTTTTACTGTAAAGTACTGTAATGTCAACTGAAGTTTGTATCACCCAGATGCATTTATGTTTTGCTGTGAGTCATGTTGCATTATTTTCTTTTGCAATATGATGCATTTACTCTTGATCGACAGTAAATGTCATAGTTTGTAGCCAGTTGATTTGTTTGACCTTTTTGATTGCCGCTTCACAAAGATAGTAAAGGTGATTTTCATATATTTTTCCTTTGTATCTCTTTGAGTAAAACAGTTGATGACGTTATGTAGAAAGATACTCTGATAATAGAGAAAATGGTTATGAAAAATGGAAATATATACAAAACTAATTGGATCATAATCCTCAAGATTTGGAGATAGGGCAACCATCTCTTCTATTAGACTTGTCTTCTATTTTCACTTAGAAAGCTCTTGCAAGAAATAGAAGTGGAAAGTGGCCATAAATCCAGTGTTTCAGGACTTCTGACAGCCTGGCCAAAGTGAGAAGTGATGTCCAGACCAGTTGACCTATATACATGCAGATTAGTTGTGTGATACAAGCATAGCAGATCCAGCATGGCCAAACTATTGCAGTCACTACAATATGCACAACATGTTCTAGCTATGTTGAATACTTTGCCTTCCCAGTTTGACCCCTCAGCCCACATGCTGATACTTCCATCTAAGTTTTCTGGGGCAAGTAGAGATGTTCAGATATTATGTTTATCCAAACATCTCTGAATAGTGTTTTAGGATTGCAGCACTCATTGGTATGTGTTAGCCTTCTTTCCTTGTTTCCTGCTAGCCATCTTTTTTTACCTTCTTAAAACTGTCTCCTTTATGCTGTTAGCCCATCTCAACTACCACTACCATCAAAAGACTCTTTGCAGGTTGGGTCTTTGCAGATCTCTGGCCAGGTTTTCATAGTGGTGTTAATAAATGCTTTACCCTTCTGGGTTGTAGCACTCATAGATCAGCCAATAGCAGACACTGCCAGATCTGCTGGGTGCTTTGAAGCAAAGAAGGAAAGAATTCAGCTGAGCTAAGACCTGCAAATTGTAAGGAAAGACTGATTGATCTATCTTGGAGAAAGAGCCAGGGAACTAACAGGTAGCCACAGGGAAACATGCATATATTGATGGGGTATATAGGGCTGGACAGGAAGAAACTTTCTTCTACAACATGGCAATTTGGATCCCATTTGGATCCTGCATTTTTCTTGGTCAAATGCAAACTGCCCCTGGACTGACATCTTTTTGAGTTGAATTAATAACAAAAAATAGATTTTATCTTTTTTTATACAGTGTGCTGTACCAAATCCGAACCTTTTAATGCACTTTAATTCTGTGTGCTGAGGAATAATGCAAAATAAAGCTGTGCTGCATGCAGCTTTCAGCAGTACCATGGGCCATAAAATCTAATTTTAGGCATTAAAATTGATTATTTCAACTTCAATAGTTCCTCCACTCTTCTGTTTTATCTCCCTTTTCTGCTTTGATTACTAGTTGCTTATCTGAGTGGAACATTTTGATGGCAGGTGTGTATTTTATATGCATGTTTCTGGGGGGACAGGGAGAGTGGGTTATTCCAGAATGCTGCCATAGCCTATCAGTTGGAAGGGAAAATGTAGAAAACCTAGTGCAGGGGGAAAAATTAGGAATTCTGAACATGCACACTCAGCACATGGATTAAATCTTTCCTCAACTGCCTTCTCTCCCTTCATGTCCTGGTTAGCTTCAATGCTGAGGGTTGCTGTATCCGGATTTATTTCTCTTGAAAGATGAGCACATCCAGAAGATGCACATAGTAAATAAAAACTGTGGCCTTTAATCTTGCTGTGTGATCTTTGAATGGCGAGAATGTGCTGTAACATTTCTGCACTGTAACAGAAAAAACAATTTGGCAATAGTTGTTGCTGATTCTTAATTCTCAGGGAATATTTGCTATAGTTGTTTTGAAAAAAATACTTATTTTATGACCAAAATACTAGCTTCCAATCTTTTTTTTCATTTACTGAAACAGTTAACAACAACAACAATCTAAAACGTGTAATGTTTTCTGCTTTCAAACTTGCTCCTGTGAAATATTTTGTTTTATTTAAGTCTGGGTTTCTCTTTGGTTTAAGAAACATATTGATTAATCAAGTTCTAAAGGCATGAATTTGTTGTTCTATAATGCTATTAAATTAATTGCACACAGTATCTTTGGCTATACTCTTGTGTTCACTTCCCCAATTAAGAAATGTTGTTCAAAAAGTAAATGCTGTGAAAGATACTGAGAGTATCTTCTAAGAAGAATATCATAACCATGGTTTATTTAATGTATGAATACTGGGTGATGGTCACATTGTTCCCCTGTACTGGTAGAGACCATACTTTATGCAACTTTTCCTAGCTGTGTGCCCCATCAGATATTCATTTTCATAAAGGAAAGCTATTTCAAATTATTCTTTGTGTCTGCTTGTGCAGAGTATATGTCAGTGATGAAGTGATCTCTTTCTTCTAGCCAAGTACAGTGCTGGCCTCAAATTTTGCTGCATAAGCAGGCTGTACTGTGCCTTTCAGTAGTACTGCTCAGCTGTGCTCAGGGTCATGCAATGGGGAATGGATACAACTCTACACAGTTCTTCCCTGATAGACCTGATGGTTGCATTAGACTCTAATTAAGGCAAATTTTCCATTGAACATTTTATAGTGGTCTTGAACATTTTCATCCAAGAAGCCGTTATAAAAAATCAATGCCCTTAGCAAGACACCAATTTGCTGCATTTTTTGTTTTCCTCTCACCTGTGTCATTGTAGCTAGGTGAAATGCAGAACTGAGCCTAATTTCCTTTAAACAACAAGAGTTAAGGTATCATAATCATCTCATTAGGGTAAGGAACCACAGAGCCATTCATTGCTATGACCTGCCCCACTGCCAGGCCAAAATTTAAACAGAGTCAGTGTATGAACTGAGCAGCCACTGTTCCCTCTGGACACATGAACAGCCAGTGTGGGGAAAGTTCCTTCACTGCAGTGTCCCGTCTGATAATATCTCCCTGTTGCTTTATTCAATTCCTCCCCAGTGAAGAGCAGGAGAACACTTTGTGTGACTGTGGAGTGGTGGAGAGGCAGTGGGAGACTAGTACTGAACCTGGCCTCCATCCATGTTGAGAAAAGGGTGGCTTGGCAAGGGACAACAGCTTCCTCTCCACCTCCCTTTCCTGTCTATAGACAAAATTAGGAGTACCATGAGAGAGATTGCAAGAGAAGCTGCCCTTATAGCACAGGTGAGTTCCAAAAGATAGGATTTGGCACTTGGAACACTTGACTTTCCAAATTGAGCATTGGTGCAGCTGCTCTTTGAGTTCTCCATTTAGTTCTGGGCCCCACAATTTAAGGAGGATGTGAAGTTCCTTCAATGCATCCAGAAGTGTACCTCAAAGCTGGTGAGAGGGCTGGAAGGCATGTCCTGTGAGGAGAGGCTGAGGGCTTTGGGCTTGTCTAGTTTGAGCAAAGGAGACTGAGAGGAAACATCATCACTTTCTGATGCTTCCCAAGGAGGGCAAGAGGATAGGGAGCTGCTGATCTCTTCCCCTTGGGACTCAAGTGATAAGATGTGTGGGAATGGTTCAAAGATGCACCAGAGGAGGTTTAGACTGGACCTTCAGAAGTATTTCTTTACTAAGCAGGCATTCAAACACCAACAGACTTCCTAGAGAGGTGGTTGATGTCCCAAGCTTGTCAGTGTTTAAGAGGCTTTTGGAAAATACCCTTAACAACATGATTTAATTTCTGCTCAGCCCTGAATTGGACAGGCAGTTGGGCTAGGATGATCATTCTACAGTCCTTACAAATGAAATAGTCTATTAAAATTTTTGTTTCTGATGCATTTGTTTTTGTGTTTCAGTCAAGGAACTATTTAGCCCCCAAAGCAGTTTTTCAACCTGATATTCTGTAGTGTCAGAGATTCACTTCTCTAGTGATAATTTCACTGGTGAGGTGACAAAATTGTTTCTGCCAGAGGATACACTCTGGTATAGTCCAAATTACTACAGTGTTTCCAGAAAGAACAGTCTGATTTTTTTCCATCTGCACTTACCTGGCCGAAGGAGTTGTTTTTATCCCATGTGCAAACACTGTCAAGGTGATCCACACTTTTCATTAAATTTTGTTGCATGTGGGCTTGGGGTGAGTCCAAATAGAGGCTGATGTAAATGTATTGGCACTTTTCTCCAGTGGGTTCTGAAACCAGGCTTGGCCTCCAGTACCTACGGTTTCTTTTCCTGGCTTACCAGTTTTCATCTTCAGACACTCAATGCACCTCGTTTCATTTTATAAGCCTTGCCCTATCTCCTTTACCCTGCCTGTCCTGATGAGAGAAATCGATGGATGATTATAAGGTAGCTCTGAATAAAATTATAGTTTTTCCTTCCCTTGTGTTGCCTGACACTGCAGGAGAGTGGTAAAGGGGACAGGCTGCCCAAGAGAACTGCTTTTGCGTTGCCTTTTCCTTAGAGTCGATATGGTCTATTGCCATCTCCTGTTAAAACTTTCATCTGTAAAGTCGAGAAAAGCGACCAGCTTTTTTAAGCTTTACCAGGCTTTAAAACATCACTTTTAAAAGCTGTGTGACTACCAGCTTTTGGTGACTTCTCAAGGCAATTCCCTCTGATAGAACCCGATTCTCCCTGCTTTTCTTAGCAGCGGTCCCCGTTTCTGCCGTTCGCAGCCCGATAAGCCGAGGCAGCAGGGGGGCAGTGGGAGGGATGCTGCCGGCAGGCTCGGTAGATGCTTTTTCCCGGGAGGCCGTATACTTATGGAGAATAGGAAAAGCGGTACTCCCTGCTTGGGAATTTGCGGACCTTCACTGATCTCCCCGCTCCGGGAGACCTGGGGCTTCCTACGGCCCTTACACATTATTTTCGGGCCGGTGGCACTCGGCTGCGGAGCTGAGGGCGCCCCGCGGCTTTCCCGGCACGGAAAGCACCTCAGTGCCCGCTCCCGTGCTGCACCCGAGCGGGGTCGGGAGGGTTTGCGGACAGCGGGAGGCTTCCCATCCCCGCTGAGCCGGGCGTGCTCCGGGGGACACCGCGGGACGAACCTGGAAACACGGGGGGCGGGGGCAGCCGGATGGGGGACACCGAGAGCGGCGACGCAGACACACCGGGGATGGCGTGGGGACACACCGGGGGCGGGGAGGGGACGCGGATAGGAGGGGAGACACGCTGGGGGCGGCGCGGGGGGGACACGTCGGGGGCGGCGGCCGCCCTGCCGGGAGCGCGTCCTGCCTCCTCCCGCCCCCTGCCTCCGCTCCTCGCCGTCCCCCCGCGCCGCCGCCGCCGCGGCGGGTGGCCGGGCGGGCGGGCGGCAGAGCCGGGGGCCCGGCGGCGGGGCCGGGCGCGGGCAGGATGCTCCGGTGGCGGGGCCGGGCGCGGGGCGTCGCGGTGGCGGTGGCGCACGGGCTGTGCTCGGGCTCGCTGAACATCCTGCTGAAGTTCCTGCTGGCCCGCTACCACTTCGCCTTCCTGACGCTGCTGCAGTGCCTCAGCAGCGCGGCGGCGGCGCTGGGGCTGGAGGCGCTGCGGCGGCGGGGGCTGGCGGCGCTGCCGCCCTTCGGGCCCCGCCTGGCGCGCCCCTTCGCCGCCGTGGCCGCCCTGGCCACCCTGCAGTCCACCCTCACCCTCTGGTCGCTGCGCGGCCTCAGCCTCCCCATGTATGTGGTCTTCAAGCGCTGCCTGCCCCTCGTCACGCTGGTCACCGGCGCCCTGGTGCTCCGCGACGGCATGCCATCGCCCGGCGTCCTCGTCGCCGTCCTCATCACCACCTGCGGCGCCGCGCTGGCCGGTGAGCGCGACCGCGACCGCACCGAGGGCACGGGGCGGGACGGGACTGGATGGGACGGGGCGGGACGGGACGGGCGGCAGCAGCGGTAGCCGCTCCCTCCGGGCTTCGGGCGCCGGACCGGGAGGGCAGCGCCAGCCCGGGAGAAAGACGCGAGGATACGGCGTGCGTGCAGTGCTGGGGGACAGCTGCGGCCCCACGGAGCCTCACGGGCGGGCAGGTGCAGCCTAGCAGGAGTGGATGCAGCCCCGCTCTGCTTGGCGCGTTCTTGCAGGGCTCGGTACAAGGTTTTGGAGATAGGTGCATCCTTAGGCGGGTCCGTGTAGGAGTAGCTGCAACCTTATTGCAACCCTACTAGGGAAGGTGCAAACTTATGGAGTGTAGTCTTATGGCGGGTCGGTGAATCTACAGGGGTAGATGTAATGTTCTGAGAGCAGCTGCAAGCCCGTGGGACAACTGCTGCCTTGCTGGGGCAAGTGTGGTCTTATGAGGGCAGGTGCAAGCTTAGGGGTGAGCTACAGCCGCCTGGGGCCAGGGGGACCCGTGTTGCTGTCCAGCCGAGGTGTAGGTGGGGTGGGAGGCAAAGCTGGCACTTTGTGGCCCGACAGCACTCCTGGGCTGGGAGCTGCCTCAGACAGCAGAGCACATGCAGAGTGTGTAATTTAACCTGCAAAGAGGCTGACAAGGGGGCTCAGGAGGGAGGTGTTCCTTCAGGGGTCCCGTGGGGCTCTGTGGCTAGAGGGTGCAGAATGGCCAGTGGGTTGGAGGGCAGGCAGCCCAGGCAGCCAGAGCTGGCATGGGTCTGTGCTGGCAAGAGGTTGCTCTGCGTGTGTGTGTGTGTGTGTGTGTGTGTGTGTGGTTTCAGCTATTATATTTCACAGTGTCTTCACAAAAGGGAGAAGGCAATCTGATTTTGGCTGTGAGATTTAGAGGGGGTATGAAATTCAGTCAATATATTTGCAGCTTTAAAAAATGCATAAGAGATTTGTTGGGAGGCAAGACTTGGACAAGCATGACAAATCCTAGGGGTTATGGAAAGTGCAATGATGCCTATTTCCTAAATACCCCTCTAGTCCAAAATGGTGCTCTCTTTCTGTCTCCCATGCAACACCTATGCTGATTTCTCTCTGTGACTCTCGTGACAGGAGCTGGTGACCTGACTGGGGATGCTATGGGCTATGTGACAGGCGTGCTGGCTGTGCTGATACACGCTGCCTACCTGGTGCTCATTCAGAAAACCAGTGTAGACAGTGAATATGGACCCCTAACAGCTCAGTACGCCATCGCTGTTTCGGCCACCCCCTTCCTCATCATCTGCTCCTTTGCCAGCATGGATTCCATCAATGTCTGGTCCTTCCCGGGCTGGAAGGACCCTGCCATGGTATGCATCTTTATTGCTTGTGTCCTGATTAGCTGTGCCATGAACTTTACCACCCTTCACTGCACCTACATTAACTCGGCTGTGACCACCAGCTTTGTAGGGGTGGTGAAGAGCATAGCCACCATCACGGTAGGCATGGTGGCATTCAATGATGTGGAGCCCACAAAGTTATTTATAGCTGGGGTTGTGGTCAACACCTTGGGGTCTGTCATTTACTGCGTGGCCAAGTACGTCGAGACCAGGCGGCAGAGCAACTATGAGGACCTGGAGAAAGAAGCTAGAGAAGAGGAGGGGAAAAGGCAGGCTGGAGACCAAGCTCTGTTTGCCATGGAGACAATTCCCCAGCGGAAGGGGGCTGAGGAAGCAGCGGTGGAAGGATCACCCACAGGGCAGAGACAGAGTGGAGAGGAAGAGAAGGACGTCACTGAGAAATCAGCCACGGCACTTGTGGTTCAGGGAAAATCCACCATCACACAAGAAGTGAACAGAAGCTCGCTGAAAGAAGCCTATCTTGGAGTATGGAGGTTGGTGAGGGGTGCTAATTATATAAAGAAGGATTATTTGATAGAAAATGAAGAGCTACCAAACCCTTAAAAAGCAGATTTGAAAACGTATTGTTTGAGGACAGACACCTGGTTTTCTGTACAGGGGGAAGGCAGAGCATACATTTCCACATCAATGCTTACAAATCCAAATCATTCAGGATGACTTTACCTCATTGTCAAAAAGCTAAAGGTCATAGTTTGCTCATGCTTTGGGCTTGCTTTCTGCTGCTTTCAGTATGTCACTTTAGACCCACCTCAGCTAAGGTGCTGACACTCTGCTGCAGACACAGAGAGAGCTGGGTAAGGGGAAGCCACGGGGTGCTTGCCCAGCAGCTGGGAATATGAGGGATATCAGTGCCACTGGGATACTTGGCAGTACCAGTGACACAGCAGTGGCCTATACCTTAGATTGTGTCTGGAGCCTAGTGATTTTAACACATTTGGAGGCTCTGTCAGTGTGCTTCTGTATCTCTATCCATCCAATTATAGGTACTCTACGTAACCAACTCCTACAATATAAACTCGTATTAACTGTACTTTTTTGTGCTCCTCTGTGTCAATACAATTACAACAGAGCTAGAGGTTGTGCCACTTCAGTTATATTGGTGTAAAATCACTCTCTTGTCTGATGAATTGAAGCCTCCAGGCCAACCTTGGACCTGGTTTACCTTTGGTGCTTTGTGTCTTCAGTAGAAATCCTTTAGTCTTGTGGTGGTGTACATGAAAGCAGGACCAGATCTGAGCTTCTGAGAAGCTTTGACTGGCAAAAGAAGGATGTTTGTCTATGAGCTTTAACTATACATAGCTTTCGGAATATTAGCTTGACTCAAATAAAAGAGTTTGAAAATGTTGGTATGTATTGATTGGATTTGGGAGGGCTATAAAAAATTAGGGAGAAAGTGTGTGCCTTGTGTTATCCCTCCTTGTACCCTAAAGTCAGATGAATCAGAGCCTGGACTGGAACACAGATGTCCTCTCTGTTAATTCTGTCACAAGCAGAGGCTGAGAGCAGAGCTGGGGACACCAACTCTGAAGTTCCCTGGAGTGCTTTTGCAGGACAGGTGTGCTACATCCTGGCCATGTGCTGGTACTTGGCTTTGTGCATATCTGCCCTCTCTGTCCCTGTGCTGTGCTGTTCTGTGGAACAAAGCACGGGCAGGCAGCAGGAGCTGCCCGGGGCTCCAGCAGATCCCATGGCTTGGGGAGCGAGATGCTCGGTGTGCTTGGCACTCATGGGGAACTCAAGCGCTCGTGAAGGAAGTGGGAAGCAGGTGCTCCAGCGAGGCCTCTGGTGAATATGCTAGTATTTTGTCCCACATCTGTTTAACTGAAAAGACTGTGGAAACAAATGTTTGAGTGTTTCTTTGCCTGAAGATACTCGTTTGGTAGGTGGGAGTACTTGGGTGGAATCTTTGCTCGGACTAGACAGAGAAAAGATTTGACTGTGAGTACTTCTCACCCCAAAAGGGTGCTGCAGCCATTGAGGCTACCTTGACAACAGACTGAAACAAGTTGTTACCATTTTCTGAAAAAATGAACCAAGTTTGTTGTTGTTGCTGTTTTTAATATTGTTATTGTTGTTATTAATAATTATTTATTATTGTCTATTAAGCCACTGAACTGAAAATCAGCTATTCCCACAGCCCTAATTAACCAGTGCCTGGCCCAGTGCTCTCTCCAGCTGAGCAGGCAGCATTAGCCTCACAGCGTGTTCAGTCTGAAGTGAGCAATTTGCCCAGCAGGGAATATTTGCAAAACTGCTCTCTGGGGGAGCTTTAGGTTCTTGTCAATAAATGCAGGCAGAAACATCAGGTGCTGCGGCACTGTGTTTTCAGAATGATTGCAGAAGTTGGCTGACCTGGCATCACCCATGAATTTTGAAAGAGATGGCTAAAAGGACATTTATACTAAAAGCCTGGAGCTGCTGAGCTGGGGGACAGGGCAGGGAGCTCTGTACATCACATGTTATGTATAGCTTGTGTTTAAGAGGTACTGGCTGTTTGCCAAAATACGTTTACCTTCTGTTCGAGCTCCATATGGGATCTTTTCAATAAAAGTACTATTTATTGTTTCTAGGCTAATATAATAGGGCTTTTGTTAGTTTTTCAAATGCATCCTAGGCTAAAGAAGTTTGTGTTACTTATAGTTGCTGTGTTAGTGAGCTCACTGTGATCTTGAACTGCATTGTAATCATACAGATGGCTGGAGAGAAACACACAATTCTGATCTGTCCTCACTGTGCTCAGTGTTTTTTGTCCACAAAAAATGTGGATCTTCTTACCACCTGGATGCCAGTCTTAGATCCCGTAGTGCACACACCATGTTTGACACGTGCTCTAGGAAGCTCTCCCTCTGGACTCTTGTTTCAGGACTTTTTCCTGTGGGGAGGTTAAATGTTTTGCCACTTACTGTTGTTAAATTATTAGTAGAAATCTGTGGAAATTCAAACAGTTTTGACTATTAAAAAGCTGCTGTTACAATGTTGTACATTTGCATGTATAGTCGAAATGTGATTATATTGTATTCTGTTTTTACCTGTAAATTCCCTAAATTAAAATGGGAATTTGGCAAATGCAATCCAGTTTTTCAGTAACAGACACTGTCGCACAATAAAATGAAAATACTGCCTCGTGCTGAGGTATTTTAATAGCATCAGCGGAAGACGGTAGAATGAGATGTGGGAATAAAATGCACTGCTTTCCAAAAGCTTTCTGCTTTTCTTATTGTTGCTACTCCGGGGTGCTCATTTTTGCTTCATTTATAGTTATTCTTGTGCCTTTACACCATCCAAGTTTCCTCAACATGTGACCACACACTATAAATACTGTCACGGACAGAGGGACTAAGGACAGACAAAGGAGCACAGGATTCTGAAGTGCTGGAACCTCGGTACAGCTCAAAATTTCAGTGGTTCTCAGTGGTGATTTTTTTGGTTACATATTTAAGATGATTTAATGTCACTGGTGTAGCTGTTATAACTCTAGGATTAATAAAAGTAAGATGAAGCTCATTATTAATAGTTCCATTATAAAATGACAGCCTTATTAAAGGACATAATATTAATTTCATTTTACAATATTAAGTATTTGTAGTATCATCTACGTCGCATGGCAGCGCTAGGAGATGACTTAAGCATTAATTTTTACCTGTTTGCTTTGGATGAAAGGTACATAATACGCCTGTGGCTGAAATTGGGTTGTGCCAGACCAGGCTGCGGTTGGTGGTTATTGCTAAATTCGTCTTAGAGCTCCACAGAAATGTGCCTGCAGGTTGATTTAGAAAAGGAGACCATCCTTGTTGTCAGATAATAAATGAACCTGATGCACAATGACTGCTTTGAGAATAAACAGGAATTTCAGTGTCAACACATCCTTGAGTAACACCTGCTGTAGCGCTCCTAGACGTGCACGTACACGCACATGCATGCAAACAAATACACATGCAGCAGGACAACAAAAGCCAGACTGGCTATCTTTTTTGAAATGCATTCTTCTCTCTAAGAAATTAAAGACAGGACAGTTTATTTTGAGGCAGGTACAGTTAAAATTTCGAAGAATAAATTAAAAGTTTGCATCACTAATCTTGTATTTGCCATCACTTCCACATGGAAAATATGCAGCAACCTACAAAGAACCATCTGAGAATGAAAGAAATTTTACAGTTTACTAACCAACACTTCAGACCCCTGCATACGTCCAGGGATAGTTTATTGCCAGTGTTTAATAGCCTCTTGTAATTCTGTTTGCTGCAAAAATTACTGTTTACTGCAAAGGCTTTAGTAGGCAAAAAGGTGCAAGACCTTCAGCTCTGGTCTCTAAATTAACATTTGAGCATTTTGCTGCTAATCATGGTGAAGGGTTAACACCTTAACCCTCTCTGCCTGCGTCCTTTATAATTTCATGTATATCTTTGAGGTTTCTTCTGTGTTTTTCTAACTGGAATCTCTAAGTGCAGTGGAGGCAATCAACTCTGCTCTCAATGAGCTGCTGTATTCATGCTTCAGTTGCTTGTTGAAGGTCGTCAGGAAGCTTTTCACTTCAACCCCGTTCTTGTCAGGAATTTATGAGCATGCACATGCCCTCTTTTCTCATCCTTTGTTGCTGCTGTTTCTCCCAGATCTTTTTTCCAGTGTCCATCCTGAAAATCGGTGCAAGTGATGGAGGACTTGCCACAGAGGCTTCTCCTATTTTTTTTTTTCTAGAAGGGCAAGGAAGGGATGGACCAGCAGGATCTTGAATGTCCAGATTGCTTCTTTCTACCTTTGTGCATGTTTCTGTCCACCAGCTCTCTGCATCCCAGGTCCCTATATAGCTCAGCCCTGGCTGTGTCCCAGCTTCTCGCGGAGCTGTGCCCGGGCTGTGTCCCAGTGTCCTGTGGAGCTGGGCTGTGCATGGGACAGGTGCTGGAGTGAGGGCCCTCCCTCTGCCACACAGCCAGCACTGAAACCTGGCTGGGCCTGCCCCTGTGGAGATTTACTATACACACAGAACCAGGAGATCTTTTTGTAGTAACAACATTTTAAGTAATAAGGCTATAAACATGCTGTTGAGCCAGGCTCTGGTTTTTTATAGATTGAGACTTAAGAAAGCCAGTCACACTGGCTTTCTTCAGTGCTGGACATTGTGTTTGAACAGAAAAGAGGCAGCCTGAGGTGAAAACCCAGGTAGAGAACATGAAAACTATGCTCAGAGAGGTACATGGGATGGGATAGAGATGGATGGGGAAAATATGTGAGCTACTAATTAGGATGGGTGGGGAATATGCAATAGTTTGCAGAAAAGAAAAATATTCTTGCATGAAAAAAAAAAAAGTGACAGCATTAGAAATCAATGGCCAAAAAGTGAGGTGAATCTGCAGTGAATGCACTTGAATTTGGGCTCTGGAAGAGCAGTGCACATGAAGGAGAGAGGCAGAGTGAGCAAGCTGGCTGGGGGAAGGATGGCTGCATCGATTCTTTGTGGTTCTGTGATATTTTTTTTTACTGGACAGTTGTAAGAAATTTTGCTCTGGGCACATTAATCTTGTTAATAAGTTTGTCTTTATCAAGTAAAAGCAGTGTCAGCTCTGTTCTCAAAATTACGGTACTTTTTTTATTAGGTGCTATTGATTTTGTTCCTGACAAAACAAGAAGATCCCAACAATTATTTAACAGAATTCAGGATTTCTCTGATAAAGAGCAATAACTTCTGAAGACACAGACCATTTCTTACCTGACATGGGGGTCAAATGAGAGAGAATAATGATTTGGAACTGGCCATAATAGTAAACCAGGCAGGTTTACCAGCTACTGTAAATAATGATCAGTATCATCAGTAGATGAAAACAGCTAAAGGCTGCTGTGTATATCACCATTAACTCCTCATGTCCTGAATTGTCTTAATTCTGTTAAGTGCACTTTTTGTCTTCAGAGTGTCTCTGCAAATTTGTCCTTATGGTAAGTCTAATTCCAAAACATGTGAACCTGGTTAAAAGGTAGAATATGGATTTTCCCTTCTGTTTCTCAAACCACAAGCTAACCTGGGCTCTGAAGCGCAGAGAGGTTCCCTTTGTCAATGCATCTTCTTGAGTGAGTGAACATTCATGAGAACAGAAAAGATGTCCAACAACATATGTTACTACAAACATACGAAAACCAGCTAAATATTCCCTTATCACAATCGTACAGGAGCAAAATTGGGTTTCCTTAAGCATAGTGGCCAAGAGGCCACTGAGTGATTCTTCATTGAATATCAGAAGGCTGAAGCACACAAAACACACCACAACTGAGTGCACAGCCACACAGTTTTGACCCTGGGATTTACAATATTTTCTGAAAGAAAAGAGACTGGGGAGCATTTGCCTAAAGCTATGGGAGAAATTGCTTGACTTAGGGAAGCTGGGATGCAGGTCTCTGTGAAGAATCACTGCCAAGCCAGCAGCACATTTCCAGGATTCCTGAGACAGGGTCGGACTTTCAATATTGCTCATCTTTTTTTTTTTTGGGGGGGGATGGGGGGGGGGTCTGTGTTTGCTTGGGGTTTTTTTTTTGGTTTTTTTTTTTGTTTTGTTTGTTTTGGTGGGTTTTTTTGTTAGTTTGTTTTCTTTGGGTTTTTTTTGGGGTGCTTTTTTTTTGTTAATAGATATTATGAATGAACAGAATCATCTGTAATACCCAGTCATGTCCTGGGGTACATTCTGGGTGCTGATCTCTTCATCCAACACCTGGATGTTGCAGTGGCTCAATATAACCAGTACAATTTCATTCATGCTGTATCCAGCTCTGTCATCCAACACAAGCAGAACACTTCATTTTTTTGTCTAGGGAATCTACTTAACAGTGATTAAGTATGCTTGTATACTCAGAAAGATCTTTTATAGCTGCTCCAAATATTCAATGCCACAGTTCAGGAAAGAAGCTAAGCAATAGCTAACTGATGTAGAGGATGCAAATGACAGCTAGAGCTGCCTTTTCAGTGGAAGGTTGTGGAGGGATAGAATGTAAGAGAATAGTGCAGAAGGCAGTCTCACACCTGAGGAGTTGCAGCTGTACTAATCACCAAAGATTAGGAACAGGCCTGCCCTTAACAGGCCACAGCTGTGTCCAATAAGAAGAGTGCTACAAAAGAGTGGGTTAGCTGGGTGAGGAGAGAGTTGGAGTTTGTTGGTTGTGCTGTGAAGAGAGATGCAGTTTGTTGGCTGTGCAATAAAGAAGAAGGAGTTAGTGCTGTGAGGAGATACCCATGAGAAATTGCCGAGACAGTATGGGAGCTTTGCAATAAGATGACAACAGAAGGTTTTGCAGAAGGAGTTTGGGTTATTTGCTACCCAAGTTTTAGGCTTTCCTCATCTTTATCTACTTCAGTGCCTTTCGTCAAAATCTGCTAATTTTGCTCTTGACAGATATTTAGTTCTTTTCTTTCTGAAAACTTCACCTCTGCCTATCTCCCTGTTGCTGGTCAGGTAGGGCACAACACCCAGAGGCTGTGCCTGGCACACGCCAGCAGCCAGCAGACAAAAAATGTCAGATGCCACTTTCAGGGTCAAAAATAAGGACACGTTGTTCTGTACTTGAGATTCATTTGCATTCATACTCATCAGGAAAAGCACAGTGAGTAAGACCTTCACAGCCAAGAAGGCTTTGCTGCATCTCTGCATTTAAAGCATGGTATGAAAACAGGGATTATTTTTTAGTGGGGCTCCCCTTTGTGTTTTGTATAAATTGGCAAACTTTAAAGAAAAGCTGCAATGTGAACAGGTTCCTAGGTGGCAATATAGAGCAGTCACCACAGCCCTTCCTTGCCATCAGGAACGCTCTCATTCATTGCACTAAAACATTTCTGCATTTAGTGCCTTGACCAAGCCTTCATTCAGTAGGACATGAGCCTAAATGAAAGCATTTTGCTGCATTAGGAGCTCACTAGTGTCCAGTGTTCCACCTCCCCAAGCCAAGGAGAGTGTTGGAGGTGGATTTTAGGACTATTTTCTATCCTGCCAAGCAGAGATCTGTGCTTGAAAACCTGCCACTCAGAATTCCAGCAATGCAAAGCCAGAGCCCCTCTGCCCCAAATCTATTAGGTGATGTTGCTGTGGCAATACAGCTGATGGTAAAAGTGGCTGCTGCAGGAGAAAGGAGTTTCTGTCAGTTTGATGTGTTCTATGAAGCCACCAGCTGCCAGGGCCATGCTGGCACCCTCAAACATGCAGAGCTGTGACTGCAGATGCTATTGGAGAGTCGCTCTGGACACTACAGCTGTGTGAGTGAGTGTTCCTCCTGTGGGGTCAGGGGTTTGCCCCTTTTCCAATGCTCCTTATAGGGAGCTGACATGGGAAAACCCAGTCCCTCCCTGTGCAGGGTAACAGGCCAGCTCAGCTGCAAAGTGGTATCATGGCAAGGGAAAGAAACAGCACAAATTTTACCTGTGCAGTCCAGATAGGCTATTACTGCAACAAAATTCTTCCTTTATTACATTTTTTTCCCAGGCATAGTTCCCTCTGTGCTTCTGAAAGGAAAAATGCAAATGCACTAATAGTTTTTATAGAGGAAAAGATTTATTTCAGAAGAGAGTTCCTGCAGGCAATACAACTCCTGCTGAGCTTGCAAAATCATTCAGTGCATGGAATGGATTAGGTTGGGGGCTGTCTTATTTTCATTGCCTTCCAAGTGGCTGGGAAAAAGAAGATGTAAAGGTAAGGACTGTAATAAAGAATGAGTTCTGTAAAGCAGCTTTGCTACGGTGAACCTTCAAACCCATCTGAGAATGTCAGGGATTTGCCATTATTCTTGAAGCTGACTTGACAAACAATTCTGGCATCTTGACAGCTGAGCCTTAGAATGAAAAATGTCACAAATTCAATCTGCTGCTAGATAAGGAGTGGCCAGCTGATTCCCAGGGTGCAGGCAGCGCTGATCTGCCCTGCCATTGATGAGCTCTGCTGCAATGGGATATCTAATTTAGGTAAGTGCATTTCCAGCATTAGGGTGCATGAAGTTTGATTGTGAGTGGCTGCCAGTAGAGACACACAGGATCAATTTTGCAGATTCGGGCAAAAAACTGCTCTCATTTTAACTAAAATGCTAAGCTTGAGTAGTAATATTAAAGTATTATAAGCTATCTGGGAAGAAGGTAAGCCAAAGGAAGGAAAGAAACCTAGAATCCCACAGACACATTTCCAAAGATTTACAGTGCTGTTACTCTGCATTTTTCAATCAGAATAATGAATAAACATTTGAGTAATAACAAGAAGGACATAAATAATTTTGATTATTTTAAATCCAGTGCCACTATCTGATGCAAATGCAGGTGCAGGGAGCCCACCAGGGTCTGAGCCGTGGGCATCCTGGTGCATCATTGTACTTTCAAGGCTGGAGAAATCCATCATATAGAGGGATCTGGGAGGCTGGAAGTAAATACATCTGCTGCCTTGTTTTGTCTTTGTGTACCCAGATGAAATTTAAAACTTCACAGCTGTTTCATTTGCTTCCTGCTTTCCTTCAGGAGCAAATGTCTCCCCAGGTTTTTTTTTTTGATTTTCTTTGGGGTTTTTTTGTTGGGTTTTTTTTGGGGGTTGATTTGTTTGGTTTGGTTTTTGTTTTTTTTTGTGATAATGCCTCAACTGACATTCACATTACAGTATTACCAGGAAAGTTAAAACAAACCCAGAACTGTAGATTTATATTTTTACCACAGCGTCCAGGTTAATTTAGTAATCTCTTTTCTTTTTCTGCTAACTTGCTTTCTTAAAGGTGAAGATTTAGATGAACCACTCCATTTGCTTTTGATCTATCTCATATGTGAGGTAAAAATTAGACAATCCACCAAAGTTGGCATTTTTGTTACACCAGTTGTGACAGGAGCTGCTGTGTTGCAGAGCTGGTGTCTATGTTTAAACAAAGTCCACCAGACTTGGACTATAGCCAGGTCTTTCATTGCTGGGACCTGTTCAGCTGTAAATAGAATTGCACTCCCTCTGAAATTTTGCTGTCACTCACTTTTGTAAGAGGACACATGAGTATTTGGGAGTTTCATCCATCGATTTTGGACTGTGGGTTACTTCAGTATATTTGCAGAGATCAATGGGCTTCAAAACAAGCAAAGAGCTGGCTATCTTCTGCTACACTGACATGGTCCCACAATGCCAATGAAATTGATTGGCAAAAAGCTGTTTCAGGACAAATAGGTCCCTCACGGTCTATAAGCATCTCTCCTGATCAGGGAATGTTGGACATAAAACTACAGTTTTCTGCTGTGGCAGAAGAGAGAAGCATAAAAACTCCTGTGGAGGGGAGTGTGATTTTATATACCTGTCTTAGGGGCTGCTGAGGTGCAGCTCAGGATTTTTGCCTTGTTTTCAATATCCCACATTCTGGAACAGTTCCTTGTAGGAATTGTCGTCTACTTGTATTTAGGGATTTCAGAAACGGAGAGATTTAACTGGCTGGTTTTTCTCTTGGTGTTACAGGGCTTGCTATGATTTTGTCATTAATTTTCACCCCACTCCCTGTGTCTACAAACACTGTGCTGGGAGATACCTGCCTCTTGAGTTCAGATGCAGTCTGCAAGTCATGAATCTGCTACTTGGCAAAATGCAGGGGCAGGAATGTCCAATGCAGGAAACGGGGATTGGGTGAACTCAGTGGGGGATAGAAAGTTCCTCAATCTGTGCCAGATCCACTTGAGGCAATAAATGCCCCTCTCCTTCTGACTGTCCATTGACAGGTTCCTCATCCCATCTTCCTTGTAGCAGCATCTGAAATGATTAATCTTGAGTTTAGCTAAAAGTTACATTATTTTATTCTTCACTGTTCTGCTGCATTTCATACTATCAAATCTCAGGCTGGTCTTGCACTGCTGACCCTTCCATCCATATTTACACTGCAAATGGTGCAGAATTATCATGACTACTCAGTGCCATCTACATGGCCTCTTCCATGTTTGGCCCTTAGTTTTCTTTGGGTGTCATGTACAACTATCATTCTCATTATATATATATATATATTTATCCAAGTAGAATTATCTGATATAATGGGAGGATTGTGCTGTAGCTCTGGATTCAAAACAAATAGAAATGTCCTTGACACAGAGAGCATCAGACTGGTGTCACTTGCTGCCAAAGGATGCAGTGGAAACTGAAATTTTCCTTTATGTCATAGGCACAGTGAGGAGAACTCCTTATAACCATGTACTCCAGGTACCTGAGGGTTAATAAGTACAGAAAACCTCATATACATCAGGAAGTTCTTTGAGATTGATATGTGTTCAGTCTGGGAGAGTATTCAGAGGATGTACCATGAACAGCCTCCTGCTCTCATCCCAAGAACCTGCTCATGGTTCTGCTGAGAATGGGATACCAGGCAAGATAAACCTTTGGTAATTTGTATGTTTTCTTTAATGCATTCTCGAGGAGGAGCATCTATAAGTTTCTTCAAGACACACTCCATCTTCAAAAGTCTTATAAATCCTGTCCTTCAGCAATTTACTTACTCTTACTCTGCTGCACCAAAATAGTTACTCAACATAGTTAGAAGTTAAGAAAGGTCCTTGCAAAGGCCATTGAGTTCTGCTGAAAAAGTTCACCAGAACTGACTACTTTTGAGTGTATGACCTGCTGGATTCCCTCACCCCCTCTGCTATAAAACACCACAGTAATCACACAGGGACACGTGATATCTGTCATTATTACAGGCAATGCCCACTTACACCGTGTTCCTAAGACGGAGCAAGTATTCCCTGTAAGTGAATGATGTACCTGGTCCAACGCTCTCAAGGAGCTACTAGACAATCTCCAGTTTACAAGCACAGCACAAAGCTGTGTCAACAGATAGTCATCAAAACCTCCATTTTACTTCTTCCATCCATCATTTCTGTTCTACAAAACTTGAGTGGAATTGGGCTGGTGTCTTGCTGCGCAGCACTAAGAATTGCTTGCAGCTATAGGAGGCAATGGTCTTAAATGCTTCCCCTTTGTTGTACCCACCATTTGCTTTCTGCTTCCACATCCTTTGCAAGCACCAGCTTGCAGGATGATAGATGTGCTTCAGGGTGTGGCACAAAAGGTACTCTGAAGCTGATGAAAATTAGGATCTGGAGGATTTTATAGCTAGGTCTTCTGCGTGGCAACAGAGGAGAGCTTTAAAAAAACCAGCAAAATTCTTTAGTAAATCAGGTCAACCACATCTAATGGAAATCTGTAACCGCATCTCTGAAATAATCCCAAGAGTACAATAGTAAAATACTTCTATTGATTGTATATATTTTAATTTAATGACTCATGCTTGATCTGATTTGAATGACTAGATTCAATTACAATTTCATTCACATGGCTGGAAGATCTGTTTAAAGCACTAACAGCTGAACAGAGGCAGGGCTGAACTCTCCAAGGGCAAAAAAACCCAGCGGTACAAAACCTAGTTTTAGTTATTCCTCCAGTTGCAGAGCTCTCCACCCCTGTATTAAGGTGACCAGTCCCTCCCAGGAGCCCAAGGAGTATCTACGCTGTGTAGCTGAGGTGCAGATTTCCCTGAGCTGTGTGTAGACAACAGGGCTGTGAAAAGCAGGATGGGGGCTGTGTGTGTTGCATCTGTGGCTTGATGTAAGGAGCTGAATCCTCCCCGCTCTGGCTATGCCAGCCAGCTCAGAGCTCAACACTTGTCTCCTGTGCCTTGAAGAGAGCTGAGACATTACGGCAAATTTCTAACTGCTGCAATGGTTGGATGCACTGATGGAAACTGGGAGTAGGGCTGGAATTCTATAGGTGGTTGGTGGTCTGATGATACAAGATTAAAAGACTGTGGACTTTAGAGACAGGCAGCAGCTGAGTTTTCTCAGCTCAATATTTCTGTAAATACCATGTCTGTGTGTTTGTGTTTCTCCTTGGATGTGTAGTTTTAACTTTTTCCTCATGCTTTTGTAGTAAAAGTACAAAGTTTTAACTTTGTAAAGCAATTGGCACAACACCAAATGGATTATGCCAACTTTATGGAGTGGAAGGGCTCAGGAATAATTCAGTCTTGTGAATTGATAATATTTAGAATTTTCATCCCAGAAGTATCTGGAAGACACAGACAAAAAGAGGTCCCTAGTGCACGAGGCTCTGCTTATACAAGAGATGGTCTCAGGCCAAAGACTTGGCAATCAAAATACAATGTTGAATGATCCTCTGCAATTGTATGTGCTACTAGAAGATAAAACTGCATCAAAAGCATAATAGAATTGCTTGCACTTCACAAACCTGTCAGGGCAGACAGATAGCATTGCCTCATCTAATACCAGCTTCCATCTGTGGGTAAATCCTTCTTAGGAGAAGACATTATGCAGTACTCCTTAACAATTCATAATAACTCATACCTGAACAGAGGAAGATGAAGTAATGAAGAGAGATCACAGGTGTAGAAGTGTGATAAAGAAGTCCCCCTGTAAAGCAGCCACCAGATGTTCTTTTACTCTGTGCAGAAAAGCCCTCCCAGCCCATGGTGTATTGCTTGCAGCACAAGGGTCAGCCGAGCTATCGCTCAGGTTTGTACTGTCTGGGGTTCTGCAGCAATGAATTGAGCAAATATATTGCAGATGGAACATGGGGCTGGGACTTCTGACAGCTCTTTTTACTCTTTGATAGAGGAAAAAAAAATAACCTGCCTCTGACTGTGAACCAAGTAAGAGAGAATAAAGTGTGGGGTTTTTTTTAATATGCTTCAGAGACAGACTTCTGCTTGTGGAGTTACTGATCACATGGGCTTGAGCTTGTATGAGCATGACTTCAGAAGGTAAGTGGAGTGTGAGTGGTAAACAGCTTTTTTATGTGCTTCTTGTTTAGTTTATGGGAGTTTCATAGATTACTCCAATGGGATCAAACAGACCAACAATGAGGGGTCATTTGAAGAAATCTGGTGAATTTCATGCATGAAAAGTGCATGATAAAAAGTGTTTAACTCATTTCACTGGTAAGTATTAGTCTATGCTGTACTTATATGCTGTAAATCTCTTATGTTTTGGAGGCTGTCTAGTATTTACATTTGGAAGACAGAGTTTCTGGGGAGACTAAACATAGAAAGAGAGCTACAGGATGTAGAGGATTTGGTATGTCCTTGTTACCTATGCAAAAATTACCAAATTGCAAACTTCAGACTAGACAAATTACCATGGGCACCAAATGAACAAAAGAGCTGAAATAACAGGGTCTTCACATACACTGCCTTGATTAGCATTTACTATGTTAGCAGGTCATGGTGGCAGCCTGACCCTCCAGCTCCTGCCCTTTAGCATCCATTGCTCTCCCGAGCCATCTCCAGGCCTGCATCCCTCCTCGGGGCAGAGGGCTCCACCAGGCAGTAGGGAGCCTTGAAAACAGGTACTGCCTTGCCCAAAGCCTTCTGCAGGGCTCTGAAGTTCTTGTTCCTCCTCCGCAAACTGGGTTGGGACACTCCTGGTTTGGTCTGCTTTGGGAATTAGTGTATGAGTTACTCTCAATAGCTCCTTATTGTTTTTGGGAAGATTATCACAGGTACAGATTTGCCTTAGGTGCAGAGACACCTGAGGCAGATCTGTGTGACAGCATTGGATTACTTGGATTGATTTACATGGGTGTAGCACCATGTGAACAGAGCTGCACTTCTCCTGAGCTGCCCAACTCACATGTCTGGCCTCAAAAGCCCTGGCAAGGCAGACTTGTGCGTAATGTATTTATTTATTTATTTATTTTTAAATCAGGTACCAGGAATCTACTATGCCTGATACCAGAGCCCATGCTATGAGACTATAGAAGTAGCCACCCAGACACCTGCGACAGTACACTTGCTGTTCTTGTCACAGACAACTGTTTCTACAGCAGGGAACAATGTATTCTCCAGAAGTAAGTTAAAATGGATGTGAGAACCATATGCTGTAGATAGAGAATGATGGGATAGTGACCATCAGAAGATTGCAACAAACAAACCAAGTTTGCCTTCTCCAGAGACTCTCTCTGTGGTCCCCAGTCTGGGGATGTCCATGAGAGAGGAAAAAGCCCTCAGTGGGGTCAGGCTTAAGGTTTCTATTTCCCAGTCCTTAGAGTCAGAAGGTTTGGGAATTTAAAGACTGGAGCTGGAGCCCACATGGGAGGGCTTGCATTTTGTGAGAGGCAGCAGATGGTTGTCCTCTGCCCAGGGAAGCAGCAGTATTGCTCTGTCATGGCTGAGTGCAGCCAATTTCTTTCTTTGTGTCCTGCTGTTGTTGCTGTGTTCTGCAGCAAATGCAGCTCCCAGCTCTCCTCTTCCCTTCCCTTCACCACAAGCATGGCAAAGGCGTGTGGTATATTGAACAGCAGGTAGTTCTTCCACTTAATCTGATATGTGCTGCAATCTATTGCATTGCAGTATGGTGCCATGCTCCAGCCTCAGCTTTTCCTGCAGTCTCTACAGCTTCCCCAGTCTCTGATCCTTCCTGAGTGTTTATGTGAAACCACTTGTGATTTCTCAAACAATGTGTCTCTGCAAAAGAATAGGCTCCAACTAACAAAAAAAGTTCTACACTCTAAAAATAAGATGAAATTTTAAAAGGGTTATAAAAAACTGCGTCATTGGCTCTGGATGATCTCCATGGAAGAGAGAACAATATTCAATTTGTCTAAAACCCCAAGTTCTTCTCAAAAGGCGCTATAGAAAATTGTTCAGCAACATAATGTAAATTAGAGAGCCACAAGCACAGTTCATACTTGAATGAAATTAATTCACACAGGATACAGCAAATATGGCATAACTACAGCACCACTCTTACTTTTTTCTTTTTTAATACCACAAAGCCTGTATTTCCTTTGAAGATGGGTAATTGTAAGGAATACAGTACTTTTTCCTTCTCATGTAGAATTGCTCTCACCAGTCTCTCTATGTTGCACAGTGTATTATCTGCAAATGATTAAAGCTGGCCTCCTGTCCCTTTGGATGTTTTCAGAGACTGTCAGTGTCTCCACGGGGCTGAAGTTACCTAGAAGAAGACTCTATACATGACCATAAAAGTACCTTATTTATCTTCAAAGAGAAAATCAAGAAGCCTTGACAGATCTCTTGATTATTTTGGTTTCCCTGTAAAAGGGTTTGCTTTTATCTAAACAATTTTAAAAAGAAAATAAACTCAAAGCAAAATACAAATTTCTGGTATTATTGTCCTTGCAGCATTGCTACCAGGTTCACATGGTCATCCTACCTATGATGTTCCTACCTGCTGAAATTTTATTAATCTTGAGTCATTTATTCAAAGTATTATCAGGCTGTTTACAGTGACCTGAAAGTGTTCCAGGAAGCTTGGGCAGTACCAGCTTTATCTTTCAGAACACTTGCCCTTCCAGGAACAAATCTGCCATTTTCTAGCAGCTCTACGGAAAAAAAAAAGATGGAAGCACCATAATTCGCTTTTCCTGATGGACCAGAACAGAAACCAAGAGAACTGCATTTTGGCTACATGCCTTAGTGCTAGTGCTAGGAAAATTAAGTTTCAAATGCATTTTTTTGGCATTGCTTTGGCAGAAAGAGGAAGCACCCGCTGCAGAAAAAGCATCCTTCTCATCCCTGCCTGTGAGACTTCCCTGCTTCCCTGGCTTTGCAGCCTTATGGTCTGGCACTACAGGCTTCTCCTTGTAAGAGTGGCAGGACAGGACATGGAGGATTGCTGTCAGCATCCATTTGTTAGTAAGATGTAACAAAATGTTCCCACTCATTTTGAGGACTTGTGCCTCTATGTGACCATGCAGGAAATAAGGAGATGGTCCAAAACTTGCTTGAAACATATCAATTATAGACTACAGCCAAGACTGGGAACTTCACCCATAGATAATGTGAAATCTGAAGAACTGGAAGCAAAATTTGGCTTTGTCTGCCTTATTATTTGATCTGGCTGATTTTTTTTTGTATTCTAACAGAATTTTTAGTTCCACAGAGGGGTCATTGTGACAAACCTCTAAGGGATTTTGTTGACTCTCTGTTCCATGGTTTAAAAATATTTATCTGGAAGTGCTAAGGATATCTAGGATTATTTCAGTCCAGTCCTTAGTCCCCTTCACTAATTTATGAAGCTCCAGGTTTGGGCTCTTTCCTGCTACTGGAAAGACTTTCAGAGCTTCAGCTCTCCAGTTATGAGAAACTTTGTTCTCATTTCTAGCTTTTCCCCCCCCCTTCTCTCTCAGTAATTAAATTCTGTTTCCAAATCATGGATAGCAATTTTCAGTTTAGTATATCCGTGCCCCTGAGGCATTGTGTCCACCTGCTCATCCTGTCCTACATCATGTTCACTGGTAACAACTGAAGCTGAAAGTCTGCTACCATCCTTGGATTAGTCCTGAGTTTATGTCTGGTTATTCAAGTGCTTCTAGTCTCTCAAACTACAATAGTATGGAGGGTTTTTTTACATTGTTATACGACTTTTATCATGGGACATCTTTGTCTTCTATGCTTCCTATTCCTCTCTTGAAAGAAAAAAATAACAATTTGGGGAAAAGAATTCTTCAATATCTGGAGGTTTGGGGACTGTGGAACTGTGTTATTCAAATAGTAAAAAAGGTAATTCAGATTTGGCAACATCTGAGCCTTGGCAGGAGGTGTATCTCAATTATGTCTCAGTCTGACTAGGATTCAGAAACCTTTTTTTTCCCCTAAATCCCCCCTGAGGGCTTTATCAATTTGTCTATGCTGATAATGTCTCATAGATACTGACAAGTCTGATCTCTGTACGAGTTTTATCCTGGCAGCAGTGTTCTCCTACAGAACATCAAGAGCAGGTGTCATTTTCTCCTCTGTAGGCAGCATTTACATTTGTGCATAAATTAGATATCTAGGATTGAGAGCAGAGACAAATATAAATGACTTCCTAACAAGAAAAGACACAATTGCTTCCTCTTGTGCTCTTTAAGAGAGGTGGAATGTCTTCCTTCTTGAATTGCTATATAGGCTCAAAAGCTCCTGCTGTGGGGTATATTCACATTGACATGGATTTGGATCCCTCCTTGGGCAGAGGAAGAGGCTAATTTCTGTGACCCACTTCTGGGGTGGATGATCCAACCTTTCAAATATACTGGTGATCCCATCACCACCTAGTGATCCTGCTAGAGAAAAGACTGAGACTTTCTTGCTGTGAATACCTGCTTTCAAAAAGTATTCTTTCAGGGCTCAGGGTTCTGAGCGTAGGAGCTTCCTGTCTTTTCACTTAGCACAGGGTGCTGACACCTTAGAAATGCGTGAGATTTCCCTCTGCACATTCCTGTTTGGTGGCTTGGCTTGGTGACATAAGATCCATTAACAACTGAATGCTCTGGCACCTCATGGGACATCTGACTGTCCCTATTCCTTCAGTAACAAATTTGGGCACCAAATCAGAGCCTGGAGTCCACTTTGGGCATGGTGTCACGAGTGAGTGTTTTAGGTCTCTTTAAGAAGGGACTGGGGAGTGGAGGGGAGGGTGGTGATGTACTAACACAGCAGGTTTCTGCACTTAAGATTTTTCTTGAATTTTGCTTTGCTCTCACTGTTTCTTACAAAATTGGGAAATATACATATCAGAGATAATGAGAAAATGGTGAGGATCAAGTGCATATGGAACTACTAGAAAGATTTCCGGGCTACAACCCCGCAATCTGGAAAAAGTAAGACAGGACAACCCTCAGAGAAGAGCCTCATGGGGAGCTTCTAGACAGATAAACAGAGCTACAATACATGTTCCTTTGTGAAGCCTGCCTTTCTATGGCTGTGTTCTTCAGCCAGCGTTTTGGTGATTACTGTGTGCAACTTTGGGCAGAGACGATGGGTTTTAAAAGCTGCATTTAACCCACGTCCCTTTCCAAAATGCTGCTGATGTGAAGATATTTGTCACAGAATCCTTTCTGTGAAAAGAATAAAGAGAAAAATACCCTCTCTAAGGTTTTTTTTTGAACCTAGACACACTCATGCAGTTAAAATACCTGCAATAGGAGTGGTGTGGTTTGACCCCACTGTACTGGGGGCACTGACAGCAACTGAGTTTCACACAGCTGCTCACTCACTCCCCCTGCCCCCTCGGTGGGACGGGAAGAAAAATTAGGGGGAAAAAAGTAAAAATGCTGGGTTAAGACAGTTTAATAATTGAAACAAAGTAAAACATTATAATGATGATGATGATAATGATAATAATAGTAATAAGAAGAAGACAAAGAGATACAAATCCCGAGAAACACAATACAGTTGCTCACCACCCACCAGCAAATGATTTGCCCGTCCCCAAGCAGCAGTTGGTCCCTCCCAGCCAATTCCCCACAGCTTTTATACTGGCCGTGATGTTCCCTGGGATGGAGTGTCCCTCTGGCCAGTTTCCATCTGCTGTCCTGGCCATGGTCCCCCCCAGCTTGTTGTGCACTTCCCTGCTGGCAGTCCATGGGAAACTGAGCAGTCCCTGACTTAGAGCAAGCACTGCTCAGCAACATCAGTGTGTTAGCAACACTCTCATCCTAAATCCAAAACACAGCACTGTGCCAGCCACCTAGGAAGAAAACTACCTCCATTCCAGCTGAAATCAGGACATGGAGACTATATTTTATTTCACTTGAAGGATTCACAGCTGTTGCTGTATTTAAGAACTTTTAAAGTGAAGTGTTAAAAATTACACGAGTGCACGTAACTAAGAAACTGGAGGGAAAGGAATCACGTTTTTATCTTTTTTCTTTCACTTCAGCCTCGCAGAAAAGCCGGGAGCACCGCGACCGCCAGGCGGCGCCAAGCCCCTCCTTAAAATTAGGAAAGGGATAAATTGGGAAACTTGATCCGTGCGAAGCTCGGAAGAAGAGATGTCTTGTGCTACAGAGCTGTCAATGGCAAATGCTCCAGATAGGCACAGGAGACTGTGGTTATTTGTGCCTAACAGGGCATCCCAAGCAAGCTAAATATGGATTTTGGGTACATGGTAAAATAACGCCATCACTTTCCCCAATTTGATCGAGGATAATATTTTCCACACCAAGCACTTTAAGCAAGCCAAAATACATTGACTCTTTCTTAAAGAAAGAAATACAAAGGAAACTCCTCATCCTTCCCCACCAGCCTGCAGGAGCTGGGGAGGCACAACACTGCTGGATCACCAACAGGCCTTTCTGTGTATCATAGCAGGGCTGTGGAGGGGACAAATGGGTTCCAGGAGTTTGATGGGTTCAGTGCCCTCATCTGCTCCTAAATAACTGGCACACCAAAGTACTGAAATGCAGAAAGCTGCCACCCCAGCTAAAAGCTTGCCATCAGCCTGGCTTGCAACCCAGGAGAGGTCATTTACTTGTGGGTTTAGACAGATAAGTCAGTCCAGCTGCCAACTGCTGGTTTAAAATTTTCCTTGAATATACTGGTGGGGAAGGTGTTGGGGAGCCTGGAGAAAGATTCTCACATAGGTAAAAAAATAAGAAAGGAAAAGGTTTGCAAGGAGTTCTTGCAGTTATGTATGCCAGGTCTCAGAGGTGTTTGGGCTGAGGCTTAGGGTTAAAATTAGGGTTGAAAAAACCCACACAATCTAGAGCTCCAGGGACACTGCAGCTACAAAAGGCATGCCAAGGGGAGCATGGCACTGCCACAACATTGCTCCCTCCACATCTTGCTCCTTGGCACCAGCCATGTGCTGGGAACCTCAGCTGCTTTTCCTGCTCTGCTTAGGGTTAGGTCCCAGGTTTACATTAGAAATGTGCTCTTTTGATGCTCTTGGGCATTACTGCAAAAGCCTAGTAATGTGGCAGACACCAAGTCCTTAACATTGCAGTTGCTTTGACCTGTAACTCTTAATGTGCTTTTCCACCCTTAACAGATTTCTTCATATAAGAAATCCTCGGTGACATGATTTACTTTTGCGCCATGGACAGTCTTCTGGCTGAGTCTTTACTAAACTCACAAGCAGTTCAAAGAAAAGCATAAAAACTCAGATGCAACAAAGCCCATCTTTCAGTCTCTTGGTGTTACCTATTCTGCAAGTGGACACATAATCCTTCTGGTTCTGAATTTATAGAGTGGTTGAGAAAAAAACCTCTTTGTTTTACTTTCACTTGTCCTGAAATCCAAGGGTACCCCTGTCCTGCTTGTGGCAGTGTGACCAGAGGTCTCTGACTCAGTACTGCAGCCCATCCAGCAAGAGCTCATCCCCAAGTGCTCATTCCCCCCTCTTCCATAAAAGATGACTCTTCTCTCTGAATATGAAGGTGTCCTCAGACTCAAGTTTGTGCTGTCCTTCTTGCAGATGGATGAACTGTTTGGTGAACAGCTGGGTGCCTGTGTCTGAGGTTTCCCTTCAGCTTGCTAATGAGAGGTTTCCTGTAGAGGAGCATTCCGATGGACACACGATAGATGAAACTGCCCAGGCAGATAAACCAGCTAATGCTATTTAGTGAGAGACGCTAATTTTGATGAATGGAAATCAGGCAAGATTATAAGCAGCCCTTGAGACTGGATGCAAAATATATCATATATATCAAATATATCAATATCATGAGATAGCCTTTCTAAAGAGGTCTCATTTGGAAATAAATACAAATGGATGGATGAAAGAGAGTCTGAGCAGTGTGTGTGCTCATTTGTGATTAGTTACAGGGCCAAGACTGCTCCAGGTTTCTGCAGTAGCCTGAGTTATGTATCACACTCATGCTTCTTCAGAACAGTCTGTCTGGTTTAGCCTTCTAAAATGATGTTGTTGTTATTATTATTATATTATGTTATATTATATTGCATTATATTATGTATTGTAATGTATTTATCTGGGAGACAATCACTTGGTTTATGTTTTTAGATATTGAAATAGCAAGTGGATTTCACTCACTGCAAGTTTTTGCCTCTGAAGATGTACTCATTATAGACCAGAAGGCTCGTGCTGAATCTGCCATTGCCATTTTTGTTCTTTTTGTATTACTGACAAGCTGCAGAGGAAACAAAGTGGGTCTGAACTGAGCTCTGAAACTCTTAAAACCTAGACAAGTAACACAGAAATGGAGTAATTGAGAAAAAAGGCAGCGAGAGGTGGGATTCGGCATAATTCAGAGTAGCCAAATTCCCAGTCATCTTCTCTCCTTGAAACTGTGACTGACAAGTATCTCACTCTCTACTTCCTCTTGCACTGCCAGCAACACCTTTAAAATGTTAAAAAGATAAAGCAGATTTATTCTATCCATTTAGTCCATCCATTTAGTCATTTTAACTTCCTACTCCATTTGTGAAGATTTTCTTATTCAATGAACAACTTCCTTTGGTAGGCTTCCCTCTGCATGGGAAGACTCAAACATCCTTGGTTTCTGTAAGGCACAAAGGGCCTGGACTCCAATCCCTCCCTCTGAGGAAGCAAGAGCTTTGGAAAGTTAGGGACTTCTCATCTTGGGGTGCTTATGAACCTGCAGACAAGACCTGAGGTACTGCCCTGGCCTGACCACACTGTGGTGTGACACATTTCTGCCAAGCAGTGTTCATGGTTTAGAGGATGAATCAATGGATTTCCCCTGCAGCTCCCAGTGTTATAAGAAGTTGCAATTTGTCTTGGCAGCCAAAATGCTCCTGCTTCCTTCAGAGAAGGAAAACTGCCTGAGGCAGAATCTGAGTCCCTGCATGTATTGCACCAGGCAGATCAAAACTGAGAGAGATTTGGGGAACTTTCTAAATACTAAACATGGAGTAATAGAGGCAGAAATAGAAAACAGGAAGAAAAAAGATTGGTTTGCCTGAAGCCCTAGTGAAGTGCATTGCAAGCCTAAGGATTAAATGCTAAATCCCTGAGCTGATCTGAACTGCTAAGAGTTTTCCATCTCTAACTGAAGGTACGTGTTGGTATTTCTACAGTGCTTGTTGCCATGACATTTCTATTTTTAATAGATAATATCTACACTATATATTTCAGGTGCCTAGTTTAACTGAATTTCAACCATGTGCACTGACTTTTGCTGTTTATTTGCTTCTAGGACTGGAGAGCACACTGGATCATGGAGTAATGAGATACCCTTGGTGAGACTGTTAGGACAAGGTTCTTCCCAGCTAACTCAGTGTGGGATCTCTTGTGCTCTCTTGCAGAAGAGACAAAACACAAGTAGTAATCAAATCAAACTGAAAGTAATCTTAGCCATCTGTCCTGTGTCATGGTGACCAGAAGTTAGAAGATAAGCAAATTTACAAACCTAGTCTCAATAAAGTTGCTTGGTTTGGTCTTTATTTGTATTTCCTGGGAACTCTGATGGCCTTTCTACAGCAGATAGCTTTCAGATAAATGTTAACAAAGTTATGTGGAACAGATCTGCCTTCTTACTAATGAAAAACAGAACAGTAAAAAGGTAGGGAAAACAAGCCACAACTGGCCCATTGACTTAATGGATTTTGATTATTGCTATTTACTGGAATATTTGGCATTGGATCAGCCATGAGCAAAATGCTAATTTTTAACGGAAACATTAGTAACATGATCACTGCACAAGCTCCAGAGGATAGGTGGGATGCTTTTACTTTTACAGGATGGACCTCAAAACAATCATAGTTATTGTGAAGAAATCTAGTAATGAGAGATTCTGCATTGCTGAATGAAATATCAGGAAATATCAGGAAATTATTGACTGTTATAGAATGTTCCAGGCATTCTGAACAAAATCTTTAGTCCCAGTTCAGTTTATTATCTGCATTACATCAAATGTAGGACTTAGCTCCCATGCTTGGGAGAAGGTGGAATTTCTATTTCAAGTGCTCCAGTCCTTGGCAGGAGTGTCCAGTGCTCAGTGCAACCACAGGATTTTGGATACTGACCACCCTATTTTTCAGACTCCTCAGCCCTGTCAGAAGCCATGGATTTCTCTCTCTCACATTTTTCATGTGGAATTGAGAAGAAAGCTGGCAGTTTGGCAATGGTTTCTTTTGAATGTCCTACATGCTCAGGTGGCCTGGTTACACAAGGGATCACAGAGAAGCACTAAAACATCAGGATTATGCTGAGATTTCCTTTGAGGTTAAGTAGGAAAGGAAAACTGGTGTTAACCTTAAAAAACTTGAGGAAACAGAGCATGGTGCAGGGTAAAAGCAGGAGGATAAAACACCTGCTGTAATAAGGTACCACTGCCAGGAGAATGAGAACAATAGAGCCTGTAGTATAGAGACCCAAGGTCAGCTGCAATGTAATATTGCACAGCATTCTGCTGTAGAGAAAGGTTGGAGCCTAGCTGCCCTATGTCATTAATCTTGGCCAGTTTATTTCTATTGGTGGCATTGATGCAATCTTGGGAAAGCAGGAGTACTTTCTGCTCCATAAGCATACTCTGCAACTTGAACATCAAAAGGATTTGAGAAGCATGCTTAGATTGAACTTGTGTTGCTTATGGGAAGGTTTGTATTAAAGCTAGTGGTGTAAGGGGGCTAGAACTGGTCCCTCCTGAGAGACTTGTTTATAAGAAATGTATTTGTTTGCATAATGGAAGCAAGACTCTTTTCTCTTTGCCACACAGATCAATTGTGTTTACTAATTGGGTAAAAGGTGATGGCCCTGCCACACCCCAGTGTGTTGGAGCAGAATGTATTTACAGAGATGTGGGACTGTTTTGACAAGGGCTGCAAAGCTGAGTAATTCTGACATTTGTGTTTTTGATGATCTAGAAGTACAATTGTCCCAAAAGATAAAAAATCGTGATTAAATATTTGTGATTACAATGAGAAATTAAGGAAGGACATAAATGAAAGGACATACAGGAAGGACATAATGAAAGTAAATAATTGTTTAACGAGTGATGTAAGGTGCACAAAGGTATTGTAAACTAGCCATCAAGAGATGAATGCAGTAGATAATTTGGAAGGTTTTTTAGGTTCATGCTCACATTTGTGTATTATAAGCTATGAGATCCTGTTTGCTGACAAACCTTTGCTTCCTTAGTAGTACAGAAACCTCCAGACTAGTTCACTGCTGGTTCCAGAGGCTCTGCAGAGAGGTTGACATTGCTGCAGGTGACATTGCTTCAGGCCCTTTCTTAGCAGCTGCAATAAAGTCTCTTTGCAAGCAAGAGACTGAGAGAAATGAGCATAAGTCAGATTTCCTATCACTACCCCTATTATTCCCTAATAGTATCATTGCTTACACTACTTACAGAAAGAGATTGAGTGTCAGCTTCAGCCAAAGGTGAAACTTGTAGCTGTAATTAATTTGGAGCCTTTTGCCAAATGCTGTCATTACTGAGGTTGCTAGTAGGTCTGCGCTGGGATGTAGGTACTCTTCTTTCCAGTAGGAAACAAATTTCCAGCAAAAAGAAGAGGGTAAAAAACTCCTGCTGTTGCCCTGGGGTTTGCACAGGGCCTCTCTGCTAATCTCTAGCATCATTAAACTCCTGATTCAGTAGAACAGAAGGCAACCCTTAAACAGCCTTCACTATTTTCCTTTGCTCTTTGGCAATGCACACTGTCTTTACTGCAGCCCACTGCACTGCCTGAAGTTAATTTTGCTGGCTATCTGTTGACAATTGCTGACTGTCCCTTTCTGACTGATAACAGCTGCCCTGCTGCCAGACTGCTTTTTGGCTACAGATTAAAAGTGTGAGCCCCAGGGAGACTGGGTGTAGGAGGCAAGAGAGAATAGCATTGACCAGCAGAACAGACTGCTATTCATCTTTTCCCACAGCTAAGAAATATGGAGAGGTTTAAAATTCCTTGTTGATCATGAAAACTCTATGAAGGTTTCTAAACTTTCTATTATATCCTCATATAAGGATATAATACATATCCTGGCTAAATTACAAATATTTGTTTCCAGCAGTCTGTGAGCTATGCAAGATCAATCTTGCATGCCAGGGAGAAGTACACACCAAGAGTTTTTAGGATTTATCTTTAAAAACTATTTAATTGTAAACATGGAATACTTTTTTAGGACGCATATAATATGTGACAAACTGCTAAAAGACTAAAATGTCTCTATGACCACATAGGAAAATTTAAGCACATTCAGTTCAGGAGAATTATTTTGGTGTGTTTGTGTAAGTCAGTTTAGAAGGAGACAAATAGAGCACACTGTGTTTTTAAGTCTAGTGGGAGAAGAGTAAACATGCCTCTAAATCACATTACACAGGCTGAGTCCCTCTGATCTCAGCAGAGGTGATGGTGCTTGCATTACAGGGAGCAAGGGGTAATCTAAAGAACATCATTCTCCCAGAAGCAGGGCGAGAAATAGATGTACAGATATATTCTAACTCTTTATTTTACACAGAGAATAATTAAGCAAACTCAGAAACACATAAAACCAGTTTCCAATAAAGTATTAGTGAAAGAAATTTTATCTCTGAGAGTTTGCAGAGCAGAGGTCATTCAGGAGGAGCGCTGGCTTAAGGGTGAAAAGGCTATTCAGAGCTTAGAAGATCAGAAGCCTGGAAGGTGGCACAGGTTGGGAAGGGCATGACTGAGAAGCCTGAACACTGGTGGAGAGAACCCCATCTCAGCCCAGGAAAGAAGTTTGCAAGAACAGAACCACTTCCCTCAACCCATTCCTCACCTGTGGCCAAGAGAAAGGAGAAGTGTAGAAACAGTCTCACCAATGTGCTCTGGGATTTTTCTGTGCTGTTTGGGTTGTATATTTGCTGTACAAAACAGGAGTCTTTCATTTGATTCTCACCCTGTGCCCTGACAAGACTGACTGTATTTAAACCACTCCAACTGATGTTTCTTTATTTTTTTCTTTAATTCTTGGAGTGTATCCTCTCTTCCTAAACCATCTACTCCACTGGTCCAGTGCCCTTGGAAGAAAGAAGTGTTATGAAATAAACTAGTACATAAAACACATCCAGCAAAACAACTTTAATGAGGCTGTGGAACAGAATGGGACAGGAGAGAGGCAATTTAGAGCTCACTCCACTCAGCACAGCAGAGATTAATGCCATCTTAGATGGCTGTTAACTTGTTAACTTTTCTTCCCTAGAGAGTGGTTTGCTCAGATCCTTTTGGTCGACTTTGCCCTGAAGGCTGGGTTTGTCAGACTTCTGTTCTTCTTGTTGGTCTGGACTCTGCAGCTGGTTCACATACTAAACTTTCACCTTAAAACTTAAAATTTTTAATTTAAATCAAGCTGGAGGTGTGTCTAGCCTTGAACATCTGGCAGCTTGGAGTAACCTGCACTGTGGGGATATATTGCTGAGGAGAACTATGACTTCAGCAGTTACTACACCGGCAAGTGTCATCTGTGTTTTGTCATCTCCTGCCCTGCACCCTGCACTCAGAGGCAAAAGCAGAAAGCTGAAGCAGCACTACTGGAATGTTTGTCTTCCCTCAGCCACTGAGGGTTTTCATAGCTCTGTGGATTCTGGAGGTACTAGAAAACAGAAGAACTGTTTGTTCCTTTTTTTTTTTTTTTTTTTTTTTTTTTAATTTTTTCACCAGAGAAAGAAAAATTAAACTAACAAAGTTTTGATGGTTTCTAAGAGGTAGCACTAAACACGAAAATGACTTCCTACACTTACTGCTATGTGCCCCAGGGCTGATCAAGCTTGAAACCTACATGCAAAACCAAGGCAGAAAAAGCTTGACATGCTGTTGTGTCTTCCTTTTAAGGAGAACTTTGGTGTTTTGTATGGACAATGTGAAATGGCTGAAAAGGTTTAAATCTTTGAGTTTGCAAGAATGAATCACATCAGACATAAAAGCTTCAACTGTTCAAAACCACGGTGCTTGGAGTACATGGGTTTTTTTTTAACTTCATTGTAGAGATGAGCAAACATTTCTTATTTAAAGAGGCAAAAGGAGATTAATCAAATTTTAAGACTTGACAACATATGAACATCTTTGTACACTCAGCATATTCCAGGCAAGACATGTCACCATTGTTAGCACTATTGTTGAAGAACAACAAACTTGTTTAAAAGACCTACAGGCATAAAAGAATTTTCACAGGCCTTGGTAAGCACTCAATTGTCCATATTTTAAAATATTCAAACCACGCTGCTCTTCTGTTTTAAATTTCACTTGTTTCACATCCCAATCGTTCTGTCTGGTTAAGCCTGGTTTGCAGGTTAGACCATTGGAAGTAATGACTTGTTTTTGTTTTGATATGCTCTGATAGATTTTGTTAGTCCCAAATTCAGGAATTCACTCGATTTTAGGGAAGACCTAAAGCATAACTTCAATTTTAACTTAAAATCAGCAGAAATTGAACATGTTTCTGTGTATGTGTTAGTTATGTAATTTGAAGTATTTCTTTGCTCAGGATGTTTTCATATTGTGCAATTTCTAGACCCAGAGAATATTTCTCAGGGCCTTTGCTGGACCTTCCCTACTATCCATAGGAAGAGCTGTGTTAACTACTAGGGTTAACTACTCTTTCCAGACCCCTGGAACCCTCTCTGGAGGGTCTCTGGAGCCCTCTTGATCATCTCCCTGTCCTTCATGTAAGTGGTGATCTTGCACCCTGTACTAGGGAGTTACCATGGATCCCTCACCCGGCTAACCTCATGCCCCCCGGGTGGGCACTTTGTCCGCAGTCCTTGCCTCACCAGACATGGGACTCATGCTGCATGTTTCCCTCATGCATTTGGACTTTTCCATCTGGTCATTCTCATTCTGCGGTGCCTTCTCCAGGGCTGCTGTATGTCAGATCACAGATATATCTTGCGCTCAGCTCTGTTTCAGTCTCTCCTTCAATACCCCTGTCACTCTGCCTAAGCAGTAGGCAGCAAAACCACACTTACAATTATAGTTACTTTTCCAAAACTGTGCGTGCCCACACCTAGCTATCAGTTTCATCACCATTAGATCTCACTTTGATAACTAGGCTTCCTGTTTTTCAACCTCTGAAGTGTATTGCTTTGGCCTTTTAGACTAGCATTTGCCTTTCATCTTCATGACTTATATTGCAAACCAGAGACAGTTTTTCCAGTAGTAGTCACATCAGGCCTGTAAATACAGCTAAAGGTCTGGTTTTATTGCCTTCACAACCAAGAAATATACATCCTATTGTCCTCAACAAACAGCTTCCTCATTCTATTTCTCTCCCATAAAATTTTCAAAATTGCTGATTTCCCAGCTCCAGGTAATCTTGTGTTTCAGTATAATATGTAGTCTAGGTGTATGATTCTAGATTATGATCTTGCTTTTGGCTGCATTAAGTCTACTAAATGTGGCTAAGCAAAGTTTAATAAAGTGCAGTAAGAGTAGGAACATGTCAGCTCTCTTACTGCTTGGCTCTTCCCTCTACTATTTTACAAATCTACATGGCAGAATTTTGCTCCTTGCTGGCTGCTTTGCTGAAAGTACCATGTCTGATCAGCTTCATTTGGTTAACATAATTAGAAGATTTTAAGGAAAAATATGTGTAACTTTGAGGATGTTAAAAAGGCCATCAACAATTTACTGGCACTATACAGATGGAAATATGCACTATTATGTCTGCTTCATCAATTCCAGAACTTGACTAGCTAACTTGAAAAATTCTTTTGCATATAAAAGAAAGTTTTTATCTTCATTAACATCTTTTCCATCAGTGCTTTTTTCTTTTGCTGTGATCATTCTGAGAAAAATTTCAAAGTGTATCTTATAAATATGAAGGACTTGTTTGCATAATCTAGTATCAGTTCTGAATTTAATGCAAATTCGCATCAAAAGGATGTAACACTGAAAGTGCTGCAAATTTCTATCACAAATATTTTAGTGCAAAAATTAACCACTATTCCTAAGCATAAATTTATCATGAAAATTATTGCAAGAATCTCAGCATATTGTATTTTAATCACAAGTACTGTTAACTAGGAAGGTGGTGCCTTTTCAAGTACTAGAGCAAATAAATGCTATACAACCTAATTGTTACTGAAAAGTAAAGTAAGACAAAAAAAAAAAGGCAAAACAAAAAAAACCCCACCCCGACCAACGAAACAAAACCCAACAAACCAACCAAAAAGCAAAAAGCCAAAACAAAATAGGATAAGATGCACTGAAAGATTACAACCACAAAAAAAAAATTAATGAAGTGAGATTCTATGGATAAGTAACCAAGTTTTCAAATTTTAATAAGCAATTACTTGATTATGGTAGGTTAAATATCCTTACAAGTAGTTATCCTTAACTGCTGGTGCAAGGCTTGCTCACCTAACAGAAAAAGCAGCAGCAGACACAGCAGCTGGCAAATAAGGCCAGGGGAAATACACACCCAAAACAAGGGATACCTTCCTCTTCAAGGAATGTTGGTTGACCTACACCAAAATATTTACAGAGCTGAACCATCCTTATCTGTCCATATGTATGGACATGATGTGCATAAACACAAGTGATTGGTCTTAGGACAGTAGTACCTGGATAAAATTCAATGGGCTACTGGGAAAAAAAAAAACAATTAATTGTTTCCTGCCCATGAATTAGAGGCCCCACACTGCAAAAGAAAATTACAAGATCATGCACAAAGAGGTTAGTTAAGAAATCTTTAGGAAATACTGAGAAAGATTTTGGATTGCTGATTTTTTGGTAGCAAAAAAAAATTTCACCTCTCCCAACTATTTTCTTCTTTTACACTAAGCTATAACTCTCTGTAATCCTCCTGATGAACAAAGGTGTTTATGTAAGCTAGGTGTAACACTGCTGCATGATCTGTACTTTTATTATAAAATGAGCTGAGGACAATTTTTTACCTCCTGATAAGGAGTCATCAGCATATTGTCATCCTGAAATTTGAAAAAATAGAACTATTCTAATGCAATTTCTGGTTTTAAAGTCTATGACTACAACTGAAAAAATCAGAGGATGAACAGTCACAGAGAATGCTAAGGGCATGCAACAACAACAGCTCAGAAAAAAACATTTAGGTAAAGGTCTTTCTTTTAAAAAACACCTAACCACACACTAGTTTGGAAGTGTACAGAATTTTTTTGCTTTTTGCTTATCCTGTTCAAAATCAAACAAATAATTACCATGAGGTCTTTTGGTGTACTGGGAGGGGAAAAAAAAAGATTCAGTAAGTGAAAAAGGGACAAGTTTTGAAAAGGAAAATGCCGTCTACTCTACTAAGTAATTTATAGAATCCTCTGTAATTTTGCTATCCTAAATATTACATGACATGAAGAAAAAGTGAACTTTCATCAGAAGTGCTGATGAGGACAGCAGGCAATAAAAGGAAGCCCTCAGGAGCACTTGGTTGGTGTGGCCCAGCAGTGTGGAGTGGCTGAAGCAATGGTGTGTCTGGGGCAGACCGCTCCCTCCGAGTGTTGGAATGCTGGGGGACACAAGACAGATGATGGACTTTGGACCTAGTTAACATAGGAGATTTGATCTTGAGATTTGAGGATGCCTTGGCAAAAGCAAACAGAACTTTGAAAATTAGACCTAGATTGCAAGAAGATCAAATGGGTTTACCGGAAAAAGAAAATCCCATTAAGCTCTGCAAGCAAAAGATGTTGTTATATGCGTATGTTTGTGTATGTGATTTTAACCTAATCATTGCAGCAGACATCACTAGTCTCCCTGAAATAGTATATAAGTGTTTGTATCCCACAATAAAATCGGGTTCTGATCCCCCTCTCTCTCCATCGCCAACATCTGAGCTGCTCCTGCCATGGAGAGGAGCAGACACTTGCAGGACATGAGCTCAGCTGCCTGTGCCTAAGGCTGGGCACAACATGGTGCAGCCAGCATGATTACAGGCATTTCACTGAACCCCTTTGCCCTACATTTTTTTCCAATTTTTTTGTTTGGTTGTTTTTTTTCCCCCCTAAAAGTAACTGCTTTCAAGTGCTGGTAATTTGTTTTCGCAGGAATTGCAAGGTGAGAGCATTCTCTGTAAAAATATTTATTTTAAAATATTTTTTCTTTTTATTTATTTAAAAAAAAAGATTATAACCTCACAACAATCATATTTTACACAAGAGGTGTATGATTAATGTCATAATCATTTATATCACATCTGGAGACTGTTATAAATAACATTTAATGAATAAATTGTTAAACTGTGATGGTTCCAAAAACTTCAAAACATTAAGACATGCCTGTTCCCCTGAGCCTATCACTCTCTTTAGCAAAATAAACAAGATTTTGCACTTTTGAATATTTTGGAAAATTACTTTCAGTCTTCCATTTCTACATGAAGTCCCCACTGTTCCTTGAACTGCAGGAGATACATTTCTTGGTCCTCAGGTGATTCACCAGATACCCCTTTGTCATAAAGTCTGAGCAAAATTCCATCTTGGTTGGGATCATCATACTTGAATATTCCTTCACACATGTGATTTTCAACACTGGACAAAGTGGGAATATATAGTCTTCCACAGTCAGGATCCCAGTCAACTAATATGGTCTGCACACCTTCTTTCTCTGTGAGGCCCTGTGTGGGTTTTTCCAGCTGATGATAGGATGTCTGCCCAGACTTTTCAGTATCCAGGTCCATGAAGTCAATATGGGTCTCACTTGGCAATTCATCTGCTGCGTCAACCACCTTCAAATCAAGTTCCTCTGTTTTCTGTCCCAAACAAAGGTGTGCTACTTGTATCTCTAGCTGGGGGGAATACGGCTGTCCTGTTTCCACATCAACCAAGTCCCCCAAAGCAACCTGTGGCTCACCCTGTAGCCCCCCAGGGGCAGAAAACTCCTCTTGAAGCTTCTGACCAGGACCGAAGCCCTCAGTCCTTACATCATGCTCATACTCTACAACCTCTGCATTTTTATCTCTCCAAGTATTCTGTGTTCCAGACCGGCCATGAGATGCCCAGTTTCCAGTCTGGTTCCCTTCCACTAAAGTATATTCTTTGAGTGAAATCTCTTCACATGAAAAATCAAGCAAGTATTTTGCTTTCAGCACCTGTTCAGAAGGCAAATCCCTCCCTTCAGTGTCATTGTAAACAGTGTTATAACAGGGACTTTGCCTTTCCGACAGACGTCTGGATTCCTCACAGTCATCCCCATCAACAGTGATAAGGTTGAGCACTATTTTTTCACTTGGTATGAAAACCCATTCCTTGCATTTGTCAGTGTACTGCCACACCTGGAAAGTAAGAAATATTTTGAGTGAAGTATAATAAAAACACCATCTTGCTGCTTCTTATACTACCTTATATTTTTAAAATATAGTGCTAGGTTAGATCTTATTAGGAGGTTATTTCAACTTAGGAAAGAAGAAAGTTCATAATATAAACATTCAAGAGCGTCAATATGGTCTCCTTTTTTTATTCTACCTAATGTAAAACTATATTATGATCAGTTTTTATATCCCTTTCCTCCTCTTCCACATGTCAAAATAATGGTTAGAGCAATTCTGTCAAATACAGGTTTTGTTTCCAAACCAGCATAAACTCTCATGACTTTGGAGAAAACATCAGTCTTTGTTCTTGGACCAAGGATTACTGAATCCATTCCACTCCTTTTAACCAGTGAAGAGAAAATGTAGTCACAACCAGTTCCCACAATCTGTGTCAGGTAACATGTTCATGTACAACTTACAGAGAATAAAATAATACCAGGTTTCCTTTCAGAGAGGGAGCTAGCTACACATCAGGCTGAAGCACAGTGTACAGAGCCTACACTGCGCAGTCTGCCACAGGCTGCTTTTATGAATCTGTGCAAAATCATCAGATTAAACCATAGGGATCTTTCTGAAATGAGTAAATTTTTTGACAGGAATCAACATTGTGTGGACACTGGTGGAGTGAATAGGAAAAACAACCAGAAGTTGCATTTCAGTGCTTTCAAGCTTGAATAGAAGACTAAGACCACTAATCGATGTACCAAGTAGGTACATCTGAAAGGTCGCACAGGTCAGAAATGCTGGACCAAACAGTTTATTCCATGACCCCCCTGCCACAAAGGATGCCCATGTGGAACAGTCTGTATGTTGGGAAAGCCAGGGAGCATCATTAAAATACCAGGTCTATATTCACTTGTTCCCTTAACATTGACTGAATCCAGGGGTGGAGAAATCAAACTGAAGCTCCATGATGGTCATTAAAAAGTGCAATGAACATTAAAAAATTCCCAACATTCAAATTACATTTTTATTAGAGAAGAAAACTCCTGGAGTTAGGAGTTTAGTCTGATACTGATTGGGAATTTTTCACTAAGTAGCCCTTCATGCTCTTGGACTCTAAAGAGCTGTGTCCTGTTAGGTCCTCAAGAGACCAAGCTATCTCCTCATACCCTGACCTGCATCCCAGGAACAAAACATAAACTACAAGACAGAAAGAGATCTTTTTACTAAGGCCTGTAGTTACAAGGGACAATAGTTTTTAAATGAAAGAGGGTTCATTTAGACTGAATATAAGGAATTAATTCTTTACTGTGACTGTGGTGAGGCACTGGAATATGTTTCCCAAGAAGCTGTGGATGCCCCATAAGTGCTCAAAGGCAGGTTGGATGGAGCTTTAAGCAACCTGATCTAGGGGCAGATGTCCTCGCCCATGTCAGAATGGTTGAACTAGATACCTTTGAAGGCCCCTACAAACCCAAACCACTCTGTGATTCCACGGTGCTGTAATACAACCAGTGCCTCCTCAAGTGCAGGAGGTATATCTGTGCACATCTGAACACACTGCAGCAGTGGCTGCTCCAATCCTTCTGAGCCCTTCTGAACTCACAGTCCCTCTGTGAAGATTTCTCCTGTCACCTCTGCACTTCTCTAATCTTCCTCGGCAAGATCAGCATGTTGAAACCAACTCCCTTGTATCTCCCATCCCACGGTGTCACGCAGATTGGATTAACATTGAAGTCTGCATTCATTATTATAATTGCATGTTTATGGTTGAGCAACTTGCTTAAAGATACCTGTGAGAAAGTTCTATTGAGCTCATGAGCTGGAAACCAGTAACATTTCATAGACTTCAAGTATTCTATCTAAAAATCAACAAATTTTGCAGCACTAAGAAATTTGAGAACATTTTTTTGCAAAAAGTGTATTTGGGCTGTCTAAATAACAGAACGTGTTTATACATTTTTGGGTGTTAGGAAATGGTACAGTATTCCAAAGTATTCTAGAAATCCTGGTTAAATTACCTGTATGATGCATATGTGCTAAATCCTTCACAATCACAATTAAGTGGAAAAATCTGGTAATACCCAGTAATAGTCCAAGTAGACATCATGGTGTTTCTGTACTGCTTAATTGCCTTCCCTTCTTGTTTCTGAATTCAACAAATTAATAACTTTTGCCCACTTTACACAGTGCTTCATCTTAGATAAATTTACAGAGTTCTGACACCCTGACAGACCTAGTGCACCTCAGACCTTGCTTAAGGCAATGACTTTTCCAAAACCAACAGCTCTGTTCTGATCATTGCAAACTTGAGTTATTACTCTGTTTTTCTTGCATTTAATAACCCTTGATGTGGCTTTCTGCTCTTGATCTCAGTGGCAACTAGAGCTTTTATTTGGAGCTAGCCACAGGTTCCTCCAAGCCTGCTTGGAACCCTGGAAAACACATAGCTCTGCTGGGGTGCCGAGGTTGGCAGTGACCTCCTGCAACAAAAGACACTTACCAGGTTTGTTGGATGTTTTTGTTTGTGGATGTGGATATACTTGTGCACCCAATAGCACGCCACAGAAGTAAAAAGGAGAGCCAGCATGGTAGGCATAATAAATGCAAATGTGATTGTTATAGTCTCATCTTCTGTTTTATCTGTTAATAAAACAAAAGTTTTCATTGTAACAAACAACTTGTTAAGGTATGTGAGCAGTAATGTGTGCATCCACCCCACTGCATTTTGGATACAGAATGCAAATGGTTTTAGATAAACAAGGAATTTGCAGAAAATGAAAAAAATTCTACATTTGAGCTACAGGACAATTATTATTATTGTCTAAATGATAAATTAAATTCTATAAAGAAGTAACAACATATCCCTTAGGTTCTCCTGTTGCTAACTTCAGAATGACCCAGCTCTGCTACCCCCAAACCATATTCAAGGAGGAAAAATATTCTCCATACATCAAAACTCAAAGAATGCAGGTAATTTTCTTCAGAGGTACTGATGTACCTTCCAGTCAGTCCCAGCTATGCTTTATCAGAGGCAAAGTTTTCATTGGTACAAGTGCACAGAGGAGGGAAAAACCATGCTAATTATCACTCTCAAAATGGATACATAAAAAAGTCACAAACCATGTTATTTTCTAACTTCCATCTTCTTTTTTTTTTATTTTGAGACCTCATACATACCTTTCAGTGTAGTAATGCACTGTTCTTTGGAAAAGCCACTGTCCAAAACTGGTGTGGGGACATGTATCCGTGCACTGACACAATAAGCTGTTCCAGGTTCTAACCAGGGCACAACCAAGGTGTTGTTGCTGATGGAGAAGAACCACTGGAAGACATTAAAAATATTTTCCCCCCTTTAACTCCTGAGCTACAGAAAGGTCATGAATATACACATTATCTAGAAAGGTTGATACTCTAAGAGCTGCCAGCTGCATCCTTTTCCTCCAAATGCAATTAACATTCAAGTTACTTGTTAAGTCACTTTCCCTCTGATTATTTTCTCTTCCAATCAAAAATTCTTGTATCACACTGAACAATTTCGTGCTTCATATGCAGCAGGACCATTGGCCAGTACTGGCTCACATTCCTGTGGTGATATTGCATCACTCCAGCCCTTTTCTCACACACACCCATGACAGGCACATGGTATGGTTCCACAAAATATTTCAAACTGGGATGTTCTGGAAAAGTCAGGAGCCTTAGGATAACAGAATTTATGTAGACCTTGGAGTCCAAAGTAAAGTTATTGCTATATTTCCTGCACCTTTGTGAAAAAAAAGTCAACAACCAGCCAAACAAACAAACACAACCAACCAAACCACCAAACCACATTTGTCTACTACACGTTTGCTAATCTTGGCATTTCAAGAAGCACAGAGCACTGATTTAACAGCAGCAGTCCCACAGCCTTGTCAAAGCTTACCCGCTTCTTTGTTTTTTTGTTGAGGACAGACACATTGTACTGTAGGCCAGGGAACACTTGGAGCAGAGATATGGATTCTTCCTCAGGACTTCTCTTCCACTTCTCAGGAGCAGTCAAAACGATTGAAATAGATCTGTCAGTAGAAGATACACTTACCACGGGTGGATCTATTTTAGCTGGAAAAATGAACATGTACAAAAAGCAGTCAAATTCAGCAGAGGCACACTGGTTTGACCAGTTTAATCAAATTGATCATATTACATTTTTGCAATAATTAGAGGAGTCTAAGTAGAGCTTTGAAAAATTTATTTATATTGGTAGAAAACTATTTGATCAGATAACTAAGAGGATTTTTACAGTAAGAAAGTGAACATTGACTTGGAATTTTGCCAAGGAATCCCTGGGACTTTACAGGATAAACAACCTTGAAACTCAATTTACTAAAATAGGCCGAATTGCCAATATGTTCTTAGATTATCTGGCACAGATAAGAAATATTGGGCTCTAGAGTATGCTTGCTGATTGGTTTGATAAAGCCTTTTCAAAATCAGAGTCATTTATACTGTCAATGTGCCACGCATTTTATTTGCCTTGAGTAAGGCTTTACCATAGCATTAAAAAGAATATACCAGACTATATATATATCTATATCTCCAAATTCTGATTTTATTATTTCAATTACTTCTGTCAAAAGCAGAATATAAGAATAAATGTGAAACAACTGAAAAAAATGCAACTTCATGCTAAATTAAAATATTATACACTGTGAAGGCATGTGCAGTCTGAGCACACATTGTTAATCAAGGCCATCGAACATCTGGCTATGTACTTAGCTCTCCTTACTGTCTGTTAGAGGGTTGAATCGTGTGGTCTCCATCCAGTCAGAGCATGCCCCATTTAGGAATGCTTTAACACTTGCATAGTATTGTTCTTCGTAGTCAGAGGTCTCACCGGAGAGGTCACACCATGTTCTGTTTATATTCCTGCATTCTGGCTTTCTAATCCATTTGCCAACACCGTATCTACATTGAAAAGAAAGAGAAAGGAGCTGTACAAAAGCTATTTCCACTATATTAGTCACATCATAATACAATTTTCTCTGTTTCAATATGGCTGATAAAACAGTTTCCATGTTTCACAGAAATCTGAAAATTCAAGGAATCCCAGCTTCAGCTGAGATGAAACACAATACTTCCACAAGTTTTTAATGAAAAAGAAATTAGAATAGGCCTTATCCAGAAGAAGCCAGGTGAAACTAATTGGGATGCTAGTGATACCAATCTAAGTCAAGCTTTGCCTGTGCAGACCAGAGATCTCTCAACATCAGTCTCCACAGCTTTAGCAAAAATTCTAAACACACAATAACAGAGACAGGATAACTATCTATATGGAAACAAAGAGTCTGGTCAGAATGGTCAGTGACTCATCCTCCAGTATGGACACAGATGATGCTCAGGGTCTCCAAGACGAATGACAGAAGATTACGCATTCCTGCCTGATCCCTCATTTTCTAGTTTAAAAGAAAGACTCAACTGGAACACAATGAACTTCAAAACCCTTCTAGCTGCAAAAAAGATCATATATCTGCTACCAACAATGCCTCAGTACTGACCAGCTCTTATACATTGGTAGAACAAACCAAGATTTCCTTGGAAAATTCCTCTTGGGATTTGCTCAGATGTTTCTGCTCCTTAAATTCACATTAAGAATTCCCCCTTTGGCTACTAATTAGTAAAGATCTGTGACAGCTTCTGCCAGATCACTCACCAGCATTTTCCTATTCAAGGCCTTGCTCTCCTGGGTGGGCAGAGGCACCTGAGTGTTTTTGTGCTTGGTGTCAAAGATGGCCATACCTCTGACTACATACTCCTCATGGACCAGCTGGCCCTTCAGAGTCAGTGCAGCCAGTTCTCTCTGAACATTTTACCTCCCATACAAGTCCTGGCTTCCACCAAGGACAGGGTTAATTTCTTGCAGTAACCATGAGGGGGTGGAGCCCAGAGCTGCGTGGGCATGGCCAAAACCCCAATGCTATTTGATGCTCTCTTTCATCAATGCTAGGGCACAGGAGAAGGACTCCCTCTCCATTCCAAGAAGAAAGGTGTTCCTTTCCCATGCAGGAAGTATGGCAGATGGACCAGTGTTGGTAACACTGGTCCTGACCAGAGGGAACTGTTTGGGTGGCATGGCTGCAGTCGGGTCGAGCTCTGCACTCTCTCTTTTGTACATTTTTATCATTAATATTGCTGCTGTCACTGCTCATTGCCTTATCTCATTGCTGTTTCCAGTAAATGGTTTTTATCTCGATGTGTGATCTTTGCCTTTTGTGCTTCCAGCTGGAGGTGGAGGGGAAGCAAATGGCACCATGGTTTTTTTTAGCAGAACTTCTGTTGTCATCTCATTGCAGGGGTTCCACGCTGTTGTCTCCTTATCGCAAAAGTTTCACATCTTCTTGGTGTTTCTTACAGGCAGCTCCTCAGAGCACTGACTTTTTCTCCTTCACAAAGCAGCCAAGTAACTCCAGTTCCCTTCTCAACCAGCCACCCCACTCTTTTATAGCACTCTTCTTCTCATTGGTTACAGCTGTGGCCTGTTAAAGTCAGGTCTGTTCCTAATCTTTGATAATTGGCCCAGCTGCAACTCCTTAGGGGTAATATTACTTCCTGCACTATCTTTATTTTCTTATATTCTATCCCTCTACAAACTTCTGAATTGGAGAACACCATTCCTAAACCATGACAATAATTATCATTCACTCTGTAACTGCTGAGCTCTCTTAAATTACAGGAAACTTCTAGAGACCAACATTCATTTCACTGTTCTGGAAATGTTCCTAGATTGAGGGAAGTGTAAATGTTAGAAGTAAAGATTGGGAGCATTACATAATCTGTGACAATAGTGCTACACCTATTTAGAAGCCAAACTTCTGTCACGGCCCCTCAGAATGACACAGTGCTCTTTCAGTGGGAATAAAGGAAATGGAGTCTGGTTCTCATGCACATTCCTTGATACCCTACTAAGGCACAGATCTTGACAATCTAAGGGCCTGATTCCAACCACAATACTTGGTTTTGTACAATGCTTGGTAACATCAGTGGATTTTCTCCTAGAGAGGCTTGCTGGACCAGAATAAATCTGGGGGAGTGGGTCTGTCAGGAAAGAGCAATGACACACTGGGTATTATTAATATCGATTGAATCATACATCATCATATCCATTTAAGTATGTACAGAGGATGTATGCAGACAGATACCAGTCTACAGCACAGTTGTTCTTCATCCTTCTCTCTCATTTTAGGAGGAACGCCTCTGAAAGCTTCCATAGTATTAGAATGTTGCTTCCTACACTTCTTTCATAGGAAGAATATTTCCTTATACATTTTTAACCTTAGTGTGAAGTAAACAGTGCCAGAAGCAGAAATTAAAAAACACACTGCTTAAGTCTAGCTCACACTTTAGTTCTTTCTTTACTTTATATCAGCAATACTTTCCATGAAGCTGAGTTTTCTTTTTAAATTATTATTTAAAATGCTAAAATAAAAGTCAGTGGGAGATAAAATAAACAAGCCAACTTACACTGCATATTTCACCTTGTAGAGTACTCCATCACCTGTGCCTTCTGGTGCTGACCAGTGAAGGACATTCTTCATATTTACAGATTCAAAACGGACATTCCTAGGGTTGGGCAAAGAACAATACAACTCTCCTGAGAAAGAAAATAAGAAAGGAACAACATGCACTAAGAATCAGTAAATGCATATACTCCCAAAGTAGCCAACACAGTTATTTTAAAAAAGTTCTCTTTTTTAGCATTCAAAGCATAATGTGGTTGGCTGTGGGAAATCAAATTTTTTACAAGTGTCCCCACCTAGTGCAGTCTCAAATTCCATCTTTATGAGTGTGTTTTTTCTCTAGCAAAAATGGCTTTGCCATTTATGACAGGCATGGAAATATTCAGGGACTGGAAGCTAAAACTAGAAAAGCCTGGCCTAGAAGAGACACACATTTTTAAAATTACAACTGTATTTGAATATCACAGAAAACTTAACACTGAAAATTTTGAAAATATCCTTAATACTTTACTAGAATCTTCTTGTAGCTGAGTGGATTTTTAAAGGGCAAACCAGGCATTTTAGAAAAAGACACACAGAACGTACTGCAAACACAGCTTTACAAACTGAAGTATGACTTTACTCTGGAGAATTGGACTGGACGATCACAACAGCCCCAGTGTCATTTGACCATCCCTTTTGATTCTCCAGAAAGTCAAAAGCAAACATCTACTGCAAGGTCACACATCTAACTTGCTGTTCATTGCACCAGCTTTTGAAATAAATAAATAGGCAAATTTTGGTATCCTAAGAAACAGTTTCAGATCTTTCTGATACCCACCTCTAATCTAATAAATATCATGAAGGTGCCCACATTGCTAAATTGCTTGCAAAAGGAAGCCGGTGGGCCCAGGGGAAGAGTCCCAAGTTCAAGGTCATGACTCAAGCCTCAGCTACTGCCACGCTCTGGGGGGAGCAACCCTGAGAGAAGCCCTGAAGCTGCCACTGCTGGGAAGGAGCTTCCCATTGCATGCAGCCACAAGAGCATAATAGGGAAGAGAAAAAACGACTCTGTGGTTTTTCAGGACTTTTCAAAACCCTTTAATCTCCTTTTCCAGGAATGCAATTCTAGTTCTTGAGATAACAAAATGAGGCAAAGAAAATGGGAAATAAAATAAACCTGTTCAAATGAATAGTCCTTAAACTGTTACTTCTGTAAGCAGACCTTAGGGTATTTTTGTAGTAGATTTTGCTATTACTAGAGCAATAGTGTTCATCCTCCTGTATACATAACTATAGTTGCTTTTGTAAGCAAAAGTCACCACATTTTCCTGATTAACGTGCAGACTTCTATCTGTCTTTGGGCCAAACAGTAGAAGATTTTTTCTCTTCCATTCATTTATTAAAACAATCTCGTTGCAGTTCTGTAGAGACCTACTACTTCCAACTGTTTCAGTGCAAACTCTGGTTTTGCAAGCCTCTAACATTCATCTGTATCTTCAGATCACAACACTGATCATCTAAGGTATTTCTAATGCTGCTCTCTTTTATCTTTAGCACTTAGACAGCATTCAGTGGCTTCCATTTTCTAGTCAGAGAACAAGTTTTTTCAGGTATAGTCCTTAGGGCAAGCTTATCTATTTACAAAAAGTAGAAAGTCCCATTTCCTTGGCACTTGGATGCAGAAATGTCCCATGACAGTCAGCCTGTAAGACCTCAAACTATAGGCTTGGTAGCAACATAAAAAAAGTTCCAGGATGCCAGGGGATATAAAAGCAGCAATAGGAATTCTCCAAGAGTTTGCCTTATTCTAACACTTGCTTCCAAGTGGGAGATACAGAATCTAGAAAATCAAAGGTTCTCATTTCACCTAAATAAATGTCCTCTGCAATAGCTTTAAGTGAATCCAAATGTAAAGATGAAGCTGACCAAGAGAGCTGAGGAAGTTGTTTGCCTGTACCTTTCCATATTTGTCCACCCTTATTTTAAAAGATTTGTATTCCTCAAGCACATTTTAAAGTAGTAAGAGTCAGTAAGAGTGAGTTTGGCTGTTACATTAAAATATTTTTCAACTATTAACATGTGAAACTGGCTCTTTGACATTTTTAATTTATTTTTTTAAATTTTAATTTCTCTCCTCCCACTGTGGTTTCTGCTGTGGTAAATGAAGTTTCAAAACACAAACACTGACTGCAGCAGAGGAGCCAATCTCAGCATGCAGAAGCCACAGATTATATCTTTACAAGATCTAAAGCATTACAACACTGCTGGTGTGCTCCCACCTACCCCAGCTCAGTGAGATTTGGAATGGAAGGCAAAGGGACTGAGACCGTTAACTTTCCATGAGATGCAAAAACAGAGATTTGGTTTCTATTTCTGGTTTTGCCCCTTTACTAAAAGGCTCCTGCCCTTACAATAAATTGTGCAAGTTAGTTATACCACAATTCTGCATGTGTAAACAAGAATAAAGCTACCATACTCCCCTATGTCTCCAGGAAGAGTTAAGAATAAAGCCCTTCATATCTATTTGGTGATTGATAGTATCAGGAGGCATGTGTAGAGAATAGATCGTACATAGAGCTTGAATGTTCCACGGTTACCAGTCAGGAAAGAATTCAAGTATATGCAACAGTTGCATGTCTCAGTCTTTTAACCTGTCTTCAGTCTTTTAGTTTCTAGTCTTTAAACACATTACATCCAGTCATATTCTGATTTTATTTCAATTTATCAGGATTCATGGCATGGGTGTCACATAGAGCATTTTCAGTTTGTACTGGCCTAAGAGCAGAAATCAGTCACCCATGTTGCTTTGCCAGTTTTAGTCTGCCAGAGTGATTGCTAGCCAGGGCTGCCATTCACTTTCCATTTCACTTTTTGTTTTAATAGCTAAATCACCTCATTAAATCATTGAATGGAAAAAAATGAAACCCTTATTACTGTCTTTGGAAAGGCTGTAAATCAAACCTTGAGTAATATCATTGTTTACATCTTCACGACTGACACCTGGACTGGAAATAAAGTAATAATACAGGCTTGCAAACTTCACCACTAGGAACAGCCAGGTCCTGTTCTTAGAACAAGCTATAGTGAGACTCTCCAAAACAGACGTGACTTAGCCTGAAAACACCTTTGCATGTGAGTGAAAAACCCCACTGACGTCAGTGACATTACTCACATGAGTAAAAGTCTGCATGGCAGGTGCTCCATCTTCTCTTTATGAAATCACCAGCCAGGTTTAAAAACCTGGTCAGTTTCAATCACATAGAGCTCCCTGCCAAGTACATGCCTTGCTCAAGTCAGTACTGTTCAAAGCTCAGTTCTGGTTACAGCCACATCTATCTACACACATGCACAGACACATACATACAGACACAAGGATAAACACACACAAATTCCATGTGACAACCATTGCCCATTTAGTGCATCTGTGTTTTACCTGCTAGGAGGTCCTCCTGCCTGTCTTGGTGACAAACACCTGTGTTTAATGGCAGTGCTGCGGAACAAATACAGCTGCAGCTACACATGTCCTCTGGCTCTAAACAGATTTTTTAGCTTTGCACTTCAGTTGGGTAACCCAGCAACTGCAAAGCATAAAAATATATAAATATAGAAAAATTTAGATTATTTTTTCTGTGCAGTGGCAAAAATTTTGGGGTGGGGAGAAGGCAGAGGACCCACTGAAAGCCGACCTATAGGTATCCAGGTGCCTCCTGTGTGACCACTGTTGTTCACTGTAGCCCTCTCAAGCAGAGTGATCATCTGCTGTATTTTACTGTGGCATGGCACAGAGGTGCAAACACCAAATTATCCAATCAAATACAGCAACACAGAAGATCACAGAACCTTCCAGACAACTGCAGGATACAATTTAAAACAGTGAGTGATGTGGAAAGCATTGAGATAGAAAGATGAGCCTTACTGCAACAGTCTTGCTACCCACAGCAGTAAAAGCCTCCCTTACAGTCATCTCAGAATTCAAAAGAGGAACTGCTTTTCTGACAATGGCAGAGACTTTGGCTTCAACTGTGGTCATATTTTCTTATATAAAAGTGGTCCTTGGGAGCACCTCCGATGGAAGGGAAATCTTGGTGCTGGGCGCTGAATTTGTGGGCATCACTGCAGCTGTGCCTTGGCATTTGCAGCTGCTGCTTCAAGGCCATGGATTGAACTCCCACTTACACACCTCAGAGAGGGGACAGCCTTTCAAACAGGTTGAGTCCCTGATTTTCCTTTTCCCACTGGTAGCTTAGACCCACCATTGAAGCATCAAGCAATTAAGGATCACTCTAGGATACACTGCTTTTGGCAAAGAATGCTCTAAGGTACTGCCCTTTCTTTAGTCTTTCAGTTCAACTTTGGGCAACTTCCACCATATTCCTATGACATCTTGTTCGCTCTTCCCATGCTGTTGCTCTTCATTTTTTGAGGCATTTTTTCTCTTTTCTTTCTCCAGCTCATCTGTTTTGATCATTGTGTTGTTCTTGGTGAAAAACAGTCCCTCATATGTATAGCTAACTATAAAAAGAAAAATAAAAATGGTCATAGTCAGAGCAAATGTCCATTTAGCATCAGTGTCCCTCACAAGCAGAGTGTTGGGGCTGACTTTTCTGGCACATCTCCAGCTCCAGGCAAGTCAGTACTGGCCATGCAGGAATGCAAGGGAGTGCACCAAGGGGTAAACAGGAGGACTGAGCCAAAACGGGAGATCATAAGTTACACAGAGAAAGGGAAACCCAGCAAAGCCAGGGATATGCTTTAGCCAACTTATTACTTACTCATCATCTTAGCAACAATTTAAACAAATGAGTAAACTTGTTAAAAATTAAGCCATCCTGAAAGTTTTTCTCTGCACAGAGTCTTTTTGACTCAAGCTCAGCAGACCAAATAATGAGGAAGAGAAGAAAGAGCCGGAGGAGGATGAGGAGGAGGAGAGGTACATAGGAGCCTTTACACCTCAGCTGCCTTTCTCCTGGTGGGTTGCTGGAGCTGTGGTGTTGCAGGGTGTGATGTCAGGTTAATGAAACCCTCTGACTTGAGCGGTACTGGTGGGAATGTGGGGAGGAGCACAGAGGTGATTTCCTGTTCAAGTCATAGCAGCACTCGAGAGCTAACCACAAAGCACACTCTGCTCTCCCACAAGAGGAGCCCACCACTCCCATCACAGCCTCTTCAGAGGGGGCACGGGGAAGAAGGACAGGGACAGAAAGGCAAACAAGACTGCATGAAAACAAGGTGGTGGGGCAGATGGAAAAACTTGAGAGAAGAGGTGGGGAAAGATGGGAGAAGGATGTGACTGGGGCATGTAGGGTTTGTTTTTCAAGAAATGGGGAGGCTGCCATTGGAAACAGGTGAGACTGACGAGGTAATTTCGTCAGAGTGTGAGTGGAAATACAGCCAGAAGAACAGCAGATACAGAAGTGGGACTGAAGCTGTGGCTTGCCCTGACAGGCTCTCCTCCTCCACATGAAGCCTTGCCATTATTTATCCAAACCATGCCCTAACTTACCAAAAACACTCCTAAAGAGAATATTGGTCAAAGGACATTTCAGACTCAGTCCAGAGATACCCAGTATCACAAAGGAGGAGAAAGTATTCCCAGTCCATTGAAGGTTTGTTAGGAGACAGCTGGAGAGGACCATGGCAGGTGACACCCATTCCTTTTTGCTACCATGTATGAAATAAAATAAACCGAACTTTCTTTCCACTGAGTTGAAAGTTTGCAAGTACAAGAGCAGAGCTCCCACCACCTTCCCCATGCCCTGCTGCAAACACCTTTGCTTGATGCACTCCAGCAGGCAAAAGTTATTGTAGGTATGTTTTCTATTAATTCTGTGTGACCAATACTGGCTAAAACAAGCAAACAAGGTGAGTGAAATTCAAGGTGGGCTTTTATTAAATTAGTCACAGCCCTTTCAAGTCTTTCAGAGCTGTAATCTGACAGAGGTGTTTTGCGTTTGATGGTTCCAGTGTGGTTCTTTTTGTTTTGTTTTTTAATTTAAAATGGAAAGAGGTTTTTTAAGTTTGGCATACAAAACCATTTTTTGTCAAAAAGAACTACATTAATTTTAAAAACCCAGTGGTGACAATGCCATGATATGGTAGCTGTTTTTTAAAACACATGCTTTGAAATTATTTGAAATACTGAAAATTGCCTGTTTAGCGTTTAATGTAGAAGTTTTTCTTTTCTACCTTGAGCATGTTTAGCACTACCAATTTATTATTGCTTAGATCAATCACATTGAACAGCCAAAAAAATGCAAGCTTAGTTAGAATACCTCTGACATCTTACATTTGTTTTTCAAAGTATCCAGGAGTTAAGCTTTCTATTTGAAATATTGTAAAAATGATGCTCTGTGACAGTTATCAGCCAAATTGCTATACACCATATTTTGGTACACTCCTAATCCATCTTTACATAAAATATCTATCTTTTACATATAAACTGAACCAAAATTATGTCTGGCTTTCATCATTCAGCACTGACTAACTGCTATTAGGCAACAACAGTCCAATTAGAACTAACAGCATTATATTTATTGCCTAACAGATGTTGCTCCTTGCTCTGTGACCTACTGATGGCTTTTCTAGAAAAGGATTTTGCTTTTCTTGGGAGTCAAAACAATTTTAATTAGTGAAATCCACAATTCTGAATCCACATTTTGCCTTGGACAGGAGATTGAATGCAACATTGATGGGGGAAGAGTACTTGCCCTTCTTTATGATGGAAAGGTAATCCTAAGAAGATGAAAGTTGAACACCTTCTGCACCTGAGATCTGAGAGGAAGGACCAACAATCCCTGAAAGCTTGTAATGCCTCACCTCTCACAGGCAATGCCTCTGGGAAGGAACTGTTTGCAGAGAACTCCTGGGGCACCCCTCCACTGGTGCAAGACTGAACAGAAATGTGGTGCCTCTAAGCAATATCCCAAGTTACTGGCACATCAAGTACAAAGAAAAGAGCTGTATGTCATTTTAAATTCTATCTAGGGATAGTCCTGAGTTCCAAAGTTCAGGTGCTTACAGAATTGAGCTTCTTAAAATGCAGGAGCTCTTATTTGTCTCATAAAGGGTGGCTTTTCTCTCTCTTACTTGCAGATAAGCCACAAAACTTCTCAGGGAGAACTCAATCAGAAGAAATCTGTACAAGCCAAAACTACAAAACCAAACATAAACAGGAACTACACGCACACACACAAATGACTTGAGTTATCCTAACCACTTGCTTCTCTTGGAATTAAGACTATAAAGGTCACTAGACAACAAGAGCCACAGAAAGGTTCACAGTGGTGAACCTGAGTGCTTGCACTGGGAACTGCAGTGCACATCTAAGTTTGGGGCTTTAATCACAAATGCCAACAGTGTTGGAAGTGTCTCTGTGGAATGAACTGCCCCCTTTAACCATTTCCATCTTTAATTGTCAAGCAATAAGAATTTGAGGAATCACACACAAAGCCAAGAACTAGGGCTAGATCTCAGTGTTGTCTAGAATAGCCTGGCGTGAGATTGGAAGCTGGAGATGAGAAGGTAAGGATAAGCCTTTCAGCTATATCAACATGACACTCCTTCATATACTTCACTTCTCCTTATTCCAATATCCATTTTTATTTATTTTTATGTTACATTTACTCCTCTTTCCTTCACAGTACTGAGAGCAAGGAAATATTGTGCAAAACCACCAAGATCAACCCCTCCATATACTTCCGCTCTTATTACTGAAGGTTTATGCTCTCTCTGGTAAGCACACAGATTATCACCAACACACATGTATTTCAATCCTGCAAAGTATATAGACATGTTATACAATATATATGTTATACAAAATACCATATGCACAAAATTTTCAAGCCAAGAGTTCAAAAAAACATTCTATTTTACAATTTCCCCCCACTGCTTTTCCTAAATCTAGCCTTTTATTCTGTATTTCCCAGAACAACTTCAAAAGAGATGTTTTGTACATTCTAGTACAGTTCTAGTAACTGTGAAAGAAACACATACAAATTTGTTTAAAGGGAGGCCTGAAGCTGCTTTTCAAACTATTTATTAGTAAAAATACGACAAAGTGAAATATGAAGGATGCAAATTAATTCAGGTGTGTCAATGCAGAACAAGCAACTTACACTGCTATTTGAAAACATGAAAAAGGGAAACTTTCAAGGTTGCATCATATGAAATGTAGTTGATATAGCCACATATCAGCTCCAGGGGGATCTAAGGCTGGATGTATGCTAGCAAGGACTGCAACCCAGTATAAGCAGTTCTGTTAGATTAAAATGTTTATACTGAGAAAACCTTGTCTACATTATATACATTTCAGGTTTTTGCATTTTAACATTGGACCTGCTGTACTTTCACCAGATACATTCATGAAGCACATCTGCAATGGCAGCTTCATCCAGAAGAAACTGAATTCCAAGACTGTGTCACAATACAGACAAAAATACAACAAGAAAAATTATTGAGATTTGCTTCAAAATCACATATCTTACCTGAATGAAAATAGTAAAATATGCCTTAAATAAATCAAAATGCTTCTAGTTTTGCAGTACAGCATTAAGGCTCATTTTCCTTTCCTCAGAATAAGGATACACTGCAGTGGCAAATGCATTCTTTCTTCTGTATGGATCTACAAGAGAGAGACTGGACTCTACAGGCCAAGGATTGCAAGGTTTCTCTAACTGCAGAAGCACGTGGTTAGGGAAACCTCCCATAAAAGCAAGCAGAAGGATTTAGGATGAAGCTTGGTAAGTTAATAGACTAGTATTCTACCATTTAGAAAATTCAAGCTGTTCCTTCATATCCTCATCAGTTCCTCACAAAAATTGCTAAACACTTCCATGTGGTAAAGAGAAACGTATTTAAACATGCTTGAACATTTCGTGATCCCAGTGATTTAAAAAAAAATCCATTTTATTTTGCATTTTCTGCACTTTATTTGTTCTACAGTACAGATTTTTAAATGGTTAAGTGAAACCATTCATAAAAAACCCCAATTGCAATGACAAGTGAAATTGTTATCCTTGCTCAAATAGTCTGTTGGTAGCAGGGCCTGAAAACAGTTAGAAAATGCTGGAACAGTAGGTGTAATCCAGAAAGGGTAAAATCATACCCACTAACACATCACAGTGAAAACAAAAGTTGTTTTGCAAAGGTCAAGCTATAATTTAGCATTTAAATGCTGCTGCTGAGGAGTTCAGAAAGTTACTTGACAAGAGATCCCAAGGAGACAGGCACAGAACAGACCCCATAAGATGTAAGAATCTGAGTCTGCAGAGTCCTGCTGTAAAAGTGCTTTACGCGGCACTTGGGTCCTGGTTTCTTCTGTTGGAACAAAGAATCCAAAGGGGACTCCTCTACCTATCACTTCACTTCAGAGAAAGCACACAAGCACTGCTATGACAGTTCTACACTTCACTTAATTTCTCTGTTATTAGAAAAATACTGCTAACATTTACTGACATTCATGGTCTCACATGAAAAAGGTGAATATGGAAGCTCTAAGCCTTCAGTGAAAGGCACAGCTCTCCCTTCCCTGCTAGTATTGCTGACTGTCAACAAATCCCTGCAATCACATCCACGTAAAACCTCAGGAATGTGCAAACAGATTCCCTTCTGCCTTGAGCAACCACTAGACAAAAGCAGCATAACCCCCTGGACATTTTTCTAAACTTTCTTTGGAATCAAAACCAGTACTAAACACATTTTAAAGTTTTTTTAAAAGGGTAAATGAATGCCAGCTGTACAGATTTTCCACATCATTTGCACTGATGACCATCAGACTTAAATAAAATGAAAATTATGTGGTCAATTACTTAAAAAGAAGCTGGCATTGGTACCTCTGAAAGCAACTCAGAATCACTGATGCATATTGGAGTAGTTTATCAAAAGAGTTAGCTGGGACACAGTACTTAGTGGTGCTTGAAGGCATTCAGGGTGTGGAGAGCTCTCCTCACTACCTTCCAGCTCTCACAAGATCAGAAAGTTTTGCTGTGAAGTTAAGCAGGACCAGACTCTGCATTTGTGCATTGAGTTTTGGAGGCAACAATTGCAGCAGAGAACAAAAGCAGAAAGGCAGAGTAGGTTTCTTAGAAGATCTGCTAATCCCTCCCTGCCTTGCTCCGTTTCTTAACCAGAGATACATTAAAAAAGAGAAATAAGGTATGATTTTAACAGCAGCAGGGGACTCCCCCTGCACACACGGTCCAGGCTATAGTTTATAAGCTCATTCCCACTCAGTAACATTCTTGTCCATGCCGAGACAGTTTGCTCTTTGAGCTGCTCCCACAGCCCACTCCAGCCGCCACCTTTTTTGCTCCCTCCGTCACTCGTGCTTGGTGCCCCCATATGATACAGTCAACAGGTGGAAGACAGGACTTGGAGCCACTCCCGAGTGTAGCCCACGAGCTGAGTGAGTATCGCTGCCAAAACCCCACCCTGACTTTTTAATCTAGCTCTTGACTGCTCAGTTAGACTCCTGAGGGTGGTGGCTGTCAAACAGAAAAGAGCCTACAAACACCAAAGGTATTTGGGGGATTACCCAAACGCGTATAATAACTATCTCAAGAGCACGCTATCAACTTAAAAGGTGACAGCAAAATCAATGCAGAGCTTCGTAAAACCTAATTCCAGCGAAAAGGAAAAGATGAAGCAACATTACAGAAATAGCCAACTCTCCTCCTCCAGCCAAAACCACGAGCGCCAAAGGCACGGCTGTCTGGGGCGGACGGGAGCTGAGGGAGCAGAGTCCCGGCTCGCACTCCCAGCCGGGCAGGGATGCTGCTCCCCGGGCACTCACCTGTGCGCGCCGCGGGGCTCGGCGGCAGCAGCAGCGGCAGCAGCGACAGCAGCGACAGCGCCAGCAGCCCGGCGCCCATCGGGGCCGCATCTCCCGGCCCGGGGCGCCCCTTCGCGCCGCGCAGGGGGCGGGCAGGGCCGGCGGACAGGACAGGACAGGACAGGTGGGAGGAGGAAGGAGGAGCCGGGCGGGCGGTGCCGCTCCCGCGGGGCCGTGCGGACGGGACGGGCGGGGAGGAGCTGCGGGACGCGGGGAGCGCCCCGTGACGCTGCCGTGACCGCGTCGTGCCGCCCCGACGCTGTCTCCAAGCTGCGGGGTGATTCCTCCTGCATCCCTCAGTGCTTTCACTGATGAATAACTCTCCCTCGAAACCACCGTAAGACGTGAGTGGGATGCTCTTGCACACCCCCTTGTTTCTTTTCTTAGAGGAAGCTGAAGGCTAACGTGGTACATCACTGAGTGTTCAGAGACACGATTTCCCCCACTACTTCGCATTTAATTGTGTGTTTGAAGATGGAAAGAGGCTATGGAGTGTCCATTCTTGGAGACGCTCAAAATCCATCTGACAGAGCTGAGCATCCTGTTCCACCTGACCCCGGTTGGAGTAGGGGGGCTGCAGAGGCACATTCCCACCTCAGCATTCCTGGACTCGTGAGAAATAACACGGTTTTGCTGTGAACAGAGCTCTCGCTGAGTGAGTGTGGAGCTGCTCAGTGCAGCTCAGAGCAGGAGGTGAGGGGACCTGAAAGTGTGCACGCTGTGCTCGTGGGGTGCTACAGACTGAGTACTTGGGGAGGCTCTGGCAGCGGGAGGTGCTGAGACATCAGCCCTTCTTCCCTTAGCTGGACCCCTGCCAGCTCCTTTCCTGCCAAACAACCTGATTTGCTGTCCTCCCACTTAACGTTCCCTTCAAGTTTACCTTCTCCATCTTGGCAAACTTTTGCCAGTTTTAGTTCTCTTAATCCTTTATCACCAGCCAATTCCCTCAGGCCTTTCTGTATGAAAGGAGTATCATGCAAACAAGAGCCAGGTATCAAAAAAACTGCTACAGATCAATCCACTGAAGTGATGGTCAGCTTGGGTTGACTGGTAAAGCAAGAGGCTGTGTTTGGAAATTATTGTCTTGCTTGTTTATCTAATTCTAGTTTGCAGAAGATGAGAAACTGTACATGGTACATATATAGGGTAATATATATTGTAGGTATATATATATCCATATAGACATATACACTATAGTGAAGCTCCTGATGGACCTCTCTCCCCAGTTGCTGTTTCTGTGTGTTCTACACTGGTTTCTCTCCCAATTAGCTGACTGTCACTCTGTGTCTTCCCTGCAATTCCTGCTTTTTTGCCTCTTGTGCTGTGTTAGGAAGGGGATACTTGGTGCCTTTGTCTGGATACAGAATCCCACTCTGAAAGTGTGGTGAGAAAATGGGGTTTCTAGCCTCAGTTCTGACGCCAGAGACAAAACACTTGTTCAAAGTTCAAAGCCATGGTCACAAGGCAAGTAATCCTGCTTGCCCATGACATTAACTGTATATACAGTGAGTGATGAGAGGACCCATAGTGAGTTCAGGTACTCATCTGGATGGTGTCTCTCCTGTCAAAAAATTTTCACCAAATTTTTCCCAAAGAATTTGATGAAAGAGGACACTGCTTTCTCTAACTGGAGGTGTTTCCACCTTCAGCTGAAACTTCTTGCACTCTTGAGGATAAATGGCATTTTAAGCAGACGTCAGGAGAGGAGGCCTTCCAGTGGTTTTTTTATTCCTCTACCCTTGTTCTTGGAAATGTCCAGGCTGACTTGACTTAGGAAGATTGCAGCCTGGCTTTAGACTGGAAGCTCTGTCACAAGTGGCTGAAGTTTCTAAGTATTATAAAGAGGGAAAGTAGCCCCTCAAATTTCAGTGTCTCATTTCCATTTTCTTTTTTATCTTGAAGAGAAAAATTAATACCCTTTTCCTGCCAGAGTTTGGCACTGCCAATATGATTTGCTATCACCTCTGCCTGCGTCTTCACCCGTGACAGTGGAGCTTTGTCTCCACTGTAGTTTGAACTTTTTCCTCTCCATCTCTATTTTTTTTATCAAAAATGAAAGCTATACATAAGAAATTAATGATAAAATAATCTAATTTTAGCAGGAAAAGATCTCTCTCATTTACATTACTGCAAATTTGAATATAGCCCTTAACTTCCGCAGATGTACTCCAGATTGATTGTACATGAGAGTGGTTAGGAATAGAATTTAACTGCTGTACAAGATGACTAAAAGATTGAATAGGGTGAATAATTTATTCTTAATTATAAAAAAATAGTTCAAGAAGTTAATTCAGCTATACAATGGAAAAATTCAGAAGAACATTTAGGATTATGTATCATAAATGTTTTGAAAAAAATCCAATCCTTGACATTTTGATTTATTCTCCTTTTTAGCTGGGTGTTGAAATGGTGTTGGGATAAGCTTCTGCCTTTGTCAAATAAGTGTGAGAAAGAGATGATAATCTTTCCTGATAAGATGCTATGTTACAGGTGTTCAGGAGCAGTTTACTTCTCCAAGGAACTTGCTGGCAGGCTTGAAGAGTTTTTTTTCACCTGACATCCTTAGTCTCAGAAGCCCAGCAGGAGGGAGGAAATTCTGTGTTTGATAGGATGGGGAGTGTTAACCAGCTTGATTGCATCAATCTGGGACTGTGAGTGCCTTTCTTGATTTTCTTTCTCTCTCCCTGATCACACGAGCTGCAGTTGGAATCAAGTCATAGTTGTGCTTTTCAACAATCTCCCTCTCATTCTCAGTACCGTTCAAATTTCTGAGAAATATGTTTATTTTGCAGAACAGTGCACACACAGCTTTTGGCTCCAGCACTACCTGTAATCCCAGACTCCTTTCTCAGTCTCAGTTGCTGTTGGCAATTTCATTGGAAATTTGCCTGAGTGGGGCTGGCAGTGCCTGGCCTTGTGTTTCTGCCAATTGATGGTGATATGTTGAGTGTGCTTGCGTGGTGACTGAGCCGGGTGTGTTAGCAGGTGAAGAGTGAGGTAGATGGACTGCACAGATATTTCCACAAACCACATTTATTGTCTGCAAGCAATAAGAAAAGCCCTGTTTGGACAAAATAGAGTTTCAGTCAAGATCATCACATCCTAGATGCATCCCACTGGATCTGGGCCTGCTGTCAGTGAAGACAAGAACTTTTCTGAGACTTTTCCTCCTGACAGCAAATAGAGAGATGGTCTTAGAAAATCAAGGGCCTATGCTTTACTCTGTAAATAGTTTAACTCAGGAGTGTAAATGAAAGAGTAATTTCAATGCATATAGCATCAGACATTGCCAAATGTATTCAATAAGAACAACATAAGAACTAGAAGGAAACTTCAGACATGTGGCCACAATCCAATCTAGCCTTGCACAACTGATCTTTCTATGGAAATTTTTTAATTGTTGTAATTTAAGATGCAGATAGGCTGCCTTGGACAAGTTTTAAATTACACACAGAAAAGATAAACCTACACTGTTGCTCAGAAAACATTTCAGAATATTTTTGCCTTTGCATTCTTTCAACAGAACAGTAGCAGTGTACTATTCTTTAGAGGGACTTAAAGAAAAAGTGCTTGAAAGCACTAAAAGATGCTATCAGACTTATGTTTTGGAATCCAGATGTAGAACTGAGAAAGGTGCAGTTTGTGCTTTTTGTGCTCACTGCAGGAACAAATCTGTGTCCTGTGTAACCTGACCAACCACCTTGCAAGTCGTAAGAGGGATTTTTAGGTTTAACCAATTGGTTTAGGGTTAGATTGGGATGCTTTTTTTTTTTTTGATACTGCACAGTTTTGTGTGTCTCATATTTGCAACGTCTTTTGCCTACTCAGTTCTCTGTTGTTGAATCTGTATTCTGCCAGCCAGGTTCAAACTCAGGTGCAGGCAATTAGGTGCAATCAAGAGGCACTGGTCTTGCTGTTCAGCTCAGCAGAAGATTGATGGCAAGGTGTCTCTTTTGCTAATCCTGATACTTGTTGCTTTGCCAGTAAGTGCCGCTGACACTGTTCACATTGATGAGAAGACTGCCTGACTGCTGGCTTTGCTGCCCTCCATGCTGTTATTTAAAAACTTCTAGGGAAGTCTCCAAAGGAAAATAAAACGGAGCTCATTTATTTGTGACACTTCCTTTCTGATTATGAAGTTCACTCACATTTTGGAGATAAATGTATACTTAGGCAACAACAAGTTAAATACCTTTTTTCCCTTTCTGATATATGGATTTATCAGAGTTCTTTTTCAAAGAGAAAACTGAGAGCGAAATGATATTGTTCTGAGTGTTATGGAAGAGAGTTTTGAGTGATGATTCATGTTCCTCCAGACAGAGTTTATAGTTTATTCCTCATGCTACAGTAGTTTCAGTGTGACAACAGTTACTCATCTTCCCCCATTAAGAACCTCTCATGAAAGTGATTCTTCATACTCTTGTTTCCTAAAATATTTGTCATTTACTATAAAAGATTTTATAAAAGTTCACAATTTTCAAGGTATGCAAAACAGTACAGTTATTTTCAGTCAAAGGCTGAAAGAAAAGGATCAGACATTTATATTTCTTTAAGACTTTGGATAAAGAGTTTAATAGATCTTGTTTAATTTAAATAAAGTTCTTTTTCAGAACTTTGGAAAAATAAACAATCCAGAAATTCCTGCTTTTGCTCACAGTGAACTGAAACACCTTAAAAATTGCTTCTTTGCTCTTTGTAATTTGATTGACTAAACAAAATAAGTAGTCTTCACTCAGAGGTAAAACAATCGGCATCAATAAAAAACCCATTCTTATACACAGCTGTGATTAGGAACATGCCCACACAGCTGTGTACAGGGGTTATACGTTTATACCTAAAGTTCAAGCTCAAATGAATGAGAGTAGTACATATTCTAAACTCTAGACATAGTTCAGTTGGGTCTTTTGCAAATGCTTTGCCTTTTATCTCTTACAAAATGCTTCTGATAAATGCAAACATGACCAAGGATAAAGTTCTCATATACGAAGAGCCAACATGTGTAGAGACACTTTGCATATAGGTTACCTGCAGTGACAAAGTTGAATAGGGACATATACATCCTTCTGTGTTCCTGTCCCCTTCCAAAGAAGCCAGAACAAGGGAGTCTATTCAAGAGACTCCTTCCAGTGTCCCTGGAGCTCTAGGCTTTGTGGATTTTGGAACCCTAACCCTAAGCAGAGCAGTAAAAGCAGATGTTTGCTGAGGCTGAGGTTCCTAGCACATGGTTTTTGCTACACATATACTTTTCCTTGATCTTTTTGACAGTGAAATCACAAAATAAAGTCACAGAAAAAAAAAACCCATATTCTTCTGAATACTCCATATCTCCTTTTTTTGACAGTCCCTCTAAAGTTAAACTGCTTATTGTAAGGCTTACACTCCAGGAAATCACGGTAAGCCTTCCAGTGATCACGCTCGTTAACACCTTCAACAGGGCTTTTCCTTGTCTCTAATTCAAAGAGTAGTTATGATTTTCCATCATATTACATGTAGGAGGATGTGACACGTGTTCTTGATCTGACTCAGTCTACTGATACCACCAAAACCAGTAAAGTTAAACCATTGCAAGCATGGAAGTAAAAGTCATTCTTCCACCCTCCTAAGTCACAGGTGCAGTGTATTCACAAATCCTGATTTGAATAGAGCCTTTTAGAGCTGACCAAACCACTGAGTGCAGCCAAGACCACCCCGGATTTGTAAAACCAAATCCAAAGTGAGTTCACCAAGATGGAAAAAAACGAACTGTGACTGAGAAGTAATAGTCATAATAATAAGCACTTCAACTGAGCTTGACCCAGGACACTCACTGAAGCAGCAAGTGCTCTGGGAAATGTTTGAGCTCAGCAGCCTGCAAGAGGAAGTTTGCCTCTGAGTTAAGGAAAGATTAAGTGTAACTCCCAAGAGGTCTCTCATGAACCTTCAGAAAATCATGATGGTAATGATATGCTAAAAAACGTGCCTGTCCTGCAAACCAGACTTCTTAAATTGCTTATCAGAAGCATTAATAACCTTAAGCTACAGCCTTGTAGGACAGAAATGAGTCTAGCAAACACCTGGAACAGGGTGGAAACCTATTCCTGTCTGGCTTCTAAGAGTCCAACCTGTCTTTCATACTATGGCACCTGGCCTAGAAACCACAGACAGGTGTCTCAGCTACGTCCCCTCTGCTATATGCATCTTTCCGACCTGAGAAGTAGGGGAATGATGCAATCTCATCTGGGTTTAGATCAGACATCTGAATTTGTGGGCTTACTCTATGTTCACAAATGATTTTGAACACATGCTGTTTTTTTAATGCTTGATGTTTGTGGTGCTACCACATCTGCATGGCTAACATGCCTGAGCTTCAAAAAGTCTGATTTTCAGTCATCTGTTCACGTGTTTGCGTTTTGAAAACAGCACCTGTTTTAGGTGTCTTCCTAAAACAGAGGACTGCAATTCAGTTTGGAAGATCTTTGTGTGATTAGTGCTGGAAACAGCAAGAAAGTCAGGTATAGCTATTAACTAAAGTGCCCAAAGTCAGTCATATCTTTGAAATCAGATAAGCCTGAATCTGGATAACTCATATTGTCAGGACTCTTTATCACACGGGAGTAAGACTGGGGCAGCCACAGACAGGGCAGAGTTCCCTGCAGGCAGGTGGATGCAATGGCCATGACACAGGTAGGTGTGACATGTCCCAGATTGTACTTATGGTGTGCTTGCTGTGGGGATCACCCGTCACACTGTGGCCCAACATGGTCTGCTTAGCCCAGGCAGTACAGCCACCTAGAAATTAGATGTGCAAAATATGGTCATACTCAAGAAACTGTGAATAAAGAAGTCAAGCATTCAAAAGTTTTGCTGTTACAGTGCTCTGTTACCTCCCCTTGGGAACAGAGTGGAAACTGTCCTTTTCAAAGTGCTGCTACCATCCTGTTATGATAATGTAACAAAGAAAAGGAGAAACATTACAAATGGTGAATAAATCATAAGAGACAGCTGAAACAGTTACTCAAATGGATGGAGAAGGCTTTTTCCATATAAATAATGAATGGCTTCTCCTGTGAAAATGGCAGATATGGCACATATGTAAGAGGGAGAGATGTCACTCCAGCAGTGTTTTGTTAAGGAAGGAGAGATCCCTAAAGACAGGATTTTGTCCTAACTATAGAAAAAAGTGCTTCCAAGTGGAGCAGGAGCATGCACAGGTGATATGACATGGCACTTCCAACATCTTGGGAATGGTGCTGTGCAGGGCAGGGAGTTGGACTCAATGAGCCTCGTGGGTCCCTTCCAACTCAGCTTATTCCCTGATTTGGTGAATAGTTGTTACTATGATGCACACATGTCCCTTGAAGCCCATGGGAATGGACGGTGATTTAAAAGCTCATAGAAGGAAGGGGCATGGTGTGTGAATGTGTGAGTATGGTGAAGTTTACACAGCAAAAATTTAATGAGGCTACCAATTAGAAATTACCTATAGGCATCACCACCCTGCTTTTGAGAGGCTGGAGGATAAGTTTGCATTTACAGTAACAGCAACAACCTAAACAGAAATTTTGCTTCCATTATAGTTGTTCAGAAAATGAGCAAATCCCATAGTTTCTGAATAAAGTTTCTGTTACTGTCATCTTTCCTGCTTAACTCTAGTATCAGGCTATTAAGCCTTGAAATCAAGCTTTTACAAGTATTTTGTTGCTTGACAAAATGGAATGAAGAAACAAATAGCCTATAAAGAAGTCATAATGGTATAATTTTGAAAGCATTAGCTATAACTCATACTGTTAACTTCTGAAGGAAGAAAGCATTGATGTTATTTGTTTTCTAGGCAATGGTAAAGAAATCAATATGGCCACATAAATGCTTGATAGCATTAATACTTGAGTCACTATAAATTCTATTAAATCTATTTCCTAAAATGTCAACAATTCATCTCTGCAGAAAAATACAAAACACATTGGAGCATCTTAGCCTTGGGAAAATAAGTACTAAGTTTATGTTTGCTGCAAGAATTTCAAAGAGTTTAAGGATAATTTTTATTTGTGTTTTCTTACTATACTAGCTCTAATTTTAAAAAACCTAATGAAAGAATATCTTTATTTTTGACTTAGAGCAGTGTTATTTAGAAAAGTTGCACTCAGTGCATCAGCTTACATTTAAAATTAGGTACTAAAGAAAGAGAAAATATACAGTCAAAGCTGAAGTTGCAGGTCTGAGTAAGATTAGTCTAAAAATTAATGTCCAATTAGTGAATTGATGAGGATGCGCAAGCCCTTTGCAGGTCTCAGCAGTGGCCTGCCAAATAGATGGTAGTATTCATCTCTCTGACAAAGCAAGAATAACTTCAATACAGAGAATGGATATGTGTTCTAAGTTGGCCTCTCTTCTTTGCTGTTATGATGTGAAGAACTGTCCATTAATTTGTTTTTCTTTTTTGCCTTTCCACATAGAAGATGCTTTAATTTTTGACTAATAAGCTTCCTTAAGAGTTTAAATGTCAATTTGAGAGTTATTCCTGATTTCTGCTGGATTTGCTGAAAGCCAGTAAATGTGTTGAGTTCACATATGCCTTACTATGTGCAATTGTCTCTATGACAAAGTGTTTTACTGTTACCCACTCTATGACCACAGGCTATTTCTAAGCTTCTCCAGCTGTTGACTACTCATACAGAGTTTGCTCACTTGGCTCTTTCTGGGTGCAAATGTTGCAATAACGCAGTCCACAAAGATGTGTTGAAACTCCTTCTGATGATCCCACACAATGCCGTTTTATCAATTACTTTCATCTCATAAAATATTTATTCAGATGGTAGTGGATATGTAGTTAGAAATCATTATAAGAACACAGTAGGACTCCATCATTTATTTTTCCTTTACAAGGCTCATGTCATGATGCTTCATACTTTTTTCTGAGATGGAATAATTTTCTCAGTTAGAAGGAGTGTTAAAGGTTGGAGATTCTTACTTTGCTTAGATAGATAAATCTTCTCAGGATGGACTTCAATATGAAAGAATTTTTTCCTCTATCAGTGCTCATGCTCCTTTCCCTCTTTTTCAAAAATGTCCAAATTAGTAAATTAAAAAATTTACTAAAATAGCAACTGGATGTCATAACTTCCTTTTAATATCTACTGCACCTTTTTAGTGCAATGTTGCCACTTTTGTGGATGGCCTATGAACCTAGGCTTGAGTCAAGGCAGATCAAGATACTCCATCCGCACCAATGAGGTCCTTGGGGGACTCACTTTGAAATTAAAGTCATTTTCAATATGGAATCATTTTATTGTGTGCGTGCATCTGCGCATAAAGTTTACATTGGGCTCTGAGCAGCATATAAAGGCTTGTGAGAGAAATTGGGCTAAGTAAAGCACTCATCATTAATCAGAGTACTAAACAAGCATGAGCACTAGAGAATGACCACAGCTGCCACTTCATTTATCTTGCTGTCAGAAAGTAACTCTCCTACAGAGAGAAGCTCTGAAGTGGTGGCTTAGGTTCTTTTGTGTCTCTCAGCTTGCAGAGAATATATATGCTCATACATCTGAAATGCACATCTACATTACATACATACATATCTTTATATTCAAAAATACACCATATATAAGCACATTTTTCTACTGCTGTGTCTACACTGATGTTTGTCTTCTCAGTAGTCCTAAACTCTACTTTGGAGCTTAAAAGTGAGAGATATGCCAGTTTATTTCAATATTTATTATTGATTTTTGTATAGTCTGGGTTTAAGACTCAATAATAGAAATCTTTTCTACAGTTTCACTGTCAAGTAACTTTCTGTGATAACTTTCATCAGTTCACCCCTCATGGAGATGTGATGTGTAAGTAGCTGATATGGTAAATCAGAGTATCTTAACTTCCATTTCAGAGTGAACACGTGATGCTGGAAGGTGATAGAACCTATTTTCTCATTTTCTTTGGGAAAAAACCCAGAAAAGTGAAGTACAAGTTACTGAAAGTCTCTGAGTGTTATTTTTATAGTGGCCTGTTTGCCAAGGATGTTCTGAAGACAAACTAACAGACAGCTTGTCATATACTAAGTTTATAGGGCAACTGGGTGTCTGGTCTTCCTTAGGCTGACCTTTTGCATGACAGCAATAAATCAGTAGCCTTCCGTGTCTCTTGTATTTTCCCAAGCTCTTGGGAAAAGGATGATTGAATAGGAAGAATTAGCGCTGCTGCATAGGATTTAGCATAATGGATAGATCATTAACCTTTTAAGTCTGGTATCCTGGCTTCCAAACTGGCCTACCATGGCTGCTTCAAGAAGCAAAAATCTCCATACAATAGCAGGGGTGGTTTGTGCAGGCAAGGGGGAAGATTTCTGCAACCAGAGTCATGAGAATGGGTTGCTGTGAGACTGGATGGCGCTGCAGCCACAGTGGAACAGCATTGTGAGTTACACAGACCTCAGGAACATAGGCAGGGATGTGTCACATGTATGGCTTTCTCCACACAGCACGGCCAGAGCTAGGCACTCACTGTGACAGGGTTATGCTATCCTGTGGTGTCATCTACACCTATATCAGAGGTAGCTGAGATGCCTATAGCAGTGTGTCTGAGGGAACAGAAACTCTGTGTGGGCTGCAAGTAGTTAGGTGGTTTGCTTTTTGAGGCATTTTCATTACTACCTTGCTAAGAGCATCCACATTAGCTAGTTTCAAGTCAGCCAAGGAGTGGACACCTAAACATTGATGCAGGATCTGCACTCATTTGATGGCAGTTTTTAGTTTATGTGAAAGAGCGTGTGCGATTTGCTGCACCTCCGCCAAGAACTTTCAGGAGAAAAATACATCACCACCTAAAAGGACAGAGACACCCATACCCAGCACTCTGGTAGCTGATATTATCAGACACTCTGGTACCATTTCCTTGAGTATCCAGGACGCCTGCAAGAACAGGTATAGAGAGACCTATGTGTTACAGGGAGACCTGAAATCGCTTTTGCAGTGGCAGATGAAGACCAGGCATGATACCCTCACTACCTAAAATGTACTTGCTTCCCTGATTTAAGCAACTACATCCTGTCTCAGATGTATGATTACAATGGAGTCCTATTAAAGCTGGAATTCAATGTTGAAAATAAATAAAGTTTCTCATCTCTTGTTGGATATTTGGTCTGAAAGAGCCTGCTCAAAGGTACAGTTTCAATTCCATTTGATTTGAAGTTACTTCACAGCATGTGTTGCAACACTTGAAAACATATGTCAGAGGACTCATCTTGACAGGGCTTTCCATGAGAGAAAAGAGCTAGATGTAGACAAAGCTAGATGGATAGATAATCAGATCAACCTCAAAAGAACCAGCTTTTCTTCTTCTTAATTTCTGGTGTTTTCATGAGCCCACACTGAAAATGTGCATCCACAATGCAGTTGAAAATTATAAAATCTATTTTAACAAAAAAGATTTTATGCTCCGGGAGCTTTAATTCATGCCTTAACAACACCCCACACTGGTCATTATAATGCTTTGTGTGTTGTCTTGCCATCTGCCTACAGAGAGAAGTTACAGTGCCATTACATGATACTGTTGATACCATGCTAAAGTGTAGGAAAATATCTGAACTTCCTACACTGTGATATTTTCTAAAATAATGTCAAAGGTAGCAAGTGTGCCAGTTTGAGCTGACTTACACCTCGCATTAACAATGCCGTGGAAATCTAATTGTGATATTTTGTACTTGCTCATCTCTTAGGGTGTGTTACTGACAAGCGACAGTAGCACAAGAGGACAGAGCAACAATCTGACTTTAAAGGAACAGAGAAAAGGCATAAACTTATTTCCAGTCATAGTAACACCTCCTTCTGGCAAATCACATGGGAAAGTGGGGAATTTACAGGTGGATCAAAGCTGGAGCTGACTGGTGCGGCTGCCTGCTTCAGAGATGACCAAGTATTTAGCCATTTGCTTGGCTGCCTGGGTTGTGTGTGTGTTCATGAAACTGTACAAAACATCTGAGCATATATTAGGTAGAGATTTCTATTTTAAGAATTGGCTATTCATGTTTAACCCTGCCCACCAGGTGTTTTACTATTATTACCTTTATATGATCTCCTGGATTTTGCTGTCATTCCCGAGCGGGTGTGCTGCCACTTGCCCATTGCCTGACTAATCTCACCTCAGGAAACCTTCTGTTTCTGTACTCTTCTCAAGTCATGTCTTTACTGGTCTGGTTTTCCTGCTGTGCAAAAGTTTTTATTAGTTTTATTAATGTAAAAGCAAATTGTTTAAATAGCAGCAAGCATCACAAACATCTGAGTTTCTACCAGTTATCTTCTGTCACTGGCATGTGTACTCATGCACAGATGTAACAGGCTTCACACTTGTGAAATCAGATTTTCAACTTCTACATTTGTTCTGTGCTCTGCTGATTTCAGCAGATCAGGTGAGGAGTGGGGAGCTAAGCTCCTCCTACAAACACAAGTGGAAAAAAATCAGTGTAGAGCTAGCTGTATGGTGTTGCAATTCGTTTGAGGGTTCCTGGGGAGTCCCTGGGGGCCCCTAAGCTGTGTGTTCACTGGTAGCAGCAGCAGGCAAGGAGACTCACACGGCTTCTGAGGGTGCTCATTAGATGGGGGTTTATTGGGGGTCCCACCCCTGGGAGCAGCATGGCTTCTGAGGGAGAAGGGGGAAGGGGGAGAGAGGGAGAGCCTAGGGAGAAAAGGGCCAAGAGAGACTCTGTGGTCTCCCTCACACAGCTTCACAGGGAGGTTCAAAGTGGGCGTGGAATAAGTCAATGGGATTACAGATCCATGATACTGCAGGGGAGGATCACAGGCTTGGAATAAACCGTGCATTTTCGAAGGGTGAGACAGAGCATACCATTTAAATAAAATGTAACACCACAAAGGCTGACCGCCTGCGGTTCCACCATGCCATCAGATCACCACCTGGAGAGGACTTCTGCAGAGTTAGTTGGTGCACCTTCTTTCTGGTCCATGAGAAATGTCTGAAACATGGGACGTCTTTGCAGGACCATGCAGACCACAGTCACTGAAACAGCAAGGCAGCTAGAAGAGCTCATCTTTCCTAGGCAAGAACAAACATGTTCCTGTGGGGAACACATCATTCCAAAACTATTGACTTCAGTGGGAGTTAATCTTCTAAATACCCCTACTTTCAGAGTGCCTTAAATACTTTCATGTACTTATGCTTGTAGTATCCATGTGAAACAGGGAAGGGCACTAATCCAGTTTGTAAAGGTATTCAGAGGTATTTGTAAAGATATACAAGCAATCCCCTTTGAACTAAATGATTGCTAGGATTACACAGAAAGCTTGTGGGCAATGCAGGGAACTGGATTTTGTTTTCTGTGATTTCAGGACCTCAAATACTAGACCGCTGTGATGCTGCCTATCACACAAAAATAATTGACAAAGTAATACATTAATGCCAAATTTGAACATAAGTCTTCCTTTGCAAGAAAGATAATGGCAGAGTTTATATCGCAGTCAACAGGTTCAGGGGTTAAAGATCAGCTGAGACTATAAGTGCCATTTTAAGGGGAAATATCTGTTCCGGCAAGCTGTGTTTCAAAAGATGCAGGAAGTTACAGAACAGCTGGTTCAGCTGTTCTGTAAGCCCTAGAATAACTAAAGACCATACCTTTTTTTTCTTTGCTACTTGGAAGAAAACACCAAAATTAACTTAGTTGTTTGGAACATGGTGCCAATAATGCTAAGGTTGTGAGTTTGACCCCAGCATGGGCCATTCACTTGAGAGTTAGACTTGATGATCCTTGTGGGTGCCTTCCAACTCAGAATATTCTGTGATTCTATTCTATACTATTGGGGGAAAAAAGCAGCAAGCTTTTTCAATTTTTATTTCCCAAAAAATGAATTCTGTGTTTCAGCAGAAAACATCAATTCATTTACTTCTCAGGCCTGCAAAAATGTAGACACTCAACCTACAGTTTGAGATGTACTAACCACTGCTATATCTTGACTTTTTTACTCCTCCTGTAATTTAAAACCAGATTCCTATTAATGACACTATTACGTATGAAGGCAATTGAATGAAGCAACAGCACTTTTGACTGTGCTGAACTTTATGTTGAGGTGAAATTAGTTTTGTTATTCCCTGTTACCTTGAACAGTATTTGGCTCCTCAGGCACAGACAAGTATACAACTAAAGAAGAGCTGTGACTCTTGTAAAAAACCTATAGTCCACAGAAAACATGCAGGAAATGCCTGCTGTGCCTACTGAGGAAATATTTTCTGGAAGTGAATCATATGTGGTATTATTATCTTTACTATAAAGGGTATCTATAGTAAAAGGAATATTTTTTCTCTGGCTGCTGGAACCTCATAATGTTGTTTCACATTCCTACCACTATCTTGTGTATAATTCTCTCTGTCCTGACATAAATGTTAGTAATCAGAATAAATTTAGACACAAATACCAAATGGCTTGAAGTTTACTCACAAGAAAATAAAAAGCATTGTCTACAAAGCACTCAAAATACACCAGTGGTGAGAGGGTTTAAATCAGTATTTCTTTATTATACTTACAACTTCCTTGGTCAGACACAAGAAAGTTGAAAGAAGCTACTTCACAACTCAGTGCTTCTGGTGCTCACATGGCATTGTGCTTCCTTGCACTGGTAAATTTGTTTTGTATTTTATGTTACTACAGAGACAAGAGAGAGCTACTCCAGCCAACATGCTGGTTACCACAGCCCAATTTCCCCCTCCCACTGTGCACATGCCACTGCCCACCTCCTGGAGGAGTGCATTGGAACACAGCAGGAGTGGCTGCTCCTGGCTGGGCACAGCCCAGCAGGGCCTGGAGCAGCCCCTGGCACACTCTGCAGTGCCAGCACCCTGATTTTGGTGACACCCAGCTTTACCTCCCAAGGAGCTGCACAGCTGTCAGCAGTACAGAGTCTCCTCTCAGACTGTCCCAAAGGCTGCACCTGTAAGGGAGCAGCAGCATCCCTCCAGCATCCATGGACTCCTGATCCTGCAAACAACAGGGATGAGATGAAAGCCCTGCCCTGTCACCTTTCCCCTTCAATACCTTGATGCATGGGCAGCTTCAGACTCCCTCCAGGCTCTCCAGCATGCCAGGAAAGCAAAGGCAAGGCACAAAAGCAGCAGTCAGGGTGTGCCAACAGTGCAAATTATAACAGAAGAGACAAGACACAGAAAAATTCCAGTATGGGATTATGGTAATAAGAAAGAGACTTCTTCCCAGCAATTCAGGCACTTCACTGAAGATTATTGCATCACTTAGTGCATTGCACTAATCATGATGCCTAGAAACCATGTATTACAATACTGAGTGCTGCAGTGCTGAACGTTGCAGGGCATGAATCCTATTTCTCTCCCTGTCCCATGGAGCCCTGTCAGAAGTGCAGAATTTTGCAGCCATGTGGTGACCAGCAACTCTCTGCAGGAAGCAGACAAGAGAATAAAACAGACCACATCAGAGCATCTTGTGAGTTGCCAAAAGAATACATGTGCTTGAAAACAAGAACTTGTTTTGAAAAACAAGTTCTTGTTCACAAGAACAAGACAAGCTGGAAAACAGATTGTCTTGTTTTTGAAACTTTGTTTTGTTTCTCTTGGTGTTTCAAATGTGTCAATTAGATACCATATCCACGATCTTTCCAGACAAACCTGAAGAGGCAAAAAGCCTTGCTTTCCTCTTGAACTTCTGCATATCCTCAAAGGGGAAGTCATGTAGAAACAGCGTGACAGTCTTCTGGTTTCCTGACACTCACACCTTGACCATGCAAGGAAGTCTCTGTGGGTGAACTGTGAATTTTAGACCTGATGAAGTTTTCCCATACTGTGGTGTTACATTTTATTTAAATAGCATGCTCTGTCTCACCCTTCGAAAATACACGGTTTATTCCAAGCCTGTGATCCCCCCCTGCAGTATCATGGATCTGTAATCCCATTGGCCCAAGGCTTATTCCGCGCCCACTTTGAACCTCCCTGTGAAGCTGTGTGAGGGAGACCACAGAGTCTCTCTTGGCCCTTTTCTCCCTAGGCTCTCCCTCTCTCCCCCTTCCCCCTTCTCCCTCAGAAGCCATGCTGCTCCCAGGGGTGGGACCCCCAATAAACCCCCATCTAATGAGCACCCTCAGAAGCCGTGTGGAATCTCCTTGCCTGCTGCTGCTGCTGCTACAGTGAGCACACAGCTTAGGGGGGCCCCGGGACTCTCAGGGAACCCTCAAACAGATTGCAACAAGCCTTGGTTCATGTCACCTTTATCTCCCTACCACAACTATTCACTGGTTAGGATGAGTTGGAGCTCTCTGGCACTAAGACTGATTCTTGTGACTCCATAGATGGAAAGGCTTTATTATTCCATACTTGATGAGCTTATTCACTGCCGCAGTTCTACAGTTCTGTTAATTATTTTCTCTGCATGCCCTTTTTCCTCTGAAAATGTCATGTTTTGGGACCCAGCCTGAACCTTTTTTTCCCAAAGTATCAGTGATATAGGAAAGATTATTCAAGCGAATCATTCATGGATTTTTTTTTTTTAAACAGAGAGCTTTCCAGCTGACTGAAAGCTCAGAGGTTGGAGGCCTCCAAATCCATATCTGCAACTGTGTGGGATGAGGGTTTCCAGCTCTGCATTCAGATGGGGAAGCAATCTGCTTGCATCTCTCCATGCTAAGATGTGGAAATGACTTCACTGTTCCACATATTGTGGTTGGAAACATTGGAAGGATCCAGTGATGATCTCTTGCTCATATATTTTCTCAGTTTCCTTGTCCTTGTCTTTGGTCTAGGGCTGAGGATCTCAGACTTCTCTCTGCTCCTCAAGCAGAGGAAAGAGATCAGCATAGCAGCTGATGGTCACAGCTGTGATTAAGGCATTGCATTACTCCAGTCTTGCCACAACATGTCAGTATAATCCCACGTATGGTTCAGCCACACTTCTTTTTATAGTTCCTTGGTTTATTCAGAAAACTGCCTTGGGATTTGGGATTTAGCTGTTTTCTTTTCAGCTTTAATTTGTTTCCCAATCTGTGAAGTAACAGCTGCATGCACTGACAAGAAATGTATCTCTTCTGAGAAAAGTAATGCAGACTTGTTTCAGGAATAAATCCCTCCTTTTTATACTTTTCTATTAAAAAGGAGCGTTCAAGTATTCATCAAAGGCTCAGTTCTGAAATGTACTTTTCCAGGACTGACTCCTGCCAAGCTAGGTACACTTATCAATGAAAAATGAAATTACACCCTGTGACTGTGGTTTGATTTTTTTTTCTTTACTTGGAGTTTTTAAATTGGGATTTTCTTTACAAAGTAATTCTGATTTTTCTGTAGTAGTGAAATATTCACATCTGGTGTTCACATTGCCTGAAATAAATAAATGAAATTAATTACAATTTTCCTGATGTTCTTTTGTAGGTATAACAATTAGCACAATGGCTCTTCATTGTCATCCTGTTCATGTGTTTAAAAGTAAGGATTTCTGAAGAGTCTGGTCTTCAGACCATGGCTAAAATGCTGTCCCTAATCAAGTGAACAGGTGACCTGTATCATTGTGTGAAGTTAGCCTTTGGACTCTGAAAGCTGGCTCTGCTTTTGGCACAGCCTGTAGCGAGCAGGGAGTCTGTCCCTGCTTCTGCTTCACAGCCTCTCCAAATGGCTGTGATACCACCCCAGACCCATTATGTCCAGTTCCACTCACCAGTATCTGCTCAGAGCTTGCCTAAAACCATGAGTGATTTGCTTTGTGAGGGTTAAATACATGGCCTCCTGAGCCATGTCAGTAAATGCAAAATGGCCAAGAGGGAAGAGTAAACCTCTCACTCTTTCCTCCCACTTTGACACCAGGAAACTGAAACTAGTTTGGGGGAATTCTGTCTTCTCCGAATCCCAAGGATGCCCTAGGACTTGAACCCACTGGACCAGCTGTCCTTCTCTTGTTGAGTTTGTCCTGTTCTCCAGATAACTGAAATGCTTTAAGGCTGGAAGGACATAATCTGCAAAGGTCTAAGTAAGTGCCTCAAAACTTGCTTCTACTTAAGGAACATTACATTAATACAGTATGTTTAATCATGTAAGCAGCCAGTTTCACTGCTCTGTTGTGCCTGCTTGTAGCTTGCTATGTGCATAACGTGGGTGTAATGTCTTCCAGTGTCTTCTTTTGGCCTGCTGTTTGTGTCACTTCAGTCTTCAGCTTGCTCAAGACTTGAAATTCATTAGAAGTACTAGCACTGGTGTTTGGATGGTAAGCATGAAACAGATGTTTTTAATCTTGACAGTTTGTGGGAGTACACCGTGTTCTGCACTGCTCACCAGCTGAAATGAAGTGCAGGGTGGGAGTTAATACTCAGTTTGCTGCACCTGAACCTCAGTGAGCTCTTTGGACCCTCATGCTTACACAGCAGAAGTTTCTTGGGTCTTGTTTTTTCTTTTCTAGCCAGCACAGCAAGGAAACAAGGTGTTGTGAAGTGTAGCTTGTGAAACTTGCACATTGTGAGCAGGAGCAGAGCCCCTGGAGCAGGGAAGAGGCCTAATCCAAGGCAGAGGAGGGAGACTCCTTGTTGTCTTGTCACTGTGATGCTGATCTGTCAGTCTCTGTTGGTGAAATCACAGGGCCTCTTGTCATTTACAAGAAGCTGAGAGCGACTGGAACAACCTCAGCTCTTGAAGTAAGGCTGATGAGTGTACAGAGCAATGTCCTCTTTTTTGCCTCCTGCCTCGGATTACGTGGGTATGCTGCACTCCAGGCAGGATTATTGAATATTATATTGAACTATACTGCCTTCAGAGAAATAGCACCTCACTAAAAGCATTCCCAAAGGTCACTGATTGCAGTATGAGCTCTGACTGGATGTGTTAGATAAAGATTGATCAAAGCTGTCAAGGACAATTTTCATTCCTGTCCTACTCCAGGAAATTTAAACATGTCATTGGAAATCTCACAGCCTGGAAAATTAAGGACACAAGGGGTTTTCTCCCACAGAGAAGAGAATCTTATTTTATTTTTTTCACTCAAAAAACAAGATGCTGTCAATGATATTTTTAATAAGCGTTATTTTTTCCTCTCAGCAAAATTCCAGTTTTTCATTAGAAATATTTTTCTGGAAGTTTTTTTTTTTTTTTGATACTCTCCACATGCAGGGCAGAGGCTTATAGAAAATCAGCTGAAGCTTCTATGCTATTCAGTTTTCCCTCCCCTGTTTGGCTTATTTCCCCACCTTACACCATAACATAACTGGCTATCCTTGGACCTTGAGAGGTTGTGTTTCTTGCCACAGGTCATCAGGTGTTGGTAACACCAATGCATGGCTCTTCTGTTTGGTCAGATTGATGGCTTCACTCTGAAATGTGATTTTTCCTACTTCATCTAGAAGTAGTAGAATCTTTTTTTGTTGTAATGGTCAGTCATGGTAAAAACATGAACAACATAATGTTCCTTTGGATGAGTGATGGTAATTTGAATTGGTTCTTTCAGCTGTCTTTAATATACAACAGGTATAATAATTAGGGAAAGTCCTAGCAGGCTTTCCTCCAAGGCATGACAAACACTGTGCACACACTGAAAGGATCACACAGCTGCGGTAGCTCTTGCTTGTTTGTGCCTCTGGTTCTTTTTTGAGGTCATAGCACAGCTTGTAGAGCAAGGAAGCCTATGACTGGAACATTCAGAGTAATTCATCTCACTGTGTCTCCCAGATGGATTTCCTAGTTCTGGGCATGTCCTGCTCAGCTCTTCCCATTGCTTGGGCTTGACGCCAGCTTCTTGTGGTTTAAAATCTTAGGCACTCAAAGTACATTGCACTTTACATCACTGTGTCTCCTGTTATTTCAGGGAAACTGTCTTTCTGTGGCAAACACCAGTGAGGAGAAAACTGGCAAGAAATAATGTCCTTGTGTGCTCAGGGATGACATAATGATACATCTTGTGCAGCTGAAAGAATTTTACTATTTATTTAGTAAGTTTCTGCACTTTTAGCATAAATTTTCATGAATGGAGAAATATTTCATTGAGTGAGAGAATCAGCTTCAAGAAAGTATTCAGAATGAATGTAATAAAAAGAAGTACCAAACTGGGAACTCAGTCAGTTTCTGAAGTCTCACGTTCATTTTCCAGAGTTTCATTCATCCTACTCCATTTTCCACAAGATATTCCAGTTCAAATTTAAAAGTGATCATCCAAATATAAATGTAATTATTCAAAGGCAAAGAGAAGGTCCTTGGCACTAGAAATGCTACTGTGCCCAAGGTACCCTGCAACTCCAGTGTATATATCAGCATCATCTCATCTGTATTTCATCCCCATAACCAGATTTCTTAATGTAATCCTACAAAACAAATACGCATGACTTCAGGGTACAGCTTATACCTGGTAAATATCCTATTACTACATTACAGCAGTATTTCAGTGACTGGAGTAGAGCTTCAGTCACCCAAGCACAGATGTTGTGTGGGTGACTTCAGCTGCCACCCCCAGGACATGGGGATCTCATGCAGATCCCTCACTGTATCTGCCGACCACACAGGAATTTCTCTCTCTGGCTTTAGAAATCTTCTCTGTAATGGCTTGTCTCCCTCTAAGGTTGCTGCTGAAATAGCTGAAATGGTCTCTCTGATCAGAGCACATCTATGTTGTGTCCTTATAGGTATATCTTCTCCTTGACTATGGACACATGAAAGAGTTTTTGCTCCATAGAAGTATGGGTCTCCTTTTTAAAGGTAGAAACTGCTTAATGTCTGTGTTATTCATCAAATTACTTTGCTTCTATTTTGTAGACTTGTTGAAATACACATTTCTGCTCTAATTCTGCTTCCCAGCCCCTCTCTAGGTGCACTTTGTGTTCTTTTCTGTCTTTTCCAGCAGTTTCTTCTTCAGGTTTGTGTCTCTGAGTCTCATTCCACTCAGGACGTGATTTCACAGACCCTCTGGAAGTGTTTAAGTTTGATTTAATACACACAAAAGCTATTGTTTATATTTTTGTTGATACATTTTAAGAGCTTTATTCTTCCAAATATAAGAATTTATATTAAGAAGTTAGCCTAGAAATAAGACCTTAGCCCTTATAACAAACATGGTCTTGTCAGCTATTCGACAAACCCAGTGTCACCTAACAAGTAATGTTAAAAAATATTCCTCTGTTGTAAAAAATGAGAAACGGGAGCTTTCTTGGAAAATTGTATGATTTGTGATTTCTTACACCCCAAAAAGAAAAAAAAAAGTATTAGAAAGACTGAAATAAATACATTAAATTAATAACAATTTTCCTGGTGCTCTTTTGTGGGTATAACAATTAGCACAATGGCTCTTCATTGCCATCCTGTTCCTGTGCTTAAAAGTAAGGACATTTCCGAAGAGTCTGGTCCTCAGTGTGATACTCCTGGGCTGCATTTTTTCATTATTAAGGATATTTAGGCAACTGAGCATCAGGGCCTCAATGCATTAGAAAAGAGCAAAATGTTTAAAATTTTAAAACTGTTTTCAGTATTTACCTCAGATCATGGAACTTTTTCAGGTATTTCTTCCCTTGTAAGCATTGGGGCTCAAGCTTCCTGTTTTCCCCCTCCCAAGCCAAAATTCTAGTCGCAATGACTCCTTTAACTGGGTTTTCAGTGGAATAAACACATAACACAATAAAACAACCAGTGACTTCATAATTTGGGGAATTACATTTAAAAGGGTTTCTTTTCCTTTGGAAACCTTTTATAAAATATTCTGAAAACAAGTTGCAAAGGAGACTGTAACTTTCCTGATCATGAACACCAGTGTCATTTGTTTGCCTTTCCTTCTCTCCAAAAAGTACCCTTGTTTTGTGTCCTGTGTCCTTTGTCACAAACTACTATTCAGGAGTTTGAGATTTCTTTTTTTTTTTTTTTTACAGACAGGTTTTACAGATTAGTATCCTTGTAGCAAACATTGGAATCCAGAGAACAGAGAAATCCCCACCCATTATGATTAATTCCCTGCAGTCTGTAATACTTACTAATGTCTAACAGATCTGTGGCAAAAGCCAAATGTCATTTCACAACAGAACCCCACCCTGGGCCACAAAGTGGTTCTCAGCTGAGATCAAGCCATGCAAGTGTGTAAGCCCCAGGTCCACATCTGATTAAAGCAGATACATGGGAGGTGTGATGGGACTGGCCAGATGCTGCACCATATGATAAACACCAAGGACCATGGCATCCTATAAAACTGGCCATTTATATGGTACAGCTGGCTATGCATAATCTTCTCCTAATTTATAAGGCTGGAGCATCTGGTTCATTGCTGTTGCTCTATCAGCTTTTCTGGAGGCCTGTTCTTGAATTTCTGGTAGCTGAATATTGCTCTTCTGAGTGCCAGTGGAATGGGAAGTTAAATCCATTTATAGCAGGAGATCAGCTCTTATTCTCTCTGGCAGATCAGATATGTTCAAGCAAAGTCATGAAAGACAGAAGGGTAGGCCCTTGTTGGATGGGTTCCACTTCACACCAAAATCCACAGCTGCAAACTCTAAAAGAATAAGGTCTGTTTCTCATTGGCAGGACCCTCAGCTGAGGCCATTGTGACAGGCTGTGGCTGTCACTGCAGACATCCCTCAGCAATGTGGCCCATGAGAGTTCACAGAATTGGTCTCAACTCCTCCTTTTTTACTGCTTGATCTTTCCCTCCCAGTGCCATAGCCCTAGAAGTCAGCATTTCTCTCTTTCCTGAAACAGAAGCTGGCACTTGGCACTTGGTTAGAAAATACCTATTGTGTAAGTGACTAAAAAAACAAGAGACAAGTGTTCTCAGCTGGGTCCTGAAAACTTTTTGCAAGAAGGAGCCAAGCCAACAATGTGAAAGCATCCTGAACTGAATGGTGTGCACATGCACACCCCCTGTGCAGCTGTGTGCCAGCCTGGGCAGGTCCAGAGGTGTGGACCCACAGCAGATGGTTTGCTTGTGCCCAGGAGGCGAAAGAGAAAGGAGGGCTAGAACTCACGCTTCCAGGTATTTCCAAACTGACTTGTCAGCAGGGAAGTCCCAGTTACAGTCAAGAGAACTCTTTCTCCATTCCACCCTTGTGGAGTTGTAAACAGCAGTGCAGCATGCAGTCTAAGGCACAATAAGTTGGTTTTTGAAGTTACAACATTACCAAGTCTATCTAGAAGCTGTGAGTGCAGATCACTCGACATTGGGGGAGAAAAAATACAGCACCAGTCTTTCTATCAAACCCTTCCCCAGTAAAATTACATGTCAGAACAGCACTGAAAGAAAATTTGCATTTCAAATGGAAAGGAAAAATAGGCTTTTGCAGAACATCATGGGGTTGGCAGTAATAAATCATGATACTGTCAGAATGGAAGTGAGTTCCTGCAACTCTTGCACTGCTTTCTGTAAGCCTGTGTTGTTGCTGAGGAAGTGAAATCTGGTTAGCCCACAACTTAGCACACGACTGTGCAAGACTTCTTCAGATCTTTTATTGCTTTTCCCAGCATTCATGCTGCACATTTTTCATCATTTTATCAAATTGAAAAAATTTCAGATTTCAACTGTCTTCATAGACCCCTAGCATGGCAGCTGCTGTATTTCTAGCTAGCTCTGAATGCTTCAGGTACTCCTATGGCTCTGCCTCTTCTCATTCTCTCTCTCTTTTTTTTTTTTAATGTTTTCTATAAAACAGTTTTATCTTCTGCATCTGACACAGGTACAGTATCTGGAATTGTCAGACTCTGTTCTTTGATAAAGCTTTATCTTTGTGTAATGGCGGCAACATGAGCTGCCCCAGGGAAGTAAATGAATTTCAGAAAGAACTTCAATTACTACAGATACTGTTTTCAGGCTGTTGTAACCACTGCTGAAATACAAGATAGACTATTTCTTAATTGTTTGCCTGGACAGTTTTTCTGGACAGTGCAAGACAGGCATCAGGATCTCACACTTGTCTTGGCACCACGTGTTGCACAGAGATTTAAAGGCTTGCTTCTCAAAAAAATCTTACCTAAGTGAAGATACTGTGGGGTATGAGTGGACAAAGCAACTAGAAGAATTGAGAAAGGAGCAAAAAGGGAAATGGGGTGAAAGAAACCTGTGGTTTTATGGACTAGATGTGTGGAAGTGGCTGGATGTCTGCAAACCTAGTTGTTCAAAGATATCATGTATTATAATCAGGTGGTGGAAATATATATTATGTAACAACCTCTTTCATTCTGTTAAAGGCAAGAGTGACCAGCATTAACTTCCTTAAACACAGCCTCTTCCCAAATGCTACTGCCAGCATCCTGAAGCAGCTCTGAGCTGTGACGCCTCCAGGGGAGGTGCTAGTGCCACACCATGAAAAATGCTTGGAATTTGGCTTCAGAGAATTCAATGTCTGTTACTTAAACTGAATTGATCCACCTTTGTGTACGTGAATTAAAGGAAAAGTGGACAGTGGATAATGTAGCTGGGACCTCCATTTTTCCCGAGGCTTTCTTTGCCCTTTTGTGTCTGGGCCACTCTCACCTCCTCTCATTTAGTTTGCAATTACAGGACATAGTTAAGTACTAAGATTCTCATTACTTACCGACCTTGCAGATATGTAAAAGCTATTTCACCTCTCCCTCCTGGAGTGGCTTAATTAGTTGCTACCCAGATCTTGCCCAAGCAATTTTTCCCTTGTATGATTAAGGGCTAAAATCATTAGAAATCTCAGGTAATGGTCAGCATTCAGTCACCATTAACTGTGAAATGGCTAAAATAGAGGTCACAGAATTCTTAGGTCTGAAGGGGACCTCTGGACAACATTAAGTCCATCCCCCCTGTCCACGCAGGGCTACCTAGAGGTGACACAGGAACGTGTCCAAGTGAGTTAAATGTCTCCAGAGAGGAAAACTCCATGACCTCCCTGGGCAGCCTGTTCCAGTGCTCTGCCACCCTCAGTGTAAGGAAGCTTTCCCTCCTGTTGAGGTGAAAGTTCTTGTATTTTATTGCCCATCCTGTCATTGGGCACCACTGAAAACAATCTGGTACCATCCTCTTGGCACCCACCTTTCAGATATTTACATGCATTAATGAGATCCCTTCTGTGTTCTCTCCTCTAAACTATCAGACTCAACTCCTTCAGATGTTTCTTACAAAAGACATGCTCCAGAGCCCTCATCATCTTTGTAGTTCCCCACTGGACCTTCTCCAGTCACATCTTGTCTTGTACTGAGGAGCCCAGAAGTGGACTCAGCACTCCAGATGTGGCCTCACAAGGACCCTGACAGAGGGTCAGGGCCATCTCCCTTGACCTGCTGGCCACACTCTTCCCAATGCACCCCAGGATACCACTGGCCCTGCTGGCCACAAGGGCAGTGCCAGCTCATGGGCATCCCCCAAGACTCCCAGGTTCTTCTCTGCCAAGCTGCTGTCCAGGAGGTCAGCCTCCAGCCTGTGCTGCTACTTGGAGTTATTCCTCCCCATCTGCAGGGCCCTACACTTGGCCTTGTTGAACCTCATTAAGTTTTTCTCCACCCAATTTTCCAGCCTAACAAGGTCCCAGTGAATGACAGCACAGCCTTCTGGTTTATCAGCCACTCCCCACAGTTCTGTTTCATCAGCAAACTTGCTGAGGGTCTCTTTCCTTTAACTGTCTTTCACTGAATGGAAGAGAGGATCTTTCCTGGTTTAGTTCACACTCATTCCTGGCTAATCACATCCTGGTTTCACTGCCAGAAATATTATGTTGAGGGTCCTATGAAGACACTCTGAGCACGGAATTACTCCTGTATTGCACATTTCTTATTTTAAAGGAAGGACACTATTTTCATTTTCATTTGTAATTATTGTAGAAAACATAAAAACATATTTATTTTATAGATAGTATTTTAATTTCAAGACCTAAAATACAAAACCCCTAGAAGCAATTTAAGGACATTTCCACGAAGACTTTTTTCATGGTTTCATTTTTATATTACAAGTCTGTCATTTTTGAAAATGCAAATATATATCATCATAAATTGTTATATGGGACATACAAAGACTCCTTGACCTTCATGTAGCATAAAAGGATTGTGATCAAATAATCAAATAATTTAATGCAGCAAAGGGTAGTTTAGAAAGTATCCAAGTATGTATTCCAGACATAGACAGCAGATCTTGATTTACAGCTGGACCTGTGATGCAAGGCATCTTCTGCCATTATCCCTGTAATGGGGAAGAGAAAGAGAATTGCTGCTGGCACGTGCATTTAAGCTGGGTGGGATTAAACTGAACTGACATTCAATACATGCCATTCACCTGCGTCTGTCCTGTCCCTCTGCAAGTTGTTTGGAAGTCCAGCTCTAACCTGAGTTTCCAGCTCTTTACAGTACAGGGCAAGCAAGGAAAAAATGCAGAAAAGTCCTCTAGAAAGTGACTCCCTCCTTAGCCTAAACCCACTGACCAAAACTCAAGAGACATCAATGATATGTATCATATTATGAAGCAGAAGAAAGGAGAACTTCTATGGTTTTAGGGTACAGAACTGAGAACAGAAGCCCAGGTTAAAACTGACACTTTTCCAGTTTTCCTCTGTTACCCCAAATCTGAGCTTGCTAAGGCCAATTCCAATGAAGTAAAGTTTGGGTTAGGTCTTTGTACTCTCTGTGCCTTTGTACCTGCAAGGCAGGATTGATAGCAAATCTTTTGGCTGGGCATGTGACATGTGACAATAGCCTAGTGATTGATGTAAGTAAAAAAACCAGATTTTTCAGATCAGCTAGTGGAGATAATTCTTGCATTTTGGCCCATTGGAACTCATGACATTTGATAACTGATTTCTTTTTAAAAACACTACACTGAAGAATGTCCATGAAAAGGGGACAGGCTCATTTTAATTATTCCATCAGATCAATTCCTGAGAAGAAAAGGCTGGTAGTGCTTGCAGGAGAATTGCATGTTAATAAAGTTGGAGGTCACTCATTTTTCTAGTTAATTATTACTTGGCAGAAAAATATTTATGAAAGCCATGCTATGTATAACTATTTAACTATACTATGTACAGCTGTTTAAAGGAAGGGAAGAAGCGGATATTTCTGAGGACAGTGCCAGCATGCAAATAATTATCTATCCCATCCTATCTAATGATCTTGGCCTTATCATTCTTACCTGGTGTGCATCTGAGGTTTTGTAAGTATTCCAGCTAATACTGTCATGTGGGATAGCAGTTTCTATGACACACTTTTTTCTCTACTTTTGGAGAGTATCTGCCTTTGGTGAGGGGATAGATCTTGACTTCCAGAGTCACCTCCAGTTTCAGACAGTGACTTACCTGCGTCAGAGGTGCCAGCCCTGTCACTGCAGCACGGTACATTGCCTGCTGCTGTAGGCACTGCTGTGGTCCAGCGCTGGCATGTACATTTTAGCCACGATGCAGTAGCTGACTCCAGGCCTCAAATCTTCTATTTTAATAACCTTTTCTTTCCCTTCATACACCAGGACCCTGTGTTGCTTCATACAGAGTGGAGAAAGAAGAGCCAGTCAAGCATATTCCCCTAGCAAGTGTATCTGTGAGTAAAGTTTGATGAGGACAGAGGATGCAGAACAGCACATGAACTTACACAAACTCAACAGCATTAATAATTTATTTATGCTTTTTTAAAGAAAATTGCCCCCCCCAAATTCTTCTCTTGTACCAATTTTTTAAACTAGGTCATAGATTATGAAGTATGAAGTTGATGGAAAATAATACAGGGAGGAATTACAAATCAATTCAATCAAATTCAATTCCTGAAAAATAAGCCTACTTTGTTTTCAAACACTTGCACAGTTATTGCTGCTCTCACAATCCCAGAAGACTATTTCACCAGCAAAACAAATACAGTGTGCCCACACTTTTCTGGCTATTCAATGGTAAGGGGTTCATATCTGAATATACTCTTACCTCATCTAGCAAGTTGTTAATTATGAAGACTTGATACAGCAGATCATAATAATTTGTCATTGGTATTTTGCTGCCTCTCTTCCTTCTATAAGGAGAACGTGGAGCCTGGAGCTTTACTGTTATGGATTTGTTGCTATGAACCACAGTGACCATTGGAGGTCCTATCATAGCTATGGAAAAAAACCCAAAGCTATAAACACAATTATAGGTTATGAATAATATTTCCAAGAATGCAATTTGAATCTGTTCAACAAACGCTCATGTTACCAACAATGTATTATGCTCTATTTACTCCTCAAGTGACACTTCGTAAATTCTTACTTCTTGGTGTTCATTGGGTTTGGTTATTGTTATTTTGGAGGGGACATTTCCTGTGTTTGTAAATCTATCTTTGAGCCAAACTTTTTGAAATCCCTTAGAGCTGATGTTGCTATGTGCTGACTGGTCAAGAAAAATTCCAAAATTGCCCTGATTTTCTTTTTTCCCTCGTATTTGTCTTTGTGCTTTCTGCACAAAACATCCACTTAAAACATTTCAGCTGTGCCAAGGATGCAGTTCACATCATCACTTTCAAATATTTTGCAATTGGCTTGGATAAACACAGCTAAGGCTTGAAGGCAGTGCCTGCATACATGTGTGTGCAGCACCAGCAGTGTGGGGACACGGGCAGCTGCTGCCGCACAAATCTCTCCAGCAGAAGGAGGTGGCACAGGGCAAGATGTTCTGGTTTTGCTGCAAGGTACTTCTTTATGTCAAAGCTTGTGGTTTCATCTGTGCAGGAGGCTCAAAGTGGTTTGCACTTTGGGGCTGTGGGGTGACCCACGCTGACAATTTGATTTTGCGTTGGCCAGTGAGGGAAAACAGGCTAATTCATGGTGAACTTACTGGTAGGTAGACTGCTACTGCTCAGTGTTTGGGCAGTCCTCCATGCCTAACATACTGTGGCACTGTAATGAGTGCTAACCAAAAGCTTTGCACATGTCCTTTCTATGTCCTTTCCTGCAGTCAGGATAACACAGAAATGTGAGAAGAATAGTGGCCACACACCATGCAGCTCCGTTCCCTCTTCTCCCCCTGAAGAAATTTGTCTTGAGTCCTGTCTTTCCAGCCGCTCCAAAAATGCCTTAAAATTATGTGTGTACTTCCATGCCCAGAGGAAGAGCTTGAATTAAAGGGATTTTTTGATCTTCTAATTGCTGGTAAATGGCTATTTAGCCATAATCACTTGCCTTTCAAGAGTGTGGAGAATTACTCTGGCATAACACTTCACCTGAGAGCTATTGACTCACTTCTTTACATGCAGCTTTGTGGCTGGAAAAGGATTACCCATGTTTGCAAGTTATGAGCAGATATGATACTTTCCATGCCATGGAAGACCAAATTCCTTCCAGGGGACATGTGTGTTTGCACTTACTTTCTCGCCAAGGAGTGAATCTGCAGCTGAGGCTCCAGCTGGAATAGACACCAGCCAGGGCTGCTCTCACTCTGCTGTAGTAAGGCTCCTGGATGTCAGAGGTCTCATGTGTTAGGTCACAGACATGGCTTGAAATCCCCCAGCACTCGTCTTTGTTTTGCCATGTGCTCTGCCCATACCTATGGAGAAAGAGGGGGAAGGATGTAAACTTTAGGGATCACTGCCTGTGTCCATGCAGATTCTCAGCCGTCTGTTTTCCTCTTGTGACACTGACGAGCATCCTGCCATGGAAGTTAACTGCCTTCAATTTGATAACAGGGAAGGTTGATTTCATGGGTGTTTGGGAGCTACAGGTTTCTGTCTTTTCTGAAAGAAATCTAAAGCAGAGACAGGGTCACCAGCCCTGTCAGGAGCCACGTCTTAGCTGCCCCATGGGAGAGGTGGGCAGCTTTGGCTCAGCCAGTGTGTTCACTGATGGGCAGAATGCTGGATTTCACTAAACTGTTCCTCAAGGGCAATAATCATTTCAGGCACTCACCAGCATGCCAGGGATGGGAGCAGACCCTGGAGACCAGCCCCTAATGTTGCCTCAATCTTTCCATGCAAGGCACCCTGAGACAGTGCTGTGGGCAAGGTAGGCCACTGAAATACCTTTAATGTTCTATTACAGAATAACTTGACCTACCTAGACCTGCTTGAGGCAGGTGGCTGGACCCAGGTGGCTGGACCCAGTGGCTTTCAGAGGTCCCCTGCAAACTACATTTTTCTTCAAATCCCTGGTGCAATGAGGGTGCAGAGCATAGTGCTGGAGGTGCTTACTCCTTGCCTGCCTCGTGCTGCTTGACTACTCCTTATGGGATTGGTAAGTGCAGAAACAACTGAGAGCTGGCAGCCAAGCAGGACATGGCTGTTGCCCAGGAATGAGAACCTCCTGCCACCTGAGAAATCATTTTATCCCCAGCAGGGCTGAGCCCCAGCCCAGTGGGAGGCACTGGTACTTACACTTTATACTGCACAAAGTAGAGCGCATCTCTGGCCTCTCTGGCCCACCCAGGCTGCCAATGCAAAGTGGTGTTGAAATTTAACGAATGGAACTCTACCTTCTGTGGCTTAATCGAATCTTGCAGGTCTTGGTTTCCCAAAACTAAAAGTGCTGCAGATAAGAAGGAATGATAACATAAGGTGTTTGTCACAGACACACTCCTCCATACTGGAATCAGAGGGTATTGCTACAGACCATCTTGCTTCATGACTAGCAGACCACAGGGAAATTAAATCTCCTGGATTTCACATTCAAAACTTTCCAAGTCACGAAGTCAAGCAGTTACAAAAGAAACACATTTAGAACTATGAAAGGAATACTTTTATGTGGTCTGAGTGTTTGAGGTGGGGTTTTTTGCTGTTTGTTTTGGGTTTGTTTGTTCATTCATTGTCATTTTATTTTTCTTTTTCTTTTTTTTTCTTTTTTGTTGGTTTATTGGTATATTTTTCCTTAGTGAGTTTGCTGCTGTGAAAGATGCCCCATGATCATCCCAGGAAACAAACCCTTCAGATCTCTTCACAGAGTCTGCAGTGAGCATCCCCATCAATACTTAAAAATCAAGTGCTAGTGCTCTTTCCCACTTTACTCCACAACTCAGCTTTAACCTGAAGAGATTATAGCTCTTTTAACTGTTACCACAGTCATGTTTACCAGCTCCTGCCTAGTAAAAAATTTCCACCTGAAATTCACTTCTTTTCCTGTCTGTACCACTGGAAAGGCTGTCTGACAGTTTTCATCATCTCTTTTCAAACTGCTATATGATTTATAACAGATTCAGTTAACAACCTCTCTGAATCATTCAAACCCTAATATTTTTGTGCGTTTTGCAACCCAGATGACAGCAGCTTTTACCCTGGCATAGCACAGAATCAGATAAGACTTGTACTGGCTGAACTAAAACTGGTAATACAGCCATGAAAAAATCTAATGGACAACATGTTCATTTTATCTGCATTTCAGAACCTGGAATGATAAAATAACAAACTAATTTGAAAGTGACTAGCTTTTGAAACCCACCAAAAGATACAGAGATTTCTTGACTCATCCAAAAAATTCAACAACAATCCTTGTCCTCCCACCCCCCCTTCCCTTCCCATACAGGAAAAGAGCAAAAAGCCCTTACTTACAAGCTGTCTCATCCTGAAGCAGGTGCATCAGTAAGCAGAGGAAGGAAAGCATGATCCTCCTCATGCTTAGGAGAGTAGTTCCATGACTGAAAAACACCTCTCTTCCTCTTGGGCATGTCCTATGAGGAAGTAATTGTTAAGCACTCCAGAGTTCCCCTTATTTTCAGTGGTTTCCAAATTCCCCGGTTTGGCTTTGGTTTAATTTAGCTGCAAAACATATGAGTAGCTCTAAATTAAACATGAGCAATTGTTCTTTCTTGGCAGCTGTGGTCATGCAGAGTTTGGAACTAATTATGAACCAAGCCATTATGAAAAAGTCCTTTTTTAAAGACACTAATTCCTAGATGATGTCTGCCAAAATTGCTTTACCCCATAAACTTGTCACAGTTTTCTTGCTTGCCATGCTAAGATTTTTAGTATTTTTATTTATTTATTTATTTAATGATTTATTTATTTATTTTCAGCTCACTAGTTGCTCAGAGCTGAAGAACGCAAGAAATTTTGCTCCAAAGATATAGAAGACCTACCCATGGGATGTGCTTTGGGTTAGATGGACTGCCTCTGGGCCAAAAGCAAGAGCTGGAGTTTGCAGGTGTGCTGGTGGCAGGACATCGTCTAGGGGGCTGTCACTGGAGGAATGAGGGGCTGTGAAATCACTTCTGGCTGTTGAGGAGCACGTTCATCCCATGCTGGCTGCAGGGGAGATGCTGGGATGCTGGGGATATTGCAGGATTGACAGCCTCCAGACTGGGATTAGGAAGATAAGCCCAGCCCATAGGGCAAAGTGCCACTCTGGGTTGGACTTTCAGACTGCTCGGAATCGTGTGCCCCAACTGGTGCAGGTGTGCTGCAACACTGCCTGCACAAATATTGGCATTTGACAGTGTTATCCTCTGCATCCTCCCTGCCCAATATGTCCATCCCTACAAGCTTGACCCCAGGGCTGGGGATGCTGGGGCTCTCCGGTGAAAAAAATCTCACTTTGTTCTTGCAAATGCTTTAATGCCACATGCAGTCTGCCTGGTGGGAGATGAGTTTTGTGCTCCTGGGATGTGTGGAAAGCTCAGACAATTCTGTTGCTGGTGGTGAATGCCGTGCTACTGCCTAGGCTTGGTCCTGTCTCTTCCCTCCCCGAAAACTCCCCGTTGCTGACACCCACTGGTACTTCACTGCTCATGCACTAGTGCAGCTAAGCAAATGTCAGGATGCTTTCTCTTTCTGCAAACTCATGATGATAAGCTGGAGGAGAAAAATGCTGATTTTATAAGACTTAGCTCAGGCCTGTGTAACAGCTTTCACAAAAGGAGTAATGGATGTGAAGACGACCTGTCTGGTAACGAGTAATTGTCATGAAATAATCTTTCATTTTGGAAAACATGGAAACAGAAGACTTGTCGGGTCAAAAAAAGTGCAAGTTCTGTTTCAAATGAACTTATTTAAAGGCCACCAGTTATATTGAACAAACAGAACAACATCTAGTCAAGAAGCTGATTTTGGTCAGATAGATGGGCACAGGGTCCCAGTTCAGCTGATCACCTATACCTCATTATACTAGCACCAAACCTGCCCCATATTTAGTAAAATGCTAACTGTGTAGCTTTGAATAATGAATTAGTCAAACAAATTAAGGGAATTAAAGAGCTGAGAAAAAATGACAAAAAAACCCCCACCAAAATGCAGGCAGAAGTCAGAAATTCTATCTCCAGCTGCAGATTTTTAAAAAAAATAATAGTTTATTTACTTTAAATAGTTTCCCACGCCAAATTCAATTAGTATTTCATCATGTTATATGAGCTCAAGTACGGGAATAGGGAACTTTTACAAACCAATCACTAGACTGAAAAGTCATCAGTGTTTAGTCACAGGTCATGTATTTGTTTACTTGAATTGTACACACCTTCCCATATCCCGAGAAGCAGCCCATTGCCAGGAGCTGAAGTGTGGACCTTTGTCAAAGTTCCTTTTGATGGTGGTTCCTCCTAGGAAAGCAGAGCTGAGGGCCAGCCTGCCGGCACCAGTGGGTTTTGCTCGGAAAAGGCTGCTGTGCGACGTGGTGAGAGAAATGCCTGTCACATGGGTGCTGGAAAACACCCAGCGTTTCCTGCGCACTGCACTCCGATAGTGCTTTATCTGCAGCTGAGCTGGTGTTCTGCAGTAATCGCTGACTCCTCACACACTTTCTGTTGTCATTGAAACAGCTGCTGTTGCAATAGCCGGCTATTAGCACCTGTGCTAGTCATGGGCCTCAGTCACACTGCTTCGGTGCTTTGTGGGATACAGATCAGCACAGTCACAAGGAGCAGCTGCACACACACACACATGCAGACATGTACATGTGTGTCTGGAGTCTCACAGAATAACTATACAGTGTATATACAGTGTATATAGCACATTTCAAAATCTACACTATCAGGAACACAGGATGATGCACGCTGCAGTGCTATTTCAAATATGAGAACTTCTAGAAGCAATGTTAAGGCTACTCTGAGCAGTACTTTATGAAGAAATGGAAAGCTGAAGTGTATTACTTAGCCCAGAAGAATCCACATAAGTAGTTATGCTGCTAGCTCATCCTAACTTATACACTGCAAAATCTTTGTGATCCAAACCATTGTGAAACAGCAGGACTGATATTTTTGTGACCCAACATAAAAAAAACATGGGTATGAGAATTTTTTCCATTGCTGGAATAGAAACCTATCTGAATGCTGTGTAAACAGCTTGCTTTCTCTTGAGGACAGATTATTGCTACACAGAGGTAAAAGTCAAGTATTTTTGCTGAAAGCTGCTTGACTCATTTCATTTGAAAGGACCACCTCCTTGTTACTCTTTCTTATTCTTTTGCCATTGGAAGAGTTGTTTCCCATACATAAGAGGGGAAAATGTAACCCTGAAACTGGTACCGCAGCACAACCTTTGGTTTTTCAGATGCAAGTCTGATATATGCAGTGGATGGGTTTTGCTTACATGCCTGGATGAGGGTGTGGGAGGATGAAGAAAGCATAGCCAAAGCATACAGGGAATACTTCTAGTAACTGCCAGAGGCAAGGCAATTCTCTCTCGTGTGTAGCATTTCACACAAAAATAAAAAATGTTAGTGGTTCGTGTTACTCTAAAGACTATTCGCAATTGGAGCCACAGTTTTCAGTCTTTTCTAAACAGCCAGTGTGGACTCAGAGGAAAACCTGTCTTGGGAGGGGACTCTGGATGTCATCCTGTCCAGCCTGAGCACAGGGATAGTGACAATTTTATCCCACAGTTAACCACCTTTAACATGAATTTCCTCCTGCATATCCTAGTGGGATTCCTCTGCTGCAATTTATGATGGATGCTTTTTGTGTTTTTACTGTGCTTTTACTTCAGATAAAAGTCTGCCATTTCTGCAGATGCTACAGTTTGCTGTAGTTGGCAATCAGATCTCTCCTGGGTGCCACCCCTCCTGGCTGAAGGGCTCCAGCTCCCTCAGCTTCTTCTGGTGTGTCATGTGCAGCAGGACAGCCCTTTGCCAGCTCAGTGGGGACTGGAAAGTGAATCACTACACTGCATACAAAAATTAAAATGAAAGCAAAGCAAACCCCCACAGTCAGGCAGGAGGGACTTTTTGGATCTTTCTTCCCTGCTCTGTAGGGAAGAGACATTGCATCACACGAGCTCTTACAGAGAAGTTTCTGAGGAACAACGCAGACTTTCACTGCACAGTGTGTGCCTTCCCTGCTTCCTGCACAAAAACCTCATCCTCACTGTTACACAGCATTTTAAAGATTCCAGTTAGAAATACCAATGCTGTAGCTGCATCTACATAAGGAGACTTTTGACCATAATAAAGATGAAGATCTCCTGAAAGCTCAAACGTAGTGAGTCATCATTTGCACATGGAGTATTTATTTAACCATGTGCAACACACTGAACTGACTGGGAAGTTAGTAACCAACACTAACATTCATTAGGAACTGAAATTAATACAAACCCCAAGATAGCTCCAAGTCCTTCATTTAAATGACAAGTTCCCTTAAAACTGTCTGGTTTTCTCACTTGAAAAGCCATAGAATTATATTTTTTCCTACCGTGAAGGAGTGCTGTAGCTTGTTTAAGCCCATTAAGACACACATTTTAGGTGTGGATCCCTCACCAAATAATCTGCAGGCAAAATCTAACAACTTGGAGACGTGAAATTAATATTCCAGAATTTGTTGGTTTTTCTTAGGTAATCTTCATAGCACAGTAAAGGTGCCAAGTGCTCACTCAGCCAACCGAACCCCCAGATAAAACTGGAGAGGTACATCACAAACATTGCTCATGCTTTCTTGGTCCACCTACTAAAGTAAAGAAAGGCTCAATTCTGGTAGTGCCAATGCTCTCTGACACACTGCCACCAGAGGCAGCTACTATATTGGTAGAATATGACCCACACACTGATTTTTTAAATTTTTTTAAATATTTTTTTTGGCAGGGAGTGGTTCGAAGCCTCTGCACCTAATCACCAAGTCCAGACCACACTGAGCTGACTCAGCACATGGCACAAGAAGGGCAAGGTGTTGGCAGGCCTGCACTTGGGAAAAGACACGCAGAACTGGGATGTCTGCCTTCACATTCGTCATCAAAAACTGGGCTGTAGAAGGAGCAAACACTTCTGGTAGCTACTTTGGACAATAAAACCTGGAAAGATGCAAGTTCCAGGGGTTTCCCTGGCCAAGGGAAAAAAGAAATACAAGGAAGAAAAAAGAGAATCTGCCTTTCACTCATCTCTTCTGCAAGGAGAAATTTGCAAGCATCACACTTTCTATCCTGTGGCTCAGTTATATGATTGTCTTTTGAATTCTCACTATCATTCTCCATCATCCAAGAAATGCAAACCAAGAAGTCCATTCTTACAAAGATCTTTAGCACCACTGTCTCCAAATACCTACTGTATTTGTATATACACTGTTTTATAATACTTTTTTGTTTTCCTTAATAAATACAGTGTTGAAGATCTTGTGTGGATAGTTCCTAAGCATTCGGGACTCTGTTCTGAGCTTTTCAGGACAGGACCCTTCACACTTAACTGGTTTTCACACTTCTCAGAGGTGTTAGTTTCGAGTCTACTGCAACATGGCTGTTTAACCAATAAGATTACTCTGTTATTCTTAAAGATAAAAAAGCTTTGTTCCATATTCATCTTAAATGAAGTTTGGTGTATCTCTCTGTTTGCTAGTTTTGCTGCAGACCCTGAAGCAATAGACAAATTAATTCTTTGTAATTTGCCATCCAAATTCACAGTAGTTTATTGCAATTTCTTATCAGATTTGGGGGGGTGAGTATTAGTAAGTATGAATTAGTATTGTATTAAAAGCTGATACAATGCCAGACTGATACTTGAGATGAAGCCACATGGAAGAAGGGACTGAGAAATGGCATAGATGCTCTCTACCTCCTTGCAACCACTGCCCTCTAGCCATTCAGACAAGCTTTTGCAACTCTTCCTTCCTTGTTATAATTTATCTCACACTTGTTCACATTTGCAGCAGGTTAGCACAGGCCTCAACTCTACCAAACCTGGTAGCAGAAAGCACACAACAGTACATACACTTCCTGTTTTCTGGAATGGAACTGCACATGGCCTCCACCCTTCCTGCTATTAACTGAGCTGCTATAAACTTAGATGTGCCACAAAATATAACACTACACTGTCATGCCCAGAAAGAAAATGAAGTGTATTTATTTTTGTTCTTTTCACTCTGTATTTTCAGTCTGAAAGGATTGTATGTACTCTTTTTGAAAGAGCATCTCTCAAGGGATGTCCAGTCTTTGAGTTTGTTTTTCAAGCGATGTTGGCACAGAAAAAAAAGCTGTATCAGAGTCAATACTCTTACTGCTGTACTGTGAACATTGCAAGGATGGGACAACTGCAGGATTAATTTTGCAGGACACATAGCAAGCTGGCAGGCAGAAGAACCTCTTGGTTTGCCTGCTCATTGTTTGCTCTGCTTGTAATGCTTTTCCTCTTTCAAGCTGTGGCTAGACAGCAGAAATTAAAACATCACACAGATAAGACTTCTGTGATCTTTAAACCTCTAATGAACAGTAATAAGTTCCACTTATTACTGTTTCCTCTCTGTAGCATTAATCCATTCAAATGGTTTGACCATTTCATACCTGTCCATAATTTTAAAATAGAACAGAAGGAAGCAGCCCCAGGCTGAAGCAATAGGGCCGGACTTAAGTTACTGCAGGCTGCTTCAACAGCATCAAAGGGCAAAAGAGAAACTGCAATGCTGAGGATGATGATGGTCAGTAGGATCCAGGAACTGCTGCACACATCCACACACACAGATGGGCCACACACATCTCCCCCAGACAGTGTTTTGATTCTCAATAAAGCTCAAGCATACACCATGTAAGTAACATGAACTGAGAGAGCTTCAAAAGCACATTTAGGCTTCAGAACAAAAGCTAACAGTCATAAAGAGGCAAGGACACACATTTCCCTTCTTAGGTTTTTTTTATTTACATATAAAAACATTTAAACTGTACAGTATTTACAGGACTTTCATTACAGATTTCAGCCCAATGATGGCATCCATTTCGGGAATATAGAAAGTGTATTAATAAACAAGAACTTCATAGTTAAGGGACTGAACTATAAAATACACACTAAAGGAATCTACACAGGTCACCTTTTCCTAAGATAAAAGGTGCTTTGTATTCGGTTTGTCATTTTGGTTGTGTGTTTTTGCTTTTTGGGTTTTTGGTTTTTTTAAGATGTGCTGAAACTATTAATTTGAGCCAAGTACCAACATCTCTTAATTACTAATACTCAACTGTTTACATGGAATCACTTCAGAGCAACTGGTTATTCCTAACCCTGAGAAAAACAGGCTTTCTCATGCAAGTTTCTTTTTCTGCAATCTTCTATGACGGATAAAAAACAAATTAAAAGCATGTGCATCTGTTCCAGGCAACTGTCTTGTTTGCACAAATGTCAGTATATTTGACAATTATTTTTTTTAAACTACATTATTGACTTATGTGGAAAACCACACAAAAGCAGATTTGATGTTTCTGTGCCAGTGCACAGTGCTGCCATAATACCTCATTGTTAACTGCAGATCTAATAATAAAAATTACAATGTCCACTCAAGAACAAGAACTAAAGAAGTTCTTAGAAATGTTGGCAGGTATGAGGCCAAAGTTTTGTGAAGTCCTCTTTCACAGGATATAACGTTTTGGAGTCTTACCTCATCACCCAAATCACCCTGAAGTGAGAGAAAGGGAAGAGTGCTAAGCAGCCAGGACAAGAGTAAAAATCAGCTGAAAAGGTTTCAAGTGGCAAAACCTTATAAATGTGTCACACTGGATAGCTGATAGGCCTATAAAAGGCATGAATATTAAATTACTTTCAATGTATAAACATTAGGCACTTTCATATTCTGGATCAAGGCGCTATGTATGAATATTCAGAAGCTCAAGCAAACTACTTAATCACAAGAATATTAATCAATTAAGCAAACTCTATTAGGTGAAAATGTATAGATAAATATTACCTGACAGGTTGCAAATGACGTTGCTCAGATATTTGGTATTACAGAACTTGCAAAAGCAAGGCTAACTAGCTGTAGCTGGAAAGGTATTTCCATTCCCATCCCAAGAAATCGTCACACTGCAAGCTGCTGGATTGTATCCAGAGATTAGCACCATGACTTGCCCTGCTCTTAGGCTTTCAATACCACTACTGGCAACTGCTAAAAACAGGACTGGTGGTAACACAGCTTACTGATCCAGAAACACATAGTGTCTCACTGTAGCCTCACATTTTCAGCTAATCACAGCTGGTAAAAGAATCCTGTGCCTTGTGCACCCTTAAACTTCTTTATTTCACAACTAGAAAAGCTCTAAGCTGGCTGGAGCAATTTAATCATCTAAACTATCCCTGTGCCATTAGGTAAGTATGCAGCACACAGAAGACAAACTGCAGGGATGGTGCTAGTTCAGTGGCTTCTATATTTACAGCTCAGAAATTTTGATTTAAAAGTATATTTAACCTTGTTTTATTTCAAGAGCAGGTCTGTTGTATATATATGTGATATAGTACAAAGCACTCATACTGCTGTTAGTGATTCTCAGCTTCTAAAATAACACCACCTTTCCAATACATGTGACTATCTGCCATGACACATTTTCCCCTTATGTTATGATATATTTTTGTGTCATTTCTTACTGATCTTAACATTGCTGTTCCTAATGATAGCCTAGCTCCTGGCTGGGTCCTTTTACTCACACTTGACTCCATGTGATTTGAAAGATTCAGAAGAATGTACAATGTAGTTGTATTGCAGGGGTAAGAGACAAGAACCTGAGATAGTCACTTGGTTTTAAAATGTGTCTATCTGCATTCCTCTTCCACTATCTGCATTCCTCTTCCATTGTATCAGCAAAGGAAAATCTTTCAGAACAATGAAACACTTAGCTCACACAAAACTAAGATGCTAAGTCTTAGTTCTAACAGCACCAGGGTTTCCTGATGAACTGCTAGGAATGTAAACCTAATTTTTAAAAAAATTACATGCTTCTGACAGAATCTTGGTTTTGTGGCAGATACATCAAATCCAATAACTGCCAGAGCTAATTCCTGATGTTCTTGGACAACACCAATTTTTTTTTTTTATAAAACTGACAGAAGAAAAACAAGTTACCAAGTGCAAGGTTAAATACTCTGAGCAGTTGCAAAGAAAATACTCAGCAAATTGTTGGGTCAGAAACTTCTTCCCAAAAAACAAGAATAACTTTACAGTTTCTGAAGCTCTCTTTATCCCTTCAGAGCCAAGTTTAACTTAAGCACTTCTCTGACATTTATAAATTCCTGAGGTATTTACTGCAATTCTTATTCATCAACAAACCTCCACACTCAGAAAGAAATTACATTAACTCCAACCTCTGCACAAGACAGTTACTCATCTACTTTTTAAACAGCTTGTTAAAAAATTTTGTTATAAAAAACAATATTATCTATAAAAAATTTTTTTTTTTTTTTTTATGTGTTTTTTATTTTTTTTTTTAAAAAAAAATTATAAATAAAAAAAAAGTTATTTCTGTACCTCTGCCATGGGGAGACCTACACACTAGTGCATCTGAGCAGTAAGTTACTAAGCACTGCCTTCTGGGAACTCAACCCAGAACATGACATTGAAAAAGTTGCTAGGGGGTCTCATTATGTTTGAATATAATGCAGAAACAAATCATAGACAGCTAACAATTACTAACTGGGCTTTCTGTGACATCATAACTACAAAATTCACCTGCTTGATTTGGCTTTTCCTAAAATGATCAAAACCCTGGTAACCCATCTGTTACCCTTCCTGTGAGTAGTGATGGGAAAAACAGCTATTGTCTTTAAATCTTTTGTACCATGTGGTCAATGTCTGATATGGACAAGAACAGAAGCACTCCTGAAACAGCTGTGTAAACAACCTTCACCTTAAGAATACTGATGTCACTGAGAAATGTAAGGACAGAAGTACTGTGACACTGGTTTTCCTTTAAAACTATCTGCTGTAACAGGCTAACAATTCTGATCATCCTACAGAAATGTCTTTTAAAACAAACCCACAATTTTGTGTAAATGGACCAACTTGTACCCGTAAAATGTTCTTTTTTCCTGAACTAAACTTTATTAATAATTGCTATAAACATTTCCTACAAATAGAAAATACCTATCAAATCTTGATTAAAGGGAAATAAATGGATTGCATGGTTTTCAATATGAAAAAAATATATAAAAATATAAAATTCTTATTCCTCAGTTTTCACAACTACAACTCTATGACACAAAATTCAGAAGGCTGGCAGATGAAAATAAAACTTATGAAGTACAACTTAACCACACTATTTTTCTATTGTATTGAGACATATTTTTAGAGGGTGATTTTATGTAGTTCCTGAGTTATGTTATTAAAACAGGGGAAATGGCAGTGATTTTCATCCTGCTAGAAAACATGCTTGGAAGAAGTTCTATTCATTTCTATTTAGTGAACAAACATATTGTTCTAAAAATTAGGATAGAAGTGTCCCAGAAGAAACCAGGCTTTTGAATTTTGAAGACATTTTCTAAAGAATTTGTGCAACCACCCATTAGACTTTTTTTTCTCAGTGATGATCAGTCAGCTTGCTAATATATTCTGCCAGAATGTGACATGGTTATTCACACCACTAGGTGATCCAAATGGGTGCTGCTGTACTGAAGTTAACAGCAAAGACTACAAATTCACAGAATTGTTAGGGTTGGAAGGAACCTCTGGAAATCATGCAGTCCACGCTCCTGGAAAGGCAGGGTCACCTAGAGCAGCTGACACAGGAATGAGTTCAGGTGGGTTTTGAATGTCCTCAGAGAGGGAGACTCCATGATCTCCTAGAGCAGCTCCTTCCAGTGTTCTGGCACCCATCCTCAATGCAAAGAAGTTCTTCCTCATGTTGAGGTGAACTTCTTGTGTCCTTAGTTTATGGCCATTACTTCTTACTTCTTTGATATGGAATCAAATTCCTAAGATATACAGGAAGAGCTTATAGGCATAATCTTATTTAAAAGAACTAAGAGCACTTAATATAAAAATACTCTTCAAAAGAAGAAGATAAGCAAGAGGATACCTCCAGTAATAGTAAAAACTCTCAAACATTTCTTGCACATGTCTATCATAACCAAGTGAAGTATTTCTTAAGCATTATGTTCATTGAACTAATTTTGAACAAGATTTGAAGCAGAAGTGAATAATGGTACAGCTGCTGTTTTATAGTTGATGGTATGTTTTCTATAGAGTATTGTTAAAAACCATAGCAATATTCCAAATAGGAAATAATGAGTTATATCATATATAAAAACATTTTAAAAAGTGGTTTTATGAAATTTCCCCACACTTCTTATGCCATTTTCAGGTACTATTTTCAATTGTGCACTGATCAGAACAAGTACAACTTGTAGATGTTTACAATTTAACCCAGACTTTCCACAAGCTTTAGTAATGCTGTTCTTTCTGAGTTGTGGTTAAGCACTTCAGCACTTCATCCTGGCTACTCAGTTGGCCTGTAAGCATTCACAGGCTGCTCTTCACCAACATCTATCATCAGCATATCCAATGGAACATGAGGCTTGTCATAGCCAGAAAACTTGAAGCAGCTGCTTGGAATGACTGTTTGCTGTGTTTCTGTGGTAGCAATCTCTGACCCTGAAGACTTACTGCAAATACCCATTTGGCTACTGTTAGAAATGAAGTAACTCTCCTTTCCTTCGCAATTCTGTTCATCAGCATCAAAAGAGACCTCCTCTGTGCTTTCCTGCACAGGCACCTTTTCTGCTTTGGCTTGTGCCTCTGGGGAAGGGACAGAAGATTCTCCATCACAGGAACTCACAGGACTAACAGTTTGTTCTTCTGGCTCTATCTCCAGTAAGGTTACTTCACCATTCACTGGCAACTCTGAGTGGGCTGATATTACAGACATGTACTTCCCCTCTGATCTTGGTCCCATTAGGGCACCTGTGTTCAGGTTTCTCATCACACTGACCTAAATGGGGGAAAAAAAACAACTTTGAGTTTGAAAGCTGGAAAAATATAGAAGTTGATAATAACAAATTTAACATCATTATAACCAATTCCAAAACAAAACTGCAAAATTAAAATCTGGCACAGTCACTGGCCTATGTCCATGAGTTCAACTGTTCCAGTAACACTTGTATGCAAGATCTCAAAACCACTTACTTTGGGCAAGCATATTTGCAAGGATCAAATCCATTTCATGTCACCCACTACACTGTGAAGTTTCCAACACAGAGGAAAACAGCAAAACAATAAGACAATGTAATACTCTTAAGTTGGGGAAACCTTTCATACTCTACAGCTAATGAGTGTAACTTACAGTGCCTGGCACCTGTCCCAGCGAGGAGGGAAGTGAACAACACATCCAGTAACTGCTTCTATGCTTAAGTCTCTCAGCTTACTTCACAGAGCCACTAAGCAGTCCCTCAGTGCTGGAACAAACTTTCATGTTTCACTCTGAAATCCCTCCACAAACTGATCGTATGAATTCTTTCAATGGCCAGGCCCCAGCTTGTTTTAAACAATTACAGTATGCCTTCAGGCTGCTTAGATTCTTTAGACTTTTTTTTTTTAATGTCTTTACAAGAGTACATACAAATGAAAAACAAAGTAGGGTGAATTTTCAGCTATTTGATGATGTTCCCTGAAGATAGCAGAATGCCTAAGGAGAAAGAGTTAATAGTGTCCTTTCACAAATTTTGGAATTCCCTATGTATGTGTAATCACACAATATCAAGTATTACAGATCCGTGAATTTCTTAATGAAATACACAATCACTGTTTTTTCAGATACTTTGTAAAAAATAATTTGCCTTAAAATTCAGATGAAGGCAAATTTGGAAGAAAGAGATGTGTACAGGAGAAGGAAAAGCGAAGTAAAATAACATTAAGAAAAATTACAAAGAGACACAAAGAACCTCCCAGTCTGTACTAGTGTAAGAACTGAGAGGGCCATCAAAACCAGATGATCCAATCTGATTCTGCTTTTTAAGAGTCTTCTCTGATTAAAAGGTTGTGAGACTGTAGCTTTACATTCCTACCTTCAGAGCATACTGAATTCAATAGAAACTGCTTTCATCTCTCACTTCAGTCTGATTATCTTACCCCTCAGTAGCCCTGATACCTGTTGATGCTACTCTGTGGCTAAGGCTGGATCAATAAAAGCATCACAATTCAGGAAAACCAACCAGCCAAACAACACCACCGCAAGTCAAGCAAACACTCCCTGAAGAGCAGTTACTGGTCATCTAAGTTAGCTTTACAAACAGCTGTGTGAACATCACTAAGGTGAGGCAATCTCCTAGAGAATCAAGGGTTGCCACTGCAAAGTGCATTCAGGTGGCTCCTGACACACTACAACTAGCTGCCACTCAACCATCCGTGTCTCTGGATCTTCATTTTCTGTTATGGAAACAGAATACTACACAAAGAATATTCAGAGAAATTTCCATGAGAATTCATGGAAACCACTCATTCATAAGAAGCAGATGCTTAAAAGTTAGTTGCAAGTAACAGATTACAATCAATAATGGGTAGATACTGAAAGTGTTAAGAACACCATAAAGGATTAATACACTTTTTGAGAATCTCTTTACACAAGTATATTGGATATATATTGAGAATATTGGGTACTTATGCTATACAACACTGATCTTGAAGGAACCAGCATCTATAGTTTTTTGGGGTGGGAGTTAGTAAACATCTGACTCTGACAATCACACAGCAAGTGACAAGAGAAGGTAATTCTCTGTGTAAGGTGGAATACTTGAGAAATGTAAATTACAACAAAGTATTACAGAAACCATAGTCAAAAGCTGCATTTTCAGCTTTCCATCTCTCCCCATACCAGTAGAGGCTAAACAGAAGTTAAAAACAAAACCCATTGAGTTCTTGTTTCTGTCCTTTTAGGATTTTCACACAGCTCTAAAAAATCACAATCCTAAAATGTGTTGAGGGATCACCTTGCATTCTACACAGGTCCAGCATTTCACAGTGAGCACTGGCAATACTTTGAGACTGGGGATAAAATGCATATTCTCTGAACAAGAACATCCAAGACTTCCCAAAAAAGGAAACCCATTTTTCTCTTGAGAAGTTTCTGACCAAGGCAAGATGGTGCAAAGACACTCCTATTCCCATTCATGAAAGAAGGAAGCGATCAGAAGAAAAAACTCCCGTGTGTTTCCCGGTATCAAAGGTTTTTTAAAAGCCACTGAGTCATAACTACAAGACAATTTAGCAACTCATGCAGTCTTTTCTAGCTTCAAAGATAAGAATCAGTTTATTACAGTAACTGAATGCTTATTACAGTAACATTCAAAAGATCTTAAGTAACAAAGGTAATTATGATACGGTTGCTATTTGAAGAAAAGTATTTACTATAGGTGAGTTAATATTTTTCTTTTATTCACACTACCTAGCAAACTGACAGCCAGTGATGGGTATCAGCAGCATTTCCTGGCATGTGCAGGTACTCACATAACTTCCCATCTCCAATAACAGCACCTGAGCTTTCAGGTCTTTCACTGTCTCAACAGACTAGTGAGACACACTGCTGAAAGTCAGGCTCAAGGACACAGATAAATAACACATCCCAAGGAATCCATAACAGCTAAGGTAATTACTAATTCTTTCTTAACTTCCTTTTCTAAAGATGTGTCCACGTATGAGTTCCAAGTAATTTTCAGATGCACATTTAATGAAGGAGAGTTTGACAACTCCATTTCAAATCTTATTAGGATGATGGCAAAAATCTTTGTGGTCTTTGCATGGTTCCACAAAACATTAATGCTATGTAACTTTATAAAGAGAAGACTATGTTACTGCCCCCTATAGATGCTCACAGGGGAAAAAAAAAGTTTTCACAAAAGCAATGAAGCAGCTTCTGTCTTCTAACATGACAATTATTTGTGGCAAGTGTCAGTCAATATTTACAGGAACAATTAGTTTCTCTACATCAAAAATATATGTTGTATAACCAAAGAGCAAAGCCTTGTCATTCCTGTCAGAACCAGAAAAACCACCAGCAGAAAACAGAAAAGCAGGCTTAAGTAAGACTCAACTTTCACTTTTCTCTTGAGAGTAAATGTTTCCTACTCCCAAAAATATCTGCCACCATTCAAAGACAAAAGACACTGAAGAAAAAGACAGGGAAGATAAAGCAGAGAGAGAGATGCCCACAGCACATCAGAAAATTATGGTTGGGTTCCTTTAAAAGTAGGTATGCCCTTATCATAAATCTTAAAACAAAAAGCTAGTACAGGAATAGCCACAGGAAAAATTGCAATGACTGAAGACAATGGGTGGAAAGAGACAGCCTCCTGCAATAATTTTTATGAGATAAATAAAAGGGAGTTTTAACTACAGCTGAACTGCTGAAAGATCAGATTCCTTTGATCCACGCAGAAGACTGACATGACATCTTGTAAAGGAATCTGTCCCATTTCACATATGCATAGTCCTGGTAGGATCCTACTGTTTATAATGATGTTTAAACATTTAAACAAACATGTTTTCTGATGAAGACAATCATTCATTGCCTGTATCAAATGACAGCTGCACTGTGGAAGAAGGACCAAGACACGACTGATAAGCAATTCCTGGGAGTCACTAACAGCATAGAAAATACAGTATAAAAGCTCTGGAGCTCTAACTGGCAATGGAATTTTTTTCTTTTCTCTGACTATGTAAGACTTGCAAAGGTAGCTGCTTGATGGTTACTCTTTCTCATTTTCCCCTCTGTTGGAAAACTCCAAATTGCTGGAAGTCACTCAAATGATGTTTTAGAATCTACTTAAAGGTGCCAGGAAGGCGATCACAGAAGATTAGCAGTCCTAAGATAGGAAATCTTGCCCAGCCTTTTAACAGATGGAAGAACTCCCTAGATGTTTTAATTTCAGACAAGCTCAGGAAAGGTACAATGATGATAACCTGTACAGAAAGAAATATCTAACACATACTCAAAGGTCAGTGACAGGCTCCAAGTGCCATTAAGTCTATAATGTCATATAATTAAACTTATCATTCATATTAAATAAATTGTTTGCTCATTACTTCAAATGATTAACCATAAAGTAATTATGCTTGTTATTAATTGCTCATTTTACATTCCCACAGTATTCACATCACCTATATTGAAACTACCTCTATGAGCTCTACAACTTATATTTGTCATGAGAGTCTTCATTGGAAATGGACAGAAATACAGAATACCCTGTTTTGGAAGGAACCAACAAGAACTGGTGGCTACTTCCTGACTCCACCCAGGGCAACCTAGGAGTTAAACCACACATCTCAGAGCATGGGCCAAATGCTTCTTGAATAGCATTTGGGCAGTGACCACTTCCCAGGGGAGCTTGTCTCAGTGCCTGATCACCTAGCTAACAACATTTATAAACAGTTAAAGGCTTTATTCAGCTCCTTAGCAATAAAATATGATGTAGCATGTGAACCATAGTGTGGTAGTGGAACCTAGGAAACACAAAGTAACATCTAGCCCAGCAAAATGAGAATATGGGCACACACGAGTTTCTACAAGGTGAGCTCAAGTGTGAAGTTGGACCATGCATCAGGAAGCTCAGAGGTGTTAAGGAGCACACATTCTATTTGTGATATTCTGCTTCCTAATCCTTTAAATCAGATATCACAGTGCTACTGGAACGCCAAAGTAAGTATGGATCCATTGAGTACAGCACTGGATCCACTGATTACAGCACTGTAATCCTGCATGAGCCATATTTTGCTACATGAATGGTCTTCACAGAAATTACTGTTGCATGTACACAGGACACAAAGTTACATATTCAGAGAAGTACACCCTGGTGTGAACGTGACAAAAAAGTCTCCAGTGTCTGCTTTGATATTGGGGCCTAGCTGGAGATGTCAGAGAGGTTTCTCTCATCTGATTTTTTAAAGCCTACAGTGTGAATGGCTACCTCCAAACTAGTCCCCTGGCTTCATCACAGTCTATGGAAACAGGAATTTCAGAAAGCATTTTGTCTGACCAGAAGTGCATATAATTTCAGAACAAAATGAATCATCTTGTGCTGCACAAGCTAGTGGACTAGATCACTGCTTTACTACAAATGGACCACATCTGGCTTGGTATCTCCATTTAGTCAGAGCAATCTTGCCTCCTGATATTCTATTCTAAAGAACACAAATTCCAGAGTAATCTTGGGCATTCACTATAGAGAGGTCATTTTAAAGGGTTTTGAAACTGAACACAGACAATGGAATCGAAGATTATTGTCTACTCTCTATAAATGAGACTTCCTCCATCCATTGAGAAGATATCCTTGCTGTGATTTCTGTTTACTACTGCCTCCGGTGGCAGCTCTTTGAAGTTGTGATAGTTCATGTTGTGATTAACAGGGCACCAGGAGAACATTACAACAGTAGTTCTTAGATACTCCACTCTGGCCTGACATTCAACCAAGGAGTGCTGCTGCTCTTTAAGGAACATCCATCTTGTTTCCTAAGGACGGGTACAGGAAGTTTTTTAAATAGAGCAGCTGTTGACTTCTTTTCCCTGTGACTACTCAGCGTGAGAACAGACTTTCCCATGTCCTTCTTCCCTCTTCCTACAGAACTATTACTCCCTCCTCTTACTCTGAACATTACTAAGAATATTGTAGCATTTAGCAGAATTGCCAGTACTACCGTTTAATGAAGGAATCTCACAGCTCCTGTGACAGGACAAAGGGAAATGGGCACAAACTGAAACACATAGAATTTTTTCTGAATGTAAGAAAAACTATGAGGGTGGTTTAACATCGGAATAGATTTCCCACAGTAGCTGTGGAGTCCCCTTCCTTGCAGGTATCCAAAAGCCATCTGGATATGCTCATGGCTAACCTGCTCTTGTGCTTGAGCAAAAGGCTCTGGGTAGATGACCTCAAAAAGTATCTTCTCGTGTCAGTGACTGTGGCTTTGTCTCTGCTACTAGAGTGAACACAAACCTGCCTAGGTATGCGCACACGGAGTTTTTAAGAACCGAGTTCTCAAACTAGACCAGCTACTGCTACTTCAGTTAAAGACAGACTGAAGTCTAGCCCTAAAAAACTAAGAGGCATCTGGTTGTAAAGGCTATCAGAATATTAGACTGGCATAAATTCTAAATATCTATGAGACCATGGTAAAAAAGCCAAAAAACCCCAACCAAAGAAACGCAAGAGACTGGCATAAACATACAGTAGTTACAGAACTTACCAAAGACTTAGGCAGCTGTATGTTGTTTTTCCTTAGTTTCTTGCAGCCACAATACACTGTCGGTATTACCGTCAAGATCCCAATAATAACACACAGAATGATGATATCATGTGTACCTAAGAAGTTAAAGCAAAATCTACTAAGAATTTTGGACAAACAAGCCCCTGCTGTATCATTTAGAATAATTTCAGAAATTTTAATAGCCCAGAATGTTTAGCTGCAATGTGTGAATTTTTCAATCTACTACCTTTTTTTCATTCATGAAAACTTAATCCATAAGACTTTTATGGAGTAAATAAAAATTAGAATGACAGAAGCTCTTCAGTTTAAATATACATAATCACATTTTTATAGAAATAAAGGAATTTTGCAATTAATTTTTTGTTCCTTAGAGGTGACAGTTTGGAGATAATAAGATTTGTACACCTTCTATGTGATAGCATATTAACTGACATAACTACACAGAGTTTATGTACAATAAAAGTAAAATACATCTTCCAAAATACAGAATTGTTAATGATTACAGTAGGACTCCACTAGTCTGACTCTCCTTAATGCCCTCCCTCATCCAGCTGCTCCTGTGTGTTCAAGAAGACTGCTCCTATCTATTTTATCTCTTTGCTGACATTACAGACCATGATGAAGTACAACCACAATGTTTGTAAGATGTTTAGAGATAAAAATTAGGTCACTATTTGCCTTTTGTTCTCTTTACTTAAGAAAAAGACAGTAATATCTTAATTTAGTGACTGTAAGTTTATAGTTGCTTCCAGTTAAAATATATACACATTACCCTCAGTGATGAGGCTGAGCAAAAAGCCAGTTGCTAGAATGGACAATGCCTATGAAAACCATATAGCTCAGAGAATTTGTGATATTTTTTTAATTACACCAGTGTTCACGTGCAATAGAAATAGGTATGGTAATATCAACACAGGAACCCCCCCCCCAAAATTCAGGGTTACTTGAATACATGATTTGTAAAGGGTAGAACAATCAAAGTGCATTTGGAGAAGATTGACTAAGCTTTCTCTATTTTTTCTATTCTCCCAAAGGCACCCCAAACATCAAATACTTGCTAGATCAGATCTGTCTTCAGATTCAGTATGTTCTTAATATAGCATTTGAATCCTCTTACTCAATGTCTGCCTGAGAGGAACAGGAGTGCAAATTTCCTCTGATGGAGTGCCAAACATCAGATCATCAAAAATTGCTATTGCTGAAACGCAGTAAGTGGAACTTTCAGGAAGAATTGGGATTTTGAGGCTACACTTATGCATTGTACAGTTGTCCTCGTCGAGCTCTTCAGTCTGAAAAAAGAATGGAAGACATGCTATATCATTTGACTCACTAGAACAATGTTACAGCACCTTCCACTACTTCCAAAAATGTTACAACACTATTAGATGTGTTTCCCACATCATTCATATACCTTGCAAAAGCTCTGTGGCCATTACTGGCTACCTTAAGATGTTATATTTGATCAGAGCATAGTATTTTCCAGCTAAAATTTCTGCTGTTCATAGTAGAGATTCACATTTATAAAACTTGCACTTGGATGTATATGAAAAGCTAACTGTAAGTAAAAACACCTGTTGTAATTTTCCTCACCTTCACCCTCCATGATTGCTAAATAAACTGGTATAAATACCTTGAAAGGCAATTTTCTTAAGTGAAATGTCTCTTTAGACAACTGGGAGGGGCACAAGTTAAGTTACTAATGTTTGCATGTATGCAGAACCAGCAGCATGGAATTCAGTAACACTTATCTTGTGTACAGTTAATGCAATAATCTAATTTTTGTTGTAAGCACTCATTTGGACAACTAAAATACAGACCTTTCACTCACATATCTCATTGTAATGTGCTCAACATTTTAGGTTTTAGCTCCATGCATCATAGGTGTAAATCCCTTGTAAAGACATTTAAGGTAAACAAGTGTTTTGAATTTTAACTTTTATTTCTGGAACCTACCTCATTTCTACTATTCCGAACAGTCACCGAGTAGGCAAGATATGAATAAATGTCTTCAATACAAGAAAGGGGGAATACAGGATGGTGAATATCAACCATGATTTCATCACCATGTCTTGAGATGTTCAGTTTTGGCGGTCCTATTTTTCCTGCAACACATTGCACCATTGCTATTAGGCCAAAGCTTTTAACATAAAATACAGTATTTATTGTTAGCTTTCCAAAATTCATCAGAGATTTGAAAAGAATTACATCTTTATTTCCATGCTGTGAATATTGCACAGCTGTGGTAAGACCTCTCTGTTGCTTAGAAGTAATGGAGGCATTAACTACATACATTAACTAATCAGCTTCTAAAATGGAAACAGATTGTCCATGATGAATTTCATTGTTAAACAATTTCACTTTCCTACACACATAAGATCATAAAAATTCAGCTGACAACAGAAAAAACTTACAGCAATTAAACATATCCATGAATGAGAATCAAACACAAGATCCTGCTGACTAGATCCCACCATAAATCACCTCAGTTAAAAACAATACTGCACTGAAGCAAAGGCTATATGAAAAGCTAAACAAATCTCACCATGAGCATCCAAAGTTTCCAAACTTTGGATTTCCCATGGCAATGGCCTATGTGAATTTTTTGTGTCTAATGGTCTGACTGAACACAAGTTTCTTGTTCAAGAAAGGGATTTTGCCTCTTTTCTCCATACATGGCTACCAATTTTCTGGAAACTGCCACACTGAGCATTACTACCATGACTTGTGTCCTTTTGTCGAACTACAGAAACGAGACACTATTTCAAGTCATAGGACTGTTGAGTGCGAACGGAGTCATAGCAGAAAGCAAAGAGGGACTCCACTCCTTCAGCTCCAGCAATGCAGAAATCCAGCTCCAGTTAAAGCATAGCCCAAGTCAGACAGAATCTCATGGACCAGCTTCTCCCTTAAAGCTATGTGTTGGGAACAGAGCAAAGCATGGTAAGAAGTCTCTCAGTCTTTCCTGACTGTTGCATTTCCTTTGCACTGCCCATGCAACGCCAGGGCCTGCCACACTGGACTGTAGACACAAAATTGACTTTTACAGTACTGATGTTAAAAGTCTGATTTTTTCCAAAGCAGCCTGAAGGATTTACATGACAAACTAGTAACTTAGTTATCCAGTTACAGCTTTTAGTATTACCTAGACACCTGAAGCTATCATTACATGGCATTCTAGTGTCAAGCAATACATTGCCACTTCAGTGAGGCCTAAAGGTCCACGTTGTCTGATGACAGTTTCCTACCCTAAACTGGTGTCTGGAACATGGGAAGGATTCAGAGTGCACCATCAGCATCATCTGCTTGCCTTTAGACATTCTGAAACCTACTCAGACACTCAGTAAGAGCTAGCAAGCATCATGAAGTTCCTACAAAGCAATCATCAAGCTTCCTTTCATCCTGAACTCCAAGCTTTAAGATATTCCCAAATGCAATGCAGTAACAGAGCAAAAGGAATAATTACTAACTCTCTAAATTTTTGGAAAAAATTACAAGGTTTAGTTTAGTTACAACTTACCATGCCTTTGCAAAATAAACTCATTTGCCTCAACATATTCAGACTGTTGTGACCCAACAACAGCTTTAACTTTAAGCCAATGAGATGAATAAGGGTCACATATTTCCTCTGCGAGATCACAAAAATGAGCTGAAGTGTTCACACAGGTTGAGACTTCCGTATAGTTACCTAAACTGTAAAACAGATCAAGAAATAATTAATACAATTTCAACAATTCTGTAAAATACACTGCCTGTAACAAAAAACTGTGAGGGTGGCCAGGACCTGTGAGGGCACAAATTGCCCAGGGAGGTTGTGGAGTCTCCTCCCCTAGGGATACTCAAAAGCCAACTGGACATAATTGTGGATGACCTGCTCAAGCAAGGGCTTTGGACCAGATGACCTCCAGAGATGCCTGCCAACCTCAACCATTCTATTACTTGAAAATTTTGCCTTAAATTACACTTGAGCAACCTTCACCCTACATGACTTCACTGCATAGAAACAAGAGAATTTACCATGGACTGACTACTTTTATGTGCTTCTAGAAAATATCAGGTATAGGAAATAATAAAATAGTAAGAACTTACTTGTAAGGCATGATTTCCACAATAAAATGAGGAGTTTCAGACATAGGTGGGTACTGCCAATGCAAAACTGTTTTGAAATTTTCAGATGTTACTATAACCCCCGTTGGTGAAGGCACTAGAATGAAGAGAACAATTGCACTTTGATAAACAGACCTTTGCAAACACAAGAACAGCCAAATGTACTTCTAAACTATTTGGAAAAAGCAACATGCTAGACATAAATCTCACAAATACTTTCCCCAAATGAGCTCATCTATCAGCAGTAAAAACACCTATGAACCCTGTAAGCTAGTTTATTACTCACCTCTCCTGCAGAGACAGCTTTTGTCCTCTTTGCAACATCAGATAACCCATGCCCACTGAAAGCAAGTCCCTCAGACAGCCTGTATCAGGTCCATAAGCAGTGATGATTATACCCCTGTGTTGGTCTTTTACAGATATAACAGCAAGACAGGTTCTAAGACTTTACTGAAGTTAGAGATTAGCCCAGTTCCTGTAGATTTCTCTTGCTGTTCAGAAATTGAATTGGAATGGATGGGCTGGGAGATGGTACCAGAGCTGGAGTATCAAGGCCAAAATATAACAGGCCTCCTAGGGTAAGCCTGGATTCCCTATGAATTTCTAACAGTGATACTTCTACCACTCCAGCAGTCTCTTCAGTAAGCTGTGATGCCCAAAATAAACTACAAACATTTGTAAGGAATTTGAACACCGAAGCTATAATGTAGTTCCATTTGAAGGAACGCATTTGAAGTATACTTAGCAAACAACATCAGAGGTAATGTAGTAAAGCAATCCAAAAATAAAAAGCAACACTGACAGTTTCCCATGCACAGCAAATATCTGTTTCAAGCAGCAACCTCAAGAGGGCTATCAAGGGAGCAGCTGCAGGGGAAGGAATATTACAGAATCCTGTAAATGTTGAAGGCTGCCATATGACACTCAGGAAGAGAAGAGAAATTAAGATCACTCAACTGAATTTAACTGTTGCAACTCAGCTTCTGAAAGTCTGGTTTGGCACTCCTAGTATTCTCAGTGTGGCTTCCCTCAAAAATGCTGAGGGAACTCATACTAGACCTGCTCTTGTTCACAAAGCAAGTACTACAGCTTCACTCTGTGATATATATTTAGGGAAAGTAAACAATTTTCACATCCTGAGAACAAGACCACAAATATAACACATTACTGAAAGTGATACGTAGAGGCTGAGATATGCTATTAACAACCACAAAGGTTTGATTTAATATAGGTCATTCTGCAAGCAATACTGTGGTTTGATTTAATAAGAGTGGTATTTCAGCTACTGGAAGAAGAGGAACATAATCATCAAATTCACAACCACATAAAAAAAAAGGTGACAAGTCGACAGAAGAGGTGTCAAGCACACAGACAGGTGAAATCACATAGTTACTTCAAATATGCACTTTTAAGCCAGTGTAGCTAGCCTTACAAAATTTTAACTTTTGTGTACTATTACACAAAAAAACCTGCTTAACATAAGGGGTTGACCCCAGAGCACTGAAGGAGGTAGGAAATGTTACAGTAGGACCCCTCCATCATCTGCCTAAGGCTTGGGGAGGCCCCTGTTGACCAGTAGCTAGCAATGCACTGCCTAAAGCAAAACTTAATTCAATGAACAGGACCTTTCCAAGATGTAAAAATGAGACAGCCTTCAAAGCCTGATACTTGCATCTTGTGCAAGACTGAAATTCCTTCCCTCATTCTGGCATTACTGTATACACAGAGGGATTTGTCACCACTGCTTACACAACTGGAACACAGTTGAAGTGCAATAATGCACATAATAGAACAGGGCCTGATGAAACCACAACACAGAGTTTATGGTACAGCTATCTGAGACAACAGCAGCCCTAAAAGCCATAGAAGTTCATTCAAGTCATATGTGATTTTTTAACATCATTTAGGCACTGAAGTACAGACTGAAAGCACAAACTGAAAGCTTGAAAAGATAAACTGTGAAAAAATAACACATAAAAGTGTGTTTTAAAAGTTTGTTCCTTTTTCAGATTTCCATTAAAAACAAATCCTTACATTCCCAAAGCGACACACCATAGGAAGACAGTTATAAGCTACTTTAACAGGCCAAGAAGGACAACAGCTTGAACTTGGCCACAGAGTCATGGTTAACTCATCATTTAAAGACAGACAGCTGCAATAGTACTCAGTCAGTCCCTTCTGGACCCCTGACTGGGAGACGTGTGCCTTCCTTGGGCCAACCCTGTACTCCACCTACAGTTGCTTCAGCTCACAGATTCACAGAATATTCTGAGTTGTAAGGGACCCACAAGGACCACTGAATCTAACTCTTACGTAAGTGGCCCACGTATCCACTGAGCTCATGTATCCACTTAAACTGCAGCAAGAAAGGGTAGCAGCTCTGACGACTTCACCAATGCAAAAACGTCACTTTCCACAGCTTTTGCCACCCGTGAAAATGAAGAAAATGGAAAAAAGATCAGATACATTTGCACTACCTTTGAATGCTTCTGCAGTACTCTGCAGCCATATGCATTATAAAAAAACCCAAACAGAAAAAAAGGTGGCAAAAAGGCAACCAATACTCCGAAAGATGGATTTAGAAGGCAGCAAGTCAATGCTAAGAATGAAAATAATACATAAAAAGAATTTAGTTTATTTCTTGAGGCTGCATTTCCTTAATTTTTTTTTTTTTGTGCTCAACTTGGGATTCAAAGGGTTTGAGATAACAGACTTGACTGGGATGCACTAGACTGAATTTACAACTGCTAAGTGCTGTTTAGCTCCTGTGGCTTGCCCTGAGGCTCGCTTTCCTGACGGTATATTGGAGTCCAGTGCTCCTTGCTCTCACTGCTTGCAGTACTGCTTATCACCTCCCAGTAATGTGTCTGGGAACATTCCAGTAACAGCCATGGTGATACACAAGGGCTGGCAAGTGGCCAGGGTATTGCTGCTTTCTGTGCTGAATCACACCCAGTACATAAAGTGGGGGGAAGAAGGAGGAAGCATGGGACACTTGGAGAGATGGTGTTTGTCTTCTTACCCATGGTGGGGCCCTGCTCTCCTGGAGATGGCTGAGTCACAGGAAACAGTGGATTAATTCCTTGCTTTGCTTAAGTGCATAGCTTTTGCTTTCCCTATTAAACTGTCTTTATATCAATCCATGAGTTCTCCAGCTTTTACCCTTCTGATTCCCTCCCCAATCCTTCTCGTAATAGAGCCAACAAGCAGCTACGCAGGGTTTGGTTAAACCTTGACAAAATGGTCCTCCCAATTATTTATATCCTCACTTCAATCTGTTATAAATCAAACAAAATTGCCCCGCACTAAAAGCAGAGTCCAGCCATCTGGGGGCTAGAGGAGAGTTAGGAGCACTGCCCAGCACTACAGGACCGAAACTGAGCAGGAAGAGGTCAGTGCTCACCACAGGCTGCAGGAGCACCAAGCACGTGCCTTGGGGAGGAACAGGAAATGTCTGTCAGAGCAGTGGTTCTGCCTTCTGCCACGCTCCCCTTCAAGGCAGCACACCTGGGTTAGCATGGCCCCCTCTCTGTGCCCATCTGCCAGGTCCTGCTCCTATCAGACTGCTGGAGGGAAGTTGCCTGTTGGCTGTGCTTGGTTGGGAACCTGAGAGACTGGCAAGCACCCAAGAGCAAGGCAATGAAGAAATTTTGTACCTGCTAGCTGACTCTGGCCTTCTTTTAAGAGGCAGCAGCCACGAGGTGTATGTGAAAATGCTTGCATGTGCTTGCCTTGGCCAACTTTCATTTATCCCTCCAAAAGAAACCCAGGACATGCATTTTTCTTGTAATGCCACTCCTATACCTGGATGGTACTTCCTTAAAAAATTTACTGAAAACAAGCTTAAATTAATGCTTGTAAAACAATTTATGCAGGAAGTTCTACCAGAAGTTCTTGAAAGACCTCAAAACCACAAAGGAATTTGTTTACAAATTAAATGAGTACCATGACGCTAAAGCACCAATTTAAAGCTAATAATTTTTTAAATATTTACTGGAATGAACTTAAGTATTGTGGATAAACATTATACACAGTAGACAGAGCATTTTTACAGCTTCTATTTACAACAGAATTTTATTTTCTAAGGGCTCAGAGGTTTGACACTGTTCTATGGGGTTTTTAAAATAATTGTTTATGATAAAAATCTCCACAAGGTTGTAAGCTGTACTAAGAGGAGAGGCAGACTGAGATCACCATCTTGAGAAAAACCACAGCAAGTTGCACAAGATGGACACTTAAAAAACCAGATGTAATAATACAAGCTAAATATTGTTTTATCTATTTTATGAGTGTCCATCCCTTTTGCTATAGCTGTAAAGTGTTGTAATAGATGATATCTAAATACAACACCTTCTACCATCTAATTTGCTTTTGTTTACAGCTTGACAGTAAATTGCTATGAATGTCAGTAATCTCAATCATAAAGAACAACTCAAGGCCTCCATGATTATCACACACAACAGGAAGTCAGCTGCCTGAATGAACTACACACATCCTTGGAAATGTGGCTTACCATGTGCAGGAAGCACCTGAACCGGTGCCATAGCCTCTAAATCTTCTTTATCTTGACCACGGACCTTGTCTTCCACAATACTAAAATGCAGACTGAGAGCTCTCATCAATAAGTGCTCAGCTCCACTGTGGAGTCAGAGGCCTGTCAATGCAGGCACACTGGGCACCCAGCTGCAGGAAATGCAGGTGTTCCAACTGCTGCTGGGTTATCTGGCTTTATTCCTTTTCTATGGAAAACAGTGTCCCACAACAGAAGATGAAGATGACTGAACATTTCCTCATTACACACTTAGCCTTAATATATGTATTACACTACTGGCACTTTAAAAGCCCTATAAGATTTAAGGGAAAAAAAATAATCATACAACTGTTGCCACGGAAATTCTGGGCTCCTCAGTACAAGAGACATAGAGCTCGTGGAGCAGGTCCAGCAGAGAGCTACAAAACTGATCAAGGAATTGGGGTATCTCCATTATGAAGAAAGGCTGAGGGAGCTGGGCCTGTTTCATGAAGAGATGAATGAGGGGACTTCATCAATATCTACAAGTATCTGAAGGAGGAGTGAAAGGAGAGAGTGTCTCACTGGTGCCAAGCAACAGAACAAGAGGCAACGGGCAGAAACTAATGCACAGAAAGCTCCACCTGAATATGAGGAAGAACTTCCTTACTATGCTAGTGACCAAGCACTGGAATAGATTGCCCAGAAAGGCTGTGGAGTCTCCCTCACTGCAAATACTAGGATGACCATGATTGAGCAGGAAAAGGCTAGACCACACGACCCACTGTACTCACTTCCAACCTGACCCATTCTGCTATTCTATATGTGATGGTATCATAAACATGGTTCAGACTTCCCTTTCTACCTTAATTCTTCCCCTATGGTTCAGCACATCTACATGCATCAATATTAAAATGAAGTAAGGGCATGTTATTAGTCATTACATATAAAACCAGCATTTTCATTCAACTAATACACAGAACTGTCAATTAGAATTCCCTTCATGATGCCTTTGCTCACTAAAAAAAAAAAAAGGGCTTACTTATAGTGGCTGTGACCAAGCTGAGTGCAAGTCACCAAGAAAATACTGCTGGAGTTTTCAAAACCTGACTCCTTTGAGCTGAGGTTTGCTGCATGCAGAAAAGTGAGCTTTCTGCTTCTAGGCAGCCTGTTACATGATCTACACCACAGCACTACTCTCTATGCTTATGGAGATAACTCTTGTGCTGGACTAGGCTGGATTATAGCAGGTTTGTTTGACAAGTGATTTACTGGTATTGTGCTTTTTACCCTAAAAATGCTTAATACAATGTAGAAGTGGCATATTTTACTAGCAATTAAAGCATGCCCTTAAAAAGAGACTAAGTCAGAGCAAACAAGACAATATTTAACGTATCGAGCTATCTTACCAATCCAATGGGGGAAAAAGATAGTATACCTGCAAAGTTCACCAGTTATAATGAGACACCAAGTCAAATGAACTGGGTATTCAAAATGCAAACTATTAAGGGACAATAATGCAGGCAGATTACTGTTTTTAGTACCAGCAGTCCATATCAGACAAAGCTAAGCAGACTTCCAAAGCATGGTGCGGCCCATGCTCAGGGGCAACCAAGTTCAGTCACTTCACCTGGGCATGGATCTGAACTCCAAGAAATCTCCATTTGCAGAATCCAAGGAGCCTGGGCACACAGCCAGCTCTCAGTAGTCTCAATAAAAACTAAATGCATGTTCCTTTATGACTATTAGACAGCAACCTCTGTTTTTAATGAACTTTTACAGTTTAAAATGAAACTAGTAAGCCTATTTCTTTCGTAATTTACTTGCCGTGCAAACAGAGAGAACGCTGCTCTCCGCCGGCAAGCCACTCCCCCCCAGGAGTGCTTGGCCAAAACGTGCGTGTCCCAGGCCGCGATCCCGATACTTTCTTTACACTCCCCAGTCCTGTGCTCCCCTTTTCGACCCGAATTTCCCAGTTTCTCTACTCATTTGGACACATGAAGCCACATAGCACAGCGGAGCAGGCCTGTCCGACGCACACGCCGCTGCAGCTTTGCGAGCCAAAATGCGAGAACAGCCGAAACAAAGCTGATGTCACCAGCGCGCCGCCGCCGCGCCACCAGACGGCCTCCGGGGCCAGCCTGAACCGCGCACCGAGAGAGCTCGGCCGGGCCCCTCGGCGGGAGCACGGCACAGCCCCGGGCAGCGGGGGCTCCTCCCGCCGCCGCCCGGCCCCTCGCACGGCCCCGACGGCTCTCTGTCCCCGCAGCGGCCGCCGGCAGCGACGCGGGGCCGGCGGCCCCACCGGCGGCGCTCGGTCACGGAGGGTGCCGGGCAGGGCGCGGCACGGCCGGTGCCGGTGCCGCCGCCCCGCAGGTGACCCGTGCTGCCCATCAGCTGGTCGGCCTGCCCGGGCCGCCCCATCCCCCCGTCCCGTCCCGCCCCGCCCGTTACCTGCGGGCGGCTGCTCCCCTGGGAAGCCGCGCTCCGGCGGGGCGCCAGCAGCGCCGCCACAGCCAGGAGGGACAGCGGCACCCGCATGGCGCCCGGCGGGGGACCGAGCGGAGGCCGCCGCCCCGCACACAGAGCCCCGCGGCGCTCCCACGCCCGCTCCCGCCCCGCTCCGCTGCGGCGCCTGCGCCAGGCAGGAAGGGGCGGGATGTCCGGCAATGGTAGTGCGGGGGCGGGCGGCGGCCCGGAGGTCGCCGCCGGGCAGCGCCCGAGGGGCGCCGGGGGAAGGGGAGGAAGGGCAGGAGGGGGAGCCGGGGGAGCCGCGGAAGCGTGGGTTGGCGGCTGCGGCTGCGGCGGCCCCGGCCCCGGCCCCGGCCCCGGCCCCGGCCCCAGCCCCAGCAATGAGGAGGATGTTGTGCTCCGCGATGCCCTTGCTGGCTGTGTCACTGCTCTGCTTGAAGTCCTGCTGCTGGGCCGTACCTGCCAGCCCCGGCCGCCTGGAAAGCACCGTCCAGCTCATCATGTTGCGGCTTGTGCTCGCTCCTCATTTCTTAAAAAACACGAGGTGTTCACCCTGTGGAGTGTTACAGAAAGAGCGCACTGAACTCATACGCGTAGAGGAATCCGAACTTACACTGGGAGGCTTTATTCTTTCTTGGAAATAACCTAAATGTATATGCAAAAAATTGAAGTTTGCTGAGCGGATGGAGACTGCAGTTTTTGCCAACCTGCTGTTCCAGTGTATTCCATCTAGTGTCCCAATGCCAGGTGATTCTGCACCTTAACCTTTCAGAGTCTAGGCCACCCTGGGCCAGATGAGTAGAAGGACACAGAAGAACCCTCTTCTGCTATGTGCTTCTGCAGCTGTGATGAGGATATAGCAGCTATATAAGCTCTTGTCAGTGATTTTGCAAATTGTGCTTTTTTCAGACCTAAAATGGAGGCACCTTGATGGATCCTTGACATCCACACGTTTTCTCAGGCTTTCAAGGAGACAGGAAGGAGAAAACAGAGCTACTTGTCAGAGCCATTACGCGTCCCCTTTCCTGTATCTCTCTTTGAAACAGTTCAGCTGCTCTCTCATCTTTATTTCCTGTCCCAAGCATTAGTCCACTCCCTAGGGAAAGGTGTGGAGAAATTGATTTTCTTACCATCTCATATCCACATAGGAAAAACTCAGGAGATAGCACAATTTGCTGTGTGGGAAGGAATGAGTAGCAAGGAGAGAGGAGGTCACAAGCTAGCAATGGATGCTGAGGAAAGCACCTCACTGTTATGGCCTCAGAAATCAGGTGTTCCCAGAGGTGATGAAGTGGTGCTGTGGAGTGTGGGATCGTGTGGGGTACAGAGCTAACATCTCCTCCCAGCTGTGCTAAGGTTGAAGAAAATGGATTGTGAAACTACACTGACTTTGTGTTGCAAACAACCCTCATAGACTGACCTTTGTGCTTAATGCAACAGCAAGCTTCTTCCAACCAACAAGCACTTAACTGCCTTGACTGAAGTATTGGGCACTCACTGGCACATGGATTTCAACTGCCTGAATTAGGTCATGCTTGCATAGTATTTTCTGGCACATAGTGACAGGATGAGAAGAAAACAGCCTGACATTGTGACAGAGGAAGTTTGGATTAGATATTAGGAAAAAATTCTACCTCAATGCAGTTGCCAAACATTAGAACATGGCTTCCCAGGGAAGTGGTTGAGTCACTATCCCTGGATAAAAGAAGCGCATATGTCACATTTAGAGACAGGATTTAGTGGTGGACTTAGCAATGTTTCAATAACAGCTGGATTTGGTGATGGTAATACTTTTTTCCAACCTACATGATTTTGTGATTGAAATTATATTTTACACAAAACTAAGGAAGAACAAGGCATCACCAGCCCTGGATAGAGTTCAAGTGTTCTGACAGTTTTATCAAAGGCTGACAGTGTACCTGAGATGGCTGTCACATAAACAGAGCTTGATAAGGTTGTGGGTGTTTTATGAAAATTCTTCAGAGACTTGAAAAAACATGAAAGAGGAAATCAATGAATAAAAATGAAGCCAGCTCTGTATGGAAAAAGTAAATATGATTCTACTTATGAGAGCTGTTCCTGGTGTACCCGCTGCCTGTGCCACCAGAACCATGTACACAGCTCCTGGCAGAGGGTGTTCTTAACTGTGCAGTCCATGTAGTCTATCACCACCAAAACATTGCCAACTTGCTCAAATTTATCCTTGTGTTACACATTGGGGGGAAAAAAATTGGTTAATATGTAAACTGTCTTGTAACTTCCTCCTTTGTTCTTCACACTCTCAGCCAAAGTGCTTGTCATGTGCCTTTCTGCCAGTAAAGTTCCTGACAAGATAAACAAGTTCACACATCATGGGACAAATTTTCACAGCCTTTTTGCATGCTTGTTTGTTTCCTTAGCTATCCCTTAGTTGTGTCACAGGGTTACTGTGCCTTCACCTGCACGTGCAGTAGCCCTCCATGTGGTTTTGCCATCCTTGAAGAGGTAGGTACAGAATTTTCACCTCACTTAGACTGAAATGCCTGCTGCTTTGATTCAATATCAGTCATAGCACCACATTTTCTTTAAATGCTATCATAAAGAGAAATCACAGACCTATGTGAGAAGTTATGTCTAACCAGAATTTCCCCTAGTAATTCAAAGCACTAGCTGTGCTCATCCTTCAAAGGTAAAAACAATTAAACATATACACAGCCTCAAAAGAAATAAAATTAAAAAGTGCTCATTTGTGATCATTTCGCTTCTATACATCCCATTAATCTGTCAGGAAGTTTAGTAATCTTCTCATGTACACTTAACAGTAAAAATACACATTTGATCTTCCAGAAGCATCATTCCTAACTCTCCAGCAGTCATTTCAAATGCATGCCCATTTTTATTTTTCTTGGTTACCCATTCTTTCTAAATTCACAGTTCCAGAAAACAGAGAACTCCATCGGAGCTCCCTTGGTTCTAATTTTAAAGTATTTTTTAAAAGATTTTCCAGTTAGACAAAGGAATGCAATACATTCTCCTTGGCAACAACAATAAGATCTTGATATCTGACTGACTGTGCAATGGCTGTAGAGTGCTGAGCCAAGCAGGAGGTATATGACTCACACTGGCCACTTAAAGTGCTGGTTTTGCATAGTGAAGGTATCTTGGAGCACACAGTGTGAGCATGGAGCTTGGGAATCTGCAACATCAATCCCTAGGAAATCAGGCTTCAATAATTCTGCTGTTCATGCAAAGTTTTGTTATGTGAATATGTGTTTGTTGAAGCAAGCTCTGTGATCTGGAAAGGGAGGAGGCCAAATAAACAGTAACTGGAATGAGTAGCAGAGGTAGAAGGTGAAGTCGAATAGATGAAACAATATATGAAAGTGCCAGTATGTGTACTGATACCAGCCAAGCTTTCATTATTTTCCACAAGCACCCAAAGAGAATTAGGCAGCCATTGCAATAGGTGTCCTGCAGTTGAATAGGAACAGGAAGAGGAAAAGAAGGGTCTTCAGGTACTCATTTCAGCACAATGTTAAGCTGTTACCCTTGGGTGAAGTTGAGATGGAGTAGGGATCAATTCAGGATCCTACGGGGAAGGGGATTATTCCTGTGCAGGACACGGTTGGGCTTTTCCAGGAACATAAGAGATCATCTTGGAGAAAACTCAGATGGCAGAGACTTACAGAGACACTACCTTTCCAAATTTATCAACATTTTTTTGTTACCTTGGCCTTTTATTAGATATCATTTGTTTGGCTTATGCTTCTGTTGTTTAAAAATAACAAAAGGATATTTGATAAATTAGTGGTGGGTCAGCAAACTATCACTTCAGCTGAAGCCAGAACAGACACCTGTTCTTTATTCTATCCAATGATTTATTTTCTTGAGACACTTGCTGCAATTGAACTGTGTGATAATTAATAGACTATGGAAAAATGTTATCAGATGCTGTTTATTTATTAGCAGCAGACTAATAAATTATAAATGTGTTGAATCCAGTAGAGAGAGGGGAACAGCAACTCCAGCACTTGAGGAAGCAAGTGCTTTTCTTGATATTTTTCTGCAGATATTTTCTGCAGCAGTGCACTGGACTGTCCTTGTCTGTCCCAAAAGGATGTTGCAATCAGAAAAAGGGACTGAAAGGAGATATTCTGATCAACAGTTGAAAGTGGGTATTCTGAGGAGAGGCTAAAAGTGCTTGTCTTGTCTAGTCTGGTAAAAGAAAAGGCTAAAACTGAAACATCTCCTTTCTGCAAATATGTTCATAGTTTTTAAACCAAAATATAAAGTTTAAGCATAATCATGAAATACAAAATGTTCCTGCCTGAATTAAGGCTGAAAATTACAAGAAAGTTTCTCATTTTCATGAGATGAGACCTTGGAACAGCTTCAGACTAAGATTAATGGGAATAAAAATCTAGTTAGGTGTAATAAAGTTTGTTTATAATACAAATAATTATTAAAGAATAATTAATAAAGACTATTTCACTGCTATAGCAGTAAAAAGGGTTCTGGTAATCTCTCTAGATTACTGAATAATGTGTATAAATATTAGCTGCTAAGTGTATTGTATTTTAGAGCTTCTTTTTCTTGTAAAGTGTATTATTGATAGCCTCCAAGCCTTTCCTTTTTAAATTTGTAGACAAAAAGCAAGCTACATCCCCATAAAAGAAAAAAGTTCTTCTGACAATACTTTGAAATAATGCCAAAATAAAACCTGGAAAAAGAAAAAAAAATGAGATGTCTTTCTGATTTCTACTGGACATGTGTAAAAAAATGCCCTGCAGAGCTGCACACAGTCTGGCACAATTCTGACATAGTACGATCAATAAAGGGATGGCATGTCTCATTACATCAACTAAGAAATTAGTTGTTAAAAAGAAAATTGTCAAAATGGTTTAGATTGTGGAATTGTGCCTGAGACTGATCTGTAACAAACTTACATAGTGCATTGTAGAACATAAGTAGAACATGATTGCTACTTAACATACAGGCAGCTAACCAAGCAGTTAGTAGTTTGTGTGATTTTGTTTTCCTGATTTTTTTCCTGAGAAAAAAACTTTCCTAAACTTTTCTACAGTTATTTTGGTTTTATTTTGGTGAAGAACAGCACGAAATTTATGGTGGTTTTCAGTTATTGGGAGGAGAGCCATATAAAGAGGAGTTAAACATCACGCACATGCCGGGAAATAGAGTGGTGTCCAGGATTTTGAGAGATAAATTGCTTGTTGGTAGAATTGTTTCAATAAGTTTAGGGCTTGACATGCTTCAGTGATCTCAGTCCTAGGTGGAGGGTAACAAAGCTTGGGAAGACGGATGTAGAACTGATAGTAGACACAAGGAATCAGAATTTACAGGCCACAGGGACATTTGGCAGAATTCCTAAGGGTGGGTCGTTATAAACTCACAAAACAAGGAATAAACTAACAGAGCCAACTCGGCAACTGTGCTGAATCCTCTCCAGCTGGGTAAACAGCAATTCTGGTGGGGAGAGATCATGACCACCAACTCATAAACCGCTGACTCAAGAAACCCACCGACTCAAGAGAAGAGAAAGACTGACCATACCCACTAATTAGCATAAGAAGCAAAGACATAATTCAACCAATTAAGCTAGAATATTAATTAATAAGAAAGATAGGTAACTTGTAGCCAATGAACATTAATGCCTTTGTTTGCTAAAATGCAATAAACAGTGAAAATTTTTGAAAGTCAGTGTGCTGATTTTGTGGATTTGCCACCCACCACCGCTTTCTGTGCAGAGCTGTAAATATATCAAACATTTCAGCCCTGTGTGGGAATCAGCCTCTTGCACACCAGGTAAAAGAACCCATTTTGGAACAATAGGAGGATCTCTGAAATGATGTGCAAAGATAAAATCACTCCTCTAAAATGTGCAAAGCTGGCAGGGCCATGCAGGTATGTTTTGTCCAGACTACACATGTACAGTTTTTTTATTGCTTTTTCTCTAAACTATTGATGTTCAGTCACAGAGCTAATAATCAGTTTTACAGGAGAGAGAATAGGAACCAGACACCACAGAGGGGTGTGTGCATACTGTAGCTATAATACCACAAGGGTATGTTAGGTGAAACTGCAACTTTTGCATTCCAGTGTATTTTATCTGGGAGAAAAAGCTTTCTATAAATCAAACAACAGCCTTGAAAACCATGTAGGAAAGCTGCTGGCTGCACACATGAACATTTAACCATTTGGTTCCCTGACCACCCTCTTCCTGAAGGAAAACCGGATACTGACATTTTGGCAAATAGTTGAACCTATACAGTGAATGAGTAAGAAAAAACGACCCACAATCGCATTAGAAAATCATACACCAGTCTTTGTTCTCATCAAAGGCATTTGTTTTTGTGGAAGTCAACCAGGAAAAAAAATACTTTTCTGGTATCTTTGATAAGTAATGCACTTTTGAACTTCTTGTTCCAGTACAAATGTTCAGTATGCAGGTACATGCTTTTATAGAGACACATGAAGGTTCACAAGCATATAGAAGGGGTTGTAGAAAAGCAATTATTCTTGGTCTGATGATCCTAATTGGAGTTGTCTACTCTCTCTTATAATCATCTGCAGTAAAAAGGGAAGAGGAGCATGGAAAAAAAAATGCAAGTCAGATGCACGAATCATTAATTCCTTCCGCTGTCTGGAAGGGAAACAAGGTGTCAAGTGATGTTGAGTGACCACCTCCTCCAGGTAAGGCACTGCCTTCAACAGCTGACATAGAATAGAGACTTTTCGCCTCTGCTTGGACTGGCAGAGGCAGAAAGTCACTGGTGCAGGCATACATATCACACTCCCTGATGCATAAGCACACATGCATTCATGGATCCCCTAGGCACCGGCATGATCCCTCTGATGGTCACCTGCCTGCATCCAACCCTCCCTTGCCTCCCCCACAGGTCTCCCAGTTGCCGGTTGATCCGGATGGAGGCTCACTGCAAACACCCATGCACTCACATCTCATTCCACAGCCACCCCTTGTTCACAAGGCCCTCAGGCATGGCAGCCCTGGCTCTATGTCAGCGTGATGCCCCAGCTTGAGGCCCCCTTACTCACTGGCTGGTCCAGCCTGAAGTTTGCTGGTAAGCACACACACACCCTCCTCTGACTCTTTGGGGAAGATACAGACACTCATCCCCAGCAGCTGGCACAGGCACCCAGGCTGTGACCCACAGCCCTGCTGCAGCCCCTGATGCAGAGCCCCTCACTCAGCTCGCTCACCCTGGGAGGGACAGACTGCTCATGCACAGGGCTCAGACAGACAAACACACTCATTGGACCTGTTTGCATTTAACAGATCTCTTCATAGCCTTTTCTGCCTACTTCCCTCTTTGTTCCTCCATGCACCCCTTTGCCTGTGTTCCCACGGGGATTTGCACACCTTATCCCATTCCTGTAGCTGTCCTAGTGCAGGTCTCCCCTGGCCTACAGTCCCAGCTGTTGCAAAACCCAGGGTCTTGGAACTAGATCCCTTCCAACCCAAACAAAGCAAAGGTGAGCCCATTTTCCAACATTTACTTAATAAAAAAATTGTTAGCACAGATAGAATTTGTCTGATTTCTCTGTTAGGTTTGTTCAGCTCAACTAGACTTCATGGTGCAAATAAACATCAGTAAAAAAGAATAGGGAATTTCAAGCTGTTAGCTGCAGAGATCCAGGAGACTTTAAACACAGGAAAGTATCTTACTAATCCAGTTTGGGATAAGACTTTAATAGGAACCAGAAATTATTCTGACAGAGAAAAATAAGATACATAACTTGAAAGTCTGATTGATCTGTAGAGAATTTTGCTTTGCTGAGATATCAGATAAAAATAAAGACATTGAGATTGGACTGGGAAGAAATAAAAGTATGTGGGCATGCAGCTACCTTTGGTCAGGTGCCTTTTGGTCTGTTGAAGGAAGTTGACAATGTATGGGCAGGCTCAGGATTGTGTAGCAAAGAGTGAAGATCAAGAAAATTTGAAGAGTGTCCATGGGAAGATGCTGTTTCCAGATATTTTCAAAGACAAAAGGCACAGAATTGATACTTTCTGGCCAAAAGAGGTGGCCAACTTAGGTTGCTGCCACACTGTCACCTGGTATGCTAACAAGTACATAAAAAGTGTAATACTGCTACCAGTAAGGACCAGAGTCCAGAACTCCCCTTCTACTGGAGGTCTCTGATCACTGGCCTTCACAGCCAGGCTTCCTCTCTCCCTGGCCAGGTGCATCTTCAGCATGGAGAACAGGCAGTGGGGAGTGCCGCCCTCTGGAATCCTGCATAGATACCTCCATTGGAGCCCCTTGGGCAACAGCAAAGGTTTTTCTCAGCAAAAATGTATAATGAAGGCTATGTGTGGCAAGGTGTTTGTACATGAATGCTCTTCAGAGTTTTGGCTTCTCTCTAATAGTTGCATTTTTGCTATTTGCAATCTGTTGTTATTTCTTTTTCCTTCACTTTCTTTGGTCCATACAGAATGCCATGCCTCTGAACTTCCCTGGGAAGATGGGCAGAGCTGAGGGAGAAGGCATTTGAATTGGTGAGACTGCAAAGCTTCACTGCAGCTGGCAGACACAACTGCAGTCATGCACCAAGGGCATGTGCACCTTCTGTGGTGGAAACAGCCAGAGCTGCTGCTCGAACAGAGGCCACAGTGCAAATCAGATGAACTTTGTGAACACGGTGGTAAGGGAAACGTGGTAGAAAACAATTTCAGAAGGGTGTGAAGAACAGGAAGGAAAAGTAGAAAACTCCTTGAAACTATGTACAGAGGAAATAATTAATAGGGAATTAAACAAAGAACAGGAACATTTTAGGAAGAGCAGTGCTTCAGAGGGAGCTTGACTGTATTATGAAACACATTTCTTCTTGTTGTTTGCTTCTTACTATTTTCAGGTTCTGATAGAAAAGAAATGATGCTCAATCTTAACTTTTTGCTTATAAAGGAAACCAAATCCCTGAAAGTTTCTGTAAGTTAGAATCAAAAGAAGTAACTGTGTTCAGTAAATAATAGCAGATACGAGATAAACAGTGAAGACCCAAGATAGCATTTCATACACTGTGAATCTTGTTAATATAAAGTAAATATGAACTTTACTTTCACTTTACAGATTGAGGATAAAATCTTCCTTTTCATATTAGTCTCAAAATAGCAATAATATGGTATGAAAGAAAAAAATGGTTTTTTTTAAATTTTCATCCTTTTTCTTCTAATGCTATGCATTTTGAACAAAATTTAATAAATATGAAGATATGCAATGAAACTCTACTCAGCTGTTAAGCCATGACATGAAAGTACTGCTTTTCACAGGATTGTGTCAGTGATGTTGGGCTAAGTCTGAAGTTTGCCAGCAATTTTGGGCTGCAAAACAGTCCCTGTGCTTTCCATTAACTTTTTTGGTTTCTGGGCAGAAGCCAAAAGTGCTTCTCTCATTTTTGATTTTTTTTTTCCTATGGCAGCCTACCATGTACTGAGATATTTCACCACATCTTGTGCTGCAATCCAAACCTTGATATATTAGCAATGCACTGCATGCCACAGAGTTCTGAGGGGGGACCATGAGGCCTTTGTGCAGTTTCATGCTTCAGTGTCTTGACTGTTTATATTGACTAGATGGCTTAAAAATTTAAGTGCATCCAGGAAAGAGTAATTTGAGATCTGGAAATTGTTCCTTGTGAAAAGAAAGCAAACAAGTTGTTTAGTACAGTTTATCTGGCAAAGGGCAAATTGTGGTCTCCCTAGACATGAAGTGTTTTCTGATAGAAGACAGATCTTCAGTCTAGGGAAAATGTTGTAAACAGATGCAATTCATAAAAGGTATTTACATCCTGTCAGAACAAATTCTGCAGAAAACAGACAGGATCTTTAGCACTTAATATTAAATCAAGATCACAGATCTTTCTTGAAAATATGCCATAGCCTAACAGAAGTTCTAGGATTAGTCCAGAAACTAAGAAGTGTAATGCAGGAATTAAGAAGAGGTCACACTGTACAAAGGTGGACTAGGTGATCCTTATTGTCTCTTCAATTCAATTATACAAGAGTACATGAGAATCTGCAAAAATTACCAACTGTGGTTAGTAAAGAGTTGTGCAAGAAGGTGCATGATAGGGAACATTTCAACTACCACTTCCCTTAAGAAGTTTTGAAATCCTTTTTCTGTGTTGTCTGCAGAACTTTAAAAAAACTAGAAGAGAGCCTCAGTTCCTAAATAAACTGAGATTACACACCACAGGACATGCAGAAGACACGAGAACCCTTAGAGATTTCCAGGCTTCTTATAGGAAGGAGAACTGATGACAGAGCATGTTATTTTCCTGACAAAAACATGTTTATTTGCAATAATGTCTCATACCTTCTTTATTTTGGTTTGGTTTGGCTTGATTTTAACTTGTTAATGTGCGGAGAGTGGAAGACTTCAGATGAAGTTTATTAGAGAAGTCCTCTGGTTGAGTCAAGAGGTGCCGAAATCCCCTTGCTTCCTAAATGCCTTCTCAGAGAATAGTCTAGGTGCAGCTACGTCCAGTCTTAGCCTTAGACTTTGTCAAGGGTTTAAGTTTAAGGAATTAGAGAGGTGCCATCTTTGCACAACTTTGTCCCATGGTCTTAATGATGGCAAATCAGATATATTTCTATGAAAATGAATTCTTATAATAAATGATTAGACAAAAAGATCTTAATCATAATTATTTGCTAGTGAAAGTTAAAATTACTCATAGTGGATAGGATAGTGCACTATATCAAAGCAGTTGTATTAAACCTAGCAAAAAGAGGGAATAATTAAAGGAGAGATTGATGTAACTCCCCCATACCAACAACCAAGGACTTAATCTCTTTCAGTCAGCCTTGAGGGGTCTCCCTGGGGGATGTCCCCTACCCAAGGGAGGAATCCCCACCCACTCCAAGAAGGAATATGTTAGAAGAACTGAACCATATCAGAGTAGGCTGGACTTCCATAGTATAAAGTGATTGACTTCCAGTCGCAGGTCTCCAGCTGTCTCACTGTCAGGATGTTGATATGGGGTTGGAGACCCAGACTCGTTTTAGCATAATTCAACACCAAAAGCAGCACATGATTCCCCCTCTCACTCCTTGCAAACAGAGCATTGTCCCTGACCTCATTCCAGGCCGATGAGTCCTGCTAGACTTGTATATAAATAAAGGGCTGGAGAAAATCTTCCTGTTCGTTCTTGGGGTCTTGTGTGTGCACATGGCATTTTTTCTGAATTCTTTAAACCATTGCAGTTGTCTCTTGAGACAAGAGGGGTGCTGTGGTGATGCCAAAATGCTTGATGATGCTATTTATACAGTACCGAAGGGTTTCAATTACTGCTCTGATGCAACTTGCTTTCATGCAGTGTAAATGTAGCTTTTGTACTTTTTTCTGCTGGGAGCTGTGCCTCATTGCCCAGGACTGTGGCAATGTAGCTTGGAACACCTAGTCCTCATGCTAGCTTTGCAGAAACAAGGGAGATATCTTTACCCACAGATCACTAAAATCTCTATGTCTTGTGTTGGCCTACAAGCTCATTCCTACAAAGTTCAGAAGCTGGTTCCCCTCAGCTTCTCAAAGCCTGACTGACCTCCAGCTTCTCAAAGCCTGACTGACCACCTCCATCACTTTCCTTACCATTGGCTTCTATCCCACAGAACTGAAAGAGGGTTTTGCTCACTCAGGATTAGACAGACATGAGCTGGTGCTGGAGTCTGGTCAGAAGTGGCTTCAGAAAGGAGGTTTGGCAGGAACAGGTTGTGTATAATGTGCTCACCACAGCCACAGACAAGGGTTTCACTGCTCACTGCCCTGCCTGCACATCTCTAATGGACTCAAGTGTCTGATGCTGCAGTGCTCTGTCCAACAGAGAAGGAACAGCATCTCACACACATGAGACAGGTAATTTCCTCTCTGCATACCTCTTTCCCATGTATCTTTAACCTCTGTCTTCTTTTCTCTCCAAGGCTGATCATGCTGTCTCAGAGTTCTTCTCTACTTCCAAATGGCAAGAGCATTTCAAATGAGCATTCTTCCTGGATATCCACTTGTTTGAAGTAGTTTATCCCTCTGAATTAAACATTCAATGTGGAAACACATCTAAGCCAAGATTCATCTGGTTTTAGAAACTAGTTTCTACTCTATCATTTCTTGTTAAAAGTGTTTGCATTTACTAGGATAAAAGACAAGTCTTTTCCCCCTTCTCACTGATCAGGCATCCATCACAGATGCCTTCCCTAGGAAACCCTGGCACAGCCCCTGACAGCTGCACACCTTGTTTTCTATGGCATGATTTCCATTCTGGCACCAGCTATCCATGGCAACAAGAAACTCAGTCTGCCTGTATAGGCCTTTGTGTTTTAGATACAGCTATTGCTTAAACTTTTCCCATCATCTTATGCTTCTCCTACTGGCTTAAGGAAACAAAAATACAAATGCACCAGTCACCTTTGAAAATTCTCAACCTCACAAACGTGATAGCCCTTTAGAATTTTTTTTGAGGAAGAACAGCAGAGTTAATATTAGCAGAATAAAATTCAACAGTAGGAAAATATGGAAATTAAATTGATACAGGCTCCCAACACATTTAGCATCAGAATGGCATCACTAAAAGGCATAGGCTGCCAAGTTCATCTGCTCTGGCAACTGTGATTTGTTTTTAATCATTGCAGTACAAATGAGGCATTTCCAGACATCAACATATCCTTTGTGAAGACCTACAGGATAATAACATGATATATATTGAACAGGCACTGTTGTGACTGTTTTCCACCTTCTTTCTTGAAAGAAGCAGATATTTCTGTTCTTGCAGAGACATTGTTATATAATTGTTTGAGAACCAGCAGAAGCATTTGAAAAAATTGCCAGCTGTTCATTACAACTTTTCATCTGAATATTGCTCCCCACACAGCTGAGCTGCTGGAACAGATCTGAAGGGTGTTCTCTACATTAAAACCTGGACATATTAGTGCAAATTTCAACAATGGTTTTGGCTAGGTAAGACTAATTTTTCCAGGAGCAGACTGGGAGTGCTCGTACAATCCATCAGTGCTCAGCTTCTAGAGCTGGGTGATAGAGCTAAGCAGGGGGCAATAAAACAACTGACATTAAAAGTTTCATTTAAAGCGTGGGTGTTGGGATTAGCTTTTGCATCCTTTGTCATGAGTGGGGGAAATTAAATTTAAAGCTGTTTGGTTCTGGCCCTTCTGTGGCTGAGACCAGCCAGAGACTTCATTGACCAACAAAAAAAACCTGAGGGTGCAGAGAACAACTGGTGTTTTCTGCGTAAGTTTTGATCTCTGTCCAGTCCTTCTATTCTACACCCAGTTCTGTTTCATGTTTTTAATGTCTTTGTTGATGATCTGTGTGAGGGGATCAAGTGTACTCCCAGTAAGTTCACAGATGACAATAAGTTGTGTAGGAGTGTTGATCTGCTGGAGGGCAGGAAGGCTCTGCAGAGGGATCTGGACAGGCTGGATCAGTGGGCCAAAGGCCAACCATGTGAGATTCAACAAGGCCCAGTGCCAGGTCCTGCCCTTGGGTCACAACAACCCCTTGCAGTGCTACAGGCTGGGGGCAGAGCAGCTGCCCAGCAGAAAAGGATCTGGGGGTGCTGATTCAAAGTGTCTGAACATGAGCCAGCTGTGGCCAAGAAGGCCAATGGCATCCTGGCCTGTATCAGGAATAGTGTGGTCACCAAGATCAGGGCAGTGATTGTCCCCCTGTACTGGCCACTGCTGAGGCCCCACCTTGAATTCCGTGCCTACTTTTGTGCCCCTCACTATAATAAAGACCTTGAGGTCCTGGAGCAAGTCCAGAGCTGGTGAAGGGTCTGGAGTACGAGTGCTGTGAGGAGCAGCTAAGGGAGTTGGGGGTGTTTAACCCAGAGAAAAGGAGGCTCATGGGGGACCTGATCATTGGCTACAACTCCTGCAAAAGTGGCTGTAGCCAAGTGGGGTTTGACCTCTTCTCCCAGGCAACAGGACAAGAGAACACAGCCTCAAGTTGCACCAGAGGAGATTCAGGTTAGACATCAGGGAGAATTTGCGATGGAACAACTCTGGAAAGGGTTGTTAAACATTGGAACAGACTTCCCAGGAAAGTGATAGAGTCGCCACCCCTGGAGGTGTTCAAGAAATGACTGGATATTGTGATTTAGTTGACAAGGTCATGATCTGTCAAAGGTTATACTTAATCTTAGAAGTCTTTTCCAAAATAAATGGTGCTGTGATTCTCTAACATGCCCATGGTCTGAGGAACAGCACAGTAGGGCCATTGTAGCTTGTTTGCCATGGATCTACATCTTCTCTGGTGTCTAATAAGGTCTTTCTGCAACTGGAAGAGTCCCAATGGGTATATGTGTTTATGTACACATCTCTGCCTTCTCTCAAATTTCTGCTGCATAGCAAGGGGAGAGCTTGCATTGCTGCTTTCCTTCCAGCACAAGCTACAATCTCTTTCTTCCTTCTATCTCTGGTTGTTTTTTGGGTTTTTTTTAATGTTCATTGTATTTGTAAGAATTCACATGGTATTTAATTAAAGTTGTCCAATTAACTTGCAAGCTTTTGGAAGAGAGGATGACCACTTGTGCAGAAGCACACATGGCAGGGGTGGGGGGACTGTCACTCCTGTGTGCACATATGCAAGCACTCTCCTCAGATGGAAATGAGGCTATAAAAATTTTTGTTTTATCTGTAAACTGTGTTTGCAGTGATTACAACATTTTTAAGATTAAAAAAAAATCAACAACAAACCAAACACAGACATATGGGCGAAGATACCAGCTTGGGTTTTTTCTGATTCCAGGTTAAGTGGGAAAACTAGGAATCAACACTAATACAAAAAATAAACATCCATTTAACCTTTTGTTTTTGTTGTTGCTGTTCTGTTCATCTGGCATAAATTTGAAAAATAATAATAAATCTTTTGGGGGCTGTGATTGTTTTAACCTGCCAGTAACCCCCTTGAGTTCACCAGAGCAAAAGACAGCGAAAGCCTGTTTATTGTCCAGCAGGCACCTACACTTGTTGTAAGTGAAGTTCCATCTGGTCACAACATCGTGGATCATCTGGGTAACAGCCAGGCTTCATTTGCTTCATGTCCTGGACAGCATGAAGGCAGCCGAACAGGAATATTTAAATGACTGACCAACTGCAACCAAGTTTGCCCCTGAGAATTCGTTTAATAATGACTGCTCACTATGGAGCAGTAGCGGCTCTGTGAGTTGTTTTCTGTTTTAAATGAGCCAAGCTGGGCTCCATGGAATGATTTAGCCTTTTTATTAGGTGCCAGCAATTTACTGGAGGCACACTATTGCTCTTACCTTGGAAGATCAAGAGGTGGATATTGACTGTTCCTAAAATTCTTCCTGCAACTTGTTTATAAGAAAAACATGGAGAAACCTGGACTGCATAGCACAGCTAACAGAGCAGTTGTATGGAGTGTATTTTAGACCTGTGCAGAGGGCACCTAAAGCTCTCCCATATCAGAATTTTCCAGGCTTTTGAAATTATTCATACCTATTTCTCACAAGGGCAAAAGACAGAATGCAGATGCACCACTTAGTTTTTTGTAACCCATTACCTGAGCACCCCTCAAAGAGACTTTTGGTGGCCAGCACTGCTATTTTAATGGCAGTGGTGGATGGGTAGGGACCCCCAGGGGCATAATACCTCTGCCTCCAGAGGTTCCCCAGCTGGGCAGGGGTAGCTCACAGCTGGCTGTGATGTCCTGCCACCAGAATTATGTTCCCCTTGGAAAACTGGTCTGCAGATCTGGATTTGGGTGCAGGTCTCTGAAAGGGTAACCTAACACAAACGCCTGCAGCTTCAATTACAAATGTTGACAAAGGCAGTGCTTGCTAGGTGAATAATATCTTTCAGCTGGGGCTAGGAGGACACACAGATCCCAGCATGCTACCTGGACACTAATGAATGCTTCAAAAAATTCATTCTCTTTATAAATACTGGGTTGGCAGTGCCCAAAGAAGCCTTTTAAAGCACAATGAATCTTGTGAAGTTCTGTAAGTTGCTCACTGCTTGTTTATCATAACAAACTTACTCATAAATTATATGGACATGTGCCTGAGTTTACTTCCAGAGATGGCTGTGAAAGGTATTCCTTTCTGCTTTAAAATGTGGGCATTTTCTATAAAGATATCATTCCTGTAAGATCTTGGAGTAAAAAATATCCAAGAAAAAATGGCCTAGATACCACCTTGACAGCTATCAGGATGATGTGTGGGCCATTCCTTTCAGAAAATCTCAGGAAGTAATGAATGATGATTACAGGGGCAAATTCATGACAAGTTGGTTGCTGTCGAGGCCATGGAGTATTTGAGGGATAGGCAGCCCACAGCTGGGCATACCTGTGCCTGCCACCTCCCACAGCCAGTCCTGGTGTACCATCTCAACAGAGAAAGATATGCTTAGGAGTTTACAAAATTAGGTTTCAGAATCTCTTTGTGTCTGTATCTCTCTCTACATATAACCTGGATGTATGGACTCGGAAGCAAGCATACGCATAAACTTCAGATCAGCGAGGCCAATAACACTGGTGTCGCCACTGCTGGATAAAGCCGTGCCGGAGCTTAAGGAGGCACTAAAGAGAAGTTTGGTTCGATTCAAACTGCCCCAAAGTATTCTTTCCTTTCTCGGGCACTGCAGTATCTCCCCGAATCCGCTTGGAGTCACTGCAACACAGCGGCCGGGCCGGGGCCGGCCGGGGGGCGGCGGCAGAGCCGGGCTCCATCCCTGCATCCCCCGAGAGCGCTCCTGCCAGCAGCGGCACTGACGGCCCAGGTCCGAGCTGCCCCTAAACATCGCACCCTGCCACATACACCTTACGTGGTGTGCTTGAGTTGATGCTTATGAAAGCAGATATAGGCGAAGTGCATTTTCCTGCATGTTTGAGGGATACCTTTATGCTTCGTGAAGTAGTGTTAAAGAAAAGCATTAATTTGTTAGGAAAAGCAATTATTTCATTACTGCTTGTGCACTGAGATATGTGCTCATATGGAGCACATACCTCAGTCCCATGGAGGGGATGGGGTTGATCATACCATCCTGTTTCTGCAGACACGTGCTTCTGCGGAGCTGGAAGCTCTGGGGGAGAAGGAGACGTGACTGGGAAAGAGCCCAGCTCTCTTCTCAAATGAAGATTGCAAAAATGGACAGAGATTGACAGAGCACAACTACTGAGAAGAGCATTGTCTTCGGGTTGTGAGCTGTACACAGTGAGCAGTGTATTTTACCAAAGAATTTTATTTTAAAACTTCCTTCATTTTTTCTGCTACTGTTACACAGTAAATCTCACAAATGCGGCAAAGGTGACAAGGGATTACAACACTGCACAACACTCTAAATTGATACATTGCATTTTTAGCATGCCCTTTAACAAGAAAAAATGATATATAACAAATGAACATTAAAAGAAATGATTTTCAATGGTTTGCTTGGCAGAGAGGTAAGAAAGCATAATAGCTGTAAGGAACAGTATTAAAACCCTATTAAATTATTACGTTACAGTTTCAGTCACTAAAAATTACTTGAATGCACATGAATCCATTTCAGTTTTATAAAGAAATCTTGGGTGTATTTCAGAGATGGGATGATTTTCCCTGGGCAGGAACAGCATAGTCATGTTTCTTGTGAAATACTCTGCTGTCCTCTGTCCCTTCTCCACATTACCATTTGCAATCCAGATATTTAGACCATGCCAAAGTATCGAATGAGGCATTTACAGTAGCTCTGCTGCCATAGTTGCTTTGTGTGTGTTTTTGTCTCGAGCATTATATAATTTCAAAGGTATCTTCTGATCAATATCCTAAGCCACCAGACAAATACATATTGAGTTAGTTTAGTAAAGGATCAAACCAGAATACAGAACTGATGCTGAGCAGACTGCGGGCACAGGCTGCAATTCTCTGGGCAGTCCCAGAGAGGCTGTGGCAATTGGTATTTAACAGCATTCCTCAGAAGGGTAAATGTGGTGTAAAATGCTGAATAGGAAGGAAGCTACTGCCTTTAACCTATTAAAAGCAAGGCATATTTTGAATCTAACTTAAAAAATACACATCATCCCTGGTTATTCTGAGTAAAGGATTTACTCAGATTTACACTCACCAAAACCAAAAAAAAACTGTTTAACAATAGTCATCACATAATTATATCCTCACATATATTTACTTTATTTTGATGAACATTACAGTATGTTTAGGCAATTTATTTATTTGAAATTGTTTTCAACATTAAAGTTTAAATGATTATCATAACATTGATCTTGTCAGCAGAATATGCTCAAAGAAACCAGAGGATTCCATCATGAATACTTTATAAATTTGCTTACTTACCACAGAATAGAACAACAGTGTTCCAAGGACAGAACAGACTGCAGTGTTGTGCAGGAGGACATCAAAATGGAGACTTCCACAGTGTCTGAAGGAATCTGAATACCTTTTCCATATAACTAGTAGATCTGAGTCTTAAGGATGCAAATGGCAATATATAATTATATTGGTTTTTTCCTTCAGCTATGCACTTGACCTGAATTATGCTTTCCATCTGAAGCTTAATTTGTCTCTGCTGAATGGCATAATTTCCACTATCTGTATAATTAAAAATGAACAAATGCACACTATAGATTTTCCAGTGTGGCAAATGATATATTTAATTTGGTTTCTTTATCTTCATTCTGTATGCTCAATCCAGCCCCAGTTTGCATGTAATCCATTTCTACAGCAAACCCTCTTTCTATATATTACATATATGTAGGGGTTATACAGTACTTGTGACTTAGACTTCCATAAAGAGCCTGGGAGCAGAGGAATTGACAAATCTGAAACATTCCCAAGAAATACAGGTCCAAGCAAATGCAGACATTTTCAATGTGAGCATTTTCAAAATGAAGATAAACTTTTCAATAAACTTCCATAAATATGCAGTCTCTTTTCTAAGAAGTGCTGTTACAGAAACTGTATTAGCTGCAATGTAGGATTATATATACTATAAATGTGGTCATTTGGCTCTTTTTAGTAAGTGGTGACAGCTTAAAATTTTCCAAATGAACTGCACCACAGCATTTTTCAAGGTAATTGTTGCACTAATTTTTTATTTCCTAGATAGAAAGTACTCAGTGTTCAATAAAACACAACTTTATGAATTGTTGGATACTTTAAGTACATAAAAACTTCTCTTTAACTTCATTAAATCATATATTCCTTCTGACATGGAAGGTGAAGAGGGAGGGCAGGTACATTTTACTGTATGCTGCTGCTACCTATTGAGCCATGAAGGATTTTTCAGTGCACAGCCTGGAGTTTAGTAGTTGGCAGTGAAACTGCTTCAAATTCCAGATAAATATATTTAACTCCTGCTTCTGTGATACTTTCTGGGTTAAACTACTGACATTAATTTGACCAGCAAATTGGACAGGATTTTAAGGGACATTTGAGATGTTAATAATCTATATAAAGGGAAACCAATTTCCATTTGCATTCTTAAGTCCTCCCCCCCAGAAACTTTCTGGAGCTTTTAAAGCTAAATATGCAACTCCTGCCTAGGACACTGCCCTGGGGCACCTCTGGGGTGATCCCTGAGCTGCTCTGTAGTAATGGGCTGCTCCCTCCTCTTTGCAAGGAGAAAACTACCCCAAGCGAATCCTTCCTGGAAGCAGAAGGTGGATTAGTTAATTAAGACTTAGGAAGTGTCTCTGAAGGTTGAGGACCCTGTTTTTAGCTTCTCATGGTCATATGAAAATGAAGGAGATTGAAATGCAGGTCAGGAAGCCCTGGGAAAGGGCTGATCTGTGGATGCTCTTGGAGACATGGCACTGAACAACACATGGCTGCCCTCAAACCCAGTTTGTTAAATGTTGTGGGTAAAACTCATTTATATGTGAAATCTCATGGTGCTTCTCAGTGTTAAACCACTCAGAAAGAACAGGCTTTAGGATGATGGAATGAAAGCCACCTGAGCCCATCGAGGTGCAGGACATCCCCCATTTTGCTAGGGAATGTGCCCTTGTGCCTTAGGCTTTCAACATCAGTGCTATATCACTTGCTTTGGACCAAGAGTCCAGGTTTGCACTATGCCAAAAGCCCTTCAGAAAGCAGGTTGTCTGTCAAAAAGACAGCTTCCCAAGACTACTGTAAGGTAAAGATTCAATTTAAGGGTGTGATCTTGCATTAAATAGAGCCAAGGACAAAAATCCCACTCATCTCAATAAGGCTGGACTGAGCTTACTGAGTGAAGTCTTGGAGGTTGATCTCCCAGGGACTAAGTCACCACCATAACCTGCACGTGGTGCCCTGGCAGTGGTGAGAACAGTCACACTTCCCACCATCTCCCTGATGTTGCACTTTCTCCCAAAAGACATATATTTAGCTTTGAAATTCTTGACTTTAAAAAATATTTCCTCATACATTGGGGGCCCTTGTAGAAAAATAAAAAATGAAGGAAAATGAGAAAAATGAAAAAAAAATTAAAATTACCTCTAATAGACAAATTGAAATTTTTAAGTGGTAAGAAAGTATTTACAGTTTCCTGATGAAAAGTAACTTGCTAGATGTTGGAGTTTTTAGCATCTGCTTTATTTGTTTGTCTGGTTTTCTTAAATTATAATAATGATCTTGATAGTCTTATGTGAAAAGATGACTCCTGCAGAGATTTTCAGTTAAACAAAACCAGCAAAATTAATTTTCTACTCATCTATCTGAAGCAATTGAAGCAACAATATCAATAGCTTACTTGTGGTAGCTCAAGTTGTTTTAAATTGCTTAAAACCCTAGACTTGTTATCTTTACATAAAAATAATTAGGGGTCAATAGTGTAATTTCTTTTGCCATGTGACAAAACCAAAACTCATCAGCCCAAGGCCCACTCATGTTAGCTCTAGCATGAGAGTGTTTCTCTGACCTTATCCATGTGCATATTGACATGCATTACAAATATCAGGCTGCCACACAGAGTCACAGACTGGCATAGTGACCATAAAGTCTGTGTCCCTCTTCGGTCTCCAGCAGCATTTCCCCTTGGCCTTCCCCAGGCAGCTGCCACTCCCTTGCCCTGCAGCCCTCCTTCCCAGCCCCTGGGATTTCATTGCCTCCCTTCCCATCCCTCACTCTGACACCATGTGAGCACAGCAAAGCCTCGGCTTCAAAACGAGACAGGATTTTCTCATCCACGAAGTGGTGAAGAGAAAGTTGAAAAGTTGGCTCCAAAGCTCTGCCCACCAAAAGAACTTTCAGATTTTTCATAGGTGTTAAGTTAAGCTCAAAATGTTGTTCATTTTTTAAGCATTTAAAAACACTCATTATGATTTGTTTTGGTTTATTTTGTGGTCTGGGGTTTCGTTTTTGAACAGTTAGTGGCCCAGGGTTCTTCTTCATTATTTCTCTAAAATACTGACAACTCAAATGTTTGCTAATGAGCTATTGCTATTTTTGCTTGAGATCAGTCCGACAGTTTTGTTCACATCTGCCTGATCCCATTAACTCTTTCCTTGCTTTCTGTTTTTCACAGGTTGAGAGATGAGGCAGATCTTTTTAGTTCTGTGTTTATTCACAAGTATCTGACAGGCTAGCTCCTGCATTTTTACCTGTAGGTCTCAAAAATGTTTTATGGAATCTAAACTATAACTTGTCATATATATAAATGAATAGAAATGTCTGACATTGTGGGGGGAGGGAGGAGGAAAAAAAACCAACAGTGAAATCACCAGAGAATGGAGATTAAAAGCTCTGCAGACAACTTTTTTGTTAGCACTGTGAGCATGACTACAGTACTGCATAAGTACAGTACTACAGTAACTCGCTGACTCCTTACTTTATATATCTTCCTGTGAGTTCTTGCATTCAAACCCGGCAGAGACCTGCGGGCAAAGCAGTTGGTTTCAAGCTGGTCTTTTGAGCAGGCTGGGCAAAGGCATCTGCCCGGGAGAGCACCCTTGGGAAGGTTTTTAATCAGTCTGTAACTGCATAAAGAGAAAGCACATTTCTGATTGTGACAACGAACTGTAGTGCCACCACTAAACAGTGATAGAATTGATGTCAGCAGCTCTGATGTTGATTGGCACCGAAGGCATGGAAAGGCGTTTTTCAATACCTCCTCCATCCTAGTGATCTGAAAAGGTAGCAGAAAGAGAAGAGAGGAGCATCAGGATGGGTGTTTATCCTGCAGGAAAAGGAAAAACCTTTACTTCCCATCAAAATTCCAGAAGCTTGGGCTCTTTCTGCTTAATGCCATTTCAAATATTTTTGCTGCAGGGTAGGCTGAGCACTATTCCCATTTCATTGCCTGGGACAGGAGTTTTTTAAGTATCATGCCCCACACAGCTGTGCACCAAGTACGTCTTCACACTGAGCTGGGAGCAGATCCCATGGTGAGGGGATGACATCTCCAGGGGCTGACAGAAAGCGAGAGCAGGCTGAGTCATTCCCTGTCTTGTTATCCTTCCTAGTGATGTCTCTGATTTGGGCTCCTTTCAGCCCTATTCATGAACAGATAACTGAGGGAAGGGCATAGGGAAAGTTATTTGCATTCCAACATTACATTTAAAAGCAATAAATTACTGGCAACTATAAACAATCTCCCTGCTGACAGCACAGCTCATAAAAATCTGGGTTTGCGTTTTTGTTGCATTCGCATGTGTGTGCGCATATTCAGCCTTGTGGGATTTCTTCCCTAGTATTTATTTTTCTGAATGCAGTGCACGATGGAATGAAGATTTTTGCTTCTTTCTCTCATTTGATGTGGGTCTGGCTGAAAATTATGGTTGTTACCACTGCCTTGAGTTAAGTTTCAGCTTTAAACGGGGAGAAAAGACCTGTGAAGGCCTGGGTTAAAACCTAGACAAATGTCAAGAATGCTTTCGTTCCTGTGATTTTTACTGTAGCCAGAAGGCTGCAGTAAGACTTCAAATTGCTGCTGAAGAGGAAAGAGTATTAGGGAGAAAAAGGAGGAAGAAGGCAAAGTCAGCATTTGCTGTGTCCACAATCTGACTACTGAGTGCTTGGGAATGGGGTTTGGAAATTAAGGGAAAGCTACTCTATTTCTGCCACTAAAGATGGCCCCAGCCTAAAGATGTGAATTTGAGAGTGAACTGAGAGTGGTGATGATGTGAGGTCTGTGTCTCTGCTCTGAAAAAATCTGTTAGGTACGTATGATGGTGTCACACCAACGCAGTGATCCTTCAGCCTGGTGCATTCCTGGCATCCAAGTACACTTTTCAAGGCATTCTCAGTTAGATGCATAGTGGAAAGAATGAAATTCTGCTGGAAAAAAAAAATCAGTCTGTTTCATATGTATTTGATATAAACATTCTCATAGGTAAATGTACAATAGTAAACTGCCAGATTTTTCCCTTGTGGGATTTAATTCCTAGCATTGCTTCAACTTGTAATGTCCTCAAGCCAGCATGGTCCTCAGTCTTTGTGCTTGGGAGGTATGAAGGTTTTAATTGTCACAATCTGTTTCTGCACTAAGGAAGCAAAAAAACAGCAAAAAAGAAGAGATAATTCCATTGCTGCTGCAATAGACTGAATGTCATCTGTGTACATCAAGATGGGGCTGCTTTGGCTGAAGCGACCTGACTGATGATTAGGGAAGAAGGAATGTTGCAGCCCACCATTCCATAACCAGGTGGGGAAAAGCAAGAGTGCTGTAGTGCAGTGGAGGCATTCATAGCAAGAACCACAGTCTAGAGTTCTTGGCTCAGGAATACCTGCGGTCTAAGTTTTTCGTGTGGTTTCAGATGAGTGTGGCTAAAACTATCTGTAGAACCACACATAAAACCCCGTCAGGACGAAGTCACAGGGCAAGGATGAAATTCTGCTATGAGTAGCACAACTTCCAAGTTGGGCTAGTATTTTCAATCTCTAAATAAGAAGATGCTTTCTGGATCCAGCCAGTGTTAGGTCCAGTGTCACAACTCCTCTGTTTCAGTGGCATGTCCTGCATGAGAAGACCAGGCATGTGTGTCCCATTTGCTATTGAAAAGCCATCAGTTCGTGCTGATGAGGGACTGACTGAGAATGAATGTCCCCACCATGCCTCTGGAGCATTGCTGAGAGAAGTTGAGCCCAGGCACAGAGATGGGAAAAATGAGGAGGGGGGGACAAAGGGTGAGGAAGGCAGGGAAAGCATGTGCTGTCAGGAAGGTGCAGGAGAAAAGGGTTTTCTTTGCACTTGGTCACTCTCTAAAGGCAGGGCATCATCTTTCCCTGTGCCCTAGTCCCCTCTATGGATGAGCAGGAACTGCAAATGTCATCTCACAGGCTGTTTGGAGAGGTGGTTTTATCTCTGGCTCTTGTTCTCATGTGTCCCAGTAGCAACATTTTTCAGGTCACTTTCCAGATTTGTATTGGGCAATTAACCTGGAGCAGGAGGCATGGCAGGATCATGGCTGCCTTTCACAGGGCGGGTGCTGTGTGCTGGAGATCCACCAGATTCTCTCCAGAGAAGGAGGTATTGGCTGGCTGGGCCATCACCCTGACAAAGGCAGGGCTTTCCTTAACACACAGGCTATGCTGAGGCCCAGCTGACTCACTGAGAGCTGAAATTTGGTCTGGATCAGCTCAGGGCAGTTTCATGGCTAGTAACACTGGCAAAAAAAAAATCTCTCTCTTTGGTTTTGTGATGGTTTGCGATAGCAGCATGACAGGAGCGTGAGCCTGGACACTGGGTGCCTCCAGCTGGATGCTGCAGTTCACAGAGGATTTTCCCTTCATTTCCCCTTCAGCCCTATGGGCTTTTCCTGGAGGAAAGTGGCAAAATGAAAGTCAAGTAAAAGTAAGCCAGGATTTTACTCAGGTGTCTGTCTTTTGTGTGGCTGTGTGATTTTTCCTGAGCTCCTCCATTGCTGTGCTGCTGCTCTTCCCATCTACCCACAAGATCAGACTAAGACTCCAGTGGGGGTTATCAAGGTCTGATCTCGCACATTGTGGGTTAAGGAATGCAGTGCTGTGGGCATTGGCAGATAAATGTACCTACACTGATCTGTGGCTGAAGCAAGTCCTGGCAAGGAGTGTACGATGCTCTGGTGGCTCCTTCCTCTGCTGGGTGGAAGGGACAGGTTTTAAACCTGAAAAATCAGAAGCAGGTCCTGGGCAGCCCTTTGTGGGCACTGAGGGGGAGAGAGCAGGCCCTACAGATCTCCATGAGAAGTGCCGCTGACTCGGCAGGGAGAGTGGAGCAGGCTATGCCTGTGGTTCACATCTCTTTGTCAATGGCATCCAGCCCCTGGCCTTGGGAACTGACTGGCGGCAGTTTGCAAATGTATGTGCTTGGCTGGGAGCCTGCCGTTCCCTTTGTCCCGGCGGCACAGGGGGGCTAATAGGGAAGCCGGAGCGTGTCATCCCTGACTGCCAGAGCCTCCAAGCAGTAACATGACGGGCAACTTTTCAGACAATATCCAACACGAACATTCAAGGCTGAGCCTATTCTTCTTCTAGACACTGCTACTGACTGATTCCACATGCTGTTTTCCAGACTCTGTTGCAGTAACAAGCTCCAGTCCTGAATATGGACCATCCTCCCAGTGAAAAGTCCTGTTAAATCTGAAATAGTAGGATCTGTTTGGGATAATAAAAAGTTGAATGTCTCTGAACATCGTGTATAATGCTGTAGATGTAAACAAGTAAAGTATTTGCAGAAAGTCTCATATAATGTACACAAAGTTATTCACATTTGCTCCACTCTGCTTTGTACACTTTGCTCCTGATTCTTATATATCATTTGCATGAATGTGTGTGCAATTAAATTGTGCTGTGCTGGACCTTTTTTTAAGATAAAATAATTACAAGTTAGAGAGTGTTCAAGATGGAAGTGATAATGGAGGAAATACGCTCCTGCGTTTCACTCCTGGGAAAATCTGAATCAGGTGGCTCTGGGGAAAAATTGTTTGGAGCTTCCATTGACCTTCCAGCTTAAGGTAAAGAAATTTTGTTTTCCTGGAAGGCTAATTCTTTTGGGATTTGCTAATGGGCAAACCATGCACTGGTGGATTTCATGTCATGAAAGCAAGGCAAATGGAAACGTCCATAAAGACACTGGTGGGCTGTGTACCTAATGGATGAGCCGTATGTACACTTACATTTAATCTTTTGAAGACTGGCACGATGGCTATGGCTGACCTGATCCAGGGCTAGTGATGGTCCTGCTTTGAGCATGGGACTGGACAGCATGACCTCCAGGCCTCCCTTGCAACCAGCTTCCCTGCACTCCACATGTGAAGTGCCTACATTCTCAATACCTTGCAATTCCCTTAAACAAGCTACTACTTGTAAATAGCTTGGAAGTCCTGCTGAGTTTGATGCTTTCTTGCTGCTTGTTTCCTTATTGCCAAAAGCTAAACATAAAAGCATCCCAAACAATTTATAACTGAAAGATTCAGTCATCTGAAAGACCAGCCTGAATTTCTTCATTGCATCCCTGGAAGCAAAGCTGCAGTCTCATGCCCCTGTCTGCAAATGCTGTCAGGTGGCTGTGAAAGACAGACGTTTTCCAGTACTGCAGTTACAGCTCTGTTTTCTTCTGCCAGAAATAGAGTAGCAGCGGCATGTGATTTGCAAATCTGGCATACAGGCATCAGCTTGGTTGAAAACAATCAACAGAAGCCATTTCCTCAGTGCAAGTAAATATATTGACATGTGTTGACAATAAACTGATTTTGTGCACTTTTGGAAAGGCAGACAGTGGCTCACATGTTTTAACTGCTTAGTTCCTCTAAAGCAGTATACAGAAAAATATCTTTCATAAGCTATATTAGGCAGTTCATCTTCCACATCTCTGGAGCAGTCATGGTATCATCTAATTATAAAAATGTAATTTTTACAGACTATTCATGCTGCACTGATCATGACAATAATATGTTAAAAAGTACGTGTAAAGCATATGTTTTAGGGTATATGATGGAGTTAGGGTTGTTAAATAATAATTTTTATCCTGTTACTTCCACATAAAGTATTAGCAAAGGCTTAGAAACCATTTGCTATCTTTGTTGTGTCTTTAATGCATTTGTTCCTTGCTGAATAATCAGTCATCATACAAATATCCTTCCGCCATTGTCAATAATCAAGAAATATGAGACTTTGTAATAACTGAGGCCCCAGTCCAGCAAGGCCCTAAATCTCATGCTTAATTGTACTGCTCCTGCTTTGAGACAGGCTGGCAGGCAGGCAGGCTCCACAGCATGGCACAGAATTCAGCTGGCAGCCCAGAATGGTGGGAAGTGGCCATTGCACCCGGCTCTGCCGGCAGCAGGCGAGCCCTGGCAGGGCAGCTGGGCTGAGCCACTTGCCCTCAGGAGCCAGACACCCAAACCCTGGCTCCTGGGACAGCACCTGAACTGCTATGCAGTCACACACCTTCCAGAACAGGATTGCCCCAGTGTGAGCACACCCACAGCCTCACGGAGAGGCCAGCAATGCCCTGGCTTCATATGATGCCAGTGAGAGGTGAGCAAGGCTGGACACCAAAATGCTCCCCCTTTCCACAGGGGTGTTTTCAGGCTGCAGCCTGGCAGCAGCCTGCTGAAGGGGAAACTGCCTCGTTAATCACGAGATGACCAGAAAAAAAAAACCAGTCAAGTGCTTCTCATCGCTAGATCTCAAACTGAGTCTGTCCAACCAAATGGTCACCTCCATGAAGGATTGTCTAGCTTCCTTGGGAATCAAAGATTTAATGACCCCTCAGGCAGATTAAAGAAACAAATGTTAAGACAGTGGCTTGTGCTTGGATTTTGTGCTAGAAATCTGACCAAAAAAAGTCTGCTGGATCCTACCCAGATCTCTGCTGGAGTTGCAGGGGGACCTGCAGCCCTCCCAGGGGAAGCAGAACTTTGCTGCTCTAATTGCAGGCTTTTCCACCAGTATTCACCTGTCGCACAAGTTTGTGCCAGCACATCTGTATTAAGTGGAAATTGGAACAAGTCCCTAAAATGGCACTTCTCTTCTGTAGGGATGCTGTGCCTGCATGCCTTTGGGTTCCCAGCTGCTAAGCTGGAGGGACCATAACAGTGATCTTTTTGAGGTGAAACTTCTGTTCTTTATGGACGCAGAATTATTCTTAAAACCAGCTGAAGCCTAGAATAAAGTTGGCTAGAAGGAATCTTGATTTGGGTAAAATGACCTGCCACGACAGTGGAGAGGAGTCCTGGATCTGAGACACAGACTTCAAATGGCCCAGGATTTGGCTGCATCCCTCAGGCTCCGTGGATGTGAACATGGAGTAAACTGATGGGAAGAATTCTAAGGCTGCAACGAAAGAGCCCCAGCTCTGGGTTTAGGCAGTGTTTGAAGATAAAGGGAGCAAACTGGGCATGTAGTCACGTATTATCTGAGACAGGGAGTCCCTCTGTAAACAGGCTGTGATCTTGTCTCGATAATAAACATGGTACTGTTTGCTTATAAGCAGATATTCCAGTAAATCCCATTTTCTCCCTCCAGCTCCTACCAGGGTTCAAAGCTTTGGATCTGCAAGATACTTTTTTTTTAATGACAGCCTGGGAGGTTCTTCCCTCTTCTCTGCTCCAAAAAATGCAAGAATTTCTTCACCAGGGTAAAACAGATTTGTTTGATCCGCTTTCACTTCCCTGTTCTAAAACTTTCTTTTTAGCATGGACATTATTAACCTCTCAGTGAAATTCTCACTTGCAAAAAGTGATCCTATGGCAATCCCGTGCTGCAGCTGTTCCTGTCCAGGCACAGGGCTCCCCACGCAGTGGCTGCTCCACTTGAATGCACTTGCTGAGACAAAGACCCAATGTCAGCGTCCACTTTGGAAGCCAGGGATTTGGTGGCTGCTGTGTCAGAGAGACGTGTATTTAAATAAAACAGTACCTCAAACACAAGCTTTTCACTCCTGCATATACCCGATGTAATGACAGCTTATAGCACTACCGCACAGAAGGGGAGCTTAATGCTGCCCTCATCGACACCTTTAGAAGGTTTTCACCTCATCACCTCCATCAGTACTGCCACGGGCAGTCAAATCTGCACCCATTGTAATTGTATTTACTCCTCTAGCTGTTAATATTGCCTGGAGAGATCTGTGAAGGAAGCAGACCCTGAGTGTGCAGACAGGCTATTTGCTAAAGGCATTAATTTAGTAATTAATGAAGTGTCAATGCAGCTATTTAGCATTACATTTAGGCTTTATTTAGCTTTGCGCTTGTGCTTCAGCCATTTGATGTCAAGGATGCTGCTAATGCCGAGCTGCCACCTAAAACTGGAGTAAGCAGTTCTGCAGTGGTTTTTCAGGCTACTCTGCACAGGCTACTGCCCTTTGAACACCAAGAAGCATTTTCAAAAAACTTGTGCAAATTTTGACCAAAAATATCTTTGGCTGTGTTTCACAAATGAGTTAAAATAGATATTTTTCAGCAGAGTTGAGAGGAATATGCCAGCTATTTTTCTTTGTGGGTTTTTTTTTCCCCTTTTCTCATTTCTGGCAAAATTTACAGTGTTTTAGACTTCTGTTGTCATTATGGAACTAAAACGAAAACAGTAAATGACTCATTTTTCAAAAAAGCAGCTTCAAATAAACATTTTAACTCTAGATAAAAAAACAAATAAATTGACCTAGAAAGGAAAACCTTACAGGCATTATTTAACGGTTTGCATTTTCTTCCATTAAAAAAAAACTGAAAAAAAAATTTTGTGCAGTAACTTTATGACTAAGAATCAGTTCTCATTTGAATTACTCTTTGAAAAAGGAAAAATTCAGCCAGCTTTCATTTCAAGCTGCCTGAGAACAAGTTGCTCACAGAAGGGAAAAGAAGAAAAAAAAGTGCCTTTGAAGCGCCAAGCTGAGGGGAATAATGGCACTTCCAGTCATCTCTAAAGGTCTTCCCCAGAGATTATGCTTTAATTTAGGAGAATTTCACAGGGTCTACTCACTCTCATCTCTAAGGCCTCTCCTTAAAACTACCCAGTTTATCTCATCTAACTGCACTCTGAAAATCGTAATATCCTCTCTGATGGCATCTTTTCAGCAGTACAGCCCTGACCTGCCCCGATGTACCAGAGAAGTGCATGGCAGCCTGCTTAAAGACAGGGCTGGGCTCTAGCAAGCAGTTAAAAAATTATGAACGGTACACCTTCTGCTCACATTTAACAGAAAAGAATTGTGGAAATACTTGATTTACCTGCACATATCCAAAGCATTTTTACATTGTTGTGGATTATATCTAAATAATTGGCTTAAGTGTTGTAAAACTCATTAAAAAAAATCTTTTTAAAACCTACCAAAAAAAAAAAACCAGCTAGAAACATTTGAAATATTTCACTGTGACTCTGCTTTTCTATGGAACTAAGGGAAAAAATTCCATCCAAGGTGCATGAACCTGGGCTCAACAGCCCAAGAGCTTAACAGCCGTTGCAGACAAGTAGAAATCCCAGCATTTTTTCCTATGTATTCTTATGGCTATGTGGTTTAATATAAATTAATCTCTCTTATCATTTTCTCAGAGCTCACACTAGGTCAAGAAAAACGACAATAACATTAGACTGAGTCAGAATTTAGCATGAACTTGTTTTTATAAACAAAAGAGAGGAAAAAAGTCCTAGATTTTTATTTTTTGTGAGCCCTTAACTCCCCCACATTACAGTGGTAGCTGTTTTCTTTCAGTTCCGTTGGCAGACACATTTAGCATTACCCACACTCCAGCTCAAATGATGCAAGAGACTTTCCCCAGCTATTTGCAAAGTGCACCAAACATTGCGAGCGATGTGGTTTTACTATCAGCATGATTGAATTCTTTTGCAGCACAAGAAAGCAACTAGTTATTTTACCGTGCCAGAAGATTGGTAACTATTTATTTACACATTTATTATCTGCTCCACTCTGAGAATAAAGAATGAGCCTGAACTACAAAAGCTAAGCCTGCATGAAGGCCCATCAGTCTCTCCACACTTCTGCTGTCAACCCTATTATGGAGGAAACATTATTCAAACTGCAGGCTCCAAACTCCCAGGTAACTAGAGACAGCAGGAAGCTCTGTTTGATATCAAGTATATTCTTTATCAACCTTTTTGTTGTGATGGGAAGAAATGATCGAACTTTACTTTCATCTTGCTCTGTCCTCACATCACCCAGTAGGTGAATTGCTTTATTGGTGAGCCTTGGCCAAAAGCTCTTTGATATACGCTGCCCTTTGCAGCCATAAATTTTCCATCTTTCAGACAAGGTTTGAGACTTTCCCTGTCCTGCTATTCTGCCCCTAAGTGATTAGATGCTCTTTTCAAAATGAAAGATGAGCTTTCAGGGAAACTCTTGGCCCTCTCCTAGGTACCATAAAATAGCCATAATTTGATTTTCCTAGCACTGATGAAAGTTTCAGACCAAGGCCCATCATGTGGATGCTGAGCCTCATGCCAGCACAGCTGCAACATGGAGGGACACTGAGCTCCTCCCCTGAGGCATGTCCAAACTGAGAACCTGGGGCGTGCTGAGCATGGCCCTGTGCTGAGCACAGTGTCCTCAGGCCACTGGCAAGCCCCCCAGCTCTTGCAGTGCCTCTGTCCCATGCCAGCAGCTTGGCTCTCTAACACACCCCCTCAGGCAGAACTGATCAGAAGCCTGCATAACAACCATGCTGCATATTTGGTTGCTTTTGGAGTAACACGAGGCAGGGAACTACACCCAGCCCAAAGAAAACAGATGGAGGAGGGTCAGTGGTCCCTGCCATGGGGAAGAGAAAGCAGCCAAGACAAGGCTTCAAAGAGTGAGTCACCTGTCCTGGCACAGAGATGTGCCATGCTGTCTTGACCAAGTCTCTTAACAACCTCCATGATCCAGCATCAGATCTTCAAAGGTGTGAGCTCTGTGCATCTGGACACTCCATGCTCTGCTCTAATAGACCTTTGTGACACGGGGAATATGGCAAATAACTGCTCCCTCTTCTGCTGTCTGGAGGGGTCAGCTATGTGGGCAGTGTCTGTACAAGAGCAGCCCCTGCTTGTAGCAGGTTCTGAGCACCAGAAAGTTATTTCCCAGGGACATCAAGAGGAGAACCAGTGAAGAGCTAACAGATCCTTCCTTCACAATTTAACAAAGACAACCAGGGAACTTTTTATTTCTCCCCTAGAAAAGACTAATGAAAGCAATTTTTCTCTGCCTTGCCAAAATATTTCTTTGACAGCTTTTGAATTTTTATTGAAAGTGAAAACATAAAATGTTTCATGAAAACTAAGGATAACCGAGCCTTTCAGATGACAATAGTACTAATGTGTGAACATTTCTGCTTAGGCAGGAGGTTTTAAAGAAAGCAGAAGACCAAGCACCAGCAGCATTATGCCCCAGACTGTCTGAGAAGAGCTGTCACAGCCAAGCCTGTCCCCTGGGCTGCCATGTTCTATCTCTGTGGTTTCACCCTTGCTGTGACTCAGATGCTTGGTGGTGGCTGGGCACTATAGGCAAGTAAGGCGGTCCCAAGTCAGGCTGTGTATTCCTCTACTCCAGGGCTGGCTGTGCATGGTGTGGATCCCCTCTAGAGAAGGCCAAAATCTGCTCCCAGTTGTGGTGCCTGCCAGTCCTCCTTGGGACTGTAAAGATGATACAGAAATAAATGTGTTCACACATCTTTCAGCAATGATATCAGAGAACTGAGTGGTCTGCCTGTCTCTGTGGTGCTGAAATATCTGCCTGGTATTGGGGACCGTGGAACTGAGTCACCAGCTGGTGGTGGTGAGGATTCTAGTCCTTTATGGCTGAATCCTTACATTCTTAAGCAGAAGACTTCAGTGATTTAAAATGGTGTAAATTCAGTGAAATATAAACCCCACATGCTCAGGGAAGGTCAGTTATTTGGCTGACTACACTTGAGATGAATGGTGTTTTAACAAAGGGGGCCGGATTTTTTCCCTGCACAGCCTCTGACACCCAACAACTGAAATACCTGCACAACTTGCTGAGCTAGCACCCTGTCTCCCACAATGTGCCACTTCAGCCCCTTCTTTCCCCAGTTCCTGAGCACTGTTTCAGCTTCCATGAAAATGCAGACCCTGCCCTCTGCCCCATGAGATGCCAGTGTCCTGTCAAAATTAACCTATTAGTTGATTGTTCACTTTTGAATGGGCAAGGAGTAGGAATGTCATTCAGTGTTTCCAAGCCAGAGTGGCAGAAAGGGTGCTTTCTGGATGAACGGGGATCATTGTGCACGATCTGTGGCATGAGGCTGAGCATACACACTGGGAACCATAAACTGACGTCCTTTGCTGTAAGAATGAGGACCAGTCCCTTTGCTCAGGGGTGTTGATGGAGACTATCACAGCTTCTGCTTTTCTTAGAAGATGTGGTTTTGATCTTGGTTCTGGCAATTTGATGCTGAGATTAGCTCCAACTGAGTCTGGTGTTGGTGCTGGAGTAGAACAGGGTGTAGGGGACCAGAGTGAGCCCATCGATTGCCTGTGCAAAACCCAGCCTTTCTGGCAAATAAGCTGCTGCTCAGAGGATGCTGGCTGTCATCTGGCTGCACTCAGCTGGGATGGCCGAGCTGACCCCGGGCATACTGTGAGGACTGGGGACCAGAAGGCTGCCCAGTGCCAGTGGCAACGGGGCTCAGAGCTCTGGCCAGAGCCCTCAAGAATGGAGTGGGTCCTTCAAAAGGCAGCCAACCTTCGACCTGCAGTCATCATTTTGGCCATCAGGTCAACAGTTGTTCCACAGAACATCAGCAATTGTCTTTCTCCTTGTGTCAGGAGGCTCTTGAAACATTATACGAGGATAATTAAGTGGTGAATAAGGGTCAGCATGGACAAATAAATCAAACTGATAGTTTGAACACAGACTGATTGAGCAAAAACAAGGAATTGTGCCATGCCTGTTAGCGCTGCTCTTGATGTTAACTGACTTTGTTAACATTACATCCAAAGGCAGCAAGTGGGAAAGCTTTGTGAGGAATCAAAAGCTGAGCAAAGAGACATGGGCTTTAATTGTTCAGCTTTATTTTTGAAATAAAGACATGCAGTGCATCAATTTAGCTGACTTTAATGGACCACAAAACTGAACCTATTCTTTAAAATGCTAATTGAGTTTGAAGATTCTCGCCTCTCGCAGAAGAGGGATGCAAGAAATGCCAGTGCCACATTCAGACGTGTTGGGAGCTGTCGTACAGTTCCATTCAAAGCAAGTGGGTGAAGCGCATACCATCGGGCAAGAAGAATGTGTGCACATAACAGGAGAATCTATCCACAGAGAAGAGAGCATCCAGGCAAATAACACATCTGTAAATACAGACTCATAGAGAGGAGTATGATTTATATGTACAATAATGCAAAATTTATTTGTGGGTCTTTAATTTACTGTATGGCAAACCTCCAAGGTGCATGAAAACTTTCACTCTCAAATTCACAAAAATAAAGGTCATTAACATATTTTAAGAAGTAAAAAGGACCAGTCAGCACTTTAAAACTTTGTTAAGGGAAACAATGTGTACACAAGTTCATGTGTTTCTAAGGAAAAAATGCAGTTAGACATGGGGATTCTGAATTCACATTTTACTCTGTCCTCCCTAAAAAGAGTGCTGAGTACAAACCATACTGGTTTTGACTCCCAGGATTGAGGTGATGCATTTAAAGAAGGAAGTTCATATTTTCACACATGCTTGTAATATTCTTATAGAAACTAGTCAGTGTCTTTCCACACTGCTATATTTCCTTATTGGCACACCTAGCTATTATTTCTCTGAATTATTAATACTGGTTAAAAATAAATTCTGAAATTAAAAATGATGATTTAAATAATATGCTTTTCTCTTTTATGCAACCTTAATCCTCTCTAAAGCAGAGTTTGCACCAACATTAATAATGCCATTATTATGTTTTTTCCTACTCATATGGTACTGTGCATGGCACACTGCAAATGCATAAAATGCATCTGCCCTAAATAATTCAGAGTCTAGCTCAGACAAATTTAAAATATGGACCCCATGTAATAAAGTTCACGGCTTTCATGTGTTTGGGGTCTCTTATTTTTCCACTGCAGGTCATTATATAGCATCTTTGCATGTATTTATTTCTGTGCTGCAGAAACTTTCCTTCTGACTGCGTTCCCACAAATTTATTCTTGCTGGGTTTTCACACTGCAAGACTCAGAATTACTTCTTAGGCAGGACGCTATGAATACTTCTGCATGGGGAACTGACACTTCACATCACAACTGGACCATACAAAGGCAAGTAAGTTATAAGAGATAAATTTAATGATAAGCATGTAAAAAAATTCTATGGGAAATGTATCTGTGCGGCTACATGAATTACGAGGGTTTGCCAAGAAAGGTGTAATGGATTATGGTGGAAGATGAAGGGGAGCTCCCACCATATCCAATCAGCCTTTTACTTAAAGGTCAGGACATTCTGTCTGGGTCCACTTGAGTTTTTGATTCTGCCGTTTCACTATTCAGTGGCACAATGTAACTGTCAGTCTCAACAACGGTTCCTCGAGCCACTGGCTCCACTGCTCACAGGGCAACACACAATATTTCACAGCCACAAAACAATTCACTGTCTGCATAGGCAAACCATATGATTTCCATGGGGAGCAATATTGACACACCCTACTGAGCGCTCTTAAGGGGACTCTTAAAAGAGTTACATCTTTAAAAAAGAAAGAAAAAGGCCTATGGCTCTACTATTCTTCTCTATGACTAAGTTACCAAATAGCATTTTAATGTTCTGTCTCCATGAGACAAAGTTAAATGCAAATATTCTCTATGCCTTCTACACCCTTTCTCATTTTACTGAAGGGAGACAGTTTTACTGCTCTGCAAAGTCTTTCTGGACAGTAAGTAGTGTTATGATAGATACTAGGAGAAAATTTAGCACATGAATGATGTTCTGTTTGGGTTTTCCCTAGTGAGTATTTACTGTGTTAAATTTCTCATTTCCAGGTCTAAGATAAATCCAGAGACTGGTACAAATTTATAAAGACAGAGGACCCTGCTGATGACATGAAGCACTATGATGCAGGAGCTCTGCTGTGGTCTTTGCCTTCTTCGGAGGAAGTTACCTGCAGGAAGACTTGTGAGCACTGGGGGGGATTTACTGTGATACAGCAGAAGGATTGCCCTGAAAGTTGCGAGAGAGAGAGTTAAAAAACATGGAAGTAAAGAGTAGAGGCATGGAGAGATGAAGAATCTCTTCAGAAATCTATGGGCTCAGCCACTCTTTGGAAACTTAAGCAGGCATTGTTTTAAACTCCTGTACTTTGCTTATTACAATCATGATGTGTTAGGTAGGGTGTAGTGCCACCTGTCCCCACTCACCAGCAGACAACTACCTGGGCTGGTTTTCTGCCTGACACTCCTGACGCTGCCAGATCTTTTTATAAATGAATCTTCTCTCATTGTCCCTGTAGCACTCTCAGCTCTATTCAGATCATGCAGCCAACTGCAAAATGAAAACAGCATCAGACTATTGTCAATGTCTCACTCTGGCCCCTGATTTCAGGGAAAGCAACATCCCGGTGCTGCAGAGAAAGGAGAGGGGCGAGGGCTGCCTCACCAAGACAGAGGAGCAGAGTGCTGCATTGCCACAGGGTGAGGTCCCGGGCACTGTGCAGGCTGCAGACACTTGGCTGCCAAAGCAGTTCAAGGGGGGCAGCCTCGCTTGATGCCAGGTCTGCTACCCTTGGCGGGCCACCACTGCGGTGTCTGTGTGGGCTGCCATGCTTGTGAGCACTACAAAGAGACATTTCTTGGAAGAATTGCACTTGGGTGGTAACCCTGACTTGGCAAGTACCTTTCCAAGCCTTGCACCAGGGTCTCTGTGCCAGCACGAGGCACAGCTCAGCAGAGGCTGGCTGCCATGGTGGGAAGTGAGGCTGGAGCCCAGCGATGGCCTGGGCTGCCAGGCCCGTGTTAGCTCAGCACATTCCCGGTGGCCCTGAGATGCCTTCCCCAGGGTGCTTCACTCAGAGCTGGGAAGTCACTTTGCCAAAAGGACAGGCAACCTAGATGACCTGAAGCTTCTTGGGCCCCCAGTCCTGGATGATTTCCCCCTGCCAGCTGCGTCCCTGACAGCTTAAACACCAGCTCAGCCACCTGGAGAGGCACATTGTGCCGCACAGCTCCATGAGCAGTGGCAATCCACGGCTCCTCTGAGGACATACAGCTTTGAAGCAGCATGGTTTGAGCCTTCAGCAAAACCTCGACCCACTTGAGTACCCCCCACAAACAGCACTGAGCTATCCTATGGCTGAAAAGCTTCCCACTGTTAAAAGGGGGTATGAAACAGTGTGGCAGCTGCCAAGACCCCAAGGGACGCTGATTTGTTTTTAAAACACCATGTTCTGATGCTTCTTCCAAAGGAAAATACTGCAGGGTTGGATTTTAATTTTCTCTTGCTGGTAAAGCTCTGTATGGAGTTTTAGGATTTCCTGGGTTTTAGTAGCTTTTCTTTTTTTTTTTTTTAATTTTTTTTTTAATGTTTACTCTGGAATATTATTATAAAGCAGAATTTTTTTTTCCTGATGAGCTTCACTTGCATGTCAGCCATCTGTTGCCTGGGCAGTCCCAGCCAGGGCTGGTGATGGCGTGATATAAAGGTCCCTTCTGGCCTTCAAAGCCCTGAAACCGATGTGGCAGAGTTTTGCTCAGCAGCGAGAGCAGGACAAACATATGGACCAAGCTCCATTGCTGCTTCTTTGGTCATGCTGGACTGCTGATGGCCAGCACACACTGACCTTCCTTGGCATCTCAGTTCAAGCTATATAATGTGATCATTTTGCTTCAAGCAGCAATTTGATCCCTAAAGATTGCACCAAAAATGGGACTGCAGACACTACTGCAACAAATATGGTTTAATCATCTGCAGACATTTCTTTTAATGTTCCTCCCACTCACAGGGGACACTGAAGTGCACCACAGTACCTCCTGTCCTTCACATTGGAAAGGGTTTGGCATGAAGGAAGAGAATTCTATGCCTGTTTTGCATTGGTTTTCAGGAGAGATGTACTCAGTTTACAAGAAAAAGAAAATGCTCATTTTCCTTTGCAATCTATGGAGGAATATAAAAGGCTGACTTCACAATCACTCACAGATTTCCACCAGTACCACAGAAATTCCCTCCAAGCCTCTCTAGCTTACCAGCTCTCTTTGATGCACAGAATTCCTCCTCTCCTCCCTGGGCTGTGCTAGTTCTGCACTCTGAATGGGGATCAAGCAGAGATCTTTCTATTCAGTGAAATCAAGAGTGTTTGCTTTTTAAAAGTGGTACTTGGTACACTTATGCTACTGTTAGATGTGGAACATGCAGTCTGTGGCTGAATATAGTCCATGACTCATCTCATCCAGCCCATCATCAGCTGGAAGAACCCCTCTGCTGACCACGGCCAGATTAATCCATGGGCTGCACTAAATTTAGCTGGGAGCCAAGACTTGGCAAGTCTTGGGGATGAGCAAGAGCATCTGAGATCTGCAGTAACTCCCTGGCACCTGCCCTTTTCCACTATGTGTAATTCTATCAGAACAAAAAAATCTCACTTTACTGTGCAGTCACCCAGGATTACAGTGTTTGCTATCAAGCAATCACATGCTGCTATTGTCAGAGAAGAGGTGTGATTCAATAGGCATCGAGGTCTGAGTCCTTATAAAACTTCTTACAGCAATTACACTAAACTTAGAAGTTCCCGGTGCCACTTCTGCAGTAGTAGGAAAAGGGAAAAAAAAAAGGATAATAAATAACACTAGAAGCCAAATACACATGTGTGTGCACTGTAGCAAGGGCTAGGTTATTTATGAAAAGAGGATAGCTGTAAATAGACTTGTTTCTGGTCAGGAAGGGTATGGTCAAAATATCTCCTACAAGATGGGAAAACTTGCATGTGCAGCAGTCCATGACAGGCACATGTTGTGCTAGACAGCTCCGTGCTGGAACAGTGCTTGCCTGATGGACATCCAACGTTGGAGTGATTTGTGATGGTAATGGCTCTGTCTGCTGCCTTCAAGCCCAGGCAGCGAGAGACAGATAGTGTCTCCAAGTGCTGTAACTTATTTCTTGTCAGCTGCTGGGAGTTGCTCAGCCATGCTGGCTTGGCCTCAGAGCTCTCCTTCCACTCAGGTGGGTCCCACGGTTTTGCCTGGCAGAGGAGGAAGGCGATATGTGCAAATCTAGATTAAAAATTGCCCTAACAGTTCTGAGAGGCTACAATAACACAGATGCTGTGAGACTTGCTTCAAACAGCAACTACCTAAGCTTTCCTTGATTAGTAGGCAGCCATCAGACCAAAAAGGGCATCAAGCCCTCCATGTATTTTTAGAGTGAATATTGCCCCGTGGTGACAGTCCTGAGGCACCTCATAACCTGATGTATATTTCCACTTGCAGCTACCCTGCAGTGGTGTAGGACTTTTCTTTCTAGTTCACAAGCAAGGAAACCAGGGCTATGCCTACACTACCAGCTAGACCCAGGGCTGAGCCCCAGGTTGCCCCGTTGCTGGGGTCTCTGGAAGAGAGGCTCAGGGTTGTTTTTTCCCAAGAGCAGAACTGAGCACAAATCTGCATGTATCTGTTTTCACAATGATTTTTAAATGCACGTTGATGCTGTATGCTACAGGGCCCTTTCTGTAGGTGTTGGCTAGGGATTTCCTCAGCACATTTGTCCTTCAGAGTGTCACAGATATGTAGGAATGGTGAAAAAGAATAAGTTTGACACATGGCAATGCTCTTTTTAAAGATTTATTCATGTTAGTTCTTGTGACGCCTTCTTCCAGCAAAAAGACAGAAGCAAGCATGCACTGGGGAGTTTACTTCCCCCTTCATGTGCCTGTTCATTAAAACAAGCCAAGCCTTTAAAAATTCTCTAAAACTTATAATTGGCAGACGTAAGAGGAGGGAAAGAGGAATGGTAGGAAAATCTCTGGGAGAAAAGCACCAGTTCTTCACAGCTTCACATGTTCAGCCTCAGGCACGTTAAACTCTTTCATTTATACTTCCAAGCCAGGTAAGCGAGGAGCTGCCATGCAGCAGTCTAGTCACCGGGCAGCACTTCCGCTGGTACTGTAACTCCAGTATTGGCTCTGGGAAGGCTGGAATGACAAATAATATCTTATTTCAAAAAGTGTTGTATCACTCACACCTGTACTCCCCTCCCCAGAAGACTCTTAACACCTCTATGAAAGTAAAATGTGGTGATGAAGTATGTTGATCTGGAAAAACTGGAAGCTCTGATTTGCATTATCAGATGTATTCATTTGGTTTTTATTATTTCTGTGCTGAATTAGATATATGTTCGTTCTGTCCTTTTGATTTAAACATATGATTTTTATATACACTAAGGACACATTAGATCCCTCTGAAAACACAGAAGGGCCTTAATATGAGAGTAAATTATATTTTATACCCATTTTAAGGTCTATTTATTCAAATTGAGCAAAATCCTAACTCTACTGTGAATGAGTGGGAATTCTGCCATTGATTTCAGAGTCTCCAGGATTTTGCCCAAGCACAGTATAAAATGATTTATACAGAAGTGGCCAGCAGTCTTTTTTCTGGAAATTGTAATCTAAAAGTGCAAAAATCCCCCAAGACTTGCACTTCATTCTTTTTATGCAGTACTGGAGCATTCACTGTTTCCTGCTTAAAAAAAAAAATCAATTAAATTTCAGAGTATTAGCACATTTTACTTTTGCCCAGGGGGACATGGGGATGGGTGGGCGGTGAGAGAATCTTGTTTGCTGCTTGCATCAGTAGGTATTCAGTGTACAAAACTGCACAGGAGAGAATTTTAAAAAAGAAGAAGTCAAATCTGCCCCATAACATGGTAGAGAAGACAATGTCTCCCTGGGGTGCCTCTCTGCCAGGCTGCAGAGTGCCATCCCTGGGCTTTAACAGATGCCCAGCAGAGAAGTTCCAGGCCCTAAACCTTACCCTAGTCTCTTGTGTTAATGAGGACTCTTGATGCAGTTTAAGGTACACTGGTGAGCGGCCCTAAATCAGAGCTCATCCTGCTCGGGAGCATCCCGGCGGCTGCGGAGGCGGCTCTGTTTGCATTCCAGATGTGGTGCCTCCAGCCTGCCTCTGACCAGCATTCATTTCTGCACTCCACAGCTGGTCCATGTAAATGTGCCATATTGCAGCCCATCTGCTCAGAGAGTGCACAGTGGCACATCTCTCTCTGACAGTGGACCATTTTATTGAACGCTATAAATATTGAAATTCATAGGCATGAAGCAGCAGATTTTTAATGTTACTTAGAGAGACATTTGAGCCACAACCTTTGGCAGCAGCACACGCTGCTAGTATCTCAGTACACTGCACGCCATTTGGTTCAGATTCATGAACAACTTTTCCAGAGATTTCATGGCTCTCCAATCCCAGGTAAAATGGAGTACAGACCCTGTGGGATGATATTTAGTGTGAATGTCACCCTGCATACAATGTGCATTTGGGATATGGACTTTCCAGCCCTGTGCTGTGTTAAACCATATGTTAATGTTTTCATACTCAGAAAAGATTAGATCAGGGACCAATAAAGTTTCAAAACTACAAATAATAGGCTAACCAAAATGAAATGTGAGGTATTCCTAAGCCTGAGTGTTGTTTTTTTTTCTCCCAAAGTCTCTGCAGTTTTTGTTTTCAAATGGAAATGCTGTTTTTTGCAGTAAGAAATGGGCACATTCATATTTTATAAGCTAATACATGTAAATTTTGTATTAGAGAGTAAACATCTCTATTAATTTGAAATTCATGGCATCTGATCTGGAGCAGAAGCAAAACACCACTCTGCAGTTTTCTATTTGTCAAGTAGTCCCTAGTAAGTGTTCAGTGAGTTGTAAAGAGCCAAACCCCAAACTAAGATAAACATGTATATTATTTTTGATGGATTTTTTTTTCTTCTTGCCAAGCCATCCGTTTCTGCAGACCATCAGGAACTAGCCTTTTCCCTTTTGGAACCAAAACGAATTTTTTCATCTACATCAATTAGGGAAGGATCAGGACGTTAATGAAAGAAACTGCATTAAAAATGGAGAACATATTTAAAATTATCCAAAATGCTTTGAAAAAAAAATGTTCATTTTTATGTGAGGTGTTGAGCCTGCCATGACATCCACAATGTTTTCCTCTCCTGGAGCTGTTTGGGCAGTAAATAACATTGTTCTGGCTGAGCAGTGGCTCAGGGAGTGAAACAGGGCATTTGCTTTAGTTAGAGGTGTGGACCCCAGCTCATGTGACAAGCAAGCTAAAAAGTATTCTGAGCATGTGGAGTAAAGTGGGGGCTGGGGGAAAAATAAGCAAAGCAGAAAAGACCTGCTGAGGATATTAATTTGGCACGTACATTTCTCAAAACTGCACTGCTTTTTAAGTTTGCTTCAGTATCTTTTTTGCAGTTGCTCTATTGTCTTCATTATAATTTAAAAAGAGGCAGGGACTGCAGCATCTTTAATAGTGAAGTCGTACTGTTTGGACAATGAGCTGTGTCACTGCTCAAGCCAGTCCCCCGGTTCCCAATCAGCAGTGTTATGTAAGGTGGCAGGTTAATAAATGCGACACACTGAAATCATTTGTACCAGATTATCTCTCCTTCCAAACTCTGACAGATGCTAAGTCCAGCTGGTAAAAAAAGTTTATAGGCGAGTTGGATCTGGGGCCTTCATACACTCCACAATGTTGGCTACCAATGCTTGTTTTAATGAGTCACGAATTGCCTGTTTATCTTCTGCTCCCTGCTGTTTCTGCATTTTCTCTTCCAGAACAATCCTAGAAACACATGCTGCTACAGACGCTGGAGCAATGTGTGTAGACATTTGAGCCAAATTATTATAAAGAACTCTTTCTTCTTGGATATTAAAAAAAAAAAAGGCGAGAATTGCACATTGCCTAGCAAATCGTTATCTCAGATGTTCGCTGTGACATGCTCAATATGGCCTACCAGAGAAAGTTGGAGACATTTGAAACCTTAACAACTACACAAAATGACACTGTAATTGGCGGGTTTTGTTGTTCATGTTCTGTCTCTGTGAAAACTGCTCTAAACACTTTGTTTAATGATGTTACATTATGACAACACATGGCTTCTATAGAGCAAGTCATCACGTCGAACATGCGACATCACAGGAAGGGGAGTGGGGGGCCAGAGGGGCTCAGTGTCCCCTCAGAAGGGGAGGGTGCCCAGGCATGCCAGCACACAGCTGTGTACATGTGGGGAAAGAGGGAGGCCTAGGGAGGATGCACTCCCATAGGCAGGCTCCTCAGTACATCCAGGAGAACTGCTGGCTGTGGGATGCAGGGGGGCACCGACCCCTTGTCATGCAGCAGCTTCCATCACCCTCTGACTCTTCTGCTGCTGCAGCCATAGCCCTCGTGTTTGGACAGGCCAGGCTGGTTCAACAGAGCACTGCCCTGCTGGGCTGGGAGCAGCCATGCTCCAGAGATGACTGTCTCCCAGAGACAGCCAGGCTTCAGAGCAAGAGATCACATGGCATTTCTATGTGGGTTGTGTTGCCCTGCAATATAATCTGTCACTAGATATCTAGTTGTCATGATCCTGTTTAAAGGAGATTCCTCTTGTTCTCTCTGAAACAATGTGCATGGATTGTGCAGGTGGAAGACATCCCCACATCCACAGAGATGCCCTGTGTAACCATGTGGAGAGGCCCAGGATAACTGGCCTGAGCCCCTCAGCAATGGCACTGCTCCTGTCATGCAGTGTGGTGAGATCTTGTATCCCTTTTACCCTGAAGGACACCTTCTGTCTAAAGGGATTCAGTGGCAAGGGGTATTGCAGGAGGTAATGGCACAGAGTATGCCCAGGAGGGCTGGCTGGGCTTCAGGTACATTCTTGTGGTGCAGAAAAGGACAGGTAGTGATCATCCCTCACACCTTACAGCCCAGTTCTGTAGCACATCCATTTTGTCTGTGTGTGCTGAGCACTCAGGGCAAATCACCACGTCTGATGTCTTTGTGGAAAGAGGGCCCAATGCTGTGAGCCTTGACACAGCCTCAGCTTGTTTGGGTGTGCTGGAAACACCTGGTTGGAGCATCTCCTCAGTGGCACTGGGGACTATCACTAGCTCTGTCTGTTGCATTTAGCATTGCTTTGCATGGGGTGCAGCAGTGGCTCCTCCATTTGCAGGTTTTCCAAGGTTTCTTTGTGTGTCAGCTGCCTGGCTGAATGGCCTCCCTGACACCTGCAGAAAGAAAACAGCGAGGAACCCATTTTTTTGCTAGTGCTTCTGATTATTAATACAATGTTTCAAATTTGTCTATTCTTTGCACATGGGAAACGGTATGGTCACTTCACAGATGTTGAAGCTCACTGATTTTATACCCAGCAGCTAAGAAAAACAATGGATGTCAATACTCTGACAAAATGTATGCTGGGCAGAGTCCATCCTCTGTGCTAGCAAAGTGAATCTTACTCCTCCCAATCGCTCACTGTCACCAAAGGAACCACTGTGATGCTCTAAGATGATTTGTTTGCAGCAGTAACTTTCACCCAAAATGGTCCAGCTCTCCTGTATAGCCAAGATGCAGTTATTGCCAATGCTGCCTTACATCTGCCTTCTCTTTCTATCTAGCTGCTTTAGGAATATGCTAATGACAGGAAGAAAACATACATATAAAATATTGCAAGCATCAAGACATGGAAGGAGAAGGTAAATTTGGCTCCCAACCATGAAATCTTATTCTGCAGTTGCCTTCTTAATGGCATCTCTTGAGGTCAGTGGCTTTGAATTCTCTCGATTGTATAGGGTCACTCTGGCAGCATTGACCAAGTAGAAAAGATTCAGCCAGGGGAAACAATGGCAGAAGTCACCCTTTAAATGTCCTGCCTTCTATATCATGCAATTGATTCCAAGGCTCCCCACCACGATGTCACTGTTTGACCAGTTTGCTTTAAAACAGCTTAATTAGCTGAAAGAAAAGCTATGTCTGAGCATGTTTGTGAGAAAAAAACAAAAAGCTCTTGCCTTTCAGAAAGCTCATGCTCTGTCTTGTCGGAAATCTCTGGTTCTGAAATGAAACAACATTCCTTTCATACAGAGTTAAGTCCCTGACAACAAATTTTCCCGGATCGGGGAAACAACCGATCGTGCCACATGCTGATGTTGGTAGATCTGGTTTAGTTTGGTTTGAGGGGGCTGAGAGCTCTGCACCTCTGTTAACTTCAGAGACACTGCGGGAAGAGATCGTGAGAGGCATACACAGCTCAATGGCTCCTGCTCTGAGAGGCAGTCGAGGCTGACTGCTTCAGTATATCAGTGCCACCTGTGTGTAAACATCCAGGCTGCCAGTTGGAGAGGGTGTGAAAACACAAGAAGGAACAACAGAAGCCTTGCAGTGCTTGAAACCAGATTTTCTTATGGAGTTCTTTGTTTTCCCAAATATCAGGTGCAAGCAAGTGGGTGGGAAGAGAACCGACAGGAGAGGGAAGCAAGGCTTCTGGTGTCTGTTGGGAAGAAAATGAAACCAGAGGTCCCCGTCCTGCTTTCCTTAGCACAACCCATAAAAAGTGATGCTGCCTCAGGATCTAGAAGCATTAAAATACCAGTGCAACAAGTGATGCAGCTTCTGAAGTAAAACACACAGAGAGATTGTGCTGCACTGCCTTTGGTTTCCTCATCCAGTCTCTAAGGTATAGCATTTGCAGGCACAACATCAAAATACAGCCTTTGTCCCACTCCACGTTCTCTCCAGCAAATGAATCTCTTCTGAAGGGAAGAACATCAGCACTGAGGGTCTTTGTTTTGTGGCAGCTTGTTGGCATTACCAGGCTGCTCTGTTAGAACTGCTGCCCCTCCTGAGGGGTAGAGAGAAGTTTGAGTAATTTGCGCATGGTTTTAGAAAGAATCAGTTTCAGAGCTGGATCTACTATGCAAAAAACAAAAAACAAAGGCACATTCTTTCAGTTCAGTCTGTTAATCCACAGTTCTTTATCAGGCATTTTTGTGTGTGTATTTACATGGCGTGCCTAGCACCAGAACTGATGGAAAATAGGGGAACCCAACATCAGGGGTGCATGGGGAAACTAGGCACATAATGCCAGTGAAATAATGTGCCTAAGGTATTTATGAACAGGAGTAAAACTTTGCAGAACCAAGCTCTTAGTGTTATTTTGACATTCGTGTTACTACATTTTGACAGCCTCTCATCCATATCATCTATTTTCCTGGGCATTTATAAAAAAAATCAGTCTATTGTGGCTCATTTGCTCATGTCCAGAGCAGGAAAAGTATTTTTAAATCATTTTGCTTTCATTTCATGAAGGATTCTGACTGGAAATGAAGTAAAGATAGCCTCATTGCTGAATCATAAGCTTTAGTTAAAATATTTTCTATGTAACTGTTTTTTCCGAAAACCCCACCAAACATCTTTTAATTCATGTGCTTATATTTGAAACAATATCCTGCTGAAGATGAGGTGTTTATCAGGGTTTATTTTTTCCCTTCTCATCTTTGCAGAAAGGTGAACGAAAGGATGATTAAACCAGAAACAAAGTCAGTAATTAGCAGTATAAATCTCTCAGTGATTTCAGTAGGTCACGAAATTAACTGGTACAGGCTTCGGACACATCTGCTCTTTTGGCAAGTGGTGCCCTCCATGAGGCTGCTCATTGGCTCTCACTAACCACACGATGGGTCTCGGGGAACTTATTTGCACTCCCTAAGCTAAACACAGCGCAGCGATGAAACCCGGCTGTTTCTGCAGTGCTGCAGCACGCACCAGGGCTGAGCTAACTGAGAGGCAGTCTCACAGGGTTTGGCAGGGCTGTTGCCATCCTGGGATCCCTGGAGGGGGGGAGGACAGGAGAGTTTGTTATGTGTGGCCAAACGTTGCTTTGCAAGGCTCACATTGAGGAAATTATTTGGAAGGTTATGGAAGAGGGACGTGGCTGCCGTGCCACAGGCTATCAGGAGGGCGGCTATGTGAGGAGAGCCCCAGCACCAGAGTTACTGCTTGGTTTTCATCTTGACCACAGCTTCACTCTTCTGATGGCAGAACAGCAGAGGAATAGAAGCTAAGTGCCAGAAATAGGGAAATGGAGGGCAGGGAAGGGGAGGAAACAACAGCTTTGTGTCTTTTCAGGCCCAAAATGTAAGGGAGCAATGCAGAGTTGTATTGCATCAAGTCTAGTTGGCCATAGAGTCAGGCCAGATGCCAGAGATCAAGTGCCCACTGCAGGCACTTCTCTGGGCTGCTTGTCTCAAGCAAAGCCTTCACCTCTCTGGCTGTGGGCAGGCAGGTAAACACAGCAGCAGAAGCTCTCAGTGTGCTTGCCTTTCTGCAGCTATCCTTGCTGAAGGAATTTTTCGGTTCTGAGTTGACTACTCAGCCCGCTATGGAGGATGGACACTCTGACCTGCTTTTCCAAGGCACTGCCAGCAGGATCCTGGTCCCTTTTTTCACTATTTCATTTCAACTTAGAATTATGACTGGGCTGTGTCACAGTACCCAGAAACAGCAGAACTCTCTGCAACTGTCAGAGCAGGAGGGGCTGGTTCTGTCTGGGCTGCCTTCTAATTCATAAAGCAGATTCATCTGAAAACTTGGACATTCTCACGTTTGTGTAGAAAACCCGGAATTACATAAATTATGGAATTTGTAGCTGTGTCTCCAAATACATGTGCTTTATATGCAGCAACCTTAGAGCTAGGCTGGGCTCCTGTACTTTGGGCAGCCTTCTAGAGAAGACATTGTAGCAGTAAGGGAGCACATGAGACTCTTGGAAAATCAGCAGCGTTTGTTTCCTTGCTAGTTCCACTGCAAACCTCTAAGTGCTAAGGCCATCAATGTACAGGCTGTCTGAAGGAAGCCTGCAGAGCCATTGTGACAGCAACATTAACCTATTCCAGAAGGAAAAGAAAATGAGAACAGAATCACAAAGATCTTCTCTTTCTGAAATCTCTCCTCATATGTTACCATTTTGTTTGAGCTCACTTTCTTTCCTTCTGTTTCTCTCTCTCTCTCTCTTTCTTTCTTTCTTTCATAGCTGGAATGATGCTGTGTCCTGCTACCATTTCTTCTGCTTTAGAGTTTAGGGTATAAAAGCTGTCAGTATTACAGAACTTGATGCAAGCTTAGTGTATTTATACCTCAGCATCCATGTCATAGGAATTTTTGCTTTATGTAAGTAGTGTTTTGTTTCATGCATATTTAAAACATGTATTTTGACACTACTCTTAAAAGCTTTTTGCATTCAAAATGTAGTTTCTTGGTATGGGAACTTGACAATATATTATAGCCAAAGAAGGGGAATTATTATCCTGAGCCAAATATATTCCTCTATAACAGAAAAACTGGGCCTCCAGATCTGCTTTGTTTATTTTTTACATGTAAATATCTCCTATTTTTGTATTTCACTTTGAATTGTATCAGTACAAAATAGCTGGTGATAGCCTTTTAATTCCTGGTTAGCATTTTATTCCACTGGATGGAGGCACTGGATGCTGTACTGTATATCATGACAATAGTACAGAGTCCATGTGGCCACCAGACTCATAATTTTCCTAACAGTTCTGGTTGTTACTGCACCAGTGAAAGGTAGTTCACTGATATGGGTGAAGTTTATTGCTTTTCAGCTCTCCACAGCACAGGGCAGCCAAGCCACAGTGATTTGGAAGGATTAGTAAGCTGGAGAAGGTGAGAGCTTTCATCAGCGCTGTGGTGAGGAGTTGTGAATGCAATATTTTGGCTCAAAGTACACTGAGATGCTCAGTTATGTTTGGGGATTGTATTGCACCATGCAGCATCACTGCTTTAACAATCCCACACTGACTCAGCAATAGGCTGCTTTATGGCCCTGTAATACTTTTAAGGCTCCTCCAAGGGCCTTAAAAAGTAAGAAAGTCCCAGGAAATCCTGTTTTGCTGACAATCTATACTGCTGTATTCTTTTGGCCATGCCAGCAAGTCTCAAAAATCACTTGATCACTAAAGAGACACAAGTAGATCTACTGGAAGTGGGTTAGAGAGCTCTGTAATAACATGTATTTGGGTTGTTTTGCTGTCTTGGAGCTCTGGTAAATGAGATCTTAATGGAGCCATTATACCAAAGCACAGCATTTGTTTCCCAAGGCTATTAGGCACTTTACAGATTCCATCCCCTGGGGAGCAGAGCTGGCTACTTAACCATCTGCGGAGCTGCCGAGACACCCGCCCCGGCTTCTGCTGGCCTTGGGATTGGAGGCCAGAGGGCTGTGAACTATCACTCAGGTGCCCTCTCAGCGAGTTGCTCTTGACAGTGAATGTGAGTCCTTGACTGGCCTCTGGGAACACAGCTGTAGAGGCACAGACTGCAAACTCCATTTTGCTGCTGTGCCCCTGGGAGGTTTGCACCCTCTGCTCCAGCCAGCCCCTGGCTCATGCCAATGGAGGAGTAGGAGCCAGACTGTTTCACAGCACCTTGCAGTGCCCACAGCCCCCCCGGGCCCCCACGGGGGTGCAAGGTGCCCTGTCCCACTCTGCCTTTTGGTTCTCAAGACCTGCACGTGAAGTTGGCGGCGGCCTGGGCCTGCCTTGGGCGGTTCAAAGGGAGGCGGTTCGCAGGGGAGCCCCTTGGCTTTCTCCTGCACCACAGCCATTGTGTGAGTGTCACAGGAGCATCCCTCTCATCTCTCAGATTGATGGCATCGTCTAAGACTGCCAGCATAGACAAGATAAACTAAAGGCTTCTGCAGACAGGTATGTAACTGTGGAGACAGCAGCGCTGCAGAAGAGGCCTCTGATCAGGGGAGGGTTTGTCCCACAGTCAACTCTCTGGCATAGCGGTCACCTTTGACATGACTTGTTGAATAGGAGTTTGTTTTCTAATTTCCATGGTTCAGCCACAGGCCATGCAAAGTAAATACAAGTAAATGGGCAATAGTGGGTTCAAAGGAACATAAGACAAGTATTTGCCCCCTTGGAAGACAGTTTGGGTAGTGTTCACATGTGAATCAATCTGGTTTGGGTCTTTGAAGTGATTTTGTTTAAGAAGAGTGGGGCAGAGTACTGAAAACTGATGGGGTCAACAAAAGATTGCCTATCTTTTGGGGCATTCTCTGGAGGGGAACTGCTAGCATGCCATGCAGGGCTGCCAGCGATATTGCTGTGCAGATGCAAACTCCTGAATCATTTAATAAAGGAGGCAAGAGGCCTCCCCTGGCACCAGCTCTGTGCCCAGACAGCCCAGGAAGGGGATGCTGTCAGGTCACTGCTTGCTGTCATGTTCTTGTCAGGCCTTTTCCCTTATGCTGACTGGCCTTGCAGGCACATCTCTGAACGTGGCAGTGCTGTGTCATCAGGCGTAGGTCAGATCAGTGGGTTTAAGTGACTTCAAGCTGTTCTTTATATATATCAAGAGCTTCACTCCCTGCTTGAATGCACTGCTTCAAGTTGTCAATCTCTTCCACACAATTCAGGATCAAAATAAACTTACCAGGCAGAAACTGAGACTCGTGATTTTGGAAGGTGTCCTTTTGCAGGTTGCTTGAGTTGCAAAGGGAAGCCTTGGCCAGCAGCTTTTTCCAGCTCCACACAGCCCCCAGACTGGCTGTGCTCTGAAGAAGGGCTCTTTTTCTTTATTTGTTTGCTGTTGTCCTGGTTTTACTATTATATACAACTTTCTTCCTCCTAAGTGCACGGCATATTCCCTTCAGGGAGCTATCTGGTAAGCAAAGTGTGTTGTGATTGACTTGGTCACTGAAATTAAGAGTGTGTTAAACTCATAGAAAAGTAAACACTATTAGTCAAAAGGAGTGACACGTTTGAGATGAGACAAGATGTGGGTCCCAAGAGTGACTGGTCAGTTATCATTCCACAAAAGATGTCACAGCACATGTTGAGTGACTTCAGTAAAGAGAACAAGTAAACTCATTTCTAACTTGTTTGTCTATAATAGTTCCTTATTTCTTGTGTTCAGCAGCAATAGCTAAGTGGAGACTGTGCATATCATTTCAGATTTTTAAAGGGTTTCAATATCTCTTAGAATAAAAGCAATTGTCTGAATGTAATGAATTCTTGATTTAAAATAGGCAAATTCTTCTGAAAAGCTGCAGGTGAGAAAAGTTTCCATAGCTGTCCATCATTGTGCCTTGAAGGCTCATATGGAAAAATAGAGGCTAGTCAAGGTGAGGATGTGCTGGTTTTGCAATGCAAGGAAACTTAGTGTGCAAATGAACAGGCAAGTGCAGGCAGTTTCATAGTGGAGTCCCTGAAATCTTGCTGAAAAAGCCCCAGGGTAGCCATTCAGTTGTTCATAGTCAGCCTCACTACTGAAAAGCTGCTTCTGAGATGAGGTAAATGCACTTGGTTGATTTTGATTTTTTTTTTCATTTGTCCATTTTAAAGATGGACATAAAGCTATTGATGCCAATCCTGAGACCCACCTGCCATCTGAAATTGGGGTGGTGCCTGACTGCACCTGAAGAAACAGGGCAGGAGCTGGCATAGGCACATCCCTGTAGCTGCTGAGACCAAGCCCTGATCTCCCCATGAATGAGCCTAACCTTCACTGTATGAGCAGAAAACCAGGTAGGGATAAGCCAGGAAGAGAAGTAAGCATCCATGTGTTTTATCCCAGTGAAAATACAGAGCTTTCTCCAAGAGTCTGCACTCTGCAAAACTCCCAGGAAGGCTGACTCTTGGTTCCGACCTTAGCAGACCTGCTCACATATGCCCACATGTGCAGACACACCTGTACAACGCACACTCCTCCCAGTGCTCCTCTCGCTGCCCACCAAGTGTGAGTGTGGGATACTGCACTGACAAAGGCAGCTGCAACCAGAGGAAAAAGACAAGCAGGAACAAGCCGAGCCCCTTGTGCTGGCTTCTCAGCTGCCAGGGCACAGATGTGCTCTGTCTGCTGTCTCATCCTTTGTTAGCTCCATCTCCTGCCCCTTTGAACCTCATTAATTGGTTACAGAAGAGAGGGCACCAATTATTGCCCCAAGTGATAATCCAATTTCTTGGGAAAATAAAGTGCCTGTGTCTTTCTACAGCAGAGTTTGGAGCAGCTACTGCTGGTTGGAAAAGTGAAAGAAGTGAAAAAAATTGCAAAACACCCCCAAGACTTTTTCCCCTTCCCTGACCCACAGGATTGGTTTCCGGCCAGTCCTAGCCCCTGCTTATAGTGCCCATCTTACACAACCTCCTCTGAAGCCCATCCCCTCTCCCAGCACAAACCCCTGACATTCCTGACTGACATCAGAAAGGGCCCAGGAAAGGAAAACAATGGTGAGAGAGGATAGAGCCCACAGACCTGGGGGAGAGGACAGCAGGAGAGACCCTGCAGTTACTGCTGAGGTGAGCCTCTTGCCATGTGCTCATTCCTGCAGTGTTTTGTCTCCAGCGACTGCAGACCCCCTCGGGGTGCCCAAAGCTGAATTTACTGGGTGCAGACTATAAATGCTATAAATGGAATTTATTCTCCAACATAGACAAGACTAATTTTAATTCAGAATGGTGAAGGAACTTAACCCATGGCTAATTGCACTGCCCACAGGCCCAGTCATTGAAGGTGCCCCTGGAAGAACCCTTGTCTCTTCTCATAAAAACAAGTACAGGTGTGCTGTTATGTAAGATGCCATTTCAGATATCAGTGTTCTGGCACCAAACCAGGACATCAGTCTGGTTTGTCTTATAAAGCAATAATTTTTTGCCTGCCTTCGGAAAGGTTTTTGCATGTCTTCATATGAGGATGTGGAAGAAAAGCAAAGTGAGATAATTTATCCATTCCAAAACAGCTTTGCAAATACATTGCTGTGATGCTGATGTACAGAAAAAAAAAAAAAGTCTGTATAAATCCCAGGCTTTCCCAGTTGAAGGAGTCCAGTTCCTAAGAAAGATGAGTGATGCTTACTTATTTTGCTTTTTGTTTTCTCCAGAGGATGGAAAATTGTGAGGAGGGTGTAAGTTTGGTGGAAGCGGGGGTTGCAGGAGTGATGGGAGGGCACAAAGGGTTCATTGTTGGGCTAACAATCTGTCATGGGAAGGACTGTCACAGGAGTCTCCAAGGGGCTGGCAATGAAACGCCATTGCTGAGCAGAGGGAGGCTTTGCCTCACCTTGGGCTGCCCAGCTCCCCTCCCCAGGCCAGACCACCTGCCAGCAGCGCTGGGGCAGGTTGACCCAGAGCCCTAAATCACAGGCAGAGGCAGAGCAGCATGCAGGGAGAGAGATTAGATTTATAACTATACAGTGTTTCTCTCTTTTGAAATGAAATGGCATGTTTGAGAAAATAAAAGAGCATTGATGGGAGGGGCTGAGCCCATGCACGGCCAGTTCAGCCTTCGGGGCTGATCGTACACTGCTTCAAGTACTGCAATAAGTCACTGTAGTGGAGGGGAAGAGCTACACCATGAAGGGTAATCTTGATTTCTGTGGGTCTCTGGTGAATTTTCTGTCCAGAAGATTCTGTCCTAACATGG